>NC_068960.1:3549035-4185044 GCF_026419915.1 Harpia harpyja | reverse complement strand
AACCGAACTCCCACCGCGGAGCGGTTTCCCGCAGAGAATCCAAGTGTCTCCAGCAATCTGCCAACTGCACGGCTAATTTTTTTTTATTTTTTTTTTTAAAAGGGAGTTAAATGTTACAACAATATTCTGAACAGCCAGCGTGCCAGGAAAATGTGTCGAGTGCTGGGGAGGTCATTAGTTAGAGCCAGCTGAATATGTCAATGCTATTTATCATCACACCTTTCCCTGTACCTCTGGAGGGGACACATTTTGGAGCCATCAGGGCTGCCGTTCCCCCTCCTGCATCCTCCCAGCACGGATTTTTCCTCCCGGCTCACGGAGGCGTGCAGGGAACCAGGCTGCGTTCAGGTGGGATTGACCCGAGTGGGGACTTGGGAGGAGCTGAGCTGGGGGATGCAGATCCCCCAGCCGTAGGGGTAGGAGAGGTGACCATCCAGGAGGAGACGGTGCGAGGAGGTCACGCTCGGTGCTGCTGCCTGCCCTGCACCGGGAGATAACGCTGCTATCTCCCGCAGCGATGCCCTTCATGCCCCAGCAGCGGGACAGCAATGTCAGCGGCGAGGAGGGGAGCTCTGCTCCCAGCACGGGGCTGCGGCTGTGCCGGCACAGCCAAGGGTGCCCAAACCGCTCCTGCTCACCCCTTCCCGACAAAGAGACCCGGCACTGAGCACCCACAAAACTGGGGGGGAGTGGGCAGTGGAGCTGGGGGGGGTCCCCCAGTTGTGGCCAGCCCCCAGCCAAGCGTGTGTGTCCCCCCGTGCTGGGGCAGCACTGCTGCCTGAATAAGTCCGTCCTCTGAGACTCCATCTTTGGGCACTTCCAATAAATTAAGGTTTGACACGGGGCAGACCAGGCCTGGTGAATCCAGAGGATAAAAGACCCCCTTGCCAGGGGGGACGGGCGAGAGGCTCCCACCACAGTGCATTCCTAACGAGAAAAAACTGCTCGGTTTGGCAGGGGACATGGGTAGAAAACAGCCACGGGCATGGACCCCTCCCCTGGACCCCCCCACACACCCCCACAGCGCCAGCGAGCAGCCGAGACATCTCTGTCTGCGAGCCTTGACGGTGCATGCAGGGAGGGGAAACTGAGGCACAGGGGACAAGAAAGGCCCCTGGCTGGGGAGACTGGAGGTGACTGGGGTGCCTGGAGAGCTGCTGGCTCACCCCCGTCCCCCCCGAGCCACGTGCGGATGCCACCGCGGGCACGGGAGGAGAGAAGGGGCCACGGTGCAGCCCTCGGCACCGCTGGGGCCACGTGGCCTCTGCGGGGTGATGGGCTTGTGCTTAAGCACCCTAAAACTCCTCCTAAATGTGCCCTGGATGAGCGGAGATCCTGGGAAAGATCCCTTTGGAGGCTGCACTGAGCACACGGTTGGTCCCCCAAATCCATGGCATGATGGGGGGGGGGGGACACCGAGCATCCCAGGCTGGCTGCCTCCATGTCTGTTCCAGCCCCGGCACCCATCCCTGCTCCAGCTACCCGCACCCTGCGGCGTCAGGGACCCAGGGCTGTACATCTGCCCCTGCTGCCCCCCCCGCCGCTCCTGGGTGACGTTCATTCCCCCCCCCAGCACAGCGTTGGAGGGGGGTCAGGAAACATCGCAGCACCCACAGTCTCCCCAACCCGCAGCCAGCCCTGCCGCCCCACCAGGTCCGAAATCCCAGCTCACCGGCTGTTGGTCCGGCCGTTCGCATCCATACAGCCAGACAGCGGGACATGACTGGGGGGGGAGGATGAGGGCAAAGGGGGGGTGAAGGCCTTGGCAGGGGTGCGCACCGGCGGCTGCTGAAAGATGCCCCAAAACCCCAGGGGATGCAGCCAAAACTGCCCTGTCCCTGCGACACCCTTACCCAAATCTCTGGGGTACCCCCCAGCCCCTTCCCCGCAGCCCCCCCCGGCTGCCCCGGCTTAAAGGATGGGTGTTAATACCCCAGCAAATTGCCCTGGGAAGGGGCAGAGCCCCAGCCACCCCCCCCAGGCAGGGGGGTCTCCAGCCAGACCCCGGGAGGAGGGGGTCAGCCCTTACCTGGCGTGCGCCCGGGGGGGTCTCCCCAGCACTCCCTGGCCATGGCTGTGGGGTGCAGGGTGCCCCGTGGGCCTGCTGCAGCCCGGGCGAGAGACAGAGAGTTTTAATTGAATTTCTAGATTATCCTGGGGGAGAAATTGTAATCTCCTTAAATCCAACCTCTGGTCGAGTCCCGTAACCTACTGTCCTGCGCTGGGGAAGGGATTTAACGAGGGGGAGGGGAGGTTTCCCAGCCTGCTGCTGCCCCGGACTCCGCACCCCGCAGGATTTGTCCTGCAGGACGTCAGAGATCTGCTCCGGCAGCCCCGCGGCCGCGGGAATTAAGGTTCTGCGGCGGCGATGCCCTATCCCCTCTCCCCATGTCCTGCCACAGTGACCGGGGTATCCCGGGAGCCTTCTGGAGCCTGGTGGGGCTGGAGCACCGGTGATGGAGATATCTGGTGCTGGGTGGAGGAAAGGAGGTGGCTACGGGGTTAATGGGGTGTCTGGAGGGTGAAGAATGAACCCCCCTGGGGGACTCGTGGCTGGGAGGTGTCTGGGGCTTTGAACTGAAATATCACCTGGCTTGGCTGTGCCAGGGGTGCCCATGGGATGTGCAAGTCCCCAAGCAAGTCCTCTTCCCCGCCTGGGCTGCGGTGGACGCCTCCCTCCCGAAAAGCCCCATCCTGGACCACGTGGGTCAGAGGGTGTTTTCGGGTGGGTGACCTTGGGGCGTCCCTGTGTCCTCCCCGTGCGTTGTCCTCCACCACATGGCCCCGTCCCTCTGCATGCTCCCAAATCTGGGTACGTACAGGCTCCAGCCCCAGCCCCAAACCATCCCGGAGACAAACGCCAGCGATGGGGCTGCGGCAGATGATGGCAGAGCCGAAATCAGTCGGCCACTCTCCTGCCCTGCCCTGCGCCCCGGTTGTGCCATTGCCAGGGCCTTCAGGGATGCAGGTTCCCATTGGGAATGGCAGATTCCCATCCGGCACGTGCCGAGAGGCTCAAGGGGAAGGCAGCAACCCTGTCCCAGCCCAGGGAGATTGCCCAGCCGCTAAAAAGCACCGTGGGAAGAAAGGGAAAAGGGAACCGAAAGAGCAAATGTCTTCAAGCGGATTTTATCACCAACCAGATGGAGATGAGCCGAGGGCTGCAGCGCCGAGGGGCTCCCACACCTCAGGTAGCACCAGGGCAGTGCTCAGCACCATCCCTGGGGTATCACAGGCATGAATTATTTTAAAAGCCCTCTCACGGAGCAATTGCTGCCTACTACCTTAGGGTTAGAGGCAGAAGGTGATGGATCTGGACCCTATTCAGCCCCAGCTTGCCCACGGCAGAACTAATCCTGCGCCTCCCGCTTGCCCAGCTCCCATCAAGGTCTCTTTCCCAAATCCCATTACTCCCAAGGCGGGTTTTCCCACGGAACTCCGCTCTCACCCAATGCAAACCCACCCCCCCCCACCCAATGAGCCGTGTCTCCCGCTCGAGGGAAATCGCATGTGTGGGCAGAGCCCGCGCCCGGGGAAATGTTTATCCTGAAGGCGCGACGTGCGGCAGGTTGGGAGCGATGGAGCCGCCAGCCGGAGCCGATGGAGCCGTGAACCGCGGGGAGAACGACGCCGAGCGCCTCGGCACCGGCTGCAGCCGTACGGCTGCAGCCGGTGCCGAGGCGCTCGGCGTCGTTCTCCCGCGGCTCAGGTCCCTTCCAGCAAGGGAAGATGGATGTAAGCAAGGCTGAGCCATCAACTGCTCATCAGCATCCTCCACTCTTTTTTGGGCTTTAAACCCACAGCTATTCCTGCTCCATCCAAGCATTAGTGATTGCTCAACTCTCGGTGAAAAATACAACCCGTGTCCCGCTATCCCGGGCCAATTTTCCTGGCTCCTTGGCCGCGCCAGGGTAAAGTTGCCATTTCCACCCTAGACGCGGCTGCATTTCCACCGGGGCCTCCTGCATCACCATGGGTTAAGGTGTCGGCAGAGCCCTAAACTTGACTTTTAACCCCAGGAGGAAGGAGATGGGGGAGGAAGGACGCACCACGTTCGGGCAGAGCCGCCCTCCTGTCTCTACTCACCCCACGATCGCAGCGAGATGCCGGCGGCCGAACGATTGAGGCGAGCGGGGCGGCAGGGACTTTGCCGGGCAGCACCCGCCGTCCTGGCTAATTGCTCCCGAGCTCAGATTACAGCTTCTCTTCTTCCCTACATGTACAGGAGCTGGCACCTCGGCTGCAGCCGTGGGGGAGCCACCGCCAGTGAGGGGGACATCCACCGTCGGTGGCATTTCTAAGGGGTAGGGAGTGAAATTGCGGTCATAACAAGTAAAGAGTGATAAGAAGCTCAAGATGCCTTGGTGGTCTCAGGGGACTGGGGTAGAAGCAGCTCGAAGGGGATTTCGAGATTTTGGGGATGGGAAGGACCAGCCGGAAGGATGCAACAAATTCAAACCTGGGAGATCGGACACTGGGGCCAGGCAGTCAGTGGTTCAAGGCAAGTTCTTGGTTCTTTGGTCTTGCCATTTAATGGTGGCCATGACCCAAAACTCATACTTAAGCCTTTCCGAGGGGGAGAAAGAAAAATCCCCCTTCTTTTCTGTTGGAGGTGATAAAGCCCCCTGGCACACACGTGATGCTGCCCGGCATCTTCAAGACAAAATAGGCCTTTGCACTTCTTTGCTGCTGCTAGTTTTCCTCCGGCTCATGGCTCTGTCCGCACCAGTTCAAGAGTTTCAGTGTCTTTTAAATCCTGCGAGGGTTGCCTTTAATGCTCTCATTCTCGAGCTGAGCATGGTCGGAGGAGACCTCCTTCCCAAAGGATAAAGGGTTTTCTGGCCCTGCGTTTCTGCCCCTTCCACCTTGCCCCAATGTCACTGGGGAGCTGGACACCCCCAGATTGCAGACATGACCCCAAACCCAAGTAGCTGCAAGGGCGGCAAAGGCAGGGCAGGGTATTTTGGGGACCGTCTTTATCTGCTGTGGTGAAGATTTAGCACAGGCATTGCGTAACGCCGGGGGGGGGCTTGCTGCTCCCCGTCCCCTCTCTCTGTCAGGGATCAGCGGCTCAATTAATCCCTCCCTCATTCCCTGCCCACGGGTACCAGCCCCGGCCTGCCCCTCTTAGCCCAGACCCGGCATCAAGAAGTCAAATCTCTGCCCAACGTCAGCATCCACTGGGGCTGCACCCCGCAAGCTGGGGATGAGGCCCTGGGGCCACCCCACCGCCACCAGTCAGGGCACCCACGTCATTTGGGAAGCCCTGCTTAAATGGGGTGGCCACAAAGGTACCCACTGGGCAGACGTGGAAAGTCCCTAAAATAACTCCTTTCTCATTATTTCTGTGCCCCAGCCTCAGGCGCTGTTGTGCATCACTTTGTTAAGGGGCTCGGCGGTTGCAGACCAGCGGGCAGAGACATTGGGCATTTAAAAGGTCGTCTTTAAACCGGCGAGGTTTGCGCGCACACCCAGTTGTGCTCCTTCTCCGCTCCTTTGCACAGCCCAGGTACACCCACTAATGGGTGGCTCGCTCAGGCACACTCTGCAGGATCACAAAAGCAATATAGTAGAAGCCAGGAATCCCTTTTTTTTTTGGCCAGCCCTAAAAAACCAAACCCCACGTGTGTTCCTGGGCAACCCTACAATAAACAAGGCACTGGCGAGCCACGCACTGCTGTGCGCGCACACATGGGTTGACAAGGAGCAGGGCACCGTTTCTCCAGCAAGCAAACCCAAAATGTTGTCAAGGAAAGATTTCAGGGGGGCAAAGGCGGTGGCACGCTGCTGCCAGCCACAACAGCCTACCGAACCCCTGGGGTCGCGGTCCTGCCCGCCAGCATCCCTTGGAAGCGTATAAAGCCCAGACATCACGCAGCATCCCGGCGTGGCCGTGGTGGCAACAGGCAAGCACAGAGCAAAGGTGCCCTGCGGCTGGGACAGCAGCCAGGTCTGGTGGCATTGGGGAGGGTGGGACATGGTGACATGCCCCCGGCGAAGAGCCGCACGGAGAGTTACACAACGCCGCCCCGGCCGCCCTTGGCTGCGTGCGCCGTGCACGCTCCTATCGACACGGCCCCGGCTGCCCTCCAACATCCCCGCGGGGAGATAATTTTGCAAGTGGCGTAAATGCAAGCGCACGTGAGCTGGGGGGGCCCCTGCTCCGGTCCACCCCCACCATCTCCTGCCAGCGATGCTCGGGACTCACCAGCATCCCGCTGTCCCCTGGCTCGGCCGTGACGATGGCGGGGGGGGGTCGGGAGGGGCTGTGACGGTGCTGTGCGGAGTAGGGGGCAACAGGGTGAGCACCCACCACCAGCACCCTGCTGTGAAAATGCAGTGGCTAAGGCACCGCGTGGCCCCGACCCGGGGATTTTTAGGACGTGAAGGACCTGCCAGAAGGATGCGACAAATTTAAACCTGGGGGATGTGACACCAGATTGGGGCAAGGCAGGCGGTGGCCACAGGCAGGACCTTGGTTCTTTGAACTTGCCATTTAACGATGACCATGACCCAGAAAAGCACCTTTAAGTCTTTCCCAAGGGAGGAAGAAAAAAATCGCCCTCCTTTTCTGTTGGAGGTGAAAAACACTTGCTGATCCCACGGTGCTCACACCAACAGCCAGGAGCCCTCCCCTTAGCACGGCATGCAGGGTGCAGCAGGGCTGCTTTTGTCCACAGGGAGGGGGGAAACTGAGGCACGGCGGCTGGATGGGACCGACCGTGGGGACTGGCCGCAGCCCATGTCATCGCCTTCCCCCCAGCCTGGCCTGGCCTGAGTTCGCGGTATTTATAAAGCTGATAAGGGAGCAGAAAGAATTTTCCAAACGCCAAAGTTACGTAAGCTCTCCTCACCCTCCACGGACATCGTCTGTAATTATAGGCTTGGGGCAGGGGGGCGAGCCCTCTGTGGCAGGGCTGGGGGGACACACACACCACTGCCGGTGTCACCCCAAAGAGTTTCACCCTCCTCTCCCTCACCGCAGCAGGTCCCCAGGGCCAGGCACCAGCCCGTGCCACCACTGTGGCCCCGTGGGAGCCCCATCCCTGAGGGGACCCTGGTGGCATCACGGCCGGGTCCCCCCCCCCTTCCCTGCCCTGCGTAGGGGACCCCAAGTTTTTGGGCTGGGCTCTGGGTGGCTGATCCCCCCGGGGTGCACAGACCCCTCCAGCCCATCCCGGCACGCGCTGGATGTCAAAGCAGATGACAGCGGGAGCGTGGCTGACATTGCCATGGTGACTATCAACCGCTGCTGCTGGGAGGACTCGTGCGGAGATGCTGCACCAGCACCTGCTCCCAAAAAGCGCTGACCCCCCCCTCCCAGCGACTGCGGGTACCCCCTGCCCTCTGCCAGCCCCATTTCCACCTCTTTTTGCCCCCATTAGACACACAGGCAGCTTCCAAATCCTCCTCCATCACCTCGCAGCTGCCTCCAACTCCACTAACCGTGCCTCAGTTTCCCCAGCCCCGTGCTTGCCACCTGGAGCCGGGGCGGGGTGGGGGGGGGCTGGTGTCCCCTCCCTGGGATATTTTTCTCTCACCCAACTTCGGCCAAGGCGGCGGAGTTGGAAGGATGCTGAGCGAAGGCTCCGTCGCTGTGGCAACCCGCCGCGGCAGTCTCCAGGCGACCGCCCAGGGATGCTGCAGAACCGCTCTGGAGGCAGAGCAAGAGGGACCAGGGCGGTGGGGGGGGGGGGCTGAGGGGGGGGGAGGTATCCATAGGGATGCCACCAGACACACACACTCCCCTACCAAAACCACAGCCCGGATGGTTGTAACAGGGTGTTAAAAAGACCCCGAAAACGGCCACCGGTTTGACTCGGGTAACCGGCTGAGCACTGACAATCTCGTGGCACCCCAGGCTGGCTGGCAGCGATAGCAGCGGGATGCTCCCGGGCGGGTGCGGGGCCCCCTCCGTTTTCAGGGACACCTGCAGAGCTGTGGAAATAATTGCTGGTAATAAGCCCGTTAGCCTCTTAACCCTCATTAAGCAGCTTAGGGGGGACACGCGCCATTATACGCAAACCCAGAGGTGGAGGAGGCCCTTGTCGGGGCAAAGGGGGTGTTACTGCCGGGGACTGGATTTCAGCGGGTGCTGTGGGGGTGTCACGGGGGGGGGAATGGCTCCATCGCTCCCCTCCTGCATCCAGCCCTCCCCGTTGCTCTTTGCCGGCCGGTACCATCGGCAGCTCTCGGCAGCACTGAGCAGCGGGCAGGGATGGCGATGATGGGCCCGTCACACCCGTGTGACGAGTGTGGGAGGTCTCAGCCGCAGTCACGCCGGCGGGGGGGGGAGCGGGGCGGCTGACAGCACGGGGCGACGGCCCGGCCAGCACCCGACACCGCGGCTGGGGAATGGAGCGGGACGTTTCTAATCGCTCCAGTTGGAAAAAGTCCCATTTTTACATTTGCTAAATTAAAGGATGTCAGCATCTGATGCCAAGCCCAGGCTCCTCAGAAATTTAAACTAATGATAGTGAAGAAAATGAACTGAAACCAGAGCACAAGCGCTCCCACGTTAGCCAGCCGCACCAGCCCTGACCAGCCATGACCATGGCAGGGTTTAGATGGCAGCTTGCAAAGCACCAACCGTCACAAAGGTCTCAACTTTTTGCCCCAAAATGCAACCTTGCCCACTCCGCTTGGTCAGAAAGTGCATTGCTGGCACCCAGGCAAGCCGGGCTGCCGGGCTGGGGTCCCCAGCAAGAACCCCATCCTCCGAAAGGGCAAATATCTCCCTCTTTTATGGATACAAACGCTCTAGGCAATGGGGTTTGATCAGCACGGGGTGGAAGTGGGGAGAGCAGAGTGGCGAGTGCGATGTCCAGATTTCCGCAGCTCTGACGATTCCTACAGCCGGCTCCGTCCAGCCTGGCCCCGCGCGGGTGGGCAGCGGGGTCCCGGCAGAGCACCGGGGCCGCCGGCTGCCACACGGCCCCTTCGCTGCCCCTCTTCCCCATGGAAATACCTGGGCTCAGGCGAGGGCTTCAGTCCCCGGCGCTCTCCGGGCTCCGCTGGGGCGTTTTTGTGCTGCAGCTGAGCAAAACCACAGGGTGGTGTGGTTTTTTTTTTTTTCTTTTTATAATTTTCTCTGCAAGATAAAATTAAACAAACAAGCCCTTCTGGGAGCAGTGCGAGGAAGGGAGCCTGCTTTCCTACAGATGTGCGTGTCCTCAGCGATTACAACCACCGAATTAAGCTTTCCCTGTGGCTGGGACATTTGCATGATCCCCCTCCTTCGCCTCCTGCGGTTTTGCTGGTAGGAGACCGGCTCACTCTGCCTCTCCATAAGGTCATTACCCAAACACCTATTTTTCACAAAAGCATTGAGAACAGGGTTTTTTCCCTGACCTCACCACCTCGCCATCAAATTAGAGTGGTCTCGAGTGCGAGGCTGGGAGCATTCAGCAAAGTGGCGCACGCCAGTGGAGAATAGAATAAATAGGATAGGACGGGTTAGGATAGGATAGGATAGGATAGGATAGGATAGGATAGGATAGGATAGGATAGGATAGGATGGGATAGGATGGGATAGGATGCAGCCGGGCATCTCCTAGGGGATGGGGCTGCAGAGGAGGGGGAATGGTGTGGGTCTGGAGTAGAGAGGGGGCTCCCGGCCACCCTCCGAGCCCCCGCTGCAGCCCCCAAACCAAAGAGGAACGGCTGTGGCATGAAGACTTGCAAACACACCTAAACTTTCCAGCTTCATCTGATTCGGGAGCCAGCGCAGAAGCCGTTGCCATAGCTTTGCAGACCACCGGTGGGTTTTGTAGCGCAATCTGGACCACGGATCTATGCAAATCCCCAAGGCAGAAGTCTTTATGAAGGCATATGACAACCGAAAAAGAATAGCGCTCAGTGCTCTACTCCCACACGCCACCCCCCAACTTCACCATCATTTAAATCAGTCTTAAGTTGGAAGAATTCAAATCAACACTGTCGTCACAGAGCCAAGCAGAGAGGTGACACAACTTGGATGCTGCCAGGGAAATTGCCCCCCTGAGACTCCAAACCCATCAGCCCATCACTTTTTGAAGCCCCATCAAGGAAAACAAATGAACTGGCAACCCGCTGCCCCAGACCCTTCATCCCCTCCGGCCAGGGCTGCCGGAGAGATTTCCAACCAGCCTTCCCCCTGGGATCAACGGGAGGGGGGACCGTGGGGAGAAAAAAATATCCAAGCCATGCTGCTGAGGCTGGAGAGCCACAGTTGGAAAAGAAATCAAAGCTTCCAAAGAGAGAGATGCCAAGGAGATACGTTGTTCCCAAGAGAAACAGGACATTCCTCTCCAAGGGGAAGGAAGGGAGGAGGAAGGCTCATACCACCTCTTTCAGCGACCCAGCATAGGTGCTCAGGGGGATCCGTGCACGGCAGCCTGCTCGGGCGGCTCGTCCCCGCTGTGCAATGCTGCAGACGCGGATGGCATCGCAGCTACTGACTTTTTTTGTTGTGTTTATTTTTTTACCCTAAAAGCATGTTTTCAATTTGGGGGAAAGGTTGCCTGGGTTCTGCCAGCAGCCAAGCAGATGCGGAGCTGCTCTCCAGACTCCCGGAGACCTCCCTGCCTTCCCTGCACCACGCACCCAGACCCTCCGCTGTCTCGGGCGCTGCGGCTTGACTCCTCGGGGCTTTTATGGGAGTCCAATAGGGAAGAAAATGGGGGAAAAAATTTTGCTATTGCCAGAAATGCCAAAATCAGGTCCCAGTCCAGTCCAGAGGGTGAAGAATTGGCAGTTTAGATTTTTTCCTTGCAAAACCTTTTTGGGTTGCACAAGCAATGGGATCGAGCTGGAAGCAAGCGGGGAAGATCGTTTCAGTGTGCTCCTGGTTGCTCCCCTGAAACCGCCCAATTTGGCTAGTTCAGCATAATTTCTGCAGCAAATTGTTCCTGCAGGAAGTTTTATACCTGTGCCCCTGGGCAAAGTCCTGACAGCATCCTTCGCTGGGAACAAGCTACCTGCCTCCTCAAGGCAGCACCTGGGGAAGTAGGAGGGAGAGGAGGACGGGGAGCAGAGTTGGCCCAGCTATAAATAACACCATGGAAAGGAAACAGGAGAAAAAGGAGCAAACAGAAACCAAGAAATCCAGGGAGATGGGTTCAGCTACGGGCACTCGGTGCAAACAGCTCCTCACGCTCTGTGTGACCCTGTAGAATTGAGCACAAGAGAAAAATGGGATCCATCACAGCTCAGCGGAGCAGGATCCAGCCCAACCATCACCTTTCTATGAGCAGCGCATCAAACTGACCCAGAGCCCTGGGCAGGGTGTGCAGTACACAATGCATAGTTCGTGGCAAGACCTCATCCACTCTGCTTCATTAAAAAAGATGAAGGTGAGAAAGGGGAGAGTTAAATTAAGGAGAGTTAAATTAAGGCGCCTGTTGGACCATGCCAACACAGCACTGGCCTAGCTCCTGGTGTCACCGGCACTGAACACCCAGCGATCCCATCCCCGAAAGCACCAGCAAGCTGTGAAATAGCCTGTGTTTAAGGCAATCATTATTTGCAATCTGTGATCCTGGAGAAAAAGGCAGAAAAAGCAACTTCTCGCTTTTACCAGTAAAAGGGGAATTGCAGAGACTCAGCAAGCACAGTGGCCAGCAGGTCACAACCAGCCGTGCTGGAGTGATTCATCCTAAATAAACTAGATTTAGTCAAACTAGCCTAGAATAAGGCAGAGAAAACAGCCCAGAGTTTGCCCTGCTGATGCCTGCCAGGTATTAGCCCATGGAAGCGATGGGCCCAGCAGAGAGGAAACAGAGCAGGATCATCCCCACCGCTGCTTTCCCCTCCGCCTCCAGAAAAATGAATGAAAAGCTTCAATCCCAGCTTCTGCATCTGGATGCTGCACTGAAATACATTAAAGAGAGTTTATTTTTTTCCTCTTGCCCTAGACAATCTTCCCGGAGCTCATCGGTTCCCATCCCCAAAGGCTGCTGGAGGAGCCAGGGACTGGGCACCGCTCCGCAGCATCCACTGGACTAGTCTTCCCCAAAAAAAAAAAAAAAAACCAGCCACTTCAGTTCTGCTTGTGTGTAACTTATTATTAAAGCTGAGCAAATAATTCAGGGCAAAAGCTCCAGGAACAACATTTTGCCTTTTCATTTTCCGCTCTCGAGCTGTCTGCAATTTTCCCAGTGCTCGGGGATGATTTAAAGACCTGTCTCCGGACAGAAGCGCCTTGCTGTGACGATGGCTGCGAGTGTTTGATGGCCCGTATTTCACGTGCGCAGATGAGGACACACCGGACACGGAAGAATGGATGAGTCTTTCCTGGTACCCTAATTAGACGAGCAGCATTTGCAAGTGGGTTTGGGGATTTTTTTCTGTGTTCGAGACCTGCAAACACTTCATGCCGAGTTAACGACCTCCTGTTCATTAGGCAAGGCTCGACGAGCACTTTGCTTTATGGCTCATCATTTTTCCAGCCGACAGTACCAACCTGGACACAAGATGTCCATGGAGCGCCTCATTCCCAGCCCCTCTTTGCACTCCAAAACATCACTAAGGACACGGGAAAGATGTGCGGAAGATGGGACCGCGGGCAGAGCCACGGGGCCGTCGGGCTCCGATGGCTCCGACCTTCCAGCGCCGCAGCCATCCCAGGCATTTTCTTCCTCATTAGCGGAAAGGGTAAGGAGAACGGATCGGCTCTGTGCAAACTCCCCGTGGTGCTCGCATGACGCAGGCTGGCAACGGCAGCTCGCCCCGATCCTCGGGCAAGCGCCAGCCGAAAAAAAAAAAGCAAGGAGGGGAGAGCCACGCTCCCGGCTTGCGGTGCAAGGGGTGCCCAAATCCAAGGTTCCCATACCTGGGGTAAGAGGCTGCCCCCCCCCCCCCGACCCCGTCCGTCTGTCCCTGGGAACCCCACGCTGGGGTAAAGCAGAGTCTGTCCTCGAGGCCATACGACCTGCCTACTCTAAGAGATACCCTCGGCCCTTTTTCTGGGGGACAAGGGCTAGTGTCACCCGCTGCTGTGACACCCAGACACTCAGTGGGGATGCTGAAGGGGCTGAGAAAGGGACACCCCCCCCACCCCGGCCAGAGCCGGCATCGAGGGCAACCACGTCTCCTTCGGGGACCCGGCCCTGGAGAAAGAAATCGCTCCCAGGTTTGGGCAGGGCAGCCGCTGCCTCCCGTTTTTTTTTTTGCTTTCAGGATGGAGCAAACCGATGACATTCACCTCCTGCTGTCAAGACCCCCCAGAGCAGCTCACGCACGAGACAGAAGGAGCCATTTAATGCCCCCCAGCACTCAAAAGGGGCCGGGGCCGCTCTCGGGGCCATCCCAGGTGACCGAGCCTGGGGCTCCATTAGTCCCGGCTGGAAACCCCTCTCCAGCCGAACAGCTTTCTCCTCCCATTGCGTAATTGCACTTTGTCAAGCAAACCCAGCCGCTGGCGATGCATTTTCTCCAGCATCACTGCTCTCCCGCAACATTTTCCTTATTCACTCGCTCTGGACAGTCACCAAAGCACCCAGAGAGGGAAAGAGAGACAAACCCAATGGTCGTCCCACCCGTAAAGCAAAACCCAGGATGAAAAAAGGGGGGAAGAAAAGCAGAGAGTGGTGTCAGGTGCCTCTCCCCAATCCATCCCCTCCCGGTTTGCCTGTGGGGGTTTGACAAAAGTGCTTTTCGGCTGACAAAATGATTACAGGGTGCCGAGGCAATAAGTTGCACATGGATTTCTTTCCTGCATTTCAAGCAGGGCGAGGACACGGCTGCAAAAGCAGCTGCACTTCTGGAGGGGTCGCAGTGATGGGGAAGAGGGGAGGTGGCAGGAGGGGGGATTTGGGGAGAGGAGGAAGGAGGGATATTTTCTGCTCGACAAAAAAAGCAAGGAGAGAGCAGGTGGGAGTGTGCACGAGTGTGCGAAGCCAAAGGCAGAAGATGCTGCAGGTCCCTGTTGGAGTGGGGACGGGTTTGGGAGGATGCTGGTGCCGGTGTCTGGACCAGCCTGAAGTGGGAAGGGAAGAAGCTGGAGCCGCTGCCCGCCCCGAGCAGGGTCAGATCCTGTGGCCTTGCTACGAGGAGAGATTTGAGCAGCGGCAGCGGCGCTGGGAGCGTGCGCGCAGCGTGCGTGCGTCTCTCCGGTGGGAATATAGACCGAACGGGGCAGAGCGAGGTGTCCTGGGTGCGCTTGGACTCCTGGTGCCTGCAGGCAGTGGGTGCTGGGCAGGGGGGAGGAGGAGAGGAGGATTTCAGCTCCCAACTCAATCTGTTGGAGAACTTGGCCTGCTCCCCGTCAAGCTGAAAATAGCACATATGTAAGGACGTGCACGCAGTGCTGGCTGTGTCCTCGCCGAGCGTTTCCTTCCTGCTGCGCTCCACGCAGCACCCCGGCCCTCCGCCTGCCGCCTCCGGCCCCCCGCAGCCCCCACGTTCCCCCCCACGGGGACCAGGTCTAGGGCAAGAGATTTTTTTTGGCTCCTTAGAGCATCCTTATTTTGGCAAAGCAGGGCCGGTGCACAGATGCCGAGCTGGAGCCCGGTCCTTTCACCTTCAGCTGCTTTTTACTTTTACCACGAGGTCCGTCCGGCGGCGGCATCCCCGCCGTTATCATCTGGAGTGGGCGAGGATGAGTGCGGCTCACGGCGGGAGCCGAGCTTTATTAGAAACAGGCATCTGGCTCCAGCCCCCCCGGCAGCCGCCGGCCCAGCCTCGGGCTCAGGATGAGGCCACGAACACATACGAATGGCCAGGCAGCTGCGGCAGCAGGCGGGGAACCTCCACGAGTCCCCAATATTTCTCCAGATTTTATCTCCAAACCCATTACTGGTGGTGGGAAAATAAAGATATTGTCCTGCTCTGCGGGGGCACGTGCTGCCCAGCCAGGGTCGAGCCCCAGCCCTCAGAGGAATGGTGAACTAGCAGAGCGTGCAGCAAGCTGGAGGATGGAGATAACCCTGGCAGCAACCAGAGCTGATTCCTGCAGTGCAGAAGGAAGAAAAGAGGCTGAGCTCCCCATGGACATTGGGCACGGGAATAATGGGAGAGTTTTGTGGGACATCGGCTGCAGTTCTGAGGAAAGCTTGTGCAAAGCCCCGCTCCTCTCCCATCCCTGCTTTGAATTCCCCCTAAAGAAATGTCCAGGGCAAGTACCCCAGGATGGAGGAAATATAGGGTTTCTCTTAACAACGAGGCTTACTGGGTGGTAACTGGGGGATCTAGTAAGTGCAAAAAAGCAAATAACACCAGGGGCTTGGGAGGGACATACAGGCAACCCGCATGGTGCTTGGTGTACGGCAGAAGAGGATTGTTTTAAGCATGCAGGTTGCCTTGTGCTCAGTGTATTCAGGGTGCGCTATATAGCCACTATAGGATGATTTCCTAACCGGAGGGAGCAAGCAGCCCTCCAGCCAGGCAGTCTGGTGTTTCAGGGCATGGCCCCACAGCTGCACCCAGCAGGAGAGGCATTGCTTTGCGAAAACACATTTCTCACCCCAAATCTCTGCTCTGCCGGGATGTTGCTTTACAACGATGGCTGCCTCGTGCTGCAGAGCTCGGCTGGGGACAGCCGCTGGGCGCAGGGGGACATCGCTGGCTGCGCAGGAACCAAGCACAGCTCTAACTCACTCTTGCATCTGCAGAGCACCAAAAATGCACCTGAGCATCGCCAAAACCCCACTGCTTTCCAAAGGACTCTGAAGAACAGCATTAGCGAGCGTGTGGTATCAGGTCTCCTGAAACAAAGCCATTGTGGTCGAGGCAGGATCCTTATTAATTCTTTCCTCTCTTTAATTTCCATTTTTTCTCGGTTCCTTTTCCAATTGCTCAGGTAGGGCTTGGGTAGGGCCCCCACCGCCGCCAGCCTGTGTCCCTGTGGCACGGTGCCACCGGCGTTATCGCTCCGGGACACGGGGATGTGATGGGTGGTTGCATTTGGGGTCGATGGCGAGCTCAGAGGCATGGGGGGAGCACAGAGGGAAGGGAGCCCTGCATGGGGCAGAGAGCCCCAGGTGGAGGGGAAAGGGAGGGTGGGGAGCACCAAAATAACACCCCGGGGCTGTCGGCGGCCAGGCAGCAGGACGGGGGGGGGGGGACAGACGCACGGCTGGGTCCTGGCCTCGTCCACTCTCCAGCTGGGAGGATGGAGACAGGAAAGTGCCACTTATTGAAACGGCATCGTTTGGTGAAATATCCCAGCTTCTCCCCAAACGCCGCCCTCAGGGACAGACCGCAGGGAAAGGGGTGGGCCAGGACCCCCTCGGCACCCACAAAACCCACCCCAGCGATCGCCTTTGTGCCTCCACCAGCAGCACCCGCCTCAGCCACCCGTCACCAACGTAATTCCCCTCCACCCTTGGGTCCCCCCATCGCCCTCATCCCCCAGGACCCTAAAAAGCACCATTTTCCCCATTACATCCCACATCCTTGCAGCCCTGAAGCCCTCTCCAGCACCAGCCCTGCAGCACCCATCGTCATTGATGCCATCAATGTGTCCCCAGATCCCAGGGGATGCCGACGTGCTGCAGCCCCTACGCAGGGGACAGCGCGTGGATGCTATATGGCCCCTGGGACTCCTGCGATGCCCACTCGCCCGCCGTTACATAAACTGCCTGGAGCCGGGACTGTTTTCATTTGTTTTGCCTACAGCACTGTGCTCTTCAACTTTATTTGCATAACAAATAATTAATAATAATTAATGACTGGGAGAACGGTGCGGATTGCCAGATTTTGCTAATTAGTGAACAAGCGCCATTGCAAAAGCGAAGGCAGACGTCACACGGTCCCGTCTCCCCGCCGAGGGTGGGCTGTGGCCGGGGATGGTGGTCCTGTGGGACACGCGGCCGTTTTGAGGAGGAGGAGGAGGAGGAGGAGGAGGCAGCACTGCGGGTGGTGGTGGGACGGGTCAATGGTACTCGCAGGGTTTTGGCTGGTGCCCACGTGCGGGTGCCTCGACGCAGCCCCGCTCCCTGCACACGTGCCATGGCACAGCATCCCATGCCCCGCTTTCTCCACGGTCTTATTAGAGCCTGGGACAACACTACTTAATTGTCTGATGATGGCACCGCTCCATATAATTAATGAGAAAACCTGTACCAGCTCGTTAGAGAAAAGCCTTTGCTCCAGCAGCCCCACAGCCAAATTGTGCTGGGGACGCTCTTCCCCCAGACCCCTTGTGGGTGGCACCCCCTCGGGGTGGGGGGGGGGGCTGAAAGCACCAGGGAGACCCGGCTGCATCGCCGACGCCAGAAAATAAGGAGGAGCGAGGACGTGAGCTACGGGATGCCCTGTTCGGTGACACTGGGGGGTAGGGTGACGTGACAGCCTCTGCCTGGACCTCACCTGCAGCTGTCTGGGGGCCTGGGAACACTGACCCTGAGAGGGAGGGGAAAGGGAAAGGGAAAAGGGAAAGGGAAAGGGAAAGGGAAAGAGAGAAAGGAAAAAGATGAAGATGAAGATGAAGATGAAGATGGAGAGGAGAGGAGAGGAGAGGAGAGGAGAGGAGAGGAGAGGAGAGGAGAGGAGAGGAGAGAGAGGAGAGGAGAGGAGAGGAGAGGAGAGGAGAGGAGAAGAGAAGAGAAGAGAAGAGAAGAGAAGAGAAGAGAAGAGAAGAGAAGAGAAGAGAAGAGAAGAGAAGAGAAGAGAAGAGAAGAGAAGAGAAGAGGAGAGAGAAGAGAAGAGGGAAAGAAAGGAAAGGAAAGGAAAGGAATTAGGCTCTCTCATCTTTGATCTGCTCGAGTGCTGACTGCTGTACCACACACGACTATGCACACAGGAGCGCTGACAGCAGCGGGGTGCTGCGGTGAGCGATGGATAAAGCCCCCAGACCCGGCTGGCCGGAGCCAGCCCGCAGGGAGCAGGGTGCTTTCCTCTCCGGGAGAAGAAGGGATGAAGAAGAGCAAAACCCTCTCCCTCTGTCCCCACCAAAAAGCTCTTTAGGTCCCACTTGCTCCCCTTAACCTTTGCAGCAGACCGGACAAGCCCTCGGTGCCGGCAGAGCCCCGGTGCTGCTCAGCATCACTCCCACTGCAAGCTCCAAACCAGCCCCTCACTTTACACCACCATTAAAGCAGAGCTGTGTGTAATTATGCTTCGCTGGCTCTCTCCTCTATAACTGTAATTCCTTTGCTTCACTAAATTGCTTCCCCTTCAGTACCACACATAATCCGTTGCACCGTAATTATACGGGAATTTTAATATCTGATGTATTTATAAGATGCACTTATTCATCAGCCCCTTTAAGTACATTGTCATTACAGCCTTCAGCACGGTAGGAAGGATGACTCGCTGTCAGATGGAGATTAGCTGGCCCCCGTGTGTAACGAGTTGGAGGGTGTTCTCAGCCCAGCTGAGAACCACGCTGCCAGATCCGGCCCTGGGGCATCCAGGGCTGGGGAGCAGGATCCCACTGCGCCGGGTGTCCTGGGTCCCCGGGGGGGATTGGCAGTGCCAGGGCTCCCCTGCGCCGCTGCGGAGCTGAAGGGCAGCACGATCCAGAGCGGCACTCGACCCTCCCTTTCCCAAACATCTGAATCACCCGGCAGGGCCAGATTTGGCATTTCAGAAAAGAAGGGCCTGATCCAGCGCTGGCTGCCCAGCACTGGGGAGGTTTATCCCTGCAGCCTGAGTGCTGGGGGGGGGTCCCCAAAGGACTCCCCGAAGCAAGGGATCCGCATTTGGATCCCTCCAAACCCACGAAGAAAGTAGCTGCTACTGAAAGCTTATTTTTCCTGGCATTTGTTTCGGTGGCTCCTTTCCAGATGCGTCCTAAAAGGGAACCAAAGGCCTTTGAGCCTCTTGCAGCAAGCACAATGCAACGATTTTCCCAGCCCGGGCGGGAGGGATGAGCTCACTGGCGTCCTTGGTTCCCCCCAGCTTCGGGGTGCAGGATCCCTGTGCCGTGCACCATGGGTGCCGGGGCTGGGTGTCTGGGGAGGGCAACGGGTTCGGCAGCGTTCCAGGGGGGCAGCTGGGCTCTGTCCCACCGAGCCCCTGGGATAAATGCCAGCTGAGCCTGGGAACGAGGGGCAAAGGGAGAGAGGGAGGGTGGGGGTCTCGGGGACTCGGTCCCTGTGGGATGTCCTGGCTCTCACTGGTGGGTGACGCCACATTTTTCATGTCGGGATCATACTGGGGGTTTTTTTTCCTGCAGCACTGCAGTGATGTCCGTGCTGCCCTGCCAGGAGTCCCTGCAGACGGGTGGCACCCATGGGTGGTGGCATCTGCCACCACTGAGGCCACCTCGGCACTGACCGTGAGGCACCACAGAGGAGCAGCCCAGCTCCCGGTGGCACTGGGTGACCCCCCACACCCTCGGGGTGGGACAGAGCCCCACCGGGTCCCTGCAGCACCGGGTGACCATCGGGGCAAGAGCCAGGGCCCTGCGTGCTTCCAGGCACAAGCCCTTGTCCTACTCCAGCGAGCCCTGCCGGAGCAGGATGACATTTTGGCTGGTGGGGGATCTTCAACGAGTATCACCCCAAGCCCCGGGGCTGCTACCAGCACCCCGAGCCCACCCGCAGCCCTTAGGCTCCTGCTGGGTGCTGACACCGGAGCAGCTCCCAAGTGCACCCCGGCATTCAGCAACCGTCAGGCACGGTGATGCGCTGGCCCCCCCACCAGACCGAGGCCCTGGCACGACCTGGCAGTGAGGTCTTTCCCCCAGGCTCCTCGCTCCAGCACCCTTCGCCTCCCCGGGGACTCAAGCTGGGGCAGGAAGGGTGCTACGGCAGGTCTGCTGTCCCCCCGTGTCATGGCACATGCCACAAGCTCCAGAGCATCCCTGCGAGGATGCTGCACTGAGTGCCAGCAGGTCCCTGCGCCCACATGCCAGCCCTAAGGAGGGACACCAGCTCCGGGGACAGAGCTCAGGCTGGACTGGGGCATTTCCAGCCTGGGGGTATCCAAGGGGCTGGTAATGTCCCGTCTCCTCCTCCCCGTCCAGAAGGACCCTGGTACGTGGTCCCCACGGGAGGTCACAGCCTCCTGCCTCAGTTTCCCCACCTGCACAGTGGGGCTATGCTGTCTGAGGAGGGTAGAGATGAGAGCGTGGTTGGCAGAGGATGCCAGCAGGGTCTCTAACCTGACCCCTCGCTTAGGACCCGGGGCAGGGCTCTCTGCTCTCCCCCTTCCCAGCCCTTCCTTCCGCAGTGTGCTGCCACCCGGGGAGGGGGGATTTTGGCTCCCAAGGTCACCAGACAGATGGGGCTGGGGCCAGTCACCCCAGCCCTCATGCCCAGCTAGCCCTACCAACCACCCCCTCCAGGTCCTGGCCACTCCCTGGGGCTTACCTATCCCCCCCCAAATTGTCCCCCTACCTCCCCCATCTCCCCAAAAAGCAAATATCCAGGGAGATGTGCTCCGCGCTGCAGCTCTGCCGGTGGCACTGGCGGCTGAGCAGAGCAGACTGCAGCACGGCCGTTACGTAAGCCCGAGCCGGGCTCCGGGGATGTAGGACACCGGGGTTATCCCCCAGCCCACCCGGGGGATGCCACCCCCAGCCCGCCTCGCTCCCGGGGCTCGCGGAGCGTGGGGGGGGACCCCCACCGATTCAGCCCACGCTGCAAGGGGTGTAGGGGGGGCTTGGGGTGGCCCTGGGGGTTGCTGTGGCCCTGCCATGGGGCGCACGGTGGTGGCAGAGGGCAGCAGCGGAGGGACGAAAGTGGGCAGGAGGGTTGCGTTGCTGTGGGGCAGGGAGTGGGGCAGGCGATGGGGTGGGATGGGGCTGGGAGGCGGTGGGTGCTGCACCCGCATCCCACTGAGTCCGTCTGCAGCCCCATCCCACTGAGTCCGTCTGCAGCCCTCAGCCACGACTTTATCGGGACTCATCCGCACAAGCGAGGGTGCAGGGACGGAGCTGGGTGGCCGGGTTGTGACTCCTGGGTTGTGCCTCCCGCGGGGTGACTGACGGAGCAGGATGAATGCAGCCGGGGCGAAGGATCCCGGCCTCTTTCCCAACCTGCATCCACCTGCTATGGCTACATCCCCATCCCCGCATCTCTAGAGGGTCAGCATCCCTGGGGACAGCCTTCCTGGGGTCAGCATCCTCGGCATTAGCAGCCCTGGGATAGCATCCCTGTGGTCAACCTCCTTGGGATCCGCATTCCTGGGAACAGCAGCCTTGGCATTAGCATCCCTAGGTCAGCATCCTTGAGGAGAGCATCCCTGGTGCCTCCAGCACAGGCTGGAAAGCCAGGATCAGGGCTTCCCGGAGCTGAAGGGGAGATCCATCCCCTGCGGGACAGCGCTGGCATCACCTGCCCCGCAGTCCTGCGGGGAAATGGAGGTGAGGGATGGCACAGCCAGCATCACCCATCCGTGAAGGACCTGTGCCCTGCGCCGGCGGCACGGCGAGTGGGCAGGCAGCGCCGGCAGCACCGGGGATCCCCCAGGACCAAGCCCTACCCTGGCTAACGGACTGGTGGGGGCCTGGCAGCATCCCCTGCCAAGGTGCGGGATGGGGACAGGGATGGGGAACCCATGGCCCCCCCCAGCCACGTGGCTTCTTTCTGGCCTTCTGCCAGGCATAGTCTGGATCTGGCCATTTCTGTTTGGGGGTTGGGGAAAAAAAAAAAAAAAAGCCCAGGCTAAGGCTCCTGGCAATAGGAGACACCAGAACAGGGAATTAATGTTAATTAATTCATAATGACGCTCAGATAGTGATACCAGATGCTTCAAAAGTCCAACGGGGGAATCTGAAAGAGCTTTGCAAAAAACTGTCGCCCACCGGCAGTCCTGCCTTGCTGCAAGCTGGGAATGAGGGAGTGAGCTGGGAACCAGCATCGAGCTGGGAACCAAGATCCAGCTGGGACCAAAGGATCGAGCTGGGACTGAAGGACCGAGCTAGAACAAGGGAACAAGCTAGGAACGAGCCAGGAACAGTGAAAGAGGGGCACGTCCCAGTGAGGTGACAAGCCCACAGTCACCCAGAGCTGTGAGGAGCAGCACCGGGCCCCCCCCCAGCCTCCTGCCACCCCACTCCCACCTTTCTCCCTCCCACCCCAACTCAGAAACTGGAGTGGGGCCGGGGCCATGCTCCACTCCCCGGGGCGCAGGGGCTCTCTCAGCCCCTTAATGCTCATTTTTTCTCTCTTTTCCTCCATTTCGGGCGCACTGGGTGCAGGGCAGCCGGATGGGTGGGCACTGGGGCACCTGGGGACCCTCAGAGGGGATGGAGGGACAGGGTCATGATCTGGGACAGGGACACAGGTCCTTCACCAGCTGGTATCCCCACGCTCGGAGGACTATTCCCAGCTCCTGCAGCGAGTCGGCAGCACAAGGAACGGGTGCAAGCTGGGCTGGTTTCTCCTTTCTCATCCACGAGAGCCAGCCCTTGCCCTGCGCTGTCGAACCCAAACGGGGCTGGGCCTTAGCCAAGGGGCGCAGAAGAGCCTAGAAAGGGACTGGAGCCCGGGTGCCACCTCCCCAGGGCTGCGGATTCCGGAGCAAGTGCCGGGAAAGATGCACCCATGAACTCTGCAGAAACCACGGACAAACCCCTGGGCTCGGAGCCGTTCCCCACCCTGGCCTTCCCGGCCGGTGGGGGGATTATGCTTCCCCCCCCACCCCGGTGATACAACAGCACCTGCAGCCAGAGGGGACCCCCAAAACGGGGGCTAAGGGAGGTGGCCGAGGCCGCACGGGGCCTGGCAGTGGCGGAGCGGGATGGCACGGCACGGTCCGGGCACGGCGCTGCCATCGCTGCTTACATAAGGTGCCCGCTCCCCGCTCCGCGCGCGCCGAGCGGCGACGGGAAGGGGGGGACGGATCCGTCCCTCCAGCAATCCCTCATAGCGTCGGCGCTCCCGCTCTTTCTAGAGACAGCATCCTCAAAACTGCCAACCCGTCTTCTTTCCTACCCGCACAGAGCTTGGGTGAGGCTCCCGTGTCTCTCAAGCCCATTTACGCCCTAAAAACCTGACACCAACTGGGGAGAAAATGCCGGGTTTCAGCTCGCCGTGCGGTTCCCCCGACAGCTCCTCCAAAGTTTATCTGCAGCGGGGAACGGTTCCCACCGCGCTGCCGGTGAAGCTGCCCCTGCAGCCTCAGCCAGCCGACGGGGAGAGGGGGGAAACCCACGGCGAGCCGTGGCCGTGGCCGGAGCATCGCGGAGCACCGTGGCACTGTGCCGTACGGCCGGGGGAAACACCGTCATCCCACCCCGGCTGGTCCTGGGGGACTCGCCGTAACCCCCGGGGTCATTTCAGGGCTCAGAAAAAATCCACCTTGACTTTGTAGGTAAAGCAACTCTTTTGGGTAAAGAGCAGCAGAGGCGATACAGGATTTCAAAGTGTGTCGTAGATCAGAGGCAAGAAATAAAGTGGCCTTTAAGGTGCCTTCCCCAGCAAAGCCCGTTTTATTAAGGCTATCCAGCATGGATGGGAACGCTCGCTGTTATTCCAGGCCTGAAAGGAGCAGGCGAGGATTTTTAATTTTTTTTTATTTAGTCTTGTTTTCATTATTTTCTGGTGGCTTCGTGGCTTTGTACTCACACAAAGGGAATTTCACCTGCTGTTCAGAACAAAAGGCCCCGGAAAGTTTTGCAGAGAAGGGGACGAGGGGAAGGAGCTTTATAGAAGCAAAACGAGTTGTTGCAGGGTTTGGTTTTTTTCGCAGTGAGCTGTAAAACATCCCCAGCTCTTTGGTGCCTGTAGGAGACCTGGCACCGGCATGGGAGTCCCCTGTCCCCACCGGTGTCACCCCCGGGCTGGGAGCAGGGAGGTCTCACAGCCCTTATGAGATTGGGGTTGATTTGGGGTGCAGAGGGGGCCGTGGGAAGGCAACGGGATCGCTTCCCGTCCTTTTTGCACACAAGCAAAGTCATCGCCACGCTTTCTAAGAACATGAAAGAAAAAAAATCCAGCCCTGGTTTGCTGACACCACTGCAAAACAGGTGGTTCAAAATCACAAGGGAGCGGGGGAGAAAAACCCCTATTTGGTGATTTTGTGCTCATATTCACTGAAAAACTGTCTGGGAACGAATGCTGCTAAATACACACCATTTTCCCTCTAACACTCTTTGCTCTATAATTAAGAGAGACTTCTAAAAATACAAATAGCCTCAAGCACCCAGAGAAGGCGTGCAGGTGCTGCTAACTGGAGGCACTTTAGCACAGCTCATTTTCTGGACAATTTTACTAGCCTGGCTCACGCTCCGCGCCGATACTATTACAGTGATGCAATTATGCTGCTGCTGTCGTTGTCGGCTTGCTTTGCTTTTTTCCCTGCGCTTTGCAGTTTGCCTTCGAAGCACACACACACACAACCCCCCCCGCAGCTCCTGGATTCACCCCAGGCGTGCCCCCGGCACGGGCAGGCAAGTCCAGGCAGCCGGGAATAAGAGGGTCACACGAGCGTGCATCGCACGCGCGCGTGCATACACATGTGCGCACGTACACAGGGGCATAACCCGCACGGGCATTTCCAAAACCAGCCGGTGTGCAAAAGTTTTGGCTGAGGAAGCGAGCTGGCCGGGGGAAGCGAGCGGAGGCGAGCAGAAGCGAGCGGAGGCGAGCGGGAGCCCAGGGAGGCACCGGCGCTCCCCGAAAGGCAGCAGCAAACCCTCATCGTTGGCCACGCAGGGAGGGGGCCCGTGGCATTGGTACGGTGACGGCGGTCAGCTTGGCAAAATCCCCTTCCTAAACCTGGCATTTCGGGCACGGGGGTGAAGGGGGGGAACTTCACCCGCGAGGCTGCCGCTGCGAAACTTCCCCGTCTTATTTCTCCATTAGGGCTGCAATAGGTGGAAGTGATTGACTCACTATGAGACTGCTGTTTTTGCCTCTGACTTGAGATTAAGACGGAGCTGGAGAAGCGGAGGAGCTGTCGCGCCGGCTCTCTGGCAGGCAGACGCCGGAGCCGTCACTTACCTCTCACTGCATCCAGCCCCCCCCGGCCGTGGGGCTGCGGGTCCTGGAGAGTTAGCTGGCGGGGGACCCCAGATCCACTCGGGTTTCTCCCAGGACCGACGTTCGGCTGCTGCTTCTTAGGCACAGACCCAACCCCTCCATTCCAACCACAGGGGGGAAAAAAAAAATCTTCTTCCAAAAGAAAAAATTAAATAAAAAAAAAGAGGGAGATTAAAAAAAAAAAACCACCACGTTTTTTTCTTGGTTTGGTTTCCCCCTGCCACCCCCTGGAGAAGAAAAAAAAAAAAAAAAAAAAAGATAAATCCCAGCGACCAAGAGATCCAGACTCAGGTGAATTTAGCTTCAAACTCCCTCTGTGCTTTCAGAGCCTTCACCCTCAAATGGGCTCTGGAAGATGCTGGGGGACCCATCGTCGCCAAAGTGTCATCAAATATCCTTTGGGCTCAACTCCGCTCCTGCCCGGGGAGGGTGGACTTCTTCCCTGCTCGCTGCGTGCTGTGGAGTTGGCAGGGACCTGCCTGTTTCAGCCTCAGCGTGGAGGGTGGGTGGGTTGGTTGGTTGATGTGGGTTGGTTTTCTTTTTTTTTTTTTTTTTTCTCTCTGCTATTGGTTTTCTTGCTATCTGATCCTGAGCGAGCGCTGCAGCTCGCCGCTTCCCTGCTTTTTTTCCCCCAGCTCCCAGCCTTTTGACAGGGAATGAAACACAGACACCCAGTGAGACAGGCTCCGGCTTCTACAAAGCTCCACTCCCTCCTACCGCCTTTGTCCGCGAACAGCAACTACTCCAACTCTGCCCGTAGACACAAGTGAACCTCTGCATCAGCACTTTCCTAATGGCTGCTTCGCCAGAGTCCTTCGGCCCTTCTTCTTCTTCTTCCTCTCCTCCACCTTGATGGCTTCCGCTTGCTTTTTCTAGCCCGGCCCCGGCTCCGACAGCCACAACCGCGACGAAGCACCAACCCTTTCCCGACGGATCCATCTCAGCTCCCCCGTGCCGGCTGCTGCGGTCGGGGGGTTGCGGCCCTGCAGTCCATCACCGTTCTTTCTGGGCGCCTTCCACGAAAAATCGATGGCGGGTACCGCGTCCCCGGAGGCTTCGCTCCGATTTCGGCTGGCTTAAGGGGCAGGGTCTGCGTGTGTGGAGAGGAGCCGGGGGCAGAGGGAGGGCTGGGAATTGAAGCCACTTCTTTTTATTGCAGGCGGGAATTTTTTTTTAATTTTTTTTTTTTTTAAGATTGATTGGAGTCCAAGTTTATTTCTTGGTGGTGAGCATTATTTTAAGCCAGTTGGGAGGCTTTGGGTGTCTCCAGGTCACCCTGTCCTTATAATAGCAAGGCCTTTTTGGAGAGGGTCAAAGTGAAACCCTGCTCCAGCAGCCTTTTCCCCCCCACGGCAGAGGGATGCTGCAGTGGGCTCACAACCCTGGCTGGCTTCCAGCCAGAGGGAGATGCAAACCAGCCACCATCTGCAATTTCTGCTAGACTTCCTCCAAACTTGGTCTCCTGCAAGATCCCAGGGCTGCTGCCTGCTCCATTTTTGGGGATTCGCGGGCTTTGTTCAAAAAAAAATCACAGCCGGGAGACCTCCAGCCTCGACAGCGATGCTCAACACCGCTCAGCTTGGCTGTCATGCAGCCAGCAGGTCACATAAAAACCATAAAGCCCCCCAGCACACGAAGAGTTTGCCTCCCCGCCTGTCCCATCTCCCTTCTGCATCGCCTCCCTCCGCTTCCCAGCGTTCTCTTCACTCTTCTTCATCTTCTACCATGAGTTTGGGACCAACGATCCCTCCCTCTCCTCCTCCCTTTGGCAACATCCCAGAGCAGTGAATCTCCTCGTCCCCAGCTCCCATCCTCTCCCCGGCACGGCAATGGAGCATCGTGCTTCCCCTCGCTGCTCCCAAACACCCCCAAACTCCAGAGCGTCTCAGGGCGACGCTTGCAGCGCTGCCTCATCTCCCCTCTCCACGTTAGCTTGCCCCATATCTCACCCCATTGCATCAACCCCACAAATCCTGAATTTTAACCAACACGTTGAAATCCCCGGATGAAAAGCACCGCAGGGCCTTGATCTGGCAGCGGTACGCCTAAACCCCCACGGATGCTCAGCTAACAGCGGAGATTCGGGTTTTGCAGATCAAAGAGGACACCAGCCCGCACGCCGGGCATGGTGGTCATGAGCACGACCACCCAAGGGGCGACCGTCCGCGTCCTGACCCCAAACCACTGCTCCCTTCTGCCTGCCGGGCAGCCCCTCACACCCTGGCTTGCTCCTTTTCTGCGGGCTCCTCTCCTGCCATCCCACCACGCTCATCAGTCGTGGAAAGCTTTCCGAATCCCACCGCCCCGGCCCCGGTGCCCAGCCGGCAGTGCCAGCCCCAGGCTCCCTGCACCCGGTCCTCCGACTCCCTCCAGCAATAAATACAATTAACGCGCCGGGCAGTCTGGAAATTGGCTGCAGGGCTGGGGCGGGCGGCTGGCCGTGGGCCAAAGCTGGGCAGGGAGGCACCGCCGGGGCGGGGGGAGCTGCTGCGGGGACCCCAGCCCTGACCCCCTCTCGCCTCCCGCTCCCCGGCACGGCGTTCTGCCGGGGATGCCAGCGGTTGCCAATTTTGAGCTGCGTGAGCAGGGTGTTTTTCCAGCAAAGCAGCAAGTGGGAGAGGTTTGGGGCTTGTATGCAGGGGGAGACGAGGGCACCCTGGGGGGGCTGCAGCCCTTGGGGCCGGCTGGGAGGACAGAAGGGAGCTGGGCAGCCAGAACTGGTGAGGCTGGTGTTCCCATCGCCCTCCCCGGTTTGCTATGGGAAATGCAAAGAAATAGCCTGGGATTTCCATCCTGGCCATCCCCAAGGGTTCCCTCTGCTCTGGGGGAGCAGAGACGTTCCCTACGTTTTTGCCATCCTGCCCCGGGGCTGGGGAGACCCATGGGGAAGCCCATTGCTCCCAGTTGGCCCATCTGGGAGGGTACAGGACTGCAGCCTCGGGGACCCCTCTGGCCCCGGTGGGCTCTCAGCTGGGGAATAGCTCGGGTCAGGATCTGGCCTCACCCTGCAGCCAAGTCAGCTTCGGCCACTTGCTTAGGAGCCGTCAAAGCCAGGGAAGGAGGGCGAGAGGGCGAAGGAAGGGGCTGCACCCCGGCGGGGTCTCCGGCGTGCCCCTTCCCGACGCCTGCAGCGCGGCTGCGCGGGGCCACGAGCAAGTCAGCGCAGAGCCATTAGGGCTAATTTAATCAAGACGGATGGCCCAATTGGAGGGCTGCCGCCCATAAATCCCAGGCTCGCACTGCATTAGTGTCAGGGCTGCTGGAGGAAGAGGCCGAGGGGGAGGCACGGGGGGAGCGGGGCTGGGGAAACGTGCTAAGTCACCAGCCCTCCCGATGGCACTGGGATGCTCGGACTGGGTGCCACCACCCAAGTGTGCTCCCCATCCCGTGGTGAGCAGCCTGGCCCCGGGGACGTGGCCCACCATCTTCCAGCTCTTCCAAGAGCTCGACAGACGGAGAGGGTGGGATTTCGAGCAACCTGGTTTTGCTGAACCCCAAAAGGTGCAGGGTTGTTCACAAATCCCCCACGCCAAGGCAGGGTTTGGCTCCCATGGGAATCTCCCCTGGTCGCTCCAAGGGGTTTTGTAGCAAGAGGGAGATGGGATGCTGGGGGAAATAAGCCTGAAGCCCCACGGTAGATCACAGTATGATAACTGGGACTCGAACATACAAGCTGAGAAAGACCCAAGGCTGATGGGCGCAGCATCCATCCCAGAGCCCAGCCGAGACACCCCAAACTCAAGCCATGCCAGCCCACCACAGGGCTGCGGGACATCCCCGTGGGGTGCCAGCTCTGCTCTCCTGGCACCCCGCTCGCTCCCTTCCCACCCTCGCTCCTAGAAAGACCATTTTCGGGCTCAGGGTTGCCATCTGATGACCCAAACTCAGCCGTCCCCATCCGCTAGGCTCAGGCAGCGGGAGACGCGTGCCGCTGCGCCACACAAGCCGAGTCAGGAAATAAGCTCTCATCTATCAAAGTTAAAAATAGCCGTTATCTTTGCCATTAACACGCCTTGCCCCTAACTCTCCGGCCAAGCTGGCTCCCGTCTCGCCGTCCGCCCGCACACCAAGGCCACCGTGCTCCCGGCCGAAAAACCGGCCATGGGGAAGGGACCGAACGGCTGCCGCCATCTGCTCCGGGCGCTGGCATCGCCGTCGGCGCGGGATGCTGGCTCTGCGAGGCCGCGCTGTTGGCCGGCGCGGCGGTACAGAGGGCCAAGTCCTGGTGGGTTTTGGGAAGACAGCGGGCCAGGGGATGTGGCGGACGGATGGGAGGATGGCGTGGGTTTGTGGGCATCGCTCTGGCTCCCGGAACGCGCCCGGAGGCTACGTGGTCACCCAGCAAGGGAGAAAACAGGGGTGCTGGCCCAGTGCAGAAGAAAAGATACTTGTGCAATAGGGATGGGGGTTTACCGAGGGGATCTCAGCCTGGGAGAGCTGCTGAGGGCATCAAGGAGCGGTTGAATGATGGAGAGATGGATGCTCAGACCTCGTCTCCACATCCAGCGCATCTCGAGGGCTATGCCCGCAGCCAGTTAGCAGGGAGCACGACCGAAATAGCTTAGGAAAGCTGAACTCAGGGCACGAGGAGCGATGAACTGTGGTACTGCCGTAGATTTATCTGGAAAAAGAAGAGTGCACAGCCCTGTGCACCTCTGGTTTCTGGCTGTGCTTCAGTGTGGCCAGGAGGGAGGGAGGGCAGGGAAGGAGCCGGACTGCCGGCAGGAGGAGCACGGCGGCCGAGGTCAGCCCTTGCGGTGCTTTTATGAGACCACGCACAAGGTCCCAGAGACCAGAAAATGCTGACGGGGGCAAGAATTGGTCACCACCGAGCAGGGGTGCGGAGCGGCTCTCCGCAGGCTGGGTGCGAGTGGCACCGTGCCCAGCAGGTCCGGCTCCCTGGGCTCAGCACCTTTACACCCTCTTGCTTGGGAAAGAAAAGCAAAGGCAGGATTGGGCCTGAGGAACCATCAGCCAGGAGCAGCGATCTGTCCCATGAAAAGCCATGGAGCAGGTGAGCCATTTCTCCCCCAAAATGGCTAGCACAGGGAAAAAAAGACATTTGTATTTCTGCCAGCCGACAAAATGAGACACCACTTGTAGCCAATGAAACTCTGCAGATTTTGCTAATAAAGGATTGCTCCGTTCAGCTTCCAGCTGGATTCCAGCCCCAGCCCAAGCCACTGGCAGCATCAGCCGTCGCATCCCAGCACTGGCCTCCCTAAGCGGGCCGGCCCCGTGCCACGCCGCGGGCTCAGGCTCGCTGCAAATTCAAGCGCTGCCCCATGGCAGGGACACAGCTCCCATGCTGAGGTTTGCTCCCACCCTTTGGATCCCTGTGTTTGCCATGGGGACTGTGCTGCTGGGATTGCACTGCGTCCCTTGGGACACTCTAACACATCTCAGGAAATTTTCCCTTTCTATTCAGCTTAATTGCACCCATTAGAGCTTGTTTCAGCAGGGTCCCGAGGGGATGTTGCTCCCCGGCATCCTCCTCTGACTCTTCCTCCGCTTCTCTCCTCCTTCATGCACACGATGCTCACCTCAGGGAGGCTGATCCTTGCTCCATCATGAGCAACGCTGGTCCAAGCAATCATATCCTCCATAAAAACATGAGCCTACACCACCCCAGTTGACGGCATGTACCTTTTCCAAGTGGTCACAATACTCTTTTTAGGACTTCCAAGGCGCTGACCCTGTCTCTACTGCATGCAGAGAGGCCCGGGCCATGTCTGTGGGACAAATGCTTGAGGAGACCTTGGCCGGTGCATCGGACTGCGGCCAGAGTTGGGAGCCTGCTCCTTATCGGCAGCTGAAGAGGAGAAAAAGAGCAAGTTTGGGAAAACCATGTGCCCTCAGCACACCACCAGCCCGAGATCAGACCAGAGGCTATGTCACACTGGGATCCTGCCTGGAAAATATAGGACAAAGCAGGAGGCAAGAAGCTTATCTGCTGCTGTCGTGACCCGCAGTGTTTGGGGGGAGGATTTGGGGCAGCAGATGGGATTTCCTAGACCTCGTGCGTAAGCCCAGTGCTAGCTCCACGTCCCGGGCCAGCCGGTACGAGCAGAGTTTTGGCTTTTTACCATGGGATGCTCCGAAAGGAACAGCGAAGGGCAGCTCCCCTGGGCTGCCCACAGTGCCCATAGGACCCTGGAGAAACCATCAGTCCCCTTTCTGCTCTCCTCACTCCACCACCAGTGCTCAGCTCCCCTTTCCCTCACCCACAGGGCAGATTATTTTAGGACAGGGAAGAGGAAAGAGCAGCAGCAACCAGTCGACCGATGGCTGCTCGTAGCAGAGCCCAGGCAGGCTGGACATCCCAGGGGTCAGACAGGGACCTCATAGAACCCAGAGGCTTTCCCAAAAAGCTTGCCGCAGCCAAAGAGCCCAACTGGCTTCTTACATAAATGACCTCAGGGCAACGCCTCTGAGACCACCAGACCAGGCAGCAGATGCTCCGAGGCAAAATCCACCCCGTCCTGAGCAGACGTCACCTAATCAGCATGTTGGCTTCTTCCCAAGGCAGTTTTGGGGCACACAGTAAATATCTTATATAAGGACCTCTGTCCTGGGGTCAGATCCAGTTCAGCCTTGTCGTACAGCAATGTTCTCCTGGAGAGAGGCACAAGAGGTGGCCTGAGGGGCCAGAAAGGGCTTTCCCCAGCATGGACCTGTTAAATGGTTGTAGAACCCCTCGGTGACCCATCTCCACAGCTTTGCCAGAGGAGGCTCCAGGAGAAACCCTGGTGGATGGAGAAGAGCCACCCATTCCCAATGGCAAAAAAGGACAGAAGAAGGGGTCAAAATGACAAGTCACTTCTGCCTCCAAACTATTTGTCTTCCAGGACTTGGTAGCTGGGTACGAAGCTGGAGAGAGCCTGGAGACCCCAACACCCCTCCCTAGCAAGACCAGTCCTTCCAGCCCAGCCACAGCTGCCTGGCTGGACATTAAGCACCTTCTCTGACGGAGACATCACACCAAGCCAGGAGACCTCTGCCAGCGCTCAGCTCTCACCACTTGGGAAGTTTCAGATCCCAGTCTCCTCTGTTGCAGGTTAGCCCCCAAATTTTTCGGCACGGCTGGAGGCACAACAGAAGTCTTTCCTCTTTGTCCCGAGCAGCCTCCTGGAGCCCGCTGGAGTTGGGAGGCTGGAGAGAGCCCATGGACAGACAGAGCCAGGGGTAAAGATAGCTGGGCTGGGGCATTAGCAGGCTGCAGAGGATAACCTGTCAGCATCTACAGCACTTAAACTGTCAGCGCTAGATTCCCCTCCGGGCTGTTCAGTGAGGTGAAAACTGAGGCAGGGGCTGTACTGGCAGATGCTAATTCCTCCCTCAGCATCCTCTCTCCGGGCTCACATCTCCAGGGGATTTACCCACATGGCTGCACAGGGGTTTTGGTCAAAAAAAAACCCCCAGATAAGTGGGCTTCAGCCTCACTATTGCCTTTACCTGCCACCACCAGCCTCGGGGGACTTGCCCATCCACGGGACATCGCCTTTCTACCAAACCAGATCACACACAAGCACAGCGGGTTCAGACATCAGCAGGAGGATGCTCAGAGGCGCGGGCAGCAGCCAAAGGAGCAGACAGGACACGACCTGCCCCTCTGCCTGCCCCAGCCTCCCTGCTCCTCTTTGCCAGGTCGCTTAAACGCTGCGGCCACCGACAACCCGTCCCCGTCTTTCACAAGAGGCATTTCACACCAGCCTTCGCTGCTAAATAAAGCAGCCCAAGCGTTACTTGCACTACCCAGGCTCCCCGGGGTGGTCCTGGACAAGGAGCAAGGTTAAACTCATCCCTGCAGAAACGGCACCAGCAGCTTCTCCATCAGCGCTGCTGCCCCAGGCTGAGCTGGCCATGCCAACGCCGGCCCCGGGCTTGAGCAAAAAATAGAGTCGGACGGAGAATTTGGGTCTGTGTCGCTGCAGCTGGCAGAGAGGAACGCATCAGCAAATATTTGTGCTCTCCTGTTATTGGCAAGGCCTCTTTGCCCCGTCGCTGCCCGCTCACAGGCAGCTCTCAGGGTTTGGGAAAGGGCAAAAGGGTCCTCAGACCCGGGGTACGGCAATAAATATAAAACTTTAATGAATTGCTCAAGTCCTGTCCCCAGGCACGCAGCATTAAGTGACATTGGGCAGCTGCAGACTCCAGAAGCAAGTGCTCCAACTTTGCAGAGTTGAAGAAACAGTCAAAACCGGCACAAAAATCCCAGTTTTCATCCTCTGCTCAAAGCCACGGGCAAGACGCGCACCAGACACCTGGGCTGTGTCAGGGAAGCCAGGACAGCAAGAGGGCGGTCTGAAATAGAGAGCTGTATTTTAGGAAGATAACAGGGATCAGCTGCCTGTGACGGGAATTCGGAGGGTGGGGGCTTGGAAAACAGGAGTTCAGTGGTGCCCAGAGCAGGGCAGATGAAGGGTTGAGCTATTCTTCGGCTTGTTGAGCAAAAGAAAAGTGTACATTCAGATGGAAACAAATTATTTTTAAGTGAAGGAGAAAATTATAAAGGTTTTTTTTCTGCGAGGCTCAAAACAGTTTGCTCAATCCAAAATGAATCAGTTTCTCACCAGGCTATTGCACCCGTTTGTAAAATCACGGTTCTCCTCTAGATGAGTTAAAAGGCACTTTCCAGACCAGAAAAGGCAAAACCCCATTTAAAAAAGAAATTAATCTCCAAACAAGGTATTCTGACTATTCTTGAAACAAAACCTTCACATTTCCGAAAGCCGAGGTGAAGCACCGTGATCTTCTCGGATGTCTCCCTCCCCCATTTTGTGCAATCACACGTATTTTCCAAACGCCGCGTGAGCTTGGGATCGGCGCCAGCCTCTGCAGCGGCGGTGCTGAGCACACACAGCTGCCGGCACACGCCGGATCAAAGCCGCAGTTCGGCCATAGGGGCAGAGCACCCAGCAAAGCCGAGGACAGGGAGCTTGTAAAGGGGTGGGAAAAGGCTCTTTTCCTTTTCCTGGGGTGTTTATCCCTCCGGGGTGAATCAGGGAATCCCATTTGCGTTGTGGGTTTTGCATGACTGATCACATTGGTGATACCTGCTGCTCCTGGATGCTCCAATGCAATGACTTGCAAAGACCAGGGAGGGATAATTCCCACACAGAGCTGTTGTGGATCGTCCTACAACCTTCCTTTTCAGAGGGGACCTCACCCTCCTGCCATGCACAAGGTAGCACGTGCAGCTTGCATGGGCACAGCAAGCATGTGAAGCAAGGAGCATCGTATAGCTGAGGTGTAATACCCAGAGAAGGTGTGATCCAGGTCCTTGGGAGAAGAAGAAAGTCCTCCCTCTGCTACAGCAGCCTGTGCCTTAAATTCAGCCCCACTGGACTGGTAATTTGGCTGTGACCAGGTATATATGCACATGTGAGAACAGAAAAGTATATATGTTCTTCCTTAAGGACTGCAGCCGGCAGGCTAGAACTGCCCACCATCCAAGGCACTCTGTACTTCTCATCAAAGATGCTTCTTTAGAATTTCTTGACTTTTTTCCTCTCTTTCCCTCCATTCTGGATAATAAAAGACATAGCAGCAAAGGGCTTCTCAGACCCCAGCCCCAAGGGACCAGGACCTCCAAGCCCTCTCATCTCCCTTGATGTAAGGGAGCTTCCCAGTGTAAATTTTTGGGTTGGTTTATCAGGGATCAAACTGTGCCTCTCCTCAGGGGATCTTCTACCTCTGTTCCATTAAAGAAAAAAAGAAAGTTTTTTAAACCCCAATGTTTAACAAGACAGCTGCAGGGAGGCTACTTGACTGATTGAGTTTTTACCTGGCCCTTACAGGCAAGCTAAGGTACTTAACATAGAAATGAGGTTTAGTCACAGCAAGGCATTTGGGATTAGAGTTGGCTGGAGAAACTCTGATGGAACCACGATCCTCCAGAATATGCACTCCTGTCAAAATTGAAATGCTTTGTGAGATTGAATAGGTTTAGCCAGAAGTTCATTTTCTAAAGAAAATCAGAGAGTGGGTACAAGAAAATATGTTGAATGAAAAAATGTGCTTTTTCTTTTGAGCCATGCTGGTGTGTATGCTGTTGGGGAGGGTTTTTTCCCTCTTTTTTTTTTTTTTTTTTTTTTTTTTAAGTCGTGCATTACTCAGAGAGGAACCTGAGGAACTGTTTTCTCTCTAATGACAAATTTACCCAAACTCAGCAATTCCCCACTCCCTGCTGGCTTACAAGCTGGTAGCCCTGAAGACATTTATGACTCTGCAAGAGATGCTTGCTCTTGGACTCCAAGGCCAGTGTGACTCGATAAAAAAAATATGCTATCAAAACCCACCTGGAGTGAGCCTAGGGAGGCAAGGAAAGCCCAGCAGGACCTAAGCAGGCAGCGTAATTGCAAACAGAGCCGCAATGATCTTCGCTAAGGTGAGTCCACAGCAGCAATTGGGAATTTCTCACCCCAACCCCATACCTTCTGGGGAGCATCATCCCACTGGAAAGCAGCAGAAGGGATGGGGAAGCCCCTCAGCATGGAGACGATGGGCAAAGTGACTTGACTTCCAGGATGACAGAGCCTGGGGTTTCTGCAAGCCCGTTGGTTTCCATTTCCAAATGGTTCCTCTGCCCAAATCCAACATCATTCCTGTTGGGTAAACCTGTTACTTGAGTCTCTTGGCAAATGCTCACGCTCCTGGGTCGGACGGCTAAAACATCAGGGTCAGGTTTTTATCAAGAGGTGAGGATCTCCACTTGGCTGAGACTCATGCTGGGTTCTTGGGCTCCGGTTTGAGCACCGGTGGGAAGCGACGATGGCCTGGGCTTCTCCTCCTCCAAGAGAGCACATTGAGCACCTGCCCGCTTACCAGGTAGGGGAAAGAACACCGGGATTTCAGGGTGCTGAAGGCAGCAGCAACCCCCAGAGCAGCCACATGGGTTTTTCACAGCCTTTCCCCGGGATCACAGCCCATGAAGTGCTGCAGCCAGCTCCATGCTTATTTAGCAGATGCCAACAGCCTCCCTTGCTCAGCTCTGGGAGGTAGAGACTCCAAACCCCCGGAGATAACACTTCCCATCAGGCTGCCGCAACTTGCTCAGGGTGTTTCAGCAGTCCTGCCTGAAGCAGATAAGCTCAGAGGAGATGCCTGTCCAACGGCAGGAGCTGCCGGCAGAACTGCTGGACCCAGCCACAACAAGGCACCCCAGCTATAGCACAAATTACAGCCCATATCACAGCAAAACCCCTTCCCCAGGCTGGGGGGGGCTGCGAGCTATATGAACAGATTTTTGGGAGAACAAACAACAGCCCGTGGTCCAAGGGAGCAAATTCAGAGTTATCCTCCAGCCCCGTTAGCCACTCGCCACCATTCAAAACCAAGGAGGGTTTGTGCCAGATCTTGGGCTGGGAGGTGTCCATGAACCTCTGACTACTACCCCTGTAACCCCAGCTGTGTGCCCAGCCATTCAAATCAAGCAGTGTCCGGGGGGGTTGTTTTTGTTCCCCCCTCCCCTTGCTTTGGGATGAGAGGATCTTTATAAATGACTTCCGCTTAATCTCATTGCCAAGCGGACATCGCTGGCTTCTGCCGTCACACCATGCTCTGAAGACAGATAGAGTTTTCTGCCCGGGCTTAAAAAGAACATTGTTTGCAGAACAGAGCGAACATGTGAAAAGGAGAAGGGAAAAAAAAAAAAAAAAAGAAAGAGATGTGTGATGTTTGCTGGAAGAAAAACCCGCTCGTTTGTTTGGACGAGGATTCTCAGCACGTACAATCTCAGGAACAAAAGGAGATGCTTGTTCTCCACTGTGTTTGTGGGAAGAGTCCTGTAAATATTCAGCGGTGTTTGTGCTGTAGAGAAGATCACCTACCTGCCTCCAGAAACTGCTCCCAGCACCCCCAAAATCACTGCTGAGGGGTCCAGCCCTCGAACAGCCCTGCAGGTCTGGACCCTGAGCCCTTCCCTTTATATTCAGTAGAAAACAAACAGCCTGTTCGAATAGAAGTAACTGCAATAATAAAATTCCTTTGGGCAGAAGTTTTGGGAAGAAGCACGGCTCCATCTGACCTTGCTGGTACTCAACGAGATGTAGGTCAAATATTTTAATTGCCAAGTCACTAATCCCCCACGCACAGCATTTCAATATTTGTATTGCTGCGGACTTATTGCCTTCTGAAGCCGCAGGGGGAAAGAAATAGCTGCCTGGATTGATGGGCTAGTAATTTCTGCCAAAATACGGTGCTGGATACAACTACTCAGGATGAATGGTTGTGACTGCAGGGAGAAGCGAGCGGAGCAGGGGGGAGTTGCTGCTCCACCAGCTGCATTTCTGGTTGGATTCAAAGCTTTTGCCACCTTCCCAAAACAACGGCTGCATCCTCTAGCATCCAAGCGCAACCGTCCCAGGCAGCACATCCAGCCCAAATACACGCTTCAAACCTCCCCTCTCCCATCACTGTCGGGAAACTCAGAGCAAAACAGTCGGTTTATTTTGATAAGCAACCAGACGGCAAACCAGTCCCACCAGTGCGAGCTCCTGCAAGCTTCTCGCAGGCTCAGGCACTCACCGGGGCTCGCACGTCTGCAATGCAGCCACCTCTGGGCTGCAGCACTCGCTGCAACCCAAGACTCCTTCGGCAGGGAGAGGACTAGCAAATTGCATTGATGGTCCCCGAGGAATTTGAAGAGATGGAGGGTAATTACCCATGATGGAATTTGGCTCGCACAAAAATTACTACAGCAGGAGTCACGGCACCTGGGTCATGCAGGGACAGGCAGGAGGGAAGAGGACCTTGAATCATCAACTCCAGACCCTGCCATCACCAGCAACCATGTTGCATAATCCAATTTGGAAATCTATAATGGAAATCTTAAAATTAGCTCAATTTTCTACCCCCCCCGCTGCTGGGATCCCGCTCTGTAGCTGCTTCCTTCCAACAGCACTGAGGATGCTCCACTCAGGGTGCGCTTCCCCAGGTTTCGGGGCACCCAGAGGTCCCATACAGGCACCCATTGCCTTGGGACTGGTTTCCCAGCTGGGCACAGCCAGTGTTAGCTCAGTGACAGCATCTCTAGAGAGGAAAGAAAACAGGGGGTGGGATGCAGCATAGAGAGCATTGCATTTTCAGGCTAGAATTAAAAGGTCAATTACTTTATAATCTCTCCAGTACAGGAATGGTCTCGCTCATTCAAACAGGGCTTAACAAGACAAGGTCCTGGCCCAGAATAGAGATGTTGTTGCAGACCTGCGAGCAAATAATAAATTCTGATAAAGACAGAGGTTACGTCATTAAAATGGAGCGGGCTGGATTCTGCCCTTACATCTACCCCTGTAAATCCCGGACAAAGGATTTTCTAGATTACATATGCACATTCCTTTCCCCGCTGCTTCATCAAATAATACACAGTGCCCGTTTCCCAGCGTATGCCGGAGCTCTTGCCCCAGGCGTGCAACAAGCAGACAGCCCTCTGGGGCAGCTGGTGCTTTGGTCCTCAGGGCTATCCAGGGAAGAAGACACCCTGGGGAAAGAAAAGGGGAGAGGGGGAGGTTCCCCCTCCTTTCCCAGCTGTCAGGGAGGATGTACCTTTGCTTTTGTGCGGTGGATGGAAAGCTCAGGTTGTGACACCAGCAGCCCCAATGAGGCTTGATGCATGGGAAGAAGAGTCAGGCAATTTGCCTTGCCTGCACCAGAGACCTGGGACACAATGCTGTCTGCTGGGGCATCGTCTGGACATGCTTCATTTTCACTCTTGCTTTTGCAAATAAGAAGAAAACCCTGATTTTTTTTTTTTTTTTTACTCCTTAGGCTCATTCATGCAAATTTGTTCTTTGGGCACGCGATAGCAAGGGATGCCCCGGCTTTGGGATGCAGGAGGATGGAAGAGGCTGTACCAGCTGGGGTACAAGGCTCGTACCCCTCCTCTGCTCAGTTTCCCCCACATCTCGCTGCTGAGAAGGGAGCATTTTGTATAACTGCCCAAAGCCCATGCTATAGAGAACACGGAACAGGTTACAACAGAGGATGCCGGCCTCTGGACCAGGCTGGTCATTCGGTGCATGAAATCTCACCAATGTCCCACAGGGACAATTATCAAATGGGAGAGTTAGTCATCCCGACCCAAAGCCATTAGTTATAAAACAGGGAAGAGGGTTTAAAGCTCTTATGCTTGAACATGTTAGCTCAGCCCTTTAGGGAACTCCTGATGTGCCAGAGCATCTAATCTCTGCAAATCACTTTTATTCTGCCTTGCTCTGGGTTTTCCTTTTTAATCAACTTAATCTTTATTCATGAGGTGTGTTGCTGCATTACAGAAACGCCCAGATCCTGAGCATCAGGCTCAGGGAACGGAAATTGGGGAAACTTGGTGTTTGTTCCAACCAGGGCTTAAGGTCTGGAGCAATTTATCTGGACTCATGGCAGGCCCAAGCACTCCTCCACGTCCCGGCAGGGAGAGGGAAGAGGTGGGAAATGGCCCAAGCACGCAGAGGACAAGCACTACACCCTGAGGGCTGGCGCACTTCGATCAGCACGTTTCATTGCTATATTTAATCAGCGAGGTCCACGTTCACCTAGCCTTGCCGATGGAGCCTTTTTAAAAAAAAAAAAAAAAAATCTTTGAAATAAAAATAATAAATTAAAGGGATCAAAGAAATGAGCGACCAGTGAGTGACAGCAACACAAAGCAAAGAATAAAGGAAGTGCTAGTGGGATTTCGAGGGGAGAAGTGGGGCAGGAGGGAGGCTACGTTCCCAGAGGGAGCAGAGAGATGGGATGCCAGGACCCCACGACCTGTCCCACATGGGCTCAGCCCATTCCCCTGGTCCATCCCCACCTAAGGCAGAGTTTCACAAGGTATCTCCAAAAAGGGACGTAGGCAGAGCACAGCAGGACGGTGCATAGTTTGACACCCAGCATGAGCTCCCAGGAGCAGGCTGGGAAACACCAGTGCTGGCACTTCTGTTTTGAGAAGACAGGAGCAATTTCCCTGTATGCTTCCCTGGAAGAAAAGGGCCATGGTTTGGGGGTTCTCAAGAGGAGCTGGCTGAGCATTACCCCATCCCAACAAGTCAGCCCCAAAGCACCCCCAGTTTCCCCAATGCAAAGAGCGGTGCTCAGCAGCCTGCGGTGCCCTCGCTTGCATCCTCTGAGGATCGGCTCCCCCCCCATGATCAAAAGGTACTAATGGGATTGTAATTCCTCTAATGAGCTGTAATTAATTAATTACCCTGTTAGCACAAGAGTTTTACATTTTTTGGCAAACACTGTGCTGTTTTGTAGCTAGAGGGAGGCTCTTCCCCAGCACCATCAGGCTCTGATCCTGGCTGCTTACAAGCCTCATCTCAGCACTGAGCACACTCGCTTTTTGCCAAGGGAGCTTGTTCCCCTCCTCCTCAATCCGATATTGTTTGTACCTTAGGGAAAGTACCCTGGAAACAGCCACAGAGCTCACAGGTCTCCCCCAAATTACAGACCACCAAGTCACAGACATCAGTTCAGAGGGTTCGCAGACATCTCCTCCATCAGCCCCTTAAGAATATCAATTCCCTCTGGCAAATTTAACTATAAAAACACACCACAGGTAGAGAGTAAGAGATATCGGGACCCTCCATTGTCCCTGCAGAACAGGAACACACTGGTGGAAATTCCCCAAAGCACCGACGACGGAGCCAAAGCAGGCTGGGGGCCAAAGCAACGTCTGAGCTGTGTTAAGCAGCACAACAGCCCTGGGATGCTCAGAGCCACGCCGCAGCCTCCTGCATGCCCAGGATGCAGGATTGCACCCATGCATCTCAGCCACCTCTCCCAGCTCAGCTTCTCCATTACCTCCACGTTTAATAATTAAAGCATCAGTGTAAAGGCATTAAAGTTTCAGGGCCTGACACGTTCAGAGCAAGACGGCAAGGCTCAGGGACCAGACAAGGACTGCCGCTAATTAACCCTGCACACTGCAGACAGCGAGGAGCAGGTCCCTGCCCATCTGCCCCCATGGACGAACCCTTTCCTCCCCACAAAGCCTGTCTTCCCAGAGCCGCTTTCCAAGAGCATCCATCCCAAACTACAGGGGAGGTTTGCTCGACATCAGGTGTCTCTAAAAAATCCTAACTGGGGGGGGGGGATTCTTCCCAGGGAGCATGGCTTTTTATAGAGCACATGGCTTTGCATGGAGCCAGCTCTGAGCAAGGGTTATGAGTTACCTTTGGCCGGCTGCGGAGGCTGAACAGGAGGGCTCTTCTGCAGGAGCAGATGGAGCTGACATGCCTGGGAGCCAGCCCAGCCCTGCTGCGGTGACAGACTGTCCCATGCTGCCTCCCCCGATGATGCTGCGCTGAGACCCCCCCCCCCATGCAGGAGTTGGGGGAGTCATCAGAGGGGCTGAGCACTAGCACAACTCACCCCACCACCAAACTCCACATCAAGCAGCCAGCCTTCCCCTCCAGCATCCAAATTCCCCCCACCTTGTTTCCTCCCATATATAACCCAGCAGGCTGGAGAGGAGGATGCTTCTCCTCTCGTTAGGCTCAGCTGGGCAGAATACACCACCTTCCCTCAAATACTCACAGCAATTAAGCTAATTGCATTCCCCTGGGTAGCTGATGCTGGTTCCCTGATCGTGCAGCCTAGGCTGTCCCAGGATACGAGCCCCTTGCATGCAGGATGGGATCTCCCAGCTAAAACTCTTTAGGCACATTATTTGCTCTTAGAGCTTCATTGAATGCAACCGCAGCCCCCAGCAGCCGGGGTAGGTGCGGGAGCGGAGCCCGTCCCTCCGTGGAGCGGCGGAGGTTTGGGTTTGGTGGAACCCTGCCCATGGGGTAGCGGGGCCAGGAGTGGTTTGGGGCTGAGAATGGGGGCCAGGAGTACCCAGGCAGCCCCTTTGACTTCCCTTTGCTTGCTGCATCTCCTCCAAAAAAGAAGTGCTGTTTGCATTAGGAAGTGCAGATGAGCGGGGCCATCTGAGCCGAGGCTGTCGCCAGAGTCGGGTTTTGGTGTGCCAGGACCGCGGCTTGGTGATTAATCCTCCCCCGTGACACCTCCTGGGCCCGGGCGCAAGTGACCATTACCTTGATTAAAAGAGATGGGTTAATGCAGCGCTCGGTCCCAGCAGCCTCCCAGGAAAGCGAGGCGGGATGTCCCCCGTCATCGAGTCCAGCTCCCCAAATTGCAGGTGACGGCGGGGAGCCCGGTGGGTCACCAGGACACCGCTCAGCACCGCGGGCCACCCGCTGCCTGACGCTCCCAGGGACCGTCCCTCCTTGCCAGGCAGCTAGAGGTTGTTTCCCTCATTAATCCAGCATTTGCTCCTCTGAGGATGCTCCTGCCCTTTCAAAGCGTCTCCTGTTTTGTCGCCTGCCTTTTCAGATGCCGCAGACACAAAAGACCCTGTTCTCCCTGCAATGCCACCAGCCGGGTGCCCAGCCTGGGTGTGCACCAGCACCCCTGGGTGCAACCCTGGAGCTGAGCTAACGATGCCGCCGGTCACCCTCTTCTTCTACCCCTAGGTCGTTGTCCCACTTTCCACCCTTGTTTCACCACTTTTGTCTTTCAAAGAGATTTTTTGAGAAGTTTCTTTTGCGGCAATATTATAAATGTGATAGTTGCGTTTTGAAGGCCACCTTCTCAGAGCTGCCCAGGCACAGGACTGTCCTGCCGCAGGGTCAGCCCCGTCTTCCAGGCTGGCTCCGTTTGGGCTGGTCCCTCTCCTTCCCACCTCTGGAAGCTGCAGCCACCTCCCACAGGGACCCTTCCCTGGTCCTTTTCCCCCCTTGTGTTGTTCTTGCACCTGCTTTAATTTGCTTAACACCAAATATTTTATTACCTCTCTGGAAAGTTACTGGGGAGATTTCCTAGAATAGCAAATATTCCGAGCTGTGAGCTGCTCCTGGGGGTGCACCAAGCCCAGGGATGGTTGCAACCACCCTTACCCTGCACGGAGGAGCTGGGCAGAGGCCAGCCCCAGCCTTGCCCTGGCGCAACCGAGCACGTTAGTTGCGTTTCGAATGTGCTTTTTTATATCATCATCCCTTTTCATTCGGGCCTCTGACCAAGCCGTGAACTTGCGCTGCTTCACCGGCGGCTGCCAAGATCTGCTCGGCGTCCGCCGACGGGGAGGGCGGTGAGATCGGCTGCGGCTGCTCGGCTGGCGGGCGTCCACCCTCAACGCCGCCTCCGTTTTTTTGGCAAGGTGACGCTCATCCCCCGAGCGTGACGCGGGGCGGCAGGACCCGCCGGACGGCTGAGGACATCCAGCATCATGGATGGTTGCAGGGTGGAGAAGAGGGGCTCATGCCGGCAGGTGAGCCCGAGCTGATGTCTTGGCCCCACGGGCTCCCCACGCTGCCCCAGTTCCCCACGCCGGGTGTCAGGATGATAAAGCCGAGCTGAGCTCGCCGGAACAGGCGCAGCACCCAGCAGCTCCCATAATTAATGGCACCGCCAGCACTTCCCTGCCGGGCTATGAATAAAACATCCTTCCTGAGGACCCAAACTTTGAAAAATCTCTTTTTTTTTTCCTGTTAATTATATTTGGCGGGACACTGTGCTTTTATTATTTTCTCCTCCTGCTTAATCAGGGGGGTGAAAGCTGGTTTGGGGACCCAATTTCCTTCGGACTGGCGCCCAATTTCTTAGAGGGATAGTATAACTGCCAGGGAGATTCCCCCCCACCCCCAAATCCCTTTCCCATGCCCTTGGAAAAGCACCCACCTCTGCAGCTTTGAACCTGCTGGATCTCTAGGTTTGCTACAGCCATTGGATTTTTTGGCATTTCTCGGTCCTTCAGCGTCCAAGAGCCTCTTCTGGAAACCAGCCTCCCCAGACCCTTTCCATCTTGCGAATGTTTTTGCCGCATACCCAGGTTATGAACACAAAGTTATCAGTTTTCTGGACAAAGAAGGGACTGCACCTTGTCCCCGACCCCCTTAGTTCAGAGAAGGAGGGAGAAGAAAGAGGATAACGTAAGTCAAGGGACCCTGAGCACTTCACATTAACTCCTGGCATGACTTTCAGCACATCTCTGTGACTCAGTTTCCCCATTTGTCTATAAAATCCACTAAATGCAGTGGAGGTTTTTTCCATACCCTCCTGGTTTTGACCTTTGGCTAAAGCAGCAGATGCTCACAGGGGGCTGGGAACAGCTCAAGGGGAGAGCGGATGGATGAAGGCTGCTCACAGCTGCAGGTCTCAAACAAGACCCTGTACTTTTTCCTCTGCCCACCGACCCTGCCATAGCTTATATATATATTTCCTCGATCCCGACCAACAACCCACCATATTCGTCCATGCCATGCCTGCGGCACACAGGGGGTTGTGTTCCTGAGTGCTTTTTGCGAGGCTGAGCGCTGTGTTTATGCTACAAGCTGGTCCCACCCAGCGGCTTCTGCTGGGCAAGCAGCTCCCGTTGCCGCTTGGCTTGGGGAGCAGCATTTGAGCAGAAGAGAGCTGTTGCCTGCGCGCATCCAAGTCTCTAAGCATCTCCCTCTGTGGAGAAAGGTGAAATTCCACCCCCGGCTTCACTGGCTCCAATCCAGGAGCTGCATTAGCAGAGCTTTGCCAGGTCAGGATCAGACCCAAAGCCAGGTCCTGCCATTGCAGAAGCATCTCAGCTACCCAAAGCGCTGCCGCCTGGCCGTGCCGGCTGCCAGCCAGCAAGAGAGGATGCTGCCCTGCGCCGAGAGCCCACGCGTGCCGGGGCAGAGGCACCGGGAGCTGAGCTCAGGGCTGTGCCGTGCTGGGACACTGCAGCACGGTCCCCTCGCAGGTGGCAACAGCCAGGACTTGCATTTCCCCGGTGGTTTTGAGCCGCGGGTCGTGTCGGGCAGCGCTCCGACTGGGTAACGCGGCACTGCTCATGCCATCCCTGGCCAAGGGGGACTTTTAGCAGAGATACAAGCTCTGGGAGACACGGCAATTTCCTGCCTGAGCAACAAGCGCTTTACTTCTCGCCGGATCCTCTGCCAGCCAATTTTCTCTCTCTGGGCTCCTTCCAGCTCGGCGGTCCAGCCCTCACCGCCAGCAATCAACAGATCCAACCTGTTTGGGATGGTCGCTAGTGCCGGCTCAGCCCCATCCTGCAAGGTGCCTTCTCCTTTCCTTGCGTGCCCCGAGGGGGTTGATGGCATTCTCTGCGTGTCCTCCCTTGCTTCTGTCTTCCTGAAGGTCCTGGAAATGTTCGGCTCTCGGCGAGATCTGTGCCGTAACTCTCAAAAGCTGCAGTGTAAGTGCTTGAAGTGCTCTCAAAGGGAAGAACTGGCACCTTTAGCACTAGGAAATATAGTTGCATCCACTTGCACAAGCTAAGGATGCTTCACTTGCTTTTTAAGAGGGCGGCCTGCAGAGGGAAGGGATCTTCTAGTAGCTTTGTCACCGCAGTGAAAGTCTAGAGCTCATAAAGGAGATTGACTCTGCCAAGGTGGAGAGGAAAATGAATAAGTAATCTAAACAGGACCACTAAAAATCCCCCGGTGCTCTTCAATAAAGCAGAGATTAGCAGGAGGATTTGCAGCCACGCTACAGGCTGGGACTCAGATCTGCCGCTGAGGTTTTGCACGGGCTTGGGTGAACTGCTTCATTTCATCCCGTCCTCCTGTTTCTCTGTCTGGGAAGCAGAGACAGTCTTGATTCCCTGGTAAAAGATTAATTTAGTGATGACTGTGAAGCCCTTTGAGATCTCCCGGAGCGGGGAGAAGCCATAGGGAGGCAGAGCGCGGCACGCCGGGGTGGTGGGGAACAGCAGGTACGATCTGTGCTCCTTTCTGCAAGCAAACTCTTCCATCAGATGCTTTCATCAGCCTCAGCTAATTGCTCATTTGATGTCACCAGGATCTTGGCGCTGCAGATCAGCCCCGGCTCCGTGCCGCACCGCGCAGGGAGGCAGCAGGGGCTGCAGCAGCTCCCGGCTCCCCCGGCCCCGTGCCCACCGCAGCCGGTTCACAAGGTTCCCGACCCATGGAGATGGCAGTCCCTGCTGAAAACAGCTTCATGCCACATGCCGAAGCCAGCAGATTCCCTGTTGAGCAGGGGGTTTTTATAAAGGCAGTGAGATCAAGACCTCAAAGTGAAGGCAAAGCGCACACAGGGCATATAGGAGCTGAGTCTTTGCAAAACTGGACTGCGTGATGGCCAGGATCTCACCCCCAGCGGTGTCGGGGTGAACCCTTCCCTGCCTGCATGTCCCAGGGCACCTCCCTTCATCTCCCCAGGGATGGAAATCAACCCTCCTCATCCTGGAGCCACGGCAGGGACTGGCCTTTGCTGGGCACTGGTACCATGAGGCAGCAAGCTTTCCCAAGCCCTCCTTAATACAAATAATAAAGAGGGATTTGAACCGGCCAACAAAGATGGAACCAAAGCAATCCCAGCGGGAGCATATTTTTATAAGCCGGTGCTATAAGAGAAAGGGCAGGAAACCTGACACATTGCAAATCACTCTCCTGTCACTTGCTGTAATCTAGAAATGCTCTATTAAAAATAAGAGCAGCCCCAGCTGCCGGCAGCAAAGCAGAATTGAGGCCAGGGAGGAGGGCAGCTCGGGTTCAGGTCTGGCTGCCAGGTAGATGGAAGTCTATGAGGCTGGTAAGTGCTACGCTGCTCTGCTACGATTTATAAATATATAGAGCTGCCGGGCTCAGTGACATCCATCACCCACAGCCAGCAGATGTAGCTGGGGGGGGATGTCTGTCTCCCTCCCTCCCAGCCAGGCTCGGCTCTGCTGCCCAGTTGGGAAAAGGCTCAGGACAGAGCCCTGTGTTTCCTGTTTGTCCCCAAAAATTCACTTCCCCAGATGAGGAAGGGCCAGGGCTCCTGGGTCCTGCCTGCCTGCGGCGAGCAAAGGGCTCCTGTCCCCCGGGGAAGCTGGAGGGGGGCGAGGGGACCCCCCCAGTCCCCAGACCAGCCACACGGGGCTCAGCACCGCCAGGCAGCCTGGCTCGCTGCTCCGGCCGATGGCAAAGCATCGGGCATGCAAGGATGGCACACCTCCTCCTCCTCCTCCGAGTGTTTGCTCTTAACGAATCGGACCCGGCGCTAATGAGGTCGGGAAGTCACCTCTTCTTCTCTTGGCCATGGCCATGGCTGCTGTGAGCCCCTGCGGCCCACCGCTGAAGTCAGAGCAACAAAAAACATCAGCTAACAGTGATTCACCTGAAAAATGAGGTTCTGGGGGAAAAGGAGCTCTTTGCCAATTCAGCACAAAGTAAGGCAATAATTATGGGAGGGAGCAAAAAAAATTCAAGGGCGTTGAAGCACGTCGGGGCTTCCAAAAGGAGCGGTTTTTCTTGGGAAATGCAAATCCCCGTTTGCTTTGAGGTTTTCCAGGTGAGACCTTTGACAGCATTGTAACATTTTCCGTTTTCAAACCCGGCTGCTCTGATCACGGAGGACACAGCGGCTCCAGAGGAGGCAAGAAGCACTCCAGAGAGGAGCAGGAGCCTCCTCCCTCCCTCCTTCCCTGGCTCCATCAGGGTTTCCACCACCACGAGACCTATTTTCTCACATATTTTCCATGGCAGAACCAAACTCCCTGGACCTCCCCAGCTCCAAGTACTGGTCAAGGGATCTGGGGATCCCAGGCACCTCCTGGCCACAGGAAAAGCCCAGGAGAGGGCTGGATGAGGTCCCCCCACCCCAGCACCCTGCTGCACCATCCTCTGCGGCTGGTGCACATCAGCTTGCTCAAATAAAGCCCCATCTGTGCAGATTATTTACAGGAGGATGTTTGCTCTGTTGCAAAAGCTGATTCGGTGATGAATGTTTAAACAGGATGGAGAAGGGAGAACCGAGCAAGGTGTCCTAGAGATGGGACACGGCCCCGTGGGTCCTTCCCAGAATCAGATTCCCACAGCAGCATCCCTTGACCCTGGACACCGTGAGCACCTCATTGGAACAGATGCAGAGGCTGGGATCCACAGAGAACCACCGGCCCCAGGACAACCTGTCCTGCAGGTTACAGGAGACGCAAAATGACTTGTCCATACACAGAGTAAAAAGTCCCTGTCGGTGACCGAAAGTCCAGGGATTCCCATCAGAGATAGCCCTGCGTGCTGTGAACAGCCGCCAGGAACAGGCACAGCAAAGTCACTGGCGAGCCGGGGAAGTGCAGAGCAAGGGAAACACTTCGCAGAAACAGTTCCCCCAAAAACAAGGACCTGCTCTCGCCTTGTTGCCCAGCTAGGAAAGAAAAGCCCTGACTGGGGGCTGGAGCACGTTGCTGCACCCCAAGGTAGACCAGGAAACCACCCCGAGTCACTTCAAGCACCGAGATAATCCCCAGGCCACCACATCCATTCTTCCCTTCACCATTGGGGGCAGATGAGGAGCCCAGCCCTGGAGAAAAATGCCCAGATTTCCTCCCAAGCCTTCTGGGTCCCACAGGAGATGGCTGGTTTGTCCCCTGAGCTTCTAGGACACATCTGGCAGGCATGGACTGCTGGAGATCACCCCTTTGAACCTCCAAATGCCCCTTCCTGGCGATCAAGGAGCCTCCTGGGCCACGGTGGGGGGTGAAGCACGGCCAGAGCAGCCACACGCGCTCACCCGTCCCATCCCAACTCACCCACACGGACTCACGCTCACCCGGCTCCTTCTTTCTCAACACCCTGAAGATGGCTCCTACCTCCAAAGCACTGGTGGAGAAAGATCTCACCTCTTCAGAGCCAACCCTCACCACCCTCGTCTGCCGCCGGAGCCCAGAGCCGACCACCGCGTGTCCACTCCTCCCGTGGGTGAGGCCGAGGAACCGGGGAGCATCAGCAGCTCGGAGATGTTTCCTCGTGGATGGATCAAGAGCAGGGAAAGACCTGGGGAGGTAGGAAAACCTGCATTCGAGCCAGCAACACTTGCTCAACCGCTGGTTAGTGGCTCCACAGGGAACACCTTCCCATGCTCACCTGGAAAGACATGTTCCTAGTGAGGCAAGGCTGTCAGCGGGCAGGGAATGGATGGGAGGCTGCAGGAGGTACACCCCTTGGCAGATACGGCCACCTCTTCACCACAGCCGGCGGAGGAGAAGAGGCTGCCAGCACGTCCTTCCGCTCTCCAGATGCTTTTGCTCTCTGCTTTGCAGCGTTGGGGTCTGCTATGGCTGTTTCTAGAGGAAAAAAGGGCTTTCTCATCCAGGACTAATCCCACCTGGGCTTGCTCCTAGGTAGCTCCGGTATTTTCCATTATAATACACCTTCACGCTCTGCAGTTTTATTTGAGACTGAAGCTGTGAGGTCACATATGAGGCTTTTGGACAAACGCTGCTCCCTGCCCCTTCCTCAGCTGCCCCACGGCCAAGCAGCGCATAACTAGAGCTCTGCAGGGACGCAGCATGCTCCGAGTCTAAGCTATGGCTGGTTAAAACCAGCAACACCAGTGGAAAATTGGTAGACCATGAAGCTGTGGGCTTTCAGTTGCTCTAAAGCTTATTTGACCCTTATGGCATGGACAGATCCTGGGGGTAAGTATCAGGGGGGTGCAGTAAGTGGTGGGAAGGACCCCAGGCTTTATCACAAGCTTATCTGGACATCTCAGCACTAATGAAGCTCCCAACAGGGCTGGCTGAAAGCATCCCAAAGGGCTGGGGACAGCAGAAACCTGGAGCAAGAAGTTGGGACAACATCGTACCCAAGCAGATCTCACCTACTTTGTGGAGAACAACCCAAACCTGCCTGTCAGAGTCATGGCACAGCTTCTGGGTGACAAGGAGTAGCCACCCAGGCCTGTCCCACCACGGAGCTCCTCCGTGGTCACCCTCCTGCTGCCAGCTCTCATGGACAGGTACGAGATGTGGCTTCCATGCTTTGGGACACAACGCCCGTGGCCCCACGGCTCTCCCACTGACCTCCCTGGGAGCTCAGGGTGCAGCAGAAGGCTCCATTGTCTGGCAGGAGAAGGTTACTCAGATTAAAAACATGTGCTCATGTGTCAGAAAACCAAACACTGCTTCCTCCTCCCACCACCCTCACCACAGAGCTGGGCGGTATCTCCAGTGCTCGCCACAGCACTCCAGTCTTGCTGCCAGTGGCCTCACCAGTCAGGAGCACCTTTCCCATCACAACCGTCCGAGGTGGTTCCACCATGTTCCCTCAGAGCACAGGCTTAGGCTGGAGAAGAGGGGACCTGCACGGACGTGACAGGAGCAATCACGTCCCCGAAGGGTCCAGTAAGGCTCTCTCAGCTGGCACCCAGCCTTACCTTGTGACACGGCACATGTCATCCTTTCCCCTCCTGTGCCACGATGGAGCCAGATGCTCGGAGCAAAGCAGCGTAGCTCCACTGTCATCAGTGCCGTGACTCATTGCCATCTTCCAAAGGCTGGTCTCACTCTTCCCGGGTGTCGGGTACTTTCCATGCTCAGATCCCTCTTCAGTTGCTGCTTCAAACAGCTTCTGGGTGGCTGAATAAGGCCCATATCAGCTGCCTTCCCACACCTCAATGAGACCACGTGCCTGTTCTGCTGCAGAGTCGTGGCTGCTCCGGGCTCAGGAAGGCTGGAACATTAAGTGGGAAAACGCTGATTTTGCAAGGGGCTCTAACAGCACGGGAGAAGCAAAGCCCTACTTGGGAGAGCTGCAGATCAAACCAAGCCAGGAAGCATTTCTTGCCAGCCACGAGTGAAGGAAGGAGAGGAAGAGAACCAGGTGAAGCTAGGGACGAAGCACCATCTGCCGTGTGTCTTTGCAGGATGCTAGCCAGATTTCACAGCCCTGAAATGGAGACCTCTCGTTCACAAATACACAATGGTGTCTGGTGAACTCAAAGGGCTGTGGGGTCAGGATGAAACACTCCTCCTCAGCCGTGAGTCAGCTTGTAGCGTTGCTGCGGACAGGAAGCCCGTGACTCATGGGCTGCAGCTGGGTTGGAGGTGACCACTAAGAACATCACTGTTATTTATAGCCCAGACATTGATATGGGCAGAAAGACCCCGGCAGCTGCCCCGGGGCAGGGACCACACGGTGCGTTGCCAGCATGTCACGTCCTGGGCACCTGCTGCTCTCATCTGCGTCCCCATCCTGGATTCCCAACCTGGAGCTGGGTTCTTGGTGTGCTGGATGTGCCCCCTTCATCTAGGTGACAGTCTCCAGCCAACAGCCAGTCTCAATGCTAAAGCCAATGTTGCTGGTTGCCTAAATACAGCATTTCCCAAGGCTCTCGCCCCATGGGTACCACCCTCGGAAAGAAATGCATGAAAGAACAAACACAGATTTTGCAGAGGGATTTCTAAGATAATTTATCTGTAATTCAAGAGGCACTAGGGAGATACAGGAACTCTCGCATGAAGCCTTTTCTCCGCCTTGAAGGTTTGGCTTCTCCAGATTTGCCAGCCAGACCCCACCACGGTGGCTCAGGACTTTCCTCCCAAGTCCAGAGCCAGCCCCCAGCTCAGACTCATCCTCCATCCTCCTCTGCACCCTCATTTTGAGGCATTTTGGTTGTGCCTCACCGACGGTGAAGGAGCAGCTGTGAGCACAGCATGCAGAGCCACGAGGCCAGGAGCAAAGCTTGCCAAGAGATTTGAAGAAGGGCTGGTTGTGAGTAGCTGCCCTTTGCTAGCTGGTTTGCTTCATGCCTCCCTTCCAACTGCGTGGTGCACTCAGCCAAATATCATTAAAGGTTTATCCACACGCCGATCACCTTATTTGCCTTCAAAGCTGGAGCAAGATCTCTCTCCCTGGGGAGAGGCAGTAGCTGTTGCACCACCTTCAAAGGCAACAGAGGCTGCGCAGACTCGCTCCGAACTTCCCTTGGCTGCGGGAATTGGTCAGGACACTTGGGAGAGACGTGGCTGATGCCTTCAAAGTGAAGTATGGGTTGATAAGTGGGGAGTGGAGAGAGGCATTTTAGCTCCTATTGGGTAATCATCACCTACAGAAGGCTGAGGATTAGCTGTTGGGAGGGAAATCATAACCTAGCATAAAACCAATCTCTCCCCCGAATCCAGTCTCTTTAGTGTTCAGGAGTGTTTGGTCTAGTTCCAAGGCTCAGCTTCTGAAGGAGTTTGGAGAGGTCCCTCGACAGACCTCCAGTATGGCCGCAAAGCAGAGACCGCATTCCTTTTGTTCAGAGGTGTACAAAAACGGGTGACGCTTCAGGGTGAGAGGCTGAAGGAAAACAAATGGCTTCATTCGGGAGAACCAGTTGTGGTGAGATGAGAAGTGACTTAATTACAATAAGTCCCTTTACGGCAAAACCGCCAGGTGCTAAAAGACTTTTTAATTTAGCAGAGAAAGGCAAATCAACACCAAGCATCTGGAAGCTGAACCCAGAGAAAATCCAATTAAAAATCAGGCAATGCTGCGAGTAGAACAAGCTATGAAGTGATGGATTATTCATTCCAGGATGTCTTGAATTCAAGGGAGGGGGAATCTAATGGATCCTTCTAGCACTATATCTGTTGATGACGAACACTCCTACCCAACTTCTGGGAGCATGCTCACTCCACTGCAAAAGCAAGGCCAGGAGTTTGGCTAAATGCAAAGTTTTCGTGCATGTGATGGAGGACGACCCACAAGTCCTACTAGGTAAGTCGCACTGTTTTATGCCTGGAGGCATTAATAACCCAGAACTAGCAGCCAACTCCATGGAAACCAACTGGTAGTCGGTGACAAGTTCTCCTGTTGCTATAGGAACAGGGCCCAAACAAATAAAAATTACCTATAATTTTTCCTCCCCAAAGTTCTCCCACATTACATTTCCATAGCAACTAATTAGCTCATTAGCGATCGGAACCAAATCAGTGGACTGGTGGAAGTGCCCAGCTGTCATGCCCAGCTCTGTCGCCCCTCGTGGTTAGCTGAGAAAAGCCATTAAGATAGTTTATGCTGGGTTTAAGGGGAAAGGCTTGAGCATGAAGAGTTGGGTATCTCAGGGCTGGATTTCTTCATGCCTTCCCCATGATACCTCTGACACAAATATCACTCGGTCCCTTCTATTTCTAGCTGTCGCCTTACACTTTAGTTTCTTGATCTCATCGTTTCCTTTCCAGACTCCCCATGTCTTCTCCAGGCTCAGCATTGGTCTGCTTGACAGCTGCATGTCTTGGTAATGTTCTCTCATCCTTCCAGGCATGATATTCAGGTCTCCTGGCTTGTTACTATCTTCTGCACCGAGCTAACACACTTCATCTGCAGGGTCCTTGCAGGAGTCTTTCTTTTCTCATTTACACTCCATAATTATATCCCTCCATCCTCCTCTGGCAGTTTACTGTCATGGGTCTCTTCCATCTCCAAGCCATGCTGGAGCATTGTTCAGCCACTTCCACCTACGTCCCACCAGTCTGAGCCCTGGGAAAGCCACTGCTCAACTCCACTAGGCCAAACCAGTGCCAATCACACTGGTCTGAAGAGACCCACCACTACCTTGTTTAAAGCAGCGATGGATGCCGTTGTCACCTTCATGGCCAAGGAAAGACTGTAGCTTTGCAGACGTAGGGCTAGAAGGATGCGTTGGATCACCCTCTCTTGATTTCAAGACATCCTGGGTACAACACGATCCTCCCCTGAGGCCGACGGACACATTTGCACCGTGCGTACTGCCTGTTTGGCAGAGTTCAGGCTGAGCAGCTGGAGCAAGGCTGGGTGGCATCAGTGCATGGGTGCTGTATGTCCCGCCTGAGCTCAGCAGTCACAGGGCATGACTGATGACAGAGCAATCAGGTGTTAAAAATCGACCAGGGAAAAAAAAAAGTTAAAAAAAAAGAATAAAGTGGCAGAATTGCTGTTGACAAGTGTTGGTGTAATTAACACGAGCAAGTGCATCCAAGGAGATAAGATGCATTAAACCATAGTTGCATGCCCACAGAGAGGAGATGCTACCTTCAATTAGTGTCAGAAGCTTTGGAAAACAGAGATCGAGTCTGATTTCCTTCACTGTAGTAGAAATCTGCCGAAACCTCAAATCCCCTGAAAATCCCCAGAAATCTGCTGACCAGCAGCCACAGGGGAACACAGCCCAGGTCTTCTTGGTTTTGTTTCCTATGATTTGAATATTTTGGCACCTCTCGAGCAGTAAGTTATGAAAATGAGGTATAAAGGGGGAAAAAAACAATCAGCAATGAAGGGCAGGCAACTGAGAGCCTTTGAAACTAGCAAACTTGAGTCTTAGTCTGGGGTCTTAAATACCAAGTGAGAACAAAAAACTCCAAAGAAGTCAGGGGCTTTCAAGGGAGAACAGCTTTTCTCCCCTGAATTTGCCCAGCCCCCCTTTTTTCCCAGCCTTCCGGATGGACAGACCTACTCCTGGACACTGCAGATCCATGCTGAGCTACAGGAGGGGAGTGAGTGCCTCGGGGACTGAAAACCCTGCAGAAATGCAAAGTTTCCTTCTCCCATTCCCTTTGGTTTTTCCATTCCAGCGTTCCTGGGAGTGTGGATTGTTCACAGAGATAATAGCAGAGTATTCCTCGCTCCAGAGAGCCGTGTCTCCAACCCTCCCTGGGAATCATGCAAAGCTGCCGTGTCTTCACCTTTCCCTCCAGCATAATGATTAGCAAACTGCTCCTGAGAATAATATAAGTAGGTGTCCTTTGGGACAACCTGAATGCTCAGGACCTGAGGGCTTCAATTAAAATCCTTTCCTGGGACTTCTGATAGAGTCAGCTGCACTGAACGTTTCTCCTGAGCCCCTCGTACAAATTGTTGACGAGTCAGTGGAAACAAGAGATCTGAGTGTTGGTTTCATCAAAGGCAAGAAAAAATTACCCTAATTTTTGCGGATTGGGTTTCACCAGGTGGGAGGAAATCTGTTGCAGAGACCACTGATACCGTCTGGAAACCTGCCCACCCTTTGCATCCTCAGCTCGCAACGCTTTCTGCTACCACCTCTGCTACCACCAGGCTCCTAAATACAGGAAAAACTCTTCCAGCCCATCCTCCTCACCAGGCTGAAGGGGTGCATCCCCCACCCCGGCGCAGGTGACAGGAACGGCCCTTCTCTCCCCCCTCCACCGCTGCCCACCGGCCAGGGCAGAGGTGGCAGCAGGAGGGGGGGAGCGGGAGCTGGGAGGGACCGTGTCCCCGTCCCCCAGCCCTCACGTCCCCTGTTAGATGAGTGGGCAGCATCTGGAGTCCTCAATGGGAGGAATATGATGCTCATGTCGATGGTTTCTTCTTCCTCACTTTCGGGTCCACTTGGGGTCATTTTTAGATGTTCGCTAACATTTCTATACCCGGCGTTTTCTCCACTGGTCTGCAGCTCCACGTTAAACCTGAATTTACTATAAGCTGTGCCATTTACATATGTTAGATACTATTTCTTTGTTCTCCTTGCTACCCCTAAAATCAGTTCTGCATGTCCTTCACTGACCGCTAATGAGCTGTTTATAGCCATGGGGTCTCCACTGCTAATCCTGGGAGCCCAAGTCTCACCATCCCATGTCTATGCTCCTCTACGCCACACTCCACATCTCCACTTCTCACACCTCTACTTTCATACCAGGCCTATATTTCTCTATCCCACATCATTATATTAGAAAAAAAAATATTCTACAAAGAATAACTGCTTGCTACTGTTACCTGTGTAAAACTAGGGCTGTACCATACAAACAGAAGTAAAATAAATTAGCCATAGCTACCTGCTCAATTAGAAAAACCGCTGTTACATCTAAACCAAGTACAGGGCATATCACTATATCACAGGGCTACGGATATCAGGGGTTGCATTGTGGAGCCCCATCTTCTCACCTCCACATGCCCTGGGGTAAGCAGCACTGGCAGCCTGGGGTGAGGGACAGATGTGTCCCTCCAATGGCTCATTGAAGAAGTTGAGGTCAGGGTGGAGGATTCTTGTTTTCTCCCCAATCTGAGGGAAAAATGCCCGGCATCTCAGGCAAGAGACCACTGCCCCACTCGGGGTCTCTGATGCCTTCACTGCTGTGTCCAAGCCGCTGCCGAGGACCGGGGGATGGAGGACAGGCTGCTGGCTCGCTCTTCCCCGCCTGCTTCATTACCTCCAAAATTACACACACAATAAACGCCCAATTAAACACTTGCTGACAGAAAGGCATCTAGAGCAGGAGGCAGCACAGCTCTACGAGGAATATTCCCCCCACCCCAGGGGCTCCGCTTCCAGTCAAATTCATGTAAATCACACATGAATTCCCATAATTAATCGCTGCCGTCCCCAGCTGCACACATGCTAGTGCGAGCGATATCAGACGGAGCGGGCGCGCAGGGGTGGTGGAGAGCTGAGCCCACATTCACGCACAGACACCAGCCAGGTCAGGATGAGGCCAAGCCGGGTACCACGTGTGCTGGAGCAGCAGCACTGGGAGATGCTGGAGGTTCTCCCCAACAGCCCCCAGCTGCAGCGAGATGGAGCCACCACGGGGCTTTGCCAAGCAAATTGGCTTTTTTTAACCAGAAACAACACAACCTGTCGGGTTAAGTCCCCATTGAGACATGCGGTAAATTCACCTAGCCCCAAAACTTGATCTGACCCCAGGGTGGATGGAGACAGGCTGCTGTGTAGCTTCTCTGGTGTCTCTTAAGGACCAAGCAGCATCACCGCGGGCATGCAAGCCCCCCATCTCGCCTCCCTCCTCCACCAGCCTCGTCTCCGCGTCACCCACGGGAATCTGATTATCAGCAAGATCTCTGCTGCCGTCAGATGTGATCAAAACCACAATTCAATTAAATTTGATTGGATTGAAAGCTGAGGGTTTCAAGGAGACGGGCGTGTACGCCCAGAGCGGGACACCGTTCCCCAGGAAAGCGGGCTGAGATCTGCAGGATGGTCACCCCTAGGTGAAGGAAAAGCAGGGATGTGGCTCCGACCCCAGGATGAACTCCATCCCCTGGGGCCAGGAGCCTTTGCCCGTGCACGCATCCGCCTTCTGGAGGATCCCAGAGAGAGTAAGGTGAGCCCAGCCTCCCGGAGATGCTTTTAATTCTTTCTCATCTTTTGAAATCAAATAAAATTCCGAAGGAGAAACTTTGTCATCTAAGCAACGGAGGGGGGGAAAAAAACCATGCCTGGAGATGAAAGGGAATTCTAGATGGGTATTTCATCTCCTGCTCTTGTAACGAAGGTGAAAACAAAAAAAAGAAAGAAACAAACAAAAAATCCCAGACACGGTTAATGAGCTTTGCATTTAAATGTGGCACCAATGTCACCGCGCAGACTGTTCCTTCAAGGTCCCGCGTACTTGCTCACACTGGGCGACGGGTGCGGGACAGCCCATTGGAGCAAATATTGGATCAGATTAAATTTCACTAGTGTTTACTAAATAAAACATGCATTTCAAGAAATCAAGAAAAAGTTTGTTAAATATTTTAGTACATCTGGTCTCCTCTTCCCCACCCATATACGGACTTACAAAATGCTTTGCATATTTATTTTAGCATGCACTAGATTTATTTAAAAATAGCATCACCAGCACTGGAAACAGCCCACTTGCTTTTCATCTAGATCTTTGCATTGAATCAATGAATCCAAAATTAAACAAGGTTGGGTGAACTAAATCTATACAAGGACCTATTTGCTGATCAATACAGAAATGGATGCCTGGGCTCTCTTTACTGTGTGAAATATGAAGACTTATGAGAGAGAAATTGCTTTTGTTATTGTATTAAAAAAAAATCAGATTTAATCTCCCCACATAAAAAAATTATTTATTGGAGAGATGCTTTCTCCTAAATAATTCATGCCGGTTGTATAGTACCCAGAAGAAAGAAGACTCCTGTCTTCCATTCCTAATGAGAGGGAAAAAGACCTCCAATATTTTCCTTGGGTTCGGTTTTATCAGCACAAGGAGCTGAAACTGTCCTTGGCTTCAAGAGGGTGTCCTCCCCCACCACCACGGGGCAGCTGACTCCCCCAAAACACAAGGAAAAACCGCAACACGCCGCACATGGAGGGAGAAGAGCTTCAGACACGCCTGGAGGCCAAACTCAGATCACCAGTAAAAGACACCTGGTTTTGGCATTGAGGTTCAAGGGATGATGATGGTGACGGAGTAGCCAGAACCCATCTGACAGAGGCAAGAAGGGTCTCCTGAAGAAGCCACCTTAATACGGCCATCAAATAAATCCAGCCTCCGCTCTGTCTGTGGCTGGATGTATTCCTCCAGAACAGGGTGGAGGTGAAGCCACCCCGGGCTACACCGAGCACTGGCTCCCGCAGCAACGTGGAGCTGGAAGGCCACCAAAAGTCAACCCAGGCCACCCCATGTGAAGTACATGGGAGACATGAGCCACAAAGGTCAGTGGAAATCTCTCCTGGCCCAAAACGGGGACAGAATCAGGGCTGAAGAGCACGGATTCGGAAAAAAAAGATGATTGGCCTTTTAGCACATCTTGGGCACAAAATTTGGGGCTGGCTTTGGGAACCGCCTTGCACAGCCACGTTCTTGGCCAGGTCCCCTTCTCTGAAGCACGCTGCAAGAATTGATCCATCAAGGGCTGTACTTGCTCCGCTCTGAATAAATCTGCATATCAGCTGCTTCCATGAATGAAAAATGCATGTGCCAGTAAATTGGAGGTGAAATAATACATCTGTTGTCAGCACTCTTTTTTTTTCTCTTCCACGAGTTTCATTAAGGCGAGACATATCGTCTCTGATAAAGTTAACACCACCAGTTCACTAATTGTTCCTGACACTTCCCTGTTGCTTTGATGATGGATTGCTGCAGAAACACCAGCCCCAGGCAGGCAGGGAGGGATAAAGTCACCTCTTTGGGCTATTTCTGGAAGGAAACACAACAAAGCTGCAGAGCCTATGCCAGGGAACAGCCCCGAGCCGTGGCGAGGCTGGGGACACGGGGGTGGCAGGGGTGTCCCAGGAGCCCTGCGAGGTGCCAGCACTGGATTCGGATCCTGCAGTGCTGCAGCGGGCTCCTGATGTGCTTCCCCTGAATGAAAGGAGGAATGAGAAATAGCTGACCCTGGCTGGACATATCACAGGTCCCCCAGGGCAAACGGAGCTCAAGGGACAATCCCAGCCCCAGCTTTCCCGATCACCTTCATCCACCTGCATCTTTCAGCCCTTCTCCAGGCCAGGAGCCGGGCAAACCCAAAATGACAGGTTTTGAGCCCAGTTTCCTCTCCACGGGGTGCTGCTGCTCCGGCCGTTTGCATCCACGCAGGGAAGGACACCATGGTGCGAAGGATGCAGAGGGACCGGGCGCTCGGTTCCCACTCACACCTCAGATGATTTTGGCCCTCCCATGGGCAAGGCGAGGGTGGTCGTAGCAGCCAGCTCCACTCAGCATCACCTCGGGATGCCTGGAGAAGCCAGGTGGGACAGGGACAACGCCAGTGCCCCCCACCTCTGCGTGAGCCCCTTCCCATCCCCACGCTGTCCCCCGTCCTGTCCCTGCGTGGCCAGCAATCGGGTTAGCAGCTTGCAACACGCCCGAGCACACAGCAAAGAGGCAACAGCTGCTTTCTGCTGGCCCAGATCAAGGATTTTAATTAAGGAGAAGATTTGGGGGAATAAAAGGGAAGATCCCTCCCAAAGCTGTAATTAAAGAAACTCAGGGTGAGGCGGGACGACGAGAAAGGACACGTCCTGCTGCCGATGGCCCCGTGATGCTGGCGCAGCCCCCTCCCCAAGGGGAGATATCCCCCCACACGCAGGTCACAGAGGGTGCTCCGCACCCACAAAAACCACCTTTCAATCTTTGCTGAGGTCCCCCAGACCTTCAGCAAGATTCACTGAACGTGGAGCAAGCAGGCACCCCAACCTACATCAAACCCAAATTCCTGTCGATTCGGCTCTGAGTTATGGCAAAGGTTTGCCAGGCTGGCAAGGCAGGAGGGTCCTCATGGTGCACGCGATCCTGGCCCCAGTTCACCCCCTCCGAGCCGAAAGGGGCCAAGTCAGAACCCGGGAGGTCACTGTGGCCTTTGGGTGGTGGGTGCCACCGCTGCCAGGACCCGTGGAGCAGTTCTGGGCTGTTTGGAGAGGTTCCTGAAAAGCAGCATGGCTTGCAATTCGGTCTGCACCGATGCTCCGGGAAAAACACCGTTTCAATACGGTGCTGCTGAGAGCAGCATCACCAGCCAGGATGGATGATCAAGGGCACTGGACCTCCTGCCCCATCTCCAGCGGGATGGGAATTCCTGGTCGGGGAGGGTCCGAGAGCTGCGCCAGTTCCCGGTGTCCCTCCATCAGCTGCCGAGCCAGGCGCAACCGTGCCACCAGCCCGCTCGGAGTTGGTGCTGGAAACAGGCAATTTTCCCAAACATGTGGTGAGCATTTTGTTTAGCTCTTGGTGTGTCTCATCAGCTCTGGAGGAGCAGCTCAACCCCGTGGGCAACATCTGCTCCCCAAAACCCCCTTGTTCTGGAAGAAGAGGCTGCATGGCCCCCTCCAACACTCAAAAATCCTCCAGACTTCAGCAAGAAGGCACAAAGCCAGCCCCGGACAGGCAGCAGGGTCCGTCCTGGCCCCATCTGCTGCTTGGACCAGTCTCGAGCCCCAGAGCTGCACATGGGACAGACTTTGGAGATGGCTCAGGCAACCCCAAACCTGCTCAGGAGTCTCCCTGCTCCCATCACTACACGGGATCGCGGGGACAGTCTGTCCTGGCCACCCAAGAGGGAAAAAAGTCGATGGGGGTTCACAAGCCCTGACGCTGCATGTCCCTGCATGGCTATTGGGTGCAAACCAGCCCCTTTCCAAGCCCCATGCCTGCTTCCTCACGGTACCCTTAAAAACCCCTAGTCCCTCTTAACCCGAGCTTCTGCTTTGCTTCTTTAATAGATGGGAAAGGGAAGAGGAATGCAGCCAACCTGCCGGACCAGCCAGCAGTGAGCCAGGTACTTGCCACGAAACATCTCTCTGGCACCAGACGCTGAATGCCCGCAGAGGTGGGGGCTCAGCACAAGGCAGCGAGCAGGGAGGGGAGCAGCGGTGAGACTGATAGTGGGAAAGACCCCATAAAACATGTTTCCAAATGATCACAGCCAACTTCGTTAGCGGTGATGGCCACAGGAGCCGGGTGGGACCCCAGTCCTGGGACCCAGAAGTGCTGCGGGAACCAGGGTCGTATCCTCGGATGTGTGGGTAGACATGGCTGTGCCCAGGGCTGTGGGTCCCCCGTCATGTTAGGGGCCAGAAAATGAGGTTTTGAGGAGAAAGGTGCAGCAATGGTCCCTTGTAAGGGAGAAGAGCCCCCAGGTGAGACGTGGAGCAAAGCAACAGACCCTGGCACATGATAGCCACAGCGTAAGTCCCCCCAAAAAGCCCAACAGCCCTAAAAAAATCAACAGGGTGGGAAGGCAAGCTGGAGGCACCACTCCCCGAGAAGCCCCGCTGCATCCTGCTGGCTTACCCCAGGCTCCCAAAATTGCACCCAACAACGTCGCCCATCGCTCCAGCCCAGCTTTGCCAGGTCGCACCCTGTCCTTGGAGCTGTGCAGCACCAGCCTGTATCGATCCGGGTGAGGCAGCGCCTGATTCGCATGGCAGCTGCTGTGTATTTACAGAGCAATTATGAGCCCTTCGAGGCGGGGAGGCAAAGAGCATCCCTGGGGCTCCTGTTCCCAGGGCTGGGGGCAGCTGCACACAAGTTAAATGCCTGCTGCCACCAGCAAGGGCTCACCAGGCAGAGTTTCCATTGCACAGTCACGTCCCGGGGTACCCTCAAGCTCATTCAACAGCTTCTCGTTGCCGACACGGAACGGGACCTGTTGCAGACAATGATATTCTGCAGGGCCTTTGCAGAGGGTCGAGACGACCTAGGAAAAAATTAATTGCCTCGCTGAGCCGGAGCGGCAATGCTCAGAGAAGCCACGCATGCAATGCTCACTTAATGGTATTCGGGGCAGCTTCAGACCCAAGCTGGAGCTTTTGTCTGAAACCTTGGATTTAATTTATGAAATCTCAGCTTCCATAAGAAGAGAAGAGCACGTCACTCTAGAAGAGACATAAGCAGGCCTGAGCGGGGAATGACACCGAGGAAAACACAGCTGATATGAAGGTAACTGCTTTAGTTCATTGAGGTTCCCGTCTCCTCCACTCCGAGCTGCAAATCAAGTGCAAAAGCCACCCTGGCTTGCCAGGCTTCTCCGCAGCCCTCTGCCCACGTGCCTGCAGCACTTGCCGCCGCTCCCGCTCCCAGTGTCTGGAAATAAACAGCCTGTTCCAGCACCGCTTGGTATTTCGAGAAAGGTTAACGCAGCATGTGAGGGGCCAGAGCCACCGCTCACAAGGGCTGGAAAGCCTCCAGGCAAACTTGCCAGAGGACCGGGGCTCCCTGCATAGGAGGTGACCTCCTCGGCCCCCCGCAAAGCGTTCGCTTCAAGCTTCGGCATTTTCAGGCTTTGCACTGCTAAGGCTTCCTTCTCCCACCCCCACGTTTCCCCACCAGCATTCCCACCTCTGAAAAACCAACAGGAATTTCAAGCCAAGAGGGAAGCCGGGAGGTCCGCGTTCACTGGGCAAGCCGGGAGTTTTCCCCCTGCTTTGGGGCTCCTGCTGAAGGCAGTAGAAAATCACCCCAGTTTTTCAGCACCCCATCGATGGGGAGTTGTGCTTGGCCCTGGTGCAAGTCCCAGGGGAACGCAGCAGCGAAGCGGCTGTGCATGGACCAGCCCTATGGCTTGCTCCATAAATACACACATGCTGGGGCTGCATTTGCAAACCTGGCTGCTAGGAGAGACAGAAAAGGCTTGGACATGCTGTATCCAAGCCAGCGGTGAAAACAGCAAAGCTTAGAAACTCGTATCCAGGGATGACCAATGATCAGGGGGAAAAGGCACCAAAACACCTGGATACTCATGATTAAACCAGAGCTTGAGCTCTCCTCACCCCAAAACAAGCTACCTACCCTTCTGTTTGGAGAGGAGAGCTAGGAGACATCCGCAGCAGCTCACCACAGGCAGCAAAGACCTTCTCCACCCAAGTGCACCTCACTTAACCCCTTCCCTCTCTGATGGGCTGCACCAGTCCCTCTGGGTGCCAGCTGAAATGATTTTAAAGCCTCTCGCCAGCCTGGCTGGGCCTGGAAAGGCTGATCCATATTCCTGAGGTCTCATTGGTATTCTGCAGCTTCAGCTCATTAGCACTGAGGTGCTACAAGAGCGGGAGTGTTGGAAGTTTCTGGGCGAGACAGCTATTAGGGGAGGATTGAACACATCTCGCACAAACCAATGGCTTGCATGAACTCTCTAATTTACGCTATCGATCTAGAAGGTGCCCACAGGCCACCTGAACCAAAAAAAAAAACCCGCCCTAGATACAGTCTCAGCTGCCTTCAGAAAAAGAAGAAAAATTAAGCAAAATAAATAACCCTCAGCCCCAGAAAACTGGCTGCATCATCACACCCCCTGCTAATGCTATTAGCCAGCCCTCCTCCGCAAACGGCTCTTCAGGAACGGTGCGAGCTTCAGCTCAGCAGCTCCTGGAGAGACCCACCAGCCCACCGAAGGGCCAGTATGACCAGTACGAACACCCACGCTGTACTGGGAGAACGCGTCTGGGGGTCTGCCCTCTTAGAGAGACCGTGCTCCCAACACATTCTGCTCAGCAAAAGGCAGGGAAAGCTGCCGGCGCTTAAATTCAGGAGGGCTGAGCTGCTGCAGCCCTGACGGTCCCGATGTCCTCTCCCTGTGTTGGATGCGCTGAGTTTTCCCTTCTCTGCAGCGAGAGCTGTGTCCTCCTCGCCCAGGTTTGGGCACTGCCTGTTTACACCTCGTGATAGACCCACGGGGATGTCACCGGGCAGAAAAAAACCTCTTTTTGCCTGTATTTGAGACAAATGGGGGGAAAAAAGCACCGTTTCTCCTAATAAGGGAACTCGATGAATTTTCCGCTTCTCCTGAAGTTCTTTCCTCGGAGGCACTGATGCATTTTTAACGGGTCTCGATGTAGCTATTAAGCTAGTAATTGAAACAGAGAGCCCTCCAGCTCGGCCCCAGCCCCGCAGCAGGTCAAGCCCCCTCCGAGCGCGTTCCCCGCAGCCGTGCGGGTGGGCTGGTGGGTTTTCCTGGGGTCCCTGCGAGTGGGCCCGTGGGTTTTCCTGGGCTCCTTGCTCCCCCCCCCAACATCACTGACACCCCTGGGGTCCCATCTCCGGGCAGAGCATCACCACCGAGTTCCCGGTCCTTGAGGGACCCGGTATCCCCAGCCTGATTCTGCCTGGTGGGGGCTGACGGGGAAAATATTTAGGGAGGGAGCCATTCCCCCTTCTCCCTGTCCTATTGTATGGGGAGGGCTGTGAAATAACCCACAGCCCCCCCGCTAAACCTGCAGCTTTGCCTCCTGTGGGGATGATGCCCAGGCGATGGCAGCCCCCCCCCCCCCGGCCCCGCACCCCTAAGGGACGGCTGGAGGGTGCTGGGGGGGGGTGGTGGAGGGTGCTGGGGGGGCTGAAGGGTGCTCGGGGGCCCCCTCGCGGCCACGGGCAGCCCCTGCCGCCCTCGGGGACCCCCCCCCGGGGTGGGCACCCCACTGTTCTCCTGTCCCAAGCAGCCCCCCACCCCTGCAAGTAGCACCCACCCTCCTGCCCGGCCCGGGGGGGGGGGAAGCAGAGCCATGGGTGCCCCCGGGCAGCCCTCCTGGAGGGGGGGGGGGGGCTGCTTTTGGGGTCCTGGCTGGTACAAACTACTCCCTCCCCCGGACTGGGACCAGTGTTACCCCCCAGTACGAGGAAAAAGCACACTGGTGGCAGTGGCTGCTGCCCCCCCCCCCCCCCAAATCCCTGGTGGGCTCAGGAGCCTGAACAGACCAACGCTGATGCTCCAACAGCAACAAGAAGGGACAAGGAGCAGGTTTGAGGGTGAATTTTATTGAAAACAGATGCCTGGGTTTAATGGGTACAGACCGTTCTCAAAAATACAAGGTTAGAGGGGCTTCAAAATCCTCGTCCACCTTAAAGCCAAGCTGGTTGCCCCCAGGGCTGCCGTTCGCCCCCGCCACGGCAGAGGGGATGCAGCAGGACAGGGAGAGCGTGGGATGTGAGGGGGGACAGGGAAAGACCCGCGTGGAATGAAGCGGAGCAGATGGCCCAGGGAGGCGTTGGGTTTGCCTCTTCAGCAACGCCTTGCTTCATTCACAGAGGCATCGCCCCAGTGTTTGAAAGGGCAGATGCTCCCTTTCCCGAAAATACAGGAATCGGGACTTTCTCTAGGAGAAGAAATGCAGCAAAAACAAAACAAACACACACATGCAAAAAAAAAAAAAAAAAAAAATCACCATTCCCCAAAGCACCAAAAACGGGTGAGATAAAGGAAGGGGAAAGGAGTCGAAACAAGGAGAGAAGGGAAAAAACAAAAGCTCAACATCAAAACAAAAAAACAATCCGAAGTAACCAACTATGGAAAAAAAAAAAAAATACAATTATACATCTCAGCTGCAAAGCCGTCAAACCAAGCGGGTAAGGGTGCGGATGCTCCCAGAGAGCGTCGGGTGGTTTGCAGAGTGGGATCAAGGAGGGAGATGTGGAGAACATCAATCACTTTCTTATTTTACATAAAGAGAGGGGTCAGGGTCGAACCAAAGCTGAACGGGGTTTGTCCAGCTCAGCCTGGGCTGGTTCTCTCGGGGTTTGGTGACTCAGGGAAGGGGATCAGGGCAGTGATGGGGCAGGGGGGAAGCGCTGCTGCACGATGCCCCAGCACGGGGGCATGAAGGACTGAAAACCGTTTGCCCTGAAGCAGCTCGCAGGAATAGATGATGTCAAGCAGCCCCCTTCCCAGGCAGAGGGTCCCCAGCGCCGCTTCAAACCCCGGGCTGTAGGAGGGGGGAGCAATGAATTTCAGGGGACATCATTCTTCATTGGGTGGGGGACCCTGAACGCTGGAAATGCACCCTGAAATCCAGACCTCCAGGGCATGAATTTCAGGAAAAACGTTTTTAAAAGATTCAGTTAAAAAATAGATGCATTTCTTTTTTTAAAAAAAAAAAAAAAAAAAAAGTCTTCAGCCAGGGTGCCTTCTACTGATCCCTTCCCCACCGCCCCAAATTTAGCCAGAAAAACGCTAGCCATTTCACCAAATCTGCTGGCCACATAGACATTCACACATTCATCATTGATTTAAAAATATATAATATATATATATATTGCGCACACACATACACACACACAAATATATATTAGAAAAGAAAAAAAAAATCCCTCTGAAAAGTCAGTCTATTAAAAAACACAACAAAATCCACAGCCGGTGCGTTTATCCCGTGATCATATACAGTAGAAGACAGAAACCCCTTTTGCTCCCGTAGCTCCTTGCAGAGTGCTCAGGCTGGGAGAGTGGGGAAACACATCAGGTTTTCACAGTGGATTTGTTAGCGGAGAAGGAACTGCTCCTCCCTCCTCCCACGCAGAAGGGCTTTAATTTATAGCAAGTTAGATTAAAACTAGGAAACGTTACAAAGTCCATTATATATAGACATAAAATGTACAACTGTCGGCAGCCCCCGGGCGAGTCGCTGGGGTTTCGATCTCGGCTGACACCTCGGCGGGCAGCTGGAGGCTTCGAAGGCAGTTTGGGACACGAAGGATGCAAGTACGGCCTCCGAAACGAGCGGCTGTCACAGTGCGAGGTCCTGCGTGAGCTCCAGGTTGGAAGGGAGACGGAGCAACGACTTCTCCAGGAGCCAGGGAAGGCAGAGGCAGGGGCTGCAAAAGGTGTTAGATGCCCAGAGGATGGATGTGTCCTCCCAGCCCAGGGCTGGAGGGGAGAGATGCAGTGCCCAGGGACCTGCTTCTCTCTCCATCACCTCGTGCCCATGTGGGGAAGGGAGCACTGTGTGCTGGATGAAATCCCGTGGGGAGAGCATGGGTTGCAGCTTGTGTCAAGGTGGGCTCATCGAAAAATGCCCCCTTTTTTTTTTTTCCTCCCCACAAGGGAGCAACGTATCGATTGAGGGAGGGGGTCGCCCAGTCTGGTGCTGCCTCGAAGGGTCGTTAAGATGTCAAGCCAGGCATTAAAACAGCCTCTGGTGTGAACGGCGGCGTGCCCAGAAAGCCCCACAGCCCCCTAAAAAGCCGCGTGGGCTCCTGGGGGCATAGAGCCAGGCACAAAGGGAAGGCGAGCAAGACCAGACTCTGGGGAAGGGGCTTTGGGCAGGCAGGGGAGAAGAGTGGGGCAAGCGCAGCAGCATTTTTTCTCTCTGCCTTCCCCAGGCAGCAGAGAAACACAAATCCCCTGCGCTGTGCACCAGGCTGCCGGGGAGGGGAGATGCCCGCCGGCACCCGCTGTCCTGGCCCCGCTCAGGTGCCACAGGCACGGTCCTCTCCCCGAGAGGGATACGCTGGCATCAGCAGGGAACTCCCGAGCCTTCGGTCTCCGTGGCTTAGTTGGAAAGGTGTTGGCTTCAGAAGGCTCATCCCGGGGGATTTCGTTTAGAGGGCAAAGAGAAAAAGAGATTGCGAGGCCAGATGGGGCCAGAGATGCCCACGGGTTGGGGGAAGTGCGATTTGTGCAAACCACCATTAACTCGAGTCCTCATTTGCTCTTCTGCAGGGAAGCCAGGATGGAGGGGACTGCACGAAGCCGTGAGGTTTAAGTTAGGAGTCTTCCCCGAGGATCTCTGTCACAAAGGAGGCCATGTCAGTCTCTTTGGTGTCGTGCAAGGTAAAGAAAGGGTGTTCCTGCCAACGAGACCAGAGACAACATCAGCTGACACCCAAGGACAGACAAGCCCAAGAGCAGTCCCTGGGGGATGTCGCGCAGCTGGCGAGGTGCTGGAGGAGAGGTGGACACCAACCTCCTCCCCAGGCTCCCACAGATGCCATCCTTTAGCTTAAAGATTAACTAACACTTTCAGGTTTGGCATTTCTAGGTTCAACCCCAGCAGGACAGCCCACCTTGGGTTTGGGGTTAGACCACCATCTGAGGTCTAAACTCACCAAGAGCAGGTAGCGCAGAGGGAGAAAACACCTAGAAACCCTGACTTTAACACCCAGGAAATCAACACACCCTTCCACCTTAGACACACTACACCCATCCCGCTCCATGCCCGAAAAAAATCACCCGCACGTCCTGTCGTCCCATTTTCCTAGGACCTGCTGGACCATTTGTTTGACTTTTGAAAACACATTGCGATAAAGACCAGCAGAAATGGCTTCACGCTTACCATAAGTTCTAAATAGTTCATTCGCTCAGCAGGGTTCTTCCTTAAGCTGCAAGACAAAAAAATGGGAGAGAAAGGCTGTAGGATTTATTTTTTTTCCCCTATATGTGGTCTGACACAAGGGATCCCCTCCCCTTCCCAGCCAACACGACATCCTTCTCATGGGCAGCACCCATTCCCCTCCCTCCTCAGCCGAGCAGGTTTGAACCACCAGCAAAGCGGCCAGGCAGGTAACTGGGAAAGCACAACTCATAGTGTTTTGCCACAAAAAGCACAAGCCAAGCAGCTCGCTGCTGTCTGCCCCGCACAACCTTGCTTGTCTGCACAGACCAGAACAAATGAGGGGGGAGAAGAGATGGTTTCCCACCACCTGTAGGGCGAGCCTTGCCTTGGTGGGCTCACTTCTGCCTGGCAACTCCAAGCAGCACCCAGGGAGCAGAGGAACCCCCCGAGGGGAGCAGCTACCCACAAAACCACAAATCGGCTTTCACCCAGCGGTACCCAGACGCTGCCAGGGGTTCGTTCTCGTTTCATTGCCTCTTTGCCAGAAACCACCAAAATTTCAGCAGCAGCGACAGCAGAAGGGGAAGAGAAACCTCTGTGCCTTCCAACTAGCCTGGGTGAGTCAAGCCGAGAGCAAAACCAGTTTAGGCAGCGCTTCCTGCCATGGCCAAGCACCAGCCTCGGTACGGCAAGATGGGGAGGAATGGGCTCCGAAAGGATGACAAAGCCAGCCCCACGCTTTGCTCCAACCCCCACAGATCAGGGCTCCTCTTCAGCCGGGCTGGGAGAAGCCACCAGTCCCTGCCAGAGACTCACCACTGTGCCGTGAAGTCCACAAACTCCTTGGAGAAGCGATCGGCGGGCAGCTGGGGCGAGGGCTCCTCCACCACTTGCTTGAGCTGTTGGAACGGGGTCCCCCAGGACTCGTACGGGAAGCGAAGAATGGCCAGTTCGATCTGAGGATGGAGACAGGCTGACGTGAGACACTGGGATGAGCACGACCCCACGCAGCCTGCCTACCTCAGCCAGCTCAGATTCAAAATGAAAAACCTCTTTCTTTACAAACCATTTTCAATTTGGGTCATACCACTTTTTTTTTTTTCTTTTTTTTTTTTAAATACAAAGACCCAGAGGCCAAAAATACTTCCTTTTGAGGCTGGCTCAGCATATTAATGCATTTACAGGAAGCCGCCAAAGGTATGTAAAATGGGATTATTTAAAAAGATAATAATAACAGCACACCGTTTCTGCACTGGCTTCCAAAGTGCTTTGCTCCGCCATAAGGCAGCCTCTGGGCTTCAGGCTAGTACTATATGAGCCAGACACAAAAAAAAATTCCACAAACCCAAGAAAAACCAAGTGCTAGAACATCACTTATGAAGACCTTTGCCAAAACCACCTCAATTACTGGGTCCTGCCTACACATCACCTCTGCTCCATCACCCATTCAAGCAGGAAAAAGCCCATCACAGCTCTTGGGCAGTCTCCTCATGCCAAGGGTCAGCTCCCGTCTCGAAACGGTCAACAGAACCTCCAGACCTGCCTGGCAGGGTGGGACAGGGTGGGAGGAATAAGAAACCTGAAAGGACGTGGGGCAGAGCCAGATGCCCCTACGCGCCAATGGTTCGGGTCGGGGAAGCTCAGCTCCCGCTGCTGGAAAACTGAATGAAGCCACCAGCCCAGAAAGGCCTGGATTAGCCCTGCAATTCAATGGCCCTAAAACCAGCCAGTCTGAAATCAATCAATCCTCTTCAGAAATAAAAAAAAAAACCAGGAAGCCAGCCCAGGAGGAAGACATTAGAGGGAATCAGACAGGTCGGGGCTCCGTTCAGCTGCAGGCTGGCAGGCTTTCAGCAAGGTCCCCTCTCCCATCCAGGTTTGGAAAGGTTGAGAGATTTCGTCATTCATGCAATCTCCCATCCCACAGCTTCCTGCATCTCGGGAGGAAAGCCGGAGCTGATTACATTTCCAATCAGACAGCCCAGCTTTGCTCTACACTGGCATGGGGACACGAAGGAGAGGGGCTTGGGTTTGGCACTGCAGACAAAACTAGCTGGGGAAGAGGGAATATTTCCCAAGAGATCTGCACAGCGCACACAAACGCAGAGATGCAGCACTCAAAGGCCACGGCTAACAGGGTGCAGGAAAAATTCCTGAAAATAATCTACCCACAGAGAGGCAGTCTCCTGCAAAGCGAGAGACATGTTCCCAGGCGGCATCCCCTTTGAGCCAACAGCTGGGATTTCCTTTGTGCTCTGGCACCAGAAGATTTCGGCTGCTTTCTGCAAGATCCGTTTCTTGCAGGAGGTAGATAAACCATCCTGAGCAGCTGCGATTTTGGAACTGAAAGTGTTTCCCCTTCCTGTTGGCTGCTCTGATTGCAGCAAGTCCTGCTGCAGGCAGGACTCACTGCAAACCACGCACAGCACCCCTGGCTGCAGCAGGGCAGGCTAACTCGCTCCGATACTCCTGCAAGGCTTTGCTAACCCGGGAGGGGGCTGCATGTAGGAAAGCTGTGACCCTGCCGCAGCAAACCCTCAAACCCTGCTCCGCTCACTACCTCTCCAGCCAGCACATGGGGAACTGCAGAGCAATTAGAAGTCAGACTCTTGAATGCCCAGCTAAGCCCATTGTCATCCAGATAGTGCCCGCTGGGAGCCTGCCATCCACATCAACATAGTTCAGAGCTAAGTGGAGCTATTTGGAGCTGGCATTGTACACAACTAGCTCTGTGAAACCAAGTGGAAGGGTACAAGGGAACCACGTGGGAATAACAGGCCTTTTTGTATCCCCCAGGATCCAGCAAGAAGGGAGAGGAGGAAAGAGAAAGGGCAGAAAATGGATTATCTCCTGGCAAGCTTGTCAGCCAACTCGGCAAGAGCCGCAGCAGTGGTGAGCACACACCGGCTCACAGCTACCTGCCCTGGGTGAAGTACCCCTGTGTGCACTGGGCAGCACCTCCATCCTGTGCCCAGGGCATGTAATCTCATGCCTTAAGCTATCACGCTCAGAATTTAGTTACGTCTGGTGTGAAGCCACCAGCTGCCACTGCTGACGGCAGGGGTAGAGCCCAGCCAGAGCAGACCCCATCCCAACCCAACCCCAGGGCTGCAGGGTGCCAGTTGCAGCCCTTGGCATTACCATTGTGATCCCGAGACTCCAGACATCCGACTTCACGTTGTAGCCCTTCTGGTTCAGCTCAGGGTTTATTCTTTCTGGCTGTAACAGTAAAATGGAAGATATTACAACTCTATCTCATTTTCCCAGGGCAAACCCCACTGAGCAAATCTCTGGCTCCAAAACCCAGGTTGGGTGGATTCCCCCGGCTCATGTCCCCACGGAGGCAGGGTCTGAGGTTAAATCTAGCACTGATGAAAGCCAGATCTTGCTCCACACAACTCACAAACTCTCCCCTCCAGCTCCTGAGTGAGACTTTTACTATCCCTGCAGCATAATCCCTGTCCCAGGAGCTACCTACACAGATGCCACAGATGGCAAAGGGAAATTCATACTGACTCGAGGATGAAATGAAATGATCCTGCCAAGAAAAGCCTCAGCATTTTCTAGCCAACAAGGAGCAGCCCTTCCAACCACCACAGCCAGCACCAGCCAGTCTTTTACCCTTCTGCAAATGGAAGATGGCACAGGAAGAGCCTGCTACGGTATTAACACACACAGCAGGGCTTACAGGGAGGGTAATCCCATCCTTGGAGGACTCTGCTGAGCCAGGAAGCCCAGAGCACTCTGAAGTGGCTTCTGTCTCAGGACAGAGGTGAACCAAGACTGATTTCTATGCGGCAGCCTCTTCGAGTCAAGGCTGAAGGCTGCCAGCTCCAGTCCCACGTGAGCACACTTACAGCCATGTACGGTTTGCAGCCAGCATCCATGGTTTTTGCAACCGAGTCCACCAAGTAGCCGCTGATCCCGAAGTCGCACATTTTCACATGTCCCTCCTTGTTGATCAGCACATTCGAAGGTTTCACATCTAAGAGAGAGAACACAAGAGGGCAGATCGGCCTTTGCAAAGGTATTGCAGAGCCTGAGACAAGATGGACAACTCCCTGCCGACCTGGGAGGGGACCAGGCAGGCCCTAACACAAAGGAAGGGAGACAAAACCCCACCAGTCTTTTATTTCAATAAAAGTTGGTCACAGGTAAAACTGTAACCATGCCCTCCAGGCAGAACAGGCCTCCTCTCTAATGAGGCAGGTCCAAAGGTTGAAATAAAATGTTGAGGAGTTAATGCCCAGCTCCTTAGGAGAGGTTTATGTGGCCAACAGCCTTAAAAGCCCAGCCCTACCAAGTTCTCAGGACAGCTTGTCTCATGCCCATCATGATCTGTCCACAAGTACAGAAGGAGCTACACCAGAATGAAGAGCAGGACCTGGGTGTTACAATTGCTGTCTCTGATTTTTATAAGGTCTCCTTCAGTCCCTCACCTTGCTAGAACCACCCAGCCTGGAAGGCATGGGGATTTTGTCCCCGAGAGTTCCCTTCGAGGCACCTCTGTACTCAGAGATAGACAGAGATGTCCATAAAAATACAGGTAGTGAGGAATTCAGTTATTGTATTCAACTCTTCATCTGGAAAGGAGGAAGAGAACAATATCATGCAAGCAGACGCATGAGGGATACATCTCAGGAACAAGCCTTGGGCACCTAGATCTGTCCACCACGGTCCTAAGTACCATTAGACCCCACTGTAGGCATCCCAGAGGGACACACCACGCATCTCCTGAAAAGGAGTCCTCGCGTAATTTATTTCAAGGCTATATCTCCAGCAACATCACACTAACCCCATCCAGCACCTACCTCTATGGATTACGGACAGTTTACTGTGCAGATGCTCCAGAGCTCGTACAATCTGGGGACAAACAGAGCGAAAGAGTACCCGTTAGTCACACACGGCACCAGTCTTCCACTGCAAACACAGCACTTGTTTCTACATGCTGCAGGCCTCAACAGAGACCTCCAACAGGCTCAGGGGATGCACAAAACCACTTAAGAACCCAAGAGGCACTCACAGACACGGCCATTTTCCCCAAAATGTCTTCAGGGATGGTTTTCTTCTTCTCCAGTACTTTCTTGTAGAATTTATCTAGGGAGGTGTCCATGAGCTCCATGCAGATCCACACGTCGCCCTGCAGACGGAGAGAAAGCAGCTGAGAGGGAATTCCCTGGAAATCCCCGGGAGCTGAAGGGAGCGGTGGGGATGGACGGACAACTGGACACTGCCCCTTCCACACAGGGCAAGCCAAGTTCCCTGCCACACGGCGGCTGTTGGCCATGGCCACCAGCACACAGGCTCCGCACTAGATAGCGATGGGCACAGATGTCCAGGTACCAGCAAAGCTACCTGCGATGGTCTCCCTTTGAGGGTCTACCCAAAATCAGTCCGGGCCATGGACACCGTGCTCGGGCATCTGCCGTGGAAGTGAGGAATGGGACCTGGTCAACGCTGCCTGAAGGAGGCAAGCCTTTGACTTTAAGTCACGGCAGCACCTCGAACTTTGGTTTGGGACGGCGTAGTGCCTTCAGCGCAATCGCACAGGCCCCAGGTGCTGCAGAGCCCACCAGCCATCCACCAGCTCAGTACCTCGCGGAAGAGGGCTCCATAGAAGGTGACAGTGTAGAAGCAATCAACTGTCCTCATGGAGATGTCCAAGTCCATCAATAACCTCTTCTGCTCCTGAGTGTTCACAGTCGCTCGAATCCTCTGAGACAAATATGAAAGAAGAGGGGTTTGACATAGGTGGGGTAACACCATTATCCCTCAATCTGACTCGGAGGACCTGTGGTTCTGAGGCCAGGGCAAGCGTTTTATGCTTATTTTGCAGCCAGTAGCACCCAGGATTCCCTTTTCCAGACAGCACCTTAATGAATGATAAACCTTGGCAAGCTCTGCAGTGCATGCAGGATCAGGCCAGCAGCCTGGACAAGCACTCTGACATCCAAACCTCGCACTGTATCTACCTGCAGGCACCAAGCCTGGATTTCAAAGCCTGCTGACCAACCCCACGGTGCCTAGCTGGTATCAGCGCAGACCCTTCAACAGCCAAACCACACCAGGAATACCAGAGACTGCCAAACCGAGCCTGTCCCCATTTTGCCGTGACTGGTGGAGCTCAGCAGAGTCTCTCCACTCCCTTGGAGCTGCACATCTTGATCTCCGTGCCCCTCAGCAAGCAGCCGTCCTCACCTTCACGGCCATGATGGTGCCGCTCTGCGCGTGCCGGACTTTCTCCACCACGCCGTAGGCCCCACGGCCCAGCTCTGAAATTGCCACCAGGTCATCAGCTTCCACCTCGAAGTTCTTTGGGGAGAGACAAAAAAAAAAAAAAAAAAAAAAAATCAGATACAAGCATGCTTATCAACAAGGGCGTCAGCAGAGGTCCAACGTTTGCAGCTTACTCATGCAGAGCATTTTGATGGTACCTACAGGACTCCACCAGCTCCTATACATACCAGGGGCACCATGCTTAGAGAAGATGAGTATATTTTTTGCTCTGTTGAACCAGAGCCCAAACCCTCTCACCCCATACTCACCAGGGCTCATTTAATTCCCCCTCTGGAGCTAGAGAGCACGACTTTCATCCTTTAAGCCAGGGCACGCTGCCACTGGAAAGGGCACCAAAGGTTGGTGCCTCTCTGCCTGCCCGGGATTACCCACACAAGGGTATTTCTGCGGTTGCTGAACTATTTGCAGGATGTTAACAGCTCCCGTGCCAACACGGGCAGCAGTCAGGAGCCTCTGCCACCGCTCCAAATCCCCGTGCACAGCCGGGGATCCCCCACCTCGCCCCGCATCCCAAGAGATCACTGGTGACAAACACACCTCCGTGTCTAATAACACCTTCACCTGTGCAAAGCCTCTCTCAGATGGGATGGTGCACACAGCAACCCAATTCCTAATTATTGGGGAGTTCAAATGGGTTTTACCCGCTTTCGATCCTTTCTCCCACCATCAGAAAGCAGCCAGCAAGGTAAAACGTGAGTTAGCACCAGCAAAGGAGCTCAGGCAAGTGCAACTACATAAGTCTCGCTTCAAGCTGGAAAAAAAAAACATTGCCAGCGCTCAGCGAGTGCCCCACGCAGCAGGGAGCCAGCGAGCTCCTGCGCAACCCACAGACAAGTTTCCCTAAAGACGCGTTACCCTGTAATTGCTTCCTTTGCTGGGCAGGGCACAAACTGTTTGAGTGAGACGTGGGCTATTTTTGGACGCTGCGTTCATCGCTCCTAATAAGTCACAGGCCTTCTTTTAGCCAGGCTTTATCCAACCTCCAGTTTTCCTCCGGTCTCAGGGAACAAAAATAATACCAGGATGCCAAATTGCCCCAGTAGCCACAAAGGCAGCGAGGGTGGGAAACATGCACGGCACAGCGCCGGATACCGTGCCTGCGAGCTACGCCCAGAGCGGAGAGGAAACAGCCTTTGGCGTTAAGGAGCCAAACTGGGAGATGTGGCTGCCGGGCTCCTGGCCAGCAAGCTCCCCTCGGCACTGGCCACGGCACGGCCAGCAGCGACCAGCTCTGCCGGACCTTCCTGCCAGCCCCGGCTCCATTTATTCGAGCCAGATGTGCCTGGCAGACGGCCGAGGCAGGGAGCAAGGGAGGTCTGTGCTTGAGCTCAGCGCTGAGCTATGCACTGCCCAGCACAGGAAGGTGCCGGCCCTTTCCTGGGCAGGACAGTGGATGCAGAAACGAGGAGAGCAGGGCTAAGGGGGACATGTCGAACCCCCCCACACCCCGCCACCCCGGGAAGCTGGCAGAGCAGCAGTGCAGGCTCGCAGCTCCTGCAGGGGCCTCCAGGAAGGATCTGGTGGTGCTTTTCGGGACACGTGTTCTGCAGTTGTTCCAGGTTATTGTTTTTTTTTTTCCTGGCATTTACCCTAAGGCTTCCCCAGAAGCTGGCGGTTCCCAGCACGCTCCAGGAACCAGCATCGCCCTGCCCAGCAACAAGAGGCGATGCGCCGACGGAGCTGGTGCTCCCCTCCCCTGGTAATGGGACACACGGCATCGCCTGCACAGATCCAACGGACCCGAGGTCGTCATCCAGCCCCACGGCCTACAGCTGGCCTTCTGCCCAAGCCCTCTTCCTCCACCATGTCACTCCAAAACGCCTGGACCGGACCCCTCCTGTAAACACCGGAGGAGGCAGAGCAGGGAAGCAAGCGAGTCTAGAGAGCTTTCCCCAAGCTACAGCACTCTCCCCTTGCACACACCATGCCCAGGCTGCTACAGAGAGCATCTCTCCCCAAGCTATTAATACACACGACACAATGGCCAGAAAACGGCACAGGCAGCAGGATTGTTCCCTGGACCCAGCCAAAGCTTCCTCTCCTCTCCCCTAACCCTAAAACCTTGCACTGAGGCTGAGGGGCCCAGATCCCATCAGCCAAGGCATCTCCCAGCCTGGAAGGTAAGCAGCTAGATATAGGGCTGATCCAATGCATGGTATTTTTAGCTCGCTTGCAAACAGCCTTCTGCAGCCCCAAGAGAGCCCGTAACAAGAGAATGAAATAAAAGAGAGACAGTGGCTATTTCTAGCAGTGTTTTTCATCAGGTCACTAGGAAAGTCTTTGGAGAGCCGGAGAGAAGCTTTGCGCCCAGCTCTTCCTGGGCCACGGGCAGTAACGCAGCCCTGCGGGTACGCAGGACAAAGGGGACTTTGTTTGGGGCAGCCGGAGAGCGCGGTGAGGCCACACTGATTTAGGGCAGATGGGCTGGGTCCATCCATTCAGACCCAGGTGGCTGGTGGGGCTATCAAGGGACTGCTGTGATCTCCCACTACGGACAAAACTGCACAGCTAGCCTTTGATGCCACCCATCTGCCTTGCAGGGACTGCCCGCAGGCAGAAGAGACCAGCCAGCGAGTGCTCAGGCTCAGAGACGAGCCGTCCTGCTGTGGGATGTCTCGTCCCTGCAAAGATGCATCCCATGAGGCTGCACCAGGAGGGCACCATCCTTCTCACAGGGTGCTCTGAAATCTCAAGATCTGATCTGACAGGTTGTCAGGCATGATCCATGAAACTCTACATGCATGGGGCAAACAAAATTGGAAGCAAGCAAAAAAGAAACCACATTGTCACGTACTTTATCTCCGATGGTAATGAACGCTCTGGAGTCCAAATTCCTCGGGGGCCTGCAAGAAAAGAGAGTGTATCGTGAGAAAGCCCAGCTTCATTAACCCTCTTAGCCAGAGCCAGGTTTCACGTTCCTTCGACCACTTTCAGCCGCTGCTCTCCACCGTGCCTTGCTGTCGTGGGTTCAAAGCAGCCCCCTCCAAACACTCACAAATGCTTTAATCGTGCCAGTAACACCTCAACCCACACCCACGAGGCACTCACTGCACGCAGGCAGTGAGAACCCCAGAGAGTCAGCTAGGCGAGACGTGCATCAAACCAACAGGCTACGAAACCATCCCTGCTCAGGAGATGAGCCCGAGGAACCGAGACCGACGGGATGAGACGTTTCTGTGGCAGAGCAGCTCAGCTGTCATGTTTTGACAGGCAGGTGTTGTAACAGGACAGCCACGTAGCCCGAAACGCACGCCGAGGGAACAACAGGTAATTCCTCACCCGTGAGTCATTTGTGTACACTCGCGGGCCTGTTTCAGGCAGCGTGGCAGGCAGAGCAGGCAGCGCTTCAGTGTCACGCTTTGCACAACACCATGCAGGCGAAAGTCTTCCTTTATGGCTTTTTTCCTCATTGCTGCCCACTTCCCATTATGGGCAGCATGGTACTTTTAGAGCCGACATGAGCTTTTTGTCCCTCGTGCTTTGCTTCTCTGCTGTCCCCATCCCCTGGGACCTTCTAAGAGTGGAGATTGCCCAACTGGTTTAGCCTCTCAATTCCCATCAGAGCAATAAGGCAACCTCTGGCTTCAAGGAAGTACTTCAAGCTCACAGCAAAAGCCTTGCACTGCGCAAATATTTGCACTGCAGCTTGAAAAGGAGCTGTGGATAGCTTGCACCAGCCTCTGGGCATGCAAGCGCCCCACAAACTCCGGCACGATGCCTTCTCGAGGGGAAATTCAAACACCGATAGGGGCAGAAACAGATGCACCCATGGGGGAAGGAGGTGGCTGTTGCATGCAGGGCTCGGCGTGTGCATGCTAGGCTGCACGGCATTAACGGGGGAGTTCCCCTGGCTCCCCCTCCAGCAGATCTGCCCTATCTACCTGGGGTTTTGGTAGTGTTATTTCCTCTTCGGGGATTTCACTGCTTTCCTGGAGCTGGGAGGGTCTTTAGAAAGGGTTTCTGGAGCAAACAAGGCTCAGTGGTGGAGATGCAGCAGCCCAAGGTGTTTTGGAAGAGCACCATGCAAGAGGAATTTAAGCCATCTGCCCTTTGTCAAACCAAGTGCCACTACCCTGGGCTCTCCTCCACAGCATAACAAAGCGTCAGCTGCACAAAACAAACAGGGCAGAGAGAAATTCTGGTGCCCTGAGATATAGCTGGGCACCGGCCCCCGGCACCGAGCGGCGTGCGGCACAGCAACGCAAGTCATCCATGTCCTCCTCACACCAAGGCGGGGAGCTGCAAACAACTCAAACTAGCCCTGACGCACAGGTCAGGGGGAGGATGCTCTGCGTGGCAGGGCATCCCCCAACCCTCATCCCCCTGCTCCTGGCGTGGTCCAGCTGCCACCACCCCTTCTCTTCCCCTCATTCAAAACCTTTCCCTCTTCTTCCCCGGGCAGATTTGCTCTCTCCACCACGCCTTTGCCCTTTGGCACTGGCACAGCCATGGCAGGAAGGCTGAAGTCTCCCAGCAGACTCCTAGCCTTTGCCTTTCAGTCATTTCAAGTCAAACAGGCACCTCCCAGAGAGACACACGCTGTGTATGTGTGTGCATGCACATGAGCATACGTGTGTAATTCTTTCTCATCACCCGGAAGCCAGAGCTTAAGAGAAAAAACTAACTATCCCGATTCTGTAAAGTCTATAGGGGCCATTCCCCTCGACACAGCATTGAATCCAGCTCCAGAGAATCGCCGGCTGACTTTAAGCAACAGAGACACTTACGTAGTATTGGCAACGGGCTGTTTGATGGGGACACATGTTATCCTCAGTTCCCGTTTCTTCTTGCTTTTCACTGGAAGAGAAGATGCACACATGAGCAACTGGCATTTTTACTTTTCTTCCTTCGTGCATCTTCTTGCCTGCAGCAACCAGGTAGGGGAGGCAGGGCCTGGATCCCCTACACTGCAGCTACAGCAAGACAACAAGAAGGTCACAGAGCTCATGACCATTTGCCCAAAATTTCAGGCAATAGCCAGAAGCACAAGTGGGTCTCGATGTTCCTGTTGAGCACTTGCCTGCAGAAATACCCAGGATTGCACTGACAGAGAGCATTTTCCAAGTCTTGCAGCCAAGCGCTGCCTTGCAGTGCTCCTCAGACACCCCAAAAGTGCTCTTTACCCCTCATGGCCATTAACAGTCCCCTCTCTTTGGGGATTTTAATTGCTGATATTCAGGAGACGGGTTAAAGCCGTGATTTCTGCTGGGCGCTTACCTGGTTTGTGCGGCTCCAAGGATCCTTTGGAATCTGAAAGAGAAGGGAGACACCAGCTCAGCCTTCATGCTCCAGACCCACCAGGTACCAACCCCGCATCCCTCACGATCCCACGCACGGCCCGGGGAGAGGCAATATCCCAGCTACGCTGCAGGCACACTGGGCTGCCAGAGCCCAGCCAAGGCTGGCCCGATCCCCATTTCTCCAGCCACAAGAGGTCCCCACGCCAATAGTGATGCACAGGGTTCCCGAAAAAACGCTCCCTGTCCGGCTCCTCCTTGCCCCCACAGCCCCTCAGCCCCCATCCAGGCTTTCTTGGGAAGAGCAGAGCCATTCTGTAGCGTGGGTTAGATCTGGCCACGGAGGGTGACGGCCACCAGACCTCAAGAAAAAAACCAAGGAGTCACTCCCAGCACGAGAGGGGACGCTCCACACCCAACGAAGGGAAACCAGGGCAAAACCAGACAGGAGCTGACTATAAGAGCCAGTAGCAAACTGGCCACAAACCCAGGCTTGCAGAGGCCGAGACCCCGCCAGACAAGGCACGATCCCATCAGGAGTGACTGGTGAGAGGATGCTCTCTTCCCGCTCCTCCCCAACTCCAAATGGCACTGAGATAACACAACCCGCTACCGCAGAGGGAAACGGCGTTCAGACAGGTCCAGGGCAGGCCAAAACACTTGCAGATGAAACCACAGGGATAAGAGAGAACCAGCGTGGGGGTCCAGGGGACAGCAATGGGCACAGGAGACCTGCGCGGGGCTAGGAATCAGCTCCCTGTTGTGCCGCGGACCCCCGGCTGCTCAGCAAAGCCCCAGCCGTTCCTCCATCAGCAAACAGCTCACCCACCTACCCCGACTCGCTGGGAAAATAAATAGACCACGGAGGGGCTGGGATGGGGGCTGAAGTGATACAGCTGAGAGCGTCGAAGTCCTGATCCCCCCCAAGAGAGACGAGGGGGGCAGCTGCGCTTTGCAGTTAAAGGCGCTTCTGGCTGCACGGACCTGGAAGATGCATTAAAAAGCACAAAGAGCGAGCTGTGCTCCAGGCACCGGGCTGGGAGCGGATGGCTCAGCGTGGCCTGGACAGCCCTTCAAAACAGCTCCTACCTGCCTGGCTCCTGGGAACAGGCGTGCGGACAAAGTCCAGCACTCCAAAGGCCGCCGGGGAAGGGAGGGGAGAGGGCGAGGAGCTGGGATTTCAGCAGGAGACACAGCACCGTGTGAGAGCTCCTGCAGCAGCAGCGAGACAGAAGGACAATACACGTCCAGCACGTTCCCAGCACAGACAGCTCCCGTCCCCATCCCTGTATCCCCCCCAACTCCAGATGCCTCAGCTCAGACGGGTGCCTGAAACCCACTTGTCCAGTCCCGTCCTCCCCCAAACACAAACCTCACTGAGGCTGCAGGTGAAAGCTGGTCTGCAAGATACTGCAGAAGGGTCCCAACTGCTGGACCAGCAGCATCCCTCCCTGCTGAGGGAATCAGCACGGATCAGTCCATATCCCCATCTTATCTGCCACCTTTCCTGCATCAGAGCTGGCCCATAAGGGACCAGCACAGTTCCCGTGAGCCACAGGAGCGATGTGAACTTCCAGCTCAATGAAACCAGCCAGCAAGCCACTCCGCCCCAAAACCAATCCTGCTTGGCTGGAAACCATCTTTGGAGACCTGACCATGTCACAGCAATCACAGCTTCTACTTCATGAGCCTGCAAAGTTTCCTTCCCCATCGCCCATCTAGCAGGGCTGCAAGGGGGACTATCAACAGCCCAGCATGCCCACCGATGACACTTTGCAAAATACCTGGTTGAGCAACGACAAAAGCAAACGCAAAACAGAGCCAAAGGAAAGATGCCACCCATGGGTTCAGAAATGCCTCCCCTTCCCGCGCACAGCCTCTCGCTACTCAGCGTGGGGGGGCCGACCACAAAACCTAAAAACTGGGGTCCCCAATGTCCTTCTGCACCCAGGCAGGTCGGGGAGCTCACACATCCCGTCCCATGCCATCCCATCCCATCCCATGCCATCCCATCCCATCCCATGCCATCCCGGGGGACAGATTTAGCTCGCTGCTGACCGGGGAGCTTCGCACCAAGCATTTCTCCTCCACGACCTGCTGCAAAATGCAGACAGCGGTTTGCACGCAGCCCCCCCAAAGCAGCTACCAGCCAGACCTTAACATGAAGCCCTGAAATGCCCCCCATTCCGGCTGGTATTTTGTTTAATCTGTTTGCTCTCCTTCTCCCCAATTGCCATAGTAACCCCACACAGCCGGCACAAAGCGCCTTCTGTGCCGCCGGCTCCCCTGGCAGCGCCGGCCGCAGCGCGGTGACTCACGGGGCAGGAGCAGGGTCCACACGCTCCCGGAGCCAGGCGTCCCGCAGGCTGCGGCGTCAGCCCTTCCTTAGCCCTGGCTGCAAAAGCCAGGCCAGAAGGAGCTGGGAGCACCCAGTCTGGGAATCAATAGGGAGAGCGTTGTTCGGTGGAGCCCGAGTTCGCAGGCAGGAGGATTTGCAAGCGCGGGTTAGGGGGACAGCAAGGGACACGGAGATTCCCCACTACAAACCCCCTGCACAGTACAGGAGGGTCATTTATTGCCTCTGCGCGTCAGCCATCCCCTATGAACTCTGCTATAACAGGGCCCCTGCACGTCACCCCACTTCCCTGTACCCCCAAACTGCTGCCCTGGACTTCCCAGCATCGTACCGCCTGGGTCAGCAACAATCCCCTTCCCACCCCGTCCTGCCTAGCCGCAAAAAGTATTTCCTAGCTCCAATCTGCAAAAGCACAATTTAAACCGGAGGTATTCTGCCACCACTCCCAGGCTCTGGCTGGGCCACCTACGCCAGCGGAAAACCCAGCTCAGCCCATGCTTGCAGGAATAAAATCACCCGCGATGCTGCCCTGCAGCCAGGGGAGCTGAGGCAGAGATTGGATTCGCCTGTTACGGCTCTCCCAATATTTGCCATGAGTTTTCCCACCACCCTCTAGGCTGACCCGAACTCCTGCTTCTTGCTGCAAGCTTTTCCCACTGCTTGCAGCAGCACTGTGGGTCTGGCTGGGCAGAGATGGAGTGGGGCAGGCACCACTTCCCCTTGAGCACAGCCCGGAAAAAAAAAGAGAAAAAAAAAAAAAGAAAAAAAAAAAAAAAAAAAAAAGAGATGAGCAGTCCCACCCTGAAGCTCTGCACAGCCAGCTTGGGGCAGGCAGAGCCCCAGTGCGGGAGATGGGGGCACAGCCCAGCAATTGCCCCCCCACAAGCACCCCGTGGCTGCTGGGCTGCCTGCTGCAAGCCCCAGAGCTGGATGTGTCACCTCCGGGAGGTGACCTTGTTCCTGAGGCTCTGCAGCCCCCCAGGAAAAGCCCACGCACTTGTTTCAGGGTGAATGAGGGTGGAGGAAGGACTGGGGGTGGGGAGAAAAATAAAATGGGATGAACAAAAAGGCAGTGGGATGGGCATGACAAGACCTTGCAATTCAAGCCCTTCTGTCCCGAGTACATCCCAGGGCAGCATTTGCTTTTAGCCCCCGCAGGCAGCTGCTGTCAGCTCTTTCTCACCGGCCAGGCCTCAGCACCGTCCGTCCCGCGTTTGGGATCCCAGCAGAGTTGGTGCAAGAGGAATTGCTATAACATGAAGAACAGTTTAAGTCACCTGAAAATCCTAGAAACACGCTAGTTTCCCAGGGCACTGGGTTCTTGCAGGAGGGGCGGCTGCAAGCACAGAGCAACGCAGCTCCTCGCTAGAGATCCCTCCACGTGGGCAAAAAGGCAGCAGCGGGACAAGGTGTCATGTCGGTGACATGTCCTGGCTACCCCTGCAAGCCCCAGGGTTCTGCTACCAACCCTGGGCACGAAAAACGGCTGGGCGCTGCCGGTGCGGCACTCCGGGCAGCGGAAGGGGCTGCCGGCCGTGGGGGCACGCGGCACAGCGCCTTGCACCCGGGCAGGGGAAAATTAGCTGACAGAAGTTCCTGGTGCAGACAAGATTCTAACCCACGTGATGCTGCAGGCACGTAACTGCATCCTTTATGCTAAGAAAGGAACCATTTCCTCCTAAAGAAAAAAAAAAAAAAAGCCTAACAATTTTTTTCTCATGCTATAGCCTCCACCAGCTAAGAACTGACACAGACATTTCCTGGAACTGCTTAATTCAACATTTGAATCCTCATCTTTGCCACCACCAACTTCAGTTCTATTAAGCTGCACCTCTCCTGGCGTAGGCGGAGAGAAACAAACAGGACAATCTAAAGAACTGTAAATAAAACTATTTGCCTGAGCCGACCTTTGAAATTAAACCTCTCCGCTGCCTCCCCAAGGCTCTGGTTCCAGCCCCAGGTGAAATCCTGGGACGGCTGCAGCACGGGAGGCTGCTTCCAGAGCCGCGCCGCTTTGTTAGTGCTGGGGCAAATGTTTCAGATGCATCCCGGTTCTCCTCGATCCGAGGAGGAGAGTCGAATGCCATGGATGGGGGCAGAAAGCTGTAGGGTGGATCCCAGCCCTGCTGCAAAGAAAGAGCTGGAACAAAAAAGCATCAAGAAAAAAAAAAGAAAGAAAGAAAGAAATTAGAGGCAGGGTGCAAAGCAGAGAGGGGAATTTGGTTGCTTTGGTCACAAGAGCCAGCTCCTCACAGGCACACTTTGTGCTATTTTCCACCGTTGAGAGTGGAAAAAGCTATCTGTGGAAGTGGAAAAAGGGCCCTCAACCTGCCGAAAGCCGTCACTCATCGGCCCGCCAAGGTCCCACTGCAGAGAGGGGCTCCGACGGGTCATCGCCGCCCCGCGCTCGCCACTTCTGCAAAAAAAGCAAGCGAGGAGGAGGAAAAAACCACGCTTCAGAAAAAGCCCCTTGCAGCCCCAAAACAACCTGTCAGCCTGCATTGAATCAGAGCTCCTGACTGCCGTGGGTACCCGCCTTTCCAATGCAACAGGCTTTTTAGCAGGGGACGACCACGCAAGAGCTGCTGGAAAACCCTGTGTCCCAGGAATGCAACCAGGACCGGAGCCAGGAGCTAGCTTTACCCTCTGAATATTTTCCTTTAGCCATGCTAGATTTTATTTTTTTTACAATTAAGATGCCAGTGTTTCAACCCCCCAAAAAACATGCAAGTTTCCAGTGCTTTAAAAATAGATCCCTGCTGCAAACACTGACCCCCCGCCCAAGCAAGGGGAAAGAAGTAAAACCGCGTGGATTGACCCAAAAAAGTTACACGGTCCCTTTTAGCACCAGAATCAGCCCTTCACTCTCCCCCACCACGTGTTTTGGAAATTGCAACATCTACCTTGCTTCTTGTCCATGGTTTCCCAGAAATGAAGAACAGCGCCGGCACGCCTGGCAGAAGAGTGGGACGGGGGCGGACTGGAGGAGGGAGGAGGGAAAATAAAAAAAAAAAAAAATAAAATAAAAAAATCCCACAGGATCCAGCACACGGCACTTCTCGCAAGCACCGATGGTTATTTTCAGTGGGAATGCATGGCCCGAAGCGCTCGCCGGCTTCACGCGGCTCTCCTCGCCCGGTGTCCCTGGCTCCTGGGGGTCCGCGGGGCCGGCGGCAGCGGCGAAGGCGAGCTGGGGGAGACGGGGAAGGTAGAGCCGCGTTCCCTCATCGGCAGCTGCCGAGGTTGGCCGGTCTCAGCTCCGATTACCCTTGAAAGCTCAACAGTTGTAAAAATTGCAGCAGCGAAATAGCAGATGACGTCAACAGGAAACTGGGGGGGAGCCAGCTCCAGCTCCGGGAGCCATTGAAGCACCGGATTGCTACAGTGCATCCCAGTGGGACGCGTTTTCTTCCGACAAATTAAATCATTCAAACCCAGCCTGCAGCAGAGAGGCAGAGCCCGCTCCTGCCTCCGCCATCCCCCTCCCCAAGCATCCCACCGGAGCGAGCCTTGCTGGAGGACAGTCCCGCCACCACCCGGCATCAGCCGGTCATCGGAGCAGAGGGAAGCCCACGCTCGCCGGTTTGGGCACCGAGGGGGTGCCGGGATAGAAAGAGGTCACATTTCTTTCTGCTGCAGGTGACACGCTAATTGCTTTGCCACTAACAACTATTACCACAACAAATAGTAGAAATATTGTTCCATGACAATACCGGTACGGAGCTTAGCGGCTATTGCAGGGTGACAACCGAGACAGCATCTCTGGTGGCAAAATATAAATCGCTGCATGGATTTGGCTGGTAAATAGCAAGGGAGAGAGACGACGGCGTGGAAAAAGAATAATCCTTCATTTCTCTGCAAACACGTGCAAGAAAAGCCATGGAAAAGTATCGCTGCTCTTCCCCTTTCCCTCAAAACCAGCCTGGCAGAAGCCAGCGCTGACACTCCTGATCAAAGCCAGACTCAGCTTTGACAGGCTGCAGTTTTGTTTTTGATTTCTCTGTCAGCCCAGAGGGGAGATACTGTACCAGCTTCTTTACCTTAAACTACAGAAAAAACATGCCTCCAGTTTGCTCCTGAGCTATTCCCTAACTCGTAGGCTGTGCCAGGCCATGCACATTTGCAGGCAGAAAAGTCAGAGGTCAAGGTAAATGCACATACCAACATAATGAGTGACTCTAATTTTAAATAGTGTTTATATAAGCCCCAGAAGGACTGCGGAAGATATTTTCTCAGGCACATTTCCACTCCCAGGGTATAGTTTCAGGCACAGATCATCAGCACATAAAGGATGCTGATGCAGGAGCTGCTATCACAGATGGCACAGAGAGCCACCAGCACCCATCCCCAGCACTCCCGGGGAGAACGATGCTGCGTTGTCCTTCTGTCATTAACTCTCTGGCTTGATGGCTAATTCCCTGACCCAGACATAAGATGCTCCGGGGATCTCTACAGACACCCACAAAAATCAGTGCTGCTTTGGAGCAGAAAGTCCCTAACCCAGCAGGTGGGATGGGAAACACGATTTCCTTTGAATTAGTCCTGGTGGGTTTTAGTGCCCAAGGACCAGGGGTGGTGTAAAGCAGAGCTTCCCGACATCTCAAAAGCATCTTAAAAAACCAAACAAACAAAAAAAACAAAACAAAAGGAAAAAAAAAAAAAAACAAAACCAACCCAAGCATCCTTTCAAGTCTCACCCTTGGCAGCCCTTTCAAAAGTTTCCTGACGCGGTAGGAATTGCCCAGCCTTGAAAGACGCACACCATTTGCCATTAATCATCTGGCCCTTTATGTGCTACAGGTAATCCCAGAGGAACAAAAGGCATCGGGTGTTCCGCTGGTGTTAACGAAGCCTTCCCACGCCTCGGTGCTGGGACGTCACCCCACGACAGCCGAGGGAAGCCGGGAGAGCAAATCCTGGCATGGGGAGAAGTCAAGGCACTCGCTGCAGGTCCAGGTATGCCGGGAGAGAGCCAGGGACAAGGATGGCTCCCATCGCTCCCATCAGCCTCCTGCCAGCGGGCTGGCTCGAATAAGTGGAAGAGCACACCCTTAAAAACAGCAATGAGCTCAAACAGTGCCCTGCCAACACCGTGCCCCTCTCCCCACCCTTCCCCTGCAGACAGGCAGCGTCTCCCAAGGCCAGTTTGGTTCAGGCTGGGTCACCATCGCAGCCGGGAACCGGGGAAGAGCCACTTTGCCATGAGCGGCAAAAGAGGAATGCCCCATTTAGGGTCGGCAAGGAGGTTTTTATAGGAGCATTTGGGGTTGAGCAAAAAATTAACGGTTTCGCCTGCCCCGAAAGAAGAGTTGCTGCCTGGGCAGGGGGTGATTTTCACGGGATACCACATTCCCCCCGATCAGGGAAAAGTCCACGCACCAGCCGGCCGCGCTGTCCCAGCGCCACGCTGCCCAATGCCCGCTGCACCTCGCCATCCGACCGGGAATTGCAGCAGTTTCCCTGGTCAAGGCTGTTAATGCAGCCACTGCCCCAAGCCCGGGATGCACTCGCCTTTCCACATATGAGGTGCATGTCCCATGGGAAAGCCCCACGTGCCCAAGCCATGCACGGGACCCGCAGCCTGGAAACTCTGCAGCAGCTCTATTTTTAAGCAAAGCCTTTGAACCGAATCCAATCGGAAAGGGAACAGGGTCATCTTTCTCATCCCCTCGGACGGTACTTGGGGACAATCAATCACCGCACAGGACTCATCTCCTCCGGCGGAGCGGGATGTCACACCGACGGTGCCGCCGGGGCTGGGCGAAACCGATGCAAGGGAGAAGGGTACGAACCTCCTGGTACCCAGCGAGGGATTTGGGGACAGGCACGTTAGCCGAAACTACTGACAGCCAGAAGTTGACATTCGCGCTGACACCTCTGGGTCTTGCCACCACACCCGGCCTCCGTGCACCGGCCAGATAACGCCGCCACGAGCCGCGCCGGCTCTGCCGGCAGCTCCGGGAGGATGTCACCGCCCAGTTACATTCCAGTTGTATTTTTAGGTTACCTGCATAACCCCAAGGGCTGGAAAAAAAAGTTTGATTTTGTGTTTTGTTCCCCCGTGGCAGCTTGCTATCCTGCAGCCCCGTGACGATGGAGCACACAGGCTCCCCTCCAAGAAACCACATGTGAGCGGAGACCAGACTGACTTTACAAAGCTGAAAAACACCGGCTAGCTGGCATTTGCATTATGTCATTATAGGACACACTACATACGCGCCAAGAGTTGTGCTGCTTTGCACCAGAGCTTGTGCAAAACCCCAGTGCAAAGGTGGTTACGGTCACAGGGGCATCTCTTTGGAGCAGGCACCGAGCCGGAGTGCAGGCAGAGCATCCTCTGGGAACAGTGCCACAGGGCTGGACACTGCCTCCTTTGCATCCATCGCTCCAACTGGATTTTCTCCCCCCAAAAAAGCAGCAGCAGAGGTCACACCTCCTCAAAGCTCAGCTGCAACGCAATGCCAATGTGGACCCACTGAGGGTAGGCTGGGGGGCAGTGGGAAAATGCTTGGGATGGGTAATTAATTAACCCAACCCACAGCTCATCAGGAACTACAGAGCTGGGCAGCACACAGGTCCGGCCAGCCCGCAGCGTGCGTGGCCAGCGTGAAACCCGCGGCCACGAGCCACCTCGTCTGCGCAGCCCGTGCTGGTCCCACGCAGCTGCAGACACTGGTGTGCTGCCATGAGACAAAGGTCTGGAAGCAATCCCAGCCCCAACGCCTTAATTGTTAGGAGAAGGCAAAGGAGACGGTGCTTAGAGAAAAGCAAAGAGCATGCTAAAAAAAAAAAACAAACCAAAACCCAAAAACAGAGAAAAAGGAAGAGGCAGAACACCCGTCACCTGTGCCTATCTCCCTGCCAGCAGGTACCCAGCTCTCCCCAGAGCAATGCTCTTCCCTTTGATTTCTCAGCCCATAGGCAAAGCCATGAAAAAATAAAAGCTGTTTGGAATTGATGTGACCAGCTGGTGACAGTTTCCTGGTGGGAGAAAAAACTCAAACCATTTTTGGAATAGATCAGCTTGACAAGACGCACACGGTTAGTTAGTGGGAAAGGAAAAGAGTCATTTGACTTTTTAATTGTCAGCTGTAACTCAACTCCAGAGTCAATAGACACTCCTTTTTCTATCCAAATTGGTGCAATTCAAGTACTTCCAGGTGCTCCCAAAACTCTGTAAACTTGGCAAGACAGCAAAAGTATTCCCTCTCTGCTTCTAATGCAATTCTTTAAAAAAAAAAAATAAATAAAAAAATACTAGCTTTCCATCATCCTCCCTCCAATTTCTTTTGGGCAGGGATAGAGTGATTTCATCTCTGCAAATGATGTAAGACAGAGCAGGCACCCGCTCTGAAAACGGAATTTATGGAGGGGAAAAAAACCAAGGAAGGCCTCAATGTCCGCAGTCGCCTGCTCCAGGAGAGGGGCAGAAACAAGAGACCGACCCAGGTGCTTTCCTGGCCCAGAGACTTCGGGCAGGACTTTCTCGAGACCAGCATCCGCGCTGGAGAATGGGGCAGGCGGCTGCTCGGATGGTACACAGTGACGTTACCCTCTGGGACCTGGAACGCTTCCCTGATCCTGGGATGCCACCGCAGCTCGGGCGGACAAAGCCTGTGCATTTTCAGAAAAACCTCTGATCTCCGGTGGTGATCCAGCATCGCATCTCCAGGGCAGAGGAGCGGGGAAAACCTTTGATCGTTTCTTTTGGAGCAGGGTGCCGATCCATCCGGTGGCTTATGGAAAGCAGCGGGCGAGTGCTGCGGTACACTCCTCTATGTCTCCTGCTGTCCCACACCAATTCTTTGCTTTTTGGGGGGCATCTTCAGTGTCATCCCTCTTCCCTGCCTCTCTCACCCTCTCCCCTCCCTGCTCAGGGTTACCAGGTAGAAGACGCAAACGCAAAGGGCTCATCACGCCAGAGAGATGGTGCAAAGCAGACACAGCCAGTTGAAGTCCCTAGTTTCTCCACTCAGTTTTTCTGAGAGAAAAAAATCCATCCCATCATGAGGTGAGGGGGGAGCCGGGATGCCTCCCCGGGCTCAGATGCGGCAAAGGAAAACTATAGGCTGAGAGCAGCCACGAAATACGGAGACTGTCCAATTCCCCTCAGGCCACCACTCAGCCTTATCTCCATGTAAAGCCTGATACCACACTCAAACCTCAGTGCCCAGCCAAAAAGCATCAGTCTTAACCCGCTAACGATGCTCCCAAGTCAAGAGAGGTGGCAGGTGACCCGTTCGGTCCCCGTAACCTGCTTGCAACAGGGCTGGGAGTAAGGGCTGATGTAGCAAGGGGAGAGCCGGCTCCTGAAACCCCCAGGAGAGCTCAGCCACAGCGAGCCAGACCTGCAGCCTCTTTTCCTAGCGTTAACCACACCATCCCTCCGACCCGCACCGCATACCTCTTGCTCTCCCATCGCTGTTCCTCTGCCCCAGAGGACAGACTACATCCACATTCCCAGAACAACTCCCACGTCCAGCTGGTCCATGAGATCAGCTCCTGCTGCTCACTGGTCTAGGAAGTTAAAGATATATATATATCTATCTCATAAAAGATAGATAAATAAATAGATAGATAAGAGAAGCACCACATACTTGCTAAGCACCAAGTTTTGCAGAAATCACCTGCAAACATTTCTCCTTTGTTCCTCCAAATTCCCTGCTGCAAAGCTTAAAAATCCCCCCCCCCCCCCCCAATTAAAGGCTGGACCACCAGCACGCTGAAAGCTGCTGCCAGCCCCACTGCCCAGCATCACCCTGCACCATCCCCCCCCGCGGGCTCTTATCTGAGGCTGCAACAGCTCTGCTTGGGGAAAACACGTATTTTGTGGTGGATTTGCCCAGTACCCACAGGGCAGCTCTGATTTGTGCCTGGGAAAGGCAGGGGCTCCGCGGGCGACGTGCCCACGGCTCGGCAGTGTTCCGCCACCGTGGTCCCGACGTGGCTGCCGGCAAGAAGAGCACAGCCTCACTGCGCCGCTTCCCTTTGGGTGGGCTTTATTCCCCCCCCACTTTTTTCACTCCTCACCTACCTCTCTCGAATCCAGCTACCGCGCTGCAATTTTTCCAGCGTTCAGAGGAAGTAAGCATTGCAGGCTTTTGCTAGTAAAGGCGGATCAAAAAGCCATCACCCTGTCCCAGGAAGCCAGCGGTCTCCGCAGACAGGCCAGTGCCAACGCATCCGGCTCACGTCCCGGCTCAAGAGCTCGCAGGCTGTGAGTCAGTGCAGCTCAGCCTGCAGCTTCTCGTGGGGCACGCTTAGGCCTTGCAAGAACCATTTCCATTTAAATAAGAAATAATAAACTTTAAAAAAATCCCCTTTACCCCCAAAGAGCGAGGCTCACACCAGCGTTTTGGGGAAAGGCACGGTGCGCTGCGGGGTGGCGCGCGAAACGGCAAGGAGAGGAGTTGGAAGGAGATGTGTGAAACGTCAAACCTGTTTGAGATAAAGGGAAACACACGCTGGCTCCCTTCCCTGCAACGGTTATGCACGGTTTCCCTTGCTGAGCTGTGACTGTAAAACCCCACGGGGAAATCCACAGTTACTGAACAAGAAATTCTTTGTGGATCCAAAATTAAGGGTAAACTCTTGCAGCAACCTGGAATGTACACAGAAAAAGAAACCACACGTACAGGAGAGCCACTGGAGGAAAAGCTGAGTCGCTTTCTAGCACCTTAGCAAAGCACACGCAAGGCTGATAAGTGTTTCAATTAATATTCACCCAGAATTTTTGCCTGGCAATTTCTAGAGGCACCTCCTCCAGCCTCCGCTTTACTCTCATCACCCAGACGTCCTTCAACAAACCAGGCAGGGGCAGGTGTAATTAACACCTGCGAAAAGCTTCTCTTGGGCAAGAGAGCAGCGTCTGCAGAGCACAAGAGGCAGCCCGGCCACGGCACAGCCCCACAGGTATGCTGGGCTCGGAGGACAACCCCAGCCCTGGCCGGTGCCAGCCATGCTCCGGCAGCCGGTGCTCACCACCGATGCTCCCGGCCAAGCAATCGCAGGGATCAACCCAAAACCTGGAGGAAACGAGCTGCAGATGCTAACAAAGAGCGAATAGAGGGGGCTGCAGAAGCAGCAGATCTAAAACACCCACCGCATCCTCCTTTTTTGGCAGCCTTAAGGCAGCGTGCAGCTGCTTCCAGCCTTAAGGAAAACGAGCGCTGCCGAAGAGAGACAGCCGGAGCACAGCGCGGAGGCTGGTGTAGATCCATGCGGGTCCCCTGGCAGCATCGCCACCCACCTCCCACCACCCCCCCCAGCGCCCGCATCCTCCTTTCTGCACCATTACATCATTTTTTCTGACCACCGAGCTCTTGCCCAAGGGGATGGCAGTTGGCAGGGAGCATCGCGGGCGAGCCGGGTGCGGATTCGGCACGGGGTGGATGATTTTAGTTGCAGGGAGACCAGGGAAACCTCGAAAGCCAGCTGGGCACAAGCGCACCCGCACAAAAATGTCTTGCGCTGCCCTGCCCTGTGCCAGCAGGGATTTTCTGGGTGCAGGCACGGGGTTTTACAAACAGGCACGTGGGCCTGCCACCTACCCCCAAGCACCTTCTAAAGGTGCTTGGAAGATGACAAAGAGCAGTCAAAGCAATGTATCAGCGCAAGATCGTTTCATCTTTGGCTGAGGTGCAACTTGGCAGCACGTCAGGAGAGAAACCAAGCGGTCCGCAGCGGCTGGGGATTTTTAACTATGCAGAGCAGCTTTCTCAAAAAGCCTCGACGGTGAGCACATCTGGCTCTCAGAAAAAGAGCCACGTCATTTTTAGTGACGAGCTGCAAAGACATCCTTGCATCTTCAGGACAACACACCCCCCTGCAGCCGTGCCCGGCCACGGGGTGCACGTTCAGGACTGACTCAGAGGGACCGTCCTCGGGGCTGCACGCTCCGCTGCTCCGTCGTCTTCCTCTCGAGCCTCAACTTTCCCACTCTGACACCAAGTAAACCAAGATCTCCATCCTACGGCAAAAAAATACCTCCACCACGCGGTGTATTCGCCCTTCGCTACCTTTAATAGGAAACTGTCTCCTGCAGGGAGAGATGCATGCAGCAGGAGAGGACATCTGCTCCAGCTGGGGCAAATGTCCTCCAGCAAGCCGGGTCAGGACGCTGCCACCTCCAAGGGCTGCTGTTAACACACACCAGTAAAGACGGCCAGGGCAGGCTGCAGCCCTGCGGGGCCACAGCACCCGACCCACCGTAACCAACTCCTGCCGCGCGGGCAGGCTGCCTCATCAGCCATCCCTGCAAGATTCAGGCTAGGAGGGAATTTATATACACACACCACAAAGCAGTATCTAACCGGCCTGCAAGCCCAGACAAGCTGACACTCCCTAGATAACCTCGTCATCCTCCCTTAAACCACCCCCCCCCCAACCCGTCCACATAACCAGCCCTGCGTGTTTATGATCTGTCAGACACATGACTGTCACCTGCCAAGCCCTGCAGACGAGCTTCTTCCCCTCCTGTCCCTCTGTCCTGCACCACCGGTCATTGCATCGCCGCTCCCACCCGCACCCGTCACCGGCACATGGTAAGGAAGGACGGAGCTCTCGGCACCCGCGGCAGGACCCATCCCGGCTGCGGGGTTTTACGCGTTCCTTATCGGAAATCTCCGAGACCTTTATGGGAACAAAATGCAATCATTAAAAGCTGCTTTTAAGTTTCCGAGAAGACACAACAGGCACTATCGAGGCAGGAGACGAGGCAGCAGGGTACAAACGCCCTGCGACAAGGGGCACTCGGTACCCAACGGGCAGCTCCCAGGGAGGAGAGGGTCCAAGCACCACCGTCATCCTCAGAAAGGTTCATCGGATACAAGCAGTTAGGCTGATGCCAGTGCCAAACCACAGCTAAGGTTAGCAGCCTCTGATGGGAAATTACTTGTATCGAGCACTCTGGAGGTTTCTTCCTTTCCAAAACTAGATTTTTCTTTGGTGGTGGTATGGGGGGGAGGAAGGGTGGATGCTCTACAAAACAACTTCTGGTAAGTTTTGTCTCCTCCTCATCCTGCCTCCTCTTCCACTCAAGTTATGTTTTTAACGGAATTTTTTTTTTTTTTTTTAAATAAGCATTTCACTTGAAATGATGAAATTAAGGCTTAGAGCATGGGACAGACCTAGCTTAGCAGTGGCCCTCCCAGAGCGCAGTGCAGGCAGGACAACAGAGGCTGCGGCAGTCTGGTGGGTGCCAGACACCCCCCAAAGCTTGTCATGCACCCTGCCAGCTCCCAGAGGAGGGGGCAACAGCCAGGCCATCACCTTCACGCGTCTCCTTCCCTCGCTTCCCGGCGAGCGAGGCTATAAAGCCATTGCTCCCAGGGACCGGAGGGAGCCCAGGGCACCACACCCCAGTGCACCAAACAGCTCCCCGAGGTCACAACACTCACATTTCGGAGAAACCAAACTCCAGCATTGGATGTCTTTAAAAACAAGATCGGGTGTCTTTTTACACAATCTGGCTTAATTCGCCCAAAAGCTGTTGGACCGGCTGCAGTAATTCTTGGAAGTGACATCCTGACCTCCAGCCGAGCACGATGCTCGCCATCATCCCTTCTGTCCTTAAAGCCCATGATTCAAGCGTTTCCCCATTTCCCCCTACATTAGATCCAGCAGCACACAGGGGCAATCACGCCCCACAGAAAAGCCCATCAGCCTCCAGGGCTTGAAAGGGACGTGCTCCTCCAAAGTGCCGTCCATCTTCTCCTGCAACAGGTCGACAGAGCAGACAGCGCACAACAGAGCCCTCTGGTATTATGCCCGTGGATTAATTAAACCACGTGGACAACACAGCACAGCATTAGCTGGAGAGGATCCACCTCCCCTCCACCTTCATCCCACTGCAGGTCCAGAACCTCCCCCAGCATTAGGCAGCGATTCCCTCCCTCCCTCCCCGACCACGAGACCCCCAGACCCTGCCCTTCCCCTTAGCCACACTGTAACCCACCGCATCCCGCACGGGCAGCGACTCTGCTCCAGCCTTTTGCTGGACACACAAGTGGCTGCAAGAGAAAGATGCAGGCAGGGAGCCCTGTCCCAGCTCCAGAAAAGGGAGGAGAGACTGGGACCCACTACAAACTGAGGCCAGCTGGGACCACAAGACACTACCGTGATATCCGACATAGCTGCAGTCGTGCCCAGTAATTAATGTATTTCTTGGGGCGATGAACTTTTAGACTCACAATGCTGCCACGGAATCAGTGCAGCATCGTCCCCACCCAGATGAGGGGGTGTGTAGAGATGGGGTATCTCCCAGGCTGAAAAAAGAACAGAAACTTCCAGTTTCCACCAGAAAAAAATCCTCTCTGCCCTCTCCCTCGCTCAAAATCTCTGGCTAACACTCGACCTGCGCTACAGAGTTTTGTCAGCAAAAGAGGCGGGGGGTAGATCTAGCTCCATACATACCCACAAGCAGTCCTGAGTCATGCCAGTAAAACCCCAAACTTTTTGTTGATACAGTAAAATCACATCCCCAGCCAACACAAGTTCCTCTCACAACTCTCTCCCCAGCAAACAGCCTGCCTGGGCAGTGCCTTATTAACACCAGTGAAAACCATCTTCCGTCCAAAAACCCACAGAGCCCCACGTCCACAGCAGTGGCTTCTCGGGTCACAAAATCACCCGGACCAGAAACCCGCACCCGTTCCCAGGCACCCAAAGGGAAGCTCTATAAAACACATGAGAGTTTCCTCCAGCGACGACCACCTTTGCAAACAACAGGGGCAAAGCAAACTCCGGTTCAGCCCTGGACTGCAGCCCAGAGCTGGAAAATAAAAGCAGCAGCCTTCAGGGAGAAGCATTATCCACTGAAAAAAAGCAGGGGAGCATCCCTCCAGGGAGGGAAAGGGATTGCTGAAGCACAGCTAAATATTTATCACATCCAACATGATATTTTCCAGGCGCCCACCGTTATGCTAGCAGAAAGGAGGAGGAGGGCAGGTGCAAAGCCCTGTGCTCTCTCTATGATTGTCATAATTAACTGGATGCAAGCTCCGTGATGCTTCAACTAGAATTAAAATGAAAACCTGCTTCTGTGGGATCAGAGCTCCTATCTCTGCAACCCCCCCTGCCCACGCACACCCAGGGGACACCAGGCTGGTGGCTGCTCTGCCTGGACACGACGGGAGCCCGAAGGCAAAGCCCTGCTTCTGCAGGTCACGGCCCCATGTGTATTTTCAGCAGAACTGCCTTTTTTTTTGGGGTGGCGGCAGGAAAAGTGTGAATGGCACGAGACAGTACAGGATTCACAGATGACTGAATTGCCTAACGGCGGTGTGCTCCCACGAAGGGCATGGCCAGGGCGCGGGAGGGACGCATCCCCACCGCTTATTTACCTACCCAGAATAGACGTACCACCAGAACAAGTACGAGTTCATCCCCAGGTTCTGGCATTTCTAACCACTGATTTTTCCAAGCCTCGGTGTCAAAGGAGAGCTGCCTCCCCAGAAACACAGCCTGGCTTAGCCGGATCCTCTCCCCTCTCCCCAACAGCACCCATCTTCCAGGAGGAAGATCTCTCCCCTAAAGAGAAGGACTTGCTTTTGAATTTCTTGGGCATTGGCGCTGGGTGAGCCCAGGAAAGGCCAAGCAGGTCTTCTCCCTCCTGACCCCATCCACGCACCCTCTCTCTCCGCAGCTGCACAGCTGCTTTCTCCAGCAAACCCCCCGATTTCGGGAAACACGTGCCTCCCCGCCGGCACGCTCCTGCCTGTCCCTCCAGGAGGGGCTTCCCGGGTGTCGGCGGCCACCGGAGTCACAGCCAACAGCCACGGCGACGGGCACACGGGTCTTCACACGGGCTGCACACGCAGGCAGAAAATATGCCTCGAGCCGCAGGGGAAAGGCAGCAGCTTGGATTTGTACACATAGGGTCTAACACAGACCCTGCACCCTCCACCGTGTTTCTGCATGCACCCAAAGGCTGCAGACTCCCTGAGGCTTCATCCCCTTCTGCTTTAACCTCTCAGACACAACACCCCCCCCTTCACAGCATCCACTTCACCAAAAAAGGTGCAGACTTTGTTGGAAAATCACACGCGGGACCAGCCACGTGTCGCAACCTCTGACTAGAGGCTGCGTCCCCTGCAAAGCTCTGCAAGGAGGACGCAGGGGCAGCTCCGGAGTTTTGCACACAATTCCTTCCCTCAGTGCCACGCATTCAATGAAACACAGCTCCAAGGAGCTTTGGTGACCTGAGACAATGGGGAAATTTTGCATAATTTAGTAAACATCAGACTTGACAGTGCAAGAGAACACGGAAACCAATGGCCCTTTTCCCACACACCTCATCCCGCGAGATAATTTGGATCAAGCAGATACGAGCAATGGGAAGAGGAAGAAAGCCGAAATCCTTCCTAAGCTTCGCATAATCCCCAGAAGGTGTTTATCTCACAAGCTATGTTTAGCGCAGAGCGAGGCAAAGCTCTCGCCCAGCACCATTCCTATCGCACGTGTCACGGCCAGCCACGCGCATCCCCAAAAACTCCCGAGGCAGGAGACAACCCAGTGACTAAGCCAAAATGACGGCAGGTGAGTTTTGGTACGCATCTATCACGGAAATCGCCAACCTGAGAGCTTCAACGCAGCGGCCTCCCTTTACGAACCTGACCAACTCAAGCCCACAAAGGGAAAGCAACCAGCAAAAGGAAACCCAAGACCGCTCGCTGAATTTCCCTAAGGAAAATTAGGGAAATTTAGCTTAAATTCAGGCTGCCTGAACGGAGAGGCAGAAGGAGCTGCCGCGAGTGCTGCCAGCAGCGTCTGCAAGCACTCGGACCTGCGAGCATCCCTATGCGGCAGCCGGCCGCCGGCAAACCCGCTCGGAGGGCTGGCACTGCCGAGGCAGATGGAAAACCGAGGAGAGGCACGGTGGACGGCTAGCAGGACGAGAGGAGAGGGTTTTGAAGAGGCAGATGCGTTACACACGCTCAGGATCGATCCCCGTGCTGAATGCTGCCCCAACAGAGGCGAAGGAGCTCGGGTCAGATGGGGACCCAGAGCAGCCGGTGCCAGCAGAGCCCGGGCGCACTCAGCACACGTGCAACACCTCCGGCGAAGGATATTAGGAGTAATTGTATGAATGAACCGGTTCGCCACAACCAACAGCCCCATGCAACCAGAAACCTGCAGACACAGAAAGGCTCCAAACTTCCTCCGAGGAAAGCACCATGTTCCCAGGTGCTCCCGCAGGCATCGCCTTTTGCTGTCAGCCAAACTGCTTCCCCCAAAATCCTCCCAGTACCAGCTCGGGCCTCGTCTCTCGCAGGACATGAGCTGTCCCTCGGCCGGGCTCACCTCTTTCCTCCATCCACACATCCACACGCTGCCCACGGCACCCGTGAGCCGAGAGAGGGGTCTGGGCTCGGGCGTCCCGGTGAGAGCCTTTTTAAGAAGCCCGGTCGATCCCTTTCAACGCGGGACGGACGGCGGCTGGAGGCATGTGCTCCTACCTGTGATTCAGCAGCTCCGCTCAGCAGCACCGTAAATCGCTGCTGATTCACACCCTGCTTACACAGCAAACAGGAAACTCAGGTCCACATTCCCTCCGGTTAAGACACGGATCATTTAAAAGCGGGGGGAAAAAAAAAAAAAAAAAGTCACGCCGAGGTGCGTTCATCTGCTCACATGGTTCCTGACTTCAAGTTTCCAGTGCATCACTCCCAAACAAGGAAAACCCCTCCAATTTTATTCCGGTGATAAGAGAGAGGCAGCAACCGTTCTCCGGGTGCTCCCTCCTCCGTCCGGTCTGCGCTTACGGTGCTGATGCAACCGGCTCCCCGGAGCAGCAAGACACCAGCGAAGCCATTTCCCCATTTTCCTCAATCCCGGCACGCTGGCGGTGTCACCCCGGGCCGATGCCTGCCAGCCGGCGCTCACCTTGGGACAATGACCAGGCCACCTTAGTCACGGCGATGCTCTATAAATAACACCCGTGACACACGGTCACGTTTGCCAGCCACGTACGGCGGAGACAATGGGAAACTCCGCCACGGCGTTCCCGGCACATGCCGGCATCGGGTCACGGCTGTGCCCCGAAACGAACCGCCACGCCGTGCGGACCGGGATCCTCGTCCCCGTCCTTCCCGCCTCATTAGGCCGAGACGAGGGCTCTGCTCATCCTCGAGCCACGACGCTTGCTGAGCTGCCACGGGCCCTTTCCTTCAGAGGGAAAGACCCCAGCAGCAGCGTAAAATGCATAAAACTTGCTTTTTTTTTTTTTTTTTTTTTAATTAATCGTTCTCCACATCGACAGCAGCTTCACCCCCTCCCTCCAAACCGCCCCCCTCCTCCTCCCGGGGCTCAGCGGGGCTGCTTGCTCCCTTTCCCCTCCACGCAGCACACACGCCCCGGGGCTCTGCAGCTCCGGGGGCGGCTGCAGCCCGGTCCCGGTCCCGGTCCCGGTCCCGGTCCCGGTCCCGGTCCCGGTCCGCGATGCCGGGCTGCAGACGGGTGAGCAGCACAGCCCTCAACGGGGACCAGGGAGGGGGAAAGACACTCGAGGCCCACGCAGAGGAAACCCCGACCGACTGCAACGGGCAGCCCACGCCCGGCGGGTTGGGCAACAGCCCGGTCCCCGCGGGTTACGCCAGACCCGACGAGGCGGCTCAACCCGGCCGCAGCCCCGTTTCCTTCCCCCCACACCACCACCACCACCTCCTCCTCCTCCCCCGGCCCCGGAGCCCCACGGAGCATCTCCCCCTTCGCCCGGCCCGCGGCCCTACCTCTGGGCAGGGACATGGCTGGCGGCGGCCCCGCGGCGGCCGGGCAGAGCGCGGCGCCCGGCGGAGTCCGGCCCTGCGCGGCGGCCGCCCCGGGAAGAGCCGCGGGGCGGGGCGAAGGGGCGGTAGGCTCCGCCCCCCCTGCCGCGGTAGGCTGGGTCAGCGGCGGGGAGGCGGGGGAGGGGCGTGGTTAGTGCCTCCGCGGGAAGAGCTTCGCGGTTCTCGGGTACGGCTGCGGGGGTGAAGTGAAGCGGGCGGGCGGGACTCACGGGCGTGGTTGTGCTGCCGTACGACCGGGGAGTCCCCGCTGTCCCCGCCACCGGTGTGACCCCCGTAGGGCACCGTTTGGGGCGCGGAGCCCTGCCGGCAGCAGGGGCCAGGGGGGCCCCAGTCCTGCGCCGCGGCCCACACGCCTGGCACGGGGCGGGGGGAGTGGGAGCGAGGCTGGTGCTGTGCAGCTGAGACCGGCCAAGCTCATCGCATCTTCCGTGGGTCCCTGCTGCTGCACACCGTGGGTCCCACCGGTGGGTCTGGCTGAAAACTCGATGGGGATTTATTCTTCTCCGAAGTCACTGAGGAATCAATCCCTCCTAGCCCAGCAATGCGCCGTGGCACGTCCCCGGGGCGAGGATGCTCCCCCAAACACCCGAGCTGGGCTGCAGAACGTAGCGGCTGAACAGGACATGAGCGATGCAGTTGAACAAGCAAAGAGGAGATTACGAGTGCCATTTTCTGGCTGAAATCCCTACAGATCCATACAGATACAAAAAAGGAGGGGTCAGAGGGGTGGCGACTGCAGACAGCCCTGGTGAAATCACAGCTGCTCTGTCACAGCCTGTTCTCAGCTTCGCGTTTTGCGGAGCATTTTGGATCAGTTCGAGGGCTGGAAAACCTGCCTCAAAACCAGACGGCTCAAGGGAATGACTGCAGGAGGGAAGGAGCTGGGCGGACTGGGGTCTGCGTCCTTCTGCGGAGGACTGGTGCCCCAAACGGACCTGGAATCCAGCAGCGATGGCATAAGATCCGGCAGCTGCAAATTGAAGCTAGAAAAGTTCAAATGGGAAACAAATTACAGGTTTTTAATAGGGCGAGCAATTACCTTCCTGAGAGACGTAGTAGATTCACCACCTTTCAAGTCTTTCAACACAGGCGAGGAGTCTTTCTAAAAAAACTCCGCTCCAGTTGAACCGCAGGGTTATTAGCTCTGATGCAAGAGCTGCAGATGTCACTGCCTGGGCTGGGCAAGCAGGAGGTGGGAGCAGAGTGGACCTTTCTGGCATTTAGCCGTACCAATCTCTGAATCAACAACGGGGTTTGAACTCCAGCCCGCCTGATCCGAACGGGTTTGGGCTGGGCCGGTGTTTGGGTGCGAGATTCGGGGAGTGCCGCCGCAGAGCAGAGCATCGTTAGCATCTTCGCAAACGTGCAGCTGGATGCGGACCTGCGAGGACCGGTGGGACCGGCTTTGACGCCTGGCCTTGATGCTGGCAGCACCCGGGGTGTCATTGCAAGCGCAGGACACGACCCTGCCGTCCCCAAGCATGTTGCATGCTACATCATTCCACCGCTTGCATCCCCAGGCACGGCTGGAGATCGCCGCCGGCCCCGGCTGCAATTACAGGGGTGGATGAAACAGCCGCCGGCTTTTATTCACCCATCTCGAATTGCCAGGCACTTCACAAGTGGGGGTTTGTCACCTGCTCCGAGGCCTTCCAGGGCAGGAACGCTACAGAAGCACGAGTGGAAATTGGGGTACGCTCGGCATCAAAATCCAACAGGGTGGGAAGGTGTGGGGCTGGGGAGGGAGCCCACGGACCCCCGTGGGCTGCGAGGAAGGGGCCAGAGGCAGCACACGCTCACCTCCTCGTCGGTGGCAAGGCATGGGGACTTCTTGGGAGCACCTCTCCTTTTCTGCAACCTCTCGGTGCCTGCCAGCATGGCTCCTTGCCTGCACCTCCTCCGTCTGCCTGAGCTGCAGTCGTCGGACCCAGCAGACCCTTTGCTGGAGAAGTGTATCTGAAAGATCAGAAGCAGCTGTAACTGCTGGCCCGAGGCAGAGGGAATCATCCCAGGCAAAGGCAGGGCAAAGCGTCCCGGTGGAGCTCGAGTGCTCCCGGAAATTTTGGCAAGGGTGCTGGATTTTTGGCACCCCTGGAAGGCCTCTCTGTGTTTCCAGGGTGCCGTAGGTAAACCTGCGGGTTTGCAGGCTCTGGAGGGAAAGGCTGATGGAGAGAGAGGGAGGGAGGAAGGCTCGGGTGCATCCCAGGGCCAGACCTCACCAGACACGCTGGGACTTTTGCCGCTGGTGCTCGACGCTCGAATCTTCGGTGCTGGCCCCTCGCTGCGGGGCTGTGCCAGGCCTGGTTTGGGAACGCACCCACAGCAGGACGGGTCCCCGGTGTCCCCGGCACAGAGATCAGGGGGATCGCCGAGAGAGCCGGCGAGGAGCCCCTCGCCTTTGTGCAAAACCTGCTTCTCCCTTCCCCTCTCTCCTAAGGTTTCCCAGCGAAGCGACTGACTTTCTCCTGAGCATCCCTGTGCACTGGAGGGCATCAGCATTCCCTCGCAGCTCCAAGCAGGGTGCAGGATTCGGCCCCTCTCTCTGCCTGCCCCAGGATCCCCCCTGCCCTCGGGCTCGTGCCGCTCCTCTCCTTCCTGCACAATCGCAGCCGTACTTGGCCTGGCTGTTTGCAGCGTGTTTGCCTTCCCCTGCGTACCCCTGCTCCGGGTGTTTTGCCGTTTTTATCTTCCCGCATCGCCATTCGGCGTAGGAGCGCAGGCGGGGCGAAGGCTGCCAGGGAGGGGATGAGGAGAAGGACAATGTCTCAGCACCAACATTTTCTAGTCTTTCACGGAGGAGGAGGGGAACAAAGCCCTCTCTCCTAGCAGACACCCATTTCTGCGTGCCGGCGGGTGCTGCGGGCGCCTGTGCTCGACGGGAGCGGGAGAGCGGGACCTCGACGGGCACAACACCAGCACCCGGCACCGGCCGATGGAGCAGCACAAACCAAACAAATCGAGTGGCCTGATGAATTAATCAGCTGATGGACTCTAACTCGGAGAGCAGGAGCCAAAGGGATGAGTAAACAAAGGCCAAGCTACACGAGATGGTATTTAGGTGCAGAGTAGCTGCCAGTGAACTATTACAAGTTCCAAATTAATTCTAGGTGTTGCTGCTTTTCCTGTTGCACAGGCAGCCACCAGCCTGCCCCGCTGCGCAGCCGGCATGCAGACGCCTCGGACAGGCTCGGATCCTACCTCCGAGAGCTTTCGATTCAAATCTATCAAGGTGTCGCTGCTACAGCTCCACGGGCACGGAGAGAAACGCCGCTGTTTCCTCCCCCAGTTTCGCACGTGGCGGATACGCCGAGGTTATTGAGCAGACCCAGATGTACACGACGTGGTGTGTGGAAGCTCAAGCACTTCTGGTTTTGAGGGTGCGCTTAGTGCGACTGTCCCACAAACAACGATTACGGCACGTCCCCCTCCCCAGGCATCCGTGGTGTCCCGTGGCAGCTGATGCACAAGGTTTCCTTTGCTTTTGGGACCTCTGGGATGAGCATCTCGAAGCCGGCTGTTCACACAGCACTGTGGCCACCCTGACGAGCCTCCTGGTGTTTTCCGGGGTTTTCTGCGCTGTGGGGTGACGGGACGTGGCATCACCCCGCAGTGGGGCTCTGCCGGACCCCCCTGCCCTGTTCCCAGGGCCCGCTCCTGGGGAGGGGGGGACAGGACAGAGCATTGCCCGGGGGCCGTGACCTGGGGCTTCCACCGCACCCCGCAGCGTCAGCGCAGGTCACCAGCACAGCACCAGCGCACCAGTCCCGCGTGCTGGTTCAGTACCAGTACAGCAGGGCAATAACAGCGCAGCACCAGCACGCTGGGGCAGAAAACCCAGTACAGTACCGCAGAGCAGACGGCACAGCGCGACAGTACCACTGCCCCAGCGCCGGACCCCGGCGCAGCACCAGTAAGCCAGTACAGCGTACCCAGTGCAGGACCAGTACAGGACCAGTACCCCAGTGCAAGACCGGTACGGAGCACTAGGACTGCACTGGTGGCGGGTGCGGCTCTGCCCCTGCCCGTGTCCGTGCCCACCCGCGCGGGGGCGCCGGGTCCCACGGAGTCACCTCCGGTGGGGGGGGGCGGGGGGGTGCCGGGGGAAGGTGACGCTGTCCCTTTAAGAGCCGGACGGCCGTACCAAAACAAAACGGCGGCGCGCCCATTGGTTGGGGCGCGGGCACGTGGCGCACAGCTGGTTTCCTGCGGCCGCGCGCCGGTGGCAGCCCCGCGGCGTCCGCCGCCACGGCCCGGGCCCGGTCCCGGGGTCCCGGGGTCGGATCCGGCGCTGTCGGGGGTTTTCGTGTCGTTTGCGGCTCGGGCCCGGCCCGGTGCGGCTCGGCCATGGCGCAGTCGGCTCCTGTCGGCCTCCTGGAACAGGGCTGCCCCATTCAGGTGGAGCACGATCGGAAGAGGCGGCAGTTCACCGTGCGGCTGAACGGTAAGGAGTAGGGGGGGGGGGCACGGGGCTCCCCGGTACCCTGCCCGCTCTCCTTTGCCCCCGGTTCTACCTCCCTCGGGGGGTCCCAGCCCCCCATTTCCCCCCATTTTCCCCCAGCGCAGCCGTGTAAAAAAAAAAAACAAACCCTCCCTCAGTGCCCCTGTGCCCCCCCCATACTCTTCTGAGCCCCCCTGGACCTTCCAGTGCCCCTGGTTCCTGCTGGTGCCCCCCATCCTTCCTGCCCCCCCCTAAATCTTGGCCCAGGAGGTCTGGGGGTCTCTTGGCTGGTGCTGGTGTGTGGAGCCCCATGCTGGCATGGGCAGGTTTGGGGGGGGGACGACACTACCTTGGACACCCCCCCCCAGGAGCAGGTGGCTTTAGATGATGTGGAGGTGCTGTGCCAGGTTGGTGCTGGGGACGTGCCTCGGTGTGCGAGCTGCTCCGTGGTTCTTCTGGTGGGATTCCTGCAGGGAAGCCCCTCAGGGGGGAGGTGAGTGGCCCCCGGGGGCCCTTGCGCCGTGGGTGCTTGGCACCTCATTCGGTAGGACCCACGGCACGGAGCCAAGCTGCCCTCGGCGTCCGTGGGACTGGGGCTGTGGAGGTCTGGTGATGCGGTGACCCCCCCAACACCTCTGTCACATATTGGGTGGAGTGAACAAAAAAAGTAGGTGCCGCTAAAATTCCTCTATGGCAGGCTGATTCTTTTCCAGCCATCCTCTTAATGGTTAATCCCAAATATTCAACGATTCCCAATGTCTGTGTGTCATGCCGAGAACACTCTGGGGAAAACAGGCCGCCTCGCTGCCCTACAGAAATTGCAGGGTAGCTGCCTTTTAAAAATAAATAAATAAATAAAACGAGTAGTTCAGAAATTATACAGACTGTAGGAGGCATTCTCAGTAAGACAACAGGAATAGTCTGGATTTTATTTTAGACTCTTCTCTCCCCCCCTCTTTTTTTTTTTTATTTTTTTTATTTCAGCCACTAATTACAAAGTGCAGGCTAGAGGCTCGGCAGTGGTGGAGCAAGGAAGGAGGAGACGTGCGTGCTGGGTGCGGAGAAAACAATTTCACTAACTGCTTATTTCAAACAGGGAGAGATCAAACGAGGTCCCAGGTGACGGGTCCCCGCTGCCATCGCAAGAGTTGTAACACAGCGTTGTCGCTGTCGGCGAAGTTCGTACGTGCACGAAAGAGGGGAGAGCGAAGGACCAACAGTTATTAGGGAAACGTAATCTTTTTATTGTGGTTTGCTGAATAAAACCTCTCCCAGCCATGCCATGGGCCGAGTCGCGTTTGGCGGCTGGGGGGGGATAAGTCGGGTCTGGAGAGGATGAACTTTGAGAGTGAGAGAATCAGCTGTGGGACCCATGGTGGGAGTCGTGTGTGAATCAGCACAAAACCTTCTGCTTCAGGAGGGGACCACTGCGGCTCAGGGAAGCCACGGCATTCCCCAGGGTTGTAGGTGGATCCCCGTGATTGGGGCTGGTTTGTTTGGTTTTTTTCTGGGAGTTAAGGGAGACTGAACCCTTTTTTTGGCAAGTTCAGCGCTGGCCACGTAAGGAAGCCGAGCTGAGCAGCGTCCTGGCATGACAGTGTTCCTGCCGCTGGGCTGACTAACATCCACGCCAGGCAGGTGATCCATCTCTCCTTCTTGTTAGGCATTTGCTGATAACAGCCAAGCCCTGGAAGATGGTCAGAAGATAACCATCTCTGTGGGAGTGTGTGGCGTTGTGTTTATTTCCTGGGCTGCTCTCTTCATCCCTCCCGCTCCTGGCACAATGAGCATCAGTAGTGCTGAATGCTCTGGCAGGTTTTTCCTGCTGCACGTGGGGAAGTTACAAGAAATGGGCCAGGCACAGATTTTAGCTTCAATGTGACCCACGTGTCCGTCTGAGAGCACTTTTGTCCTGTGTTACTGCACTGTGGCAGAGATGAACAGCAAGTCTGTGGGGCGAATCCACAGCTCACCGGTGGTCTCCAGGGTCAGCTTGTCTCTGGTGTCTCGGTCCTAACTTCAGCTAGATGTTGAGTGTGCTTGATGCTCCAGGAAAACACGGGTGCATTGGGCTCGTGGACCAAGCAGCCAGGCTTTGCTCGTCTCCAGTAATACCTGATCTCTGAGCTGATGGCTTGGTGGTTTACGGTAGTGTGATATTGAGTAGAAAACTTCGTGTGGTGATACTGTTACGGAAATTCCTGTAGCGAGAGGCCCGACACACCATGAAAGCTGTGAACTAGTTGTGAAAGTGTTTGTTTTCAGCATCATCCTGTGTTTGCCTCTGCACCCCCGCGTAACCTCGTGTCGAGACTCCCTCCTCGTACACAAGAAGGATGAATTGTGTTTGGCATTTCCTGGGTTGCCCCATCTTTCCCTTGCTGAGCCCTCATTGCTGCACGTGGCTCCTAAAACTCTAATAGAAACAGCTGCTTCACTTTAATACATTCCCTTTTTCCTTGCATCCCAAATTTAGAAGCATTGAGAAGCTGAAAGTAAAGCTGAGTATAACCAGACTTCACCGAGCTTTGTTATCCCTCTGAGAGGAGGGTAGAAAGAAGCCCAACTGGATTTATAATCGGTCAAGATGTGACTAACAGCATGAGCTAGCCAGAAACCTCCTGATGCAGCAACTGTGTTGGAAAACACCAATTTGTCAAAGCTAAAAACTTCCATGGGAATCATATAGGCCGGTTTTGTCAGGAATAGTTGGAGGGTTTTTTTGATCTGAGACAAAGTTTCTGGTCAAAACAAGAAACCCAAAGAGACCTCCACCCTGAAGTAGTTGGCCAGTCAGTCCAGCTGCTGGCACAGCTGCTTGGGGCAGGGGAACAGCACTTTTAGCAGCAGCCTCTTTGACATCTTGATGCCAAGCAAACGCATCAGGCTCTCCCGTTGGGAGGTGGGCTCACCGCCTGCACTGAGCTGCTCCCCTTGGGGATGCGCGAACTTTTCGCACACCCGCACTCCCATTCATCCAACATGTGGGTGCAGCAAGCCACGCTTCCCAAACCTCCCGCTCCTCCCCAGCTGGGTTTGGGCAGGATCCAGTGGCTGGAAGCCGCTGCTTTGCCTGCTGCTGATCTCTGGAGCTCCTTGTCAGGAGTCCAAGCTTGGGCTTCTTAGGAAAACTGGAGCAGGTTGTGCCTTGGTGCTTTCCTTCCTGCTAGGGTTGATGCCCTCCAGGAGGGGAAAGCTGCCAAGTTTGCAGCAAGGATGAAGGGATCTGGTTGCCGGACGCTGCATCAAGATGTCCTCACTCGTCTCCTGTGCTGCAGTTGCCTCGAGAGAGCTCCTAAACAGGAAACTGCTTCAAACCAGAGTGCCCCCCCGCCGCTGCTCCTGCAAGCGAGGCCCCTCCGTGATGGTTGCGCCATCTCTGCTCGGCTCCGTCTGTTGTACTCTGTTGTGTTTTCTCTCCGGAGTAACGTGCCAGTGGCTCCCTGGGGAGCAAGGTCAGCCCGAGGCGTGCAGGGAGCTCCGGCCTGGGATGCACGAGCTCCTCAGGATGTCTCAGCTTGCCCCACACAGCCTTCGGCAGCCACCTTTTGGCTCAGCAGCCAAAAGAGCCAAACTGCCGCCTGCCTCGGCTTTCCGGGGTCTGAGAGCGGGAAGTGGGGCTGGTGTCTGTTCTCTCCCCGCTTGCTCTCAGGGAATGGCTTTGCAGCAGTGCCGCAAGGAGGCTGGAGCTCAGGGGCTGCCTCCAAAGGCTGGTGAACGCAGAAATTGGCCCGCAGACAGCAGCCAGCCTTCGCTGAGCCCCTGCCTCGCTCAGGGCCTGGCCATACAATGATGTCTTGTGGGCTGGGGCTGGTGCAGAGGGACAGGGAGAAGGCCTTGGGCTGGAGCGACAGGTCCTGCTGTGCTGCCAGTGCTGCAGCATCCCCTCGCTGGCCAGGTACTGTCCATGCCCCAGAAGAGGGGGTCAGCAAAGGATGGGCTGGAGCAGGGTGCCGGTGTCTTCCCAGATGTCTGCCGTGTCCCTTCCTCAGCTCGGGGCTGGGCTCTCTGCTTGTTCCCCTGAGGCTCACAAGCCAGCCAGCCTGGGGATTCACGTCTGGTGGTGTGGCTGAGCCTGCAGCGTAGGGGACTCGTCCACTGCCCAAAGCCGTCCGCCCTGTTTGGGTGGAAGCTCTGTGCCACTGGTCCCGGTGGAAACCCTCCATGGAGAGCAAGTTTAGACCTGGTCCCTTGCCCACCTCCTGGAAAAGCTTCCCGTTCCCCGTGCACCCTGTGATTCGAGGGAGGGAGGGCTGGGGACCAGCTGTGCTGCCATTGCTGCCATTTTCATCACACAGCCTCCTCTTGCTCCTCTTTCTTGCTGTGCTGATTTGCATTGACTCAGACTTCCTTGCTCGTTGGCCTTGAAGCCGAGGCGCTGTGCAGGGGAGTGTCTGCGAGTCAAACATCATGATCAGGCTCATGGGGCACCGCTCGGGCTGGCCGAGGTCTGAGCCCATTTTGCCAAGCTCAGTCTGTGCAGGCTGATAAAATCCCTGCCCCGAAGTCTAAGGGGATGAGACAGATAGGCAGGAGGCTGGCTTGCAGCGTCCCTCCTATGCCATGTTTTGGTGTGGTTTCTGCTTGCGGGGGGGGATTGCAACAAGCTGGGGATGGGCTGCTCCTCTGAGGGGTCAAAACTGCTTCCAGATCCCCCAGCTTTGCAATGTTCCCTTTGCTGGGAGCAGCCCCTGAGTCCAAGGTACCACGTAGCAGCAAGGCTGGCTTCTTCCAGCATCATATTGCAGCGAGGTGCCTCTGCTCCCCCGTCTCCTCCCTCTGGCCCCAGGGAGGCTTTTTGGTGGGAAAACGAGGGTTATGCCTGGAGCTGCTTATGGGGAGCCCAGGAACAATGCCCTGGTTTTGGGGTACAGCATGCTTCATCCTGCTTTTCCCAGAGGCTCTGGGCCCTGGTCTGGAGAGGATGTGCAGAGCAGCTGGTTTTGAAGGAAACAGGCTTTCTGCTGGCTGGTCCTTCCCCTCCTTTTGCGAGCTGTTGGGCACCTTCAGCCTTGCTCAGCAGAGGAACAGGGATCTCAATCTCCAGGAGAGGCTGTTCCTGCAGGATCTGTGCAGTGAGCCGGCATCTCTGCGGACGCAGGGCTGCCATGAGCGCACAGCCCGACAGCAGACAGTGGAGAATCCAGGTGGGATGCTGTCTCGCAAGACTGAAATCCTTTCGGATCCCGGCTTGGTTCTCCTTTGCTGATCAGGGCTTTTTCCTACCTCCAGCCCCTGTGGTGGTGCAGTCCCCTGTGTCCAGCTGTGCCCAGCTTACGGGTTTGGCTTGGCACATTCTCGCCCAAAAGGGTTGCAGGGGGTGTTTGTGGTGACCTTTAAGCATAACCACTCACCTCTGGCTGTCCCCTCCTTATCAGCTCCTCTTGCAGTCCAGGTGCTCAGTTTGTAGCTCTGCATCACCAGCCGTACCGCAGCAGGGAGCTGGAGACAAGAGACCTGGAGACACTTGGTGTCGCCCAGCCCAGCCCCGGGGCTGTGCAGGAATGGGGACCAGGAATGTGGATGCAGCAGCAATCTCCTCCCAAGCCGTCAGTGTCACCTGCAGGGCCCACACCAAGCGCTACGGCACAAGTGTCACTGATTTCACGTGCTGGGTGGCTCAGGGTCCCATCACCGAGGTGAGCATGTACAGAGGCGTTTATGTACTTGGCTGAACCAGGGTGTTTTTCTGAACTGGGACCGGTTTCCCACAGCATTGGCAGCACTGGCTTTCTCTGCAGAGCCGGTTGTAAAATCCTTTGGGCTCTGCGTGTGTTCATCTGTACGCTGGTAGCACCCTGCAGCTCCCGTCCCGGCTGGGGTTTTGTGGTGCTACAGTGATACAGCAAATATTGAGGGAAAGTCTGTCTGGGGCAGATCTGAGATTCTTCTAACACTGCATCATCTTCTGCTTTAAAATGCATTGTTGTGGATGATACTTCTATATGGATCATATATGTGTATATATATAAATATAATGTATAAAAGTTCATTTAAAAAAAACCCCCAATCTTTTGCTCTGTCATCACTTAGAGAAGGATTTGATTTTGGACTTATCAAAGCTTAAGGCACAGTCTATTGAAAGTCTTGGCCTGGGAGAAGAGCAGAGTGGAAGGGCTGGAGCATGTGAAAGCTGCTGTTATAAGAGCGTTTTACAGCCTTTGGTGCTGCCAGCTCTGCCGATAGCACCTCTAAGAGCTGCCGTTGAATGTGTCGCTTCTGATGCGAGAGGGCACCTGCCTTTGCCTGGGCAGGCTTTCTCTTGAGTGAAATGGGTCTGTACTGCTGGGGAAAAGCTCACCTTGCAGCTGCTCTCTTGGCTTTGTTTGGATGCCTGGATCCACATGGGAAAATGCTGCAGTTCTCCCTTTTTTTTTTCCCCACAAAGATTTGCGGCTGTAAAATGGGGCTATAGGATCTCATCTGCACTGGTCTTGGTAACGGGGAAGAGGCGAGCACCCCTTCGGCCCCTTCCCCACCCCATTACCTCTGTCAATCCCAGCGGTTCACCCCAAACCCTCTGTCCTGAGACAGAGCAGGGAGTCTGGGATCTGTAGGGAGACTAAACGAGCTTAGCTTTTTGGTGAACTAGAGGCTGAGAGGGGCAGGACTGATGCCTGTAAATACGCGGGGGAATGGCAGGGAGGGAGACTATTTATGTCCACCCAAGAACAATGTTGGCACAAGAACGAGCGGGTAGAAACCAGCAGGAATAAATTCAGACTGGAAATGTGAAAGTCTCCATCCAATGTAGGAGGACTGAGTCTTTGCCTAAAAGGAGCAGGAACAAAAAGTTGAGCTGCTTCTCTTGAAACACAAAATTCAAATGGGCTCATTTCTAGTGCCTCTCAAATACAGGGATCAGGCGAACTGGGCTGGAGTTGTCAGCTGAAACACAATAAAATAAAGTGTAGTGAGCTCAGCTAAAGCACATAGTAAATGCAGGTGAACCTTGCAGTCTTTCACCCTCCAATAACCATGGGAGGGAAAGGACAGGTTTCCATTATTTTAATAGAGCTTATCTGTTTGATTGGAAGCTTGCATTTCTGAAACTCACTTTTAAATACAGAAACCCTATAGAAATGAAATGCTTGCTTTTGCACTGAAGACAGAAGCTCGGGTTCTGCACATGAAGCCGAAGGGGTGTTATTAGCTCTCCTCTGATTTACATGTGTGCTGAAACTTCTTTTTTCCTGTAACTGAACTGCTGTGACAAAAGTCAGGGTGTCGCAACAGGAAGCCTGTGTGTGTGCATGTAAATGTGTGTGCACAAACCCCCTTGCACGCCTGTGTGTGCTTTTCCTGTGTGTTTGTGGGATTCATCTCTCTCAGCATCTTCCCCAAAATGTATCTGTCCAAATGCTGCAACACCAGACCAAGAAGTCTTGTCCTGTTTTACCTGCCGTGACAAAAAACTCTGTGGTATAGAGAGAAAGGAATTGGCTGTTACCTGGGTCAGCTTTTTCCTGTTCTTCCCCCTCCTTTTTTTGCTCACTCCTCCATCAATACAACCCACCCCTTCCCACCAGCTGCTTTCCTACCCTAAATGTGTTGTATTGGCACATCAGCACTTGGTTCAGAGCTGGGTAGAAAAGGTTCGGGGGCTTGGAAAAGCCAAGCAGATCTACCTCTGCTCGCACCTCGGGAGGCGGCGGGACGACCAACAGGGACGTCCAAGTGTCACCAAAAGCAAAATCTCTGCTGAGACTTTCCACTGCATGAAACCATCCAGTGCCACAGCCGTTCCTGTGGGTGCCAGGAGCTGTGTGAGGGCTGTTGTAGCAGTCCCAAAGCTGCCTGTCCGCTGCTGTGGGCTCCCCAGAGAGTGGCACCATCCAACGGTGGGCAGGGAGTCTGGGGCTCTCCGGAGGACATCCCAAGCCTCACCCCTCTCTTGCATCCCCCAGGTTGCCATGACAAGGCGGTGCTGCTCTACGAATACGTGGGGAAGCGGATTGTGGATTTGCAACATACAGAAGTACCGGACGCCTATCGAGGGAGAGGAATAGCCAAGCACCTCGCGAAGGTACGGCCCCAGCCACCCAGAAGGGCAGAGGCTGTTGCGACCTCAGCCGTGGCTAGAAGCCCTGACTGAAGCCAGGCCCCATCACGTTGGAATTGCATGCATGCCCTGTGGGAACCGTCCGTGCTCCGATGGGATATAGGGGCAGCTGGCGGGGCAGATGGAAATCTGCGGTCAGATATTCCTATTTCTGGTGGCAAGAGAGGCTGGGTGAGTGCCAGCACGTCCAGCCGCTTGCCCAGGCTCGGCCCTTTCCTCCTTGCAGCAAACAGCCTTCATGTTGACCTTGCAGGGGCTGATGCAGTGCCTCTCCTGGGGGCTGGACCCCCTCATCTCAAAGCTTCAAGGCCTTCGTGACCCCTTTTCCTGCATTGGGTCCTGCTTTTGAGGCCCACAGCTGTGCAGGGAGAGCTGAGGAGCTGTGAGCACAGTGGTGGGGGGGACTGCGGGGTGATGCTTTGGGGTTACAGCTGCTCCCTAACCCTGTAAGCCAGGGCAAGTGGGTGACAAAGGTAACCTTTACGTGATGTGGCTGGATCCCCTGCAGTGCAGCATCCACCAGGCTGGATGTGTTGAGGGTTACCTGGGGAGTCCCCTGCACACCTCTGGTGAAACTGGGGACCCTGTGGCAGGATGGCTGTGCTCTCCCCCCAAACCTCTCCCTCCACCTGCCTCGCACAGGGGTACGTAAGGGCAACCTTCTGCTTCCCCCAGCTGCGTGCAGGGTACCAAGAGTCCAGACCCCTGTGAGGCTTCAGAGGAGAGTGTAGGCTGGGGGTGCTGGTTGTAACCCATCTGTCCTCTCCGGTTGGTTGCAGGCAGCCCTGGACTTCGTGGTGGAGGAGGACCTGAAAGCTCACTTGACATGCTGGTACATTCAGAAATACGTCAAGGAGAACCCACTGCCGCAGTACCTGGAACACTTGCAGCCTTAAGGCAGGACTGCTCTGACACCAGCGCGCCTGTCCCTGACTGTTCAACGCGGCCTTCGCTTCTCTGCGGTCTCAGGAAACCCCCCTCCCACACTCACAATTCCCATTTTTTTAAGCGCATCCATGTGATGCATGAGTGTGGGCACGACCTCCTCCTCTCTGCCCACGTGTGAGCATGGCTACGGCCCTTGGGCCAGGCTGCCTCCAGGCACACGTGGTGCCCCCTGGTGCTCTTACCAAGCCAGGGGGTGGAAGAGGATGATTTTTCCACCAAACTCCATCACAAGACTAGGGGATGACTCAACCTGCACCTCATCCTCTCCCTTCCGCTTGGCGACAGCTGTGAACTTGCTGGGGGATGTTGGTTAGGGGTGGTCGCAGGGTACCAGCCCCTCTTTCCTCCCAGCAGCTGGGGGAGATGCTGGGGATTAAGCCTTGTGGGACAGAAGGAGGTGCTGGAGGAGCCCTGGCCCCGTGGCAGGTTCATCCCCTGCAGCATCTGTTGGGCACCGAGCCTTGCCCAAGCCCACGTGGAGTACAGATAAGAACGTGTGGGCCATGGTGGCGCCTGGGGGGCTTTGCTGTACCTGCTGTGGAGACACTGGGACGGTGACACCTTCAAGCCTAGAGACAGGAGCCATGTGAGGAGCAGGCTTCAGCCATGGGGGCTGCAGCAGAGCACATGCAGCGTGAGTGTGCAGAGGAAGAAAGGTGGCTGAGTTGCAGATGCTGGTCGCTGGAGATGCCAGCTCCTGCCCAGCCTTCTGTATCTAGCCCCAGCATGGCATCCCCGCAGGGTCACGGGCTGTCGTTCCTGTCTCTGCTCCCTGTTATTGGTGTTGACCGTGCTGGTGTGGACACAGCCTGCTCAGGAGAAGAGCACCAGCCCCCACAGCCAGCCCTGGCCTAAGCAATGAGGGGACATCCCATGCCTTTGCAGGCACCAGGATGGTTTCCTGCAGCTGAAGAGGAAGGCTCCCCCCACCTCCCTCAACTCCAGCTCTGCACCCCTGCCCTAGATTGTAAGGCCTGAGCTGTCATTGCATCCTGAGAGCAACGGGGGTAAGGCCTCCGGGACCTGCTCCTGGCCTATCTCCAGGACTTGATGCTAAGCTGCCTGCCTCCACCTGGATGCTGATCACTTCTCCTTACAGCCTTTGGAAAGAAACCCTGGCTCAGGGCATTACTCGTCTGCTCACTGGCGTCCTCGTAGCTCCAAGCCCACAACATCGTGGGGTCCTTGATCAGCAGCAGGAACACCCTCGTGTTGTGCTGTTACCTCCACGGATGATGACCCTGTAGCACAGCTCAACGTTGCCACAGTCGGATGTAGAGGTAACACCGTGACAGCAGGGCACTGCCTGGTTCCAGCTTGTTGCCTGTCCTCCCTTGCTCAGGCCTTCCAGGGCCTGAGCTAGACCCCAGAGCATCTCTCCCCTAAGTTCTCGGGATTTTGCGGTGTCCCAGGGCTGGGCTGTGGTGGGGGAGATGGTGCTGCCGGCATGCCACGCCAGCCCTGAGCAGCTGCTGGGGGCTGCAGCCAGGCAGAACAAGATAAAGAGCCTTTCACCTGGAGGCCAAATCCAGACCTAGCTTATCTCTCGGCAGGGACTAGTTTACAAGCTGTGCCACGGACCGAATGAAGCCCTGGCCAAGAGGCAGCTCAGCCCTCTCCCAGAGCCCAGGGCAAAATCCATGGCGGCAAAGGCAAAAGCTCCTACAACCTTCTCTCACGGTTGGGTTGGTTGGAGATGGAGACACTGTGCCTGATCTCAGCCAGGGAGGCCCTGAGCTGTTCCTCCTGGCCACCGGCTCGAGGCGAAGCCCTGCCGCCTGCCTGTGCTTTTGGGCTGCCCACTGCCAACATAATGCAGCCCTCTGCCCACAGGTTTGAGGAGAACCTCCCAAATTCCATCCCTACCCTGCCACGCTGCAGGCTGTGAGACCTCTGCCCATGTCCACCACCTGCCTGGGGAGGGACCTGTGCCTGGCGACAGACCCATCTATCTCTGGCTTGTGCTGCTCAGGAAAGGCATCAGGCTCAGCCCTGCCACTGCCTCGCGTTTTCTGCATTCTCGCTGCTTATTTCAGCCTGGCTGTGACCTTCAGGATCGCTTAGAGGGACTGGGAAAGGTTGCAGGTAACGAACTAAAGAAAAGGGCTCAAGAAGAAATCTGGGCTGCTAAATGTTCACTCCAACATGCAAAACACACTTCAACATCTAGTTACAGGAGCAAGGCTGGCTCTGTTACAACCAAGTGATGACAGAACCGTCCCTGCTCTTGATCCCAAGGTGAAGCTGAACCGTCTCCTCTCTTGCAAGCCAAGATGAGACACTGTCGTTATCTTTGTCACAGTGGGGCTGGGTGCTTGGAAGAGATGTGTGCCTGGTTGCCTCGTGGGAGCAATAGCGTGAACCCAGCACTGCAAGCCCTGGTTTTGTGCTTATTTCCACTTCGTGACAGTTCCTAGAAGTACCCCGTCATGTCTGCAGCACGAGAGCGGCTCGCTGGAGGGTGTGCTGCAGTTGCTGCACCGGCAGTGTCCCAGTGTCCGAGCTTGACTCTGGAGCCCTTTGTGCTGCTCTGGCAGGAACCTTGTCCTTCCCAGCGCTGGATCACAAGTGGCGATCACTGCCTTAAATCAGGCACAGCACACTGTTTTCCTGCTGCTTCCCTTCGAGGTGCTACAATCCCTCCAGTGTCTGACCCAACGGAGACGTGTGTCAGTGTCAGTGCCAACCATTTCACTGCTGTACCCATCCTCTGCCCTGGCCTTCCCTTCCTTGTGGTCTTTAATGTCGGCGAATAGCAATACCCACAGGTCACCAGCGATGCCGCAGTCCACGGTGCTCCTGTGATCTGGCACTGCTGGGCAGGAGATGGCTCGGGGTCCTTTGGTGTTAGGCAGCCTTCCCTCCTGCCTCTCTGCCAGCCGCCCTTTCCCACCTGGTCTCTGCAGGAAGGAGCTTTGAGTCCTGTGCTGCCCCTTGGTGCTGATTAAGGCTGGAGGAGTTGGGGATCCTGGACTCTTTCTGGCGACAGGAGTGTGGAAGTGGTTTGGTTGAATATTGAGGTCCCCAAACCCATTTGAACTACAGACTTTGGTGGGTTGGGAAATGCAGATTGCTGTCAAACTTGCTTCCACATCGCCCAACTTGAAACACCCCCTCCCTCGTCCGCTTTCGAGCGTTGTCTTCCTCTGTCCAAGGTTTCCATTCTGTTGAATTTGGTGGTTACGATGTGCCTTTCCTTCTCAGGACCTGTTACAAATGATGTTTCTGCTTTTGTTTATGTCTAACATTTATCTTTATCCCTTCTTCTGTCATACTATAAAACATGAACATAATGCATGGAATACAATACAATAAAAAGTGTGGCTTAACTGACCTGCCAGTGGTTCACTGTGCCACGCTTGGTGGGAGGCAGGAGGAGGTGCCTGCAGAACCAGGGGACCTGGGGCATCCCCAGCTCTGTCACCGCTGGGTCACTTGGGCAGAGAGCCTGTTTCACAGGCCCTGTCAAATAACTCTGCTCTCCAGTCCATGTCCAGGGTATGATTTTTGCTGCCTCGTTGCTGTGTATTCATTTTCTACATAAATGTAAACAGTCTTTTTCTCATCCCCAAAACCCACATCCTCTAACAAATCTAACCCCAAATCTCTTTGGACCTACCATGCATCTGTCAGCAACTTGGAGAAGGTGAGAGAAAAGGCAGAAGTTGGCAGATCTGCATGTTGGTGTACTCGGCAGCTAGTCTCCTACTGCCTAACCTTCCGCTCCAAAAAATGGAGAAAATTCCATTTTCTCGCCCACATAGGGAAGAGGATCTGGCTGGCCACAGCTCCCTATGACTTGCAGGCAGCCAGTCTTGTCTTTTCATCACCTAACCTGGGTGCTACCTTCATCACCCTTCTCCCATCACAGAGCACCTTAGAGCCAGATCCCAGATGAGCCCAGCACGCTCCCATTGCAAATGAACAGGGAGGCATGGACTGACGCTACTGAATTTTATTTCAGGTCATAGCGCTGTCTGACCTTGTGATGACTGTGTAGAGCTTGGGATGAGTGGGATCACAACTGGTTCCTCTCATTTGCTGGCTGATACGCCCCTGCTCACGCTCATCAGTCCTGCCTTGAGATTTCAGGTCAAAGTCTTCGGGAGTTATCCTGCAAATGTACCCTCTTGTGAAGACGCTTGACACTTGTGTTCGTTGGTTTAAGATGTTTGAAAACATTAAGGCATGAAAACATTTAAATAGCCAGCTGGTAGAGTCATTCCCTGCTGTGCTTGTCCAGAGCAAGGCAGGTGGGCAGGTGACTAAGAGGAACACAAGGTGCTTCCCTCCCAGGGCCAGTGGTCCTCAGCCTTGGGAGCAGAGCCCAAGCGCTCAGCACTTGGGCTCCCAGCACAGCGTGTTTACGTTGCTTCCTAAAGCTGTGTGTAAGCTACAGAGGCTGAGGCCAGAGTTTCAATAGCTGAAAATGCCAGGGCTGGGGGGGTGGTGGGGAGAAGGGGCACAGCTTATTTACAGTTATGATTTGATCCAACATGACAAGTGACAAGTGGCCCCTGGGCTGCAATTCGAGCAGGCAGGAGCGTGGGTTTTGCTGCTCCCAAGAGACAGCGCGGTAGGTTTGGGTTATAGCATGAAGCTGGGCTGTTGCTGGTAACACGCTCTGTTTACATTCCACATTCCAGACAGTCCGATGTTCCCGCCTGTCCCAGCAATGCTGCCGCTCGGCCGCAAGCTCTGCCAGGCTGGGCGCTCTTCCCAAACGCCTCTTGTTCGTGCAAATCCACCATTTACCTCCACGGAAACAGCTGACCCCCAAATTACAGCTGAGAAAGCAGGGGTGCGGGAGGGCCCTGCAGTCTGGAAGAGCAGCCTCACGATGGCTGGGAAGGTGGAGGCAGCCACGGGTTTGTTCTCTTTGGTCACATTACATCACTTGGAAATAACGTTGTCCAGAAGAGACTTTTTCTAGGAATGGGAGATGCAAAGACAGCGCCGCTCTCTTCTGACGTGCACTGTCAGGCTGGGGCTGGTTGTGCTCTCCGATGGGTGCTGGGAGCCAAGGATAGCTGGCAGCACAGCGTACCTCCAAGAGAGGGGAGGCTGCGGAGCAGGGAGCTGCTGTTTGATAAGACAAAACCAATTCCTGAGAAAAAGGCTCCTCTCCTGGGAGGAGTCAGAACTGGGAGCTAGAGAGGGCCCCGGAGAGGCACAAGGATCCCAGAGATACACCATCCAAGCACCCCGGCACAGGTCCCCTTGGGTGACCCTGCTGTGCTGGGGGCTGGCCCCGAGGCTGAGGAGAGGCTGGGTCCTGGGGCACCCCCACAAAACCTTCAGCATCCACTGCTGCTGGAGCGGCGGGAGCAGGGAAATCTGCGACAGTGGCAAACCTGCGTTTTGTTTTCTAGTGAAGTGTTTGGCTATAAACTGTTATTCCTCCTCAGAGATGCAGCAGTGGTGGAGCCTCCCCATTCCCTGCTCTTCTTTCAGAATCGATCAAAGGGGCTAAATTTGCCCCAAGAAAGCCCCGTCCCTCGTCCCCAGGGGGGTGCTGCTCTGAGGAGGTCCTCCATCCCTCCTCCGCCTGCCAACAGAAATCGTCTATTTCTTTTCGGGCAGGAAAACAAGGCAACGCTCCGGCTCTGGAGGACAGCCGAACCACCAGCCAGAGCTGAGCCCCCTCCGATCCACAGCCACTTCCACAGCCCGGCCCAGGACGCCTCGTCCGCGGCGGAGGCCGCATCCTCGGCCGCACCCCCCCCTCCCCGCCATGGCGGGACCGCGGGGCAGGCCGGGACTCGCCGCCGCGCTCCTCCCACGGCCCGTCCGCTCCCGTCGGGACGCGGAGGCGGAAGGGGCCGGGAGCAGGGGCCGAGGCAAGGACGGCGGGGCTGCTCTCTCACCGCTGGTGACGGGGGACCGCCATCCCCGCTCCCGCCCTGGTCCCCACGCCCGCTGAGGGGACTACGCGTCCCAGGGGCCCCCGCGGCCGGGCCGTGGCGCGGAGCACTGTGGGACTTGTAGTCCGCGCGTGGGCTGGCTCCCGCCCGCTGAGCGGTTCCGGCCGCCCTCGCGCACTACATTTCCCGTCGGGCGGCGCGGCGGGCCCGGGGTCTGGTGGCGGAGACATTTGCGAGCCGAGTGTCTCCAAGATGGCGGCGTGGGGAAGGAGGCGCGTTGGCCCCGGCGGCACCAACAGCGGTGGCGGCCGGGAGAGGTGAGCTGCCGCCGGGGTGGAGGGTGCGGGGCTGCTGGGGCGCCTCGGGCGGGCAGGGAGCGGGAGGAGGTGGGCTGCGGTCGCTCGGCGCTCCCCGCGACCCCTGGGGCAAGGGCGGGGGGGGGGGGCTCCCCGCTGAGGGGAGCGTGGCCAGGCAGGGCGGGTGAGGGACGCGGCCCCGCTGAGGTGGAGCCGGGGCGGAGGGGCTGGCCGGGGCCGGCGGTCTCCAGCTGCGGGCGAGCGCGGCGATGGAGCCGGGGCCGGGGAAGGTCAGCGGGGCCCGCAGGGTGGCGGCGGCCGCGGCCCTTCCCGGCGCGGGGATGCGGCGCTCGGGGCCGGGGTGGAGGAGGGCCAGGCCTGGGGAGCCTCCTTCCACGGCTATTTTTAAAGACGGTAAAGGCAGCGACGAGTCCTCCAGGGTAACCTCCTTCTGCGGGAGGTCGCGGCGGTCCCGGCCGCTCGGGGGGTCAGCGCGGAGCCGCCGCGCTCCCCCGGTCCGCGGGGCCGAGGCGGGAGGTGGTTGCCGCCTCGGCGCTGGCAGAGGGCTCGGTAACGCTCTGTCTTTGCCTCTGTCAGGACGGAGGAGCAGCTAGGACGTGCCGGAACGACCCACAGAGTAGCTGTAGAAGTTTGGGAATGGTAACTTTAAAACAGGAAAAAGAGATGGAGGAAAATCTTGTTGAGCTACTTTAAAATCTGTATGCACGGTTCTTTACCTACTTAAAATGTCTAGTTAAAGCCTGTATTTCCTTACGTTGGCATTTTCCGTTTTGCCCCAGGGCTGACTGATGTAACCAGCAGCTGCTGAAAGCTGCTGCGTTTTTATTGCGAGGAGTTTTCTTTTGTCCTGCTGCCTTACCTAGAGACTCTGATTACCTCTCTTAATTTTTGCTGTAGCTTTTGCTTCATTTTTTCCCTTGCTGTAATTCAACAGTATTCTTTTTGATGGTGTTGAGTCTACGTAGCAACGGAGAGCCACAAGTAGCCCTTAAAATTCAGGCACTAATGTGAATTGCAGGAATGCTGTCTCTGTTCAGGGAATTTAAAAGTAATTGAACTGGAAGAGCCAATGGAATTACTGCATCAGTGTAGTTTATATAAACAACTAAGAATACCATAGAGTTCAGTGGCATAGTGGTAAAGCTGTCTGCACCCGGTGCTGGCACCTGCCCCAGCCCTGAGCATGAGGTGTGGGGTTTTCACGCGGTAGACCTGTCCTCCCAGCAGAAGTGAAGGAAAAAAGAAAAAATGCAGAAAAGAGCACTTAATAACTTCAGTGAAAATTATTCTACCAGGGTGAAAATTGATGCAGACTTAAAAGTGAGTTGTTACCTTGAAACATAGTCTGTGAACCATACAACAATCTAATTGTAGTTTGAGGTGATTTTTTTTTAAACTATGATTACTCTTGATCTTATGATCAAAAATACTTACTCCTAAACATGAGTTACTTCATGAACCCGCTGCATATATTATTTTTCCTTTGCCAATGAGAAGTATATAGCTAAGTATAAGAAAGCACAGAAGTGACATAGCAGAACAACAGATACACCATTGACCAACATTTCATAATCCCTATCGAAAGATGGTGGTTCTTTTAGGCGTCATCCTGTACGAACGTGACAGAAGATCATACTTCTAATAGGTGTCGGGTGATGTCAACTAGGTACTACTTCTTCCTTGCAATTGCAGAGCTGGAGATACGCATGGCTGGGCCTCTGCCTCTCTTGATCAGTGGCTAATCCTAAATCACACCTACCGATCTTGTTTGACTGCTGGTAACACAAGTTGTGTAAAAGGCAGTGCTGACAGACCTGATGTCATCAAATGATGACATATGCTTTTTATACGGTGGATACAGTTTTCTTACACTGGGCAGGATTCTTGTCCAAAGATGCATTCCTTTGAACTGAATATGGTAATCCAGCTTTCCTCATAAATAAGCTGCTTCAAGGAGTTTTTGTAGTTGTCAGCCAGCTAGTCTAAAAGGCATCTGTGTGTTGGGAGGTGGTGTGAGGAGACTCAGTAGTGAATAAAATACTGTCTGCTATTAGACTAGACCAGCTTTCATTTAAAAAAAAAAAAAAAAAAAGTCCAGCAACTCTATCTGCAGAGACCATATCCCTTCATAAATGACTTTATTGATATCAGGAAGTCTGTAATTGGTCAAAAAGTGCTTTCCTCAATAGGACTAAATGTAAGGACATTAATTGCAAAGGATGTTGGCTGTGAACTCTAGCTGGCGCTCTGGTGGTGAAGTAATAACGTTAAACAAAATAACCCAAAACACTGAGGAGAACCAACTAAATATTTGTTTTTCTTCATTCTGGATAGACTCTTTAATGGAGACTGTCTAAAGGGAATTGTTAATCTGTAGACCAAAACAACTTTTTATACAGAACAGACACTGAATTGTACTTAGTGTTTTTGTATAAAATTCAGCGTGATGACCGCCAGAACACAAGACAGAATGCCGTTTGTTCACCCAGGAGATGTTCTAACAAACTCCAGAAAGAACAGCTTTAATGTCATCACCACTGCTTGTATTGGCTTCTCTGCGCCCTTAAAGAGGTCTCTGCTTTCGCTACCTGCACTGCTCAGATTTCTGGTACTCTGTTTGCTTACAGCAATGATTGACCTGTTTCCATTAGCCTGGCTAATCATTAGTTGACTTAAAATCGACACCTCTTTTTGCTCTGGTGGCTGGAGTTTTTTGTTATGGTCTGGTGATGTTTTCCTTAGTGTTGTCTTCCCTTGCCAAGGCTGCTTGAATATCCCACCTATGTTCTCCTGTTCTCTTTCCTATTTGTATTTAAGGTACGTCTTTTGAACGGAAGTCTTGCTTTATTGCTATGCTTTTCCCGTTCTTCCTCTGCTTTAATGCATGCGTTGACAGCCTGTTGAGAATGGCCTTCTTAAAGCTGTAGGCCTGACAGCCGTGGCTAATGGTCTGAGACTGGTAGATCGTGCGGACGTTGAGCAGAGCAACAATTCTTCAGGTGTTTAAGCTCAGATGCATTAGTACTTTCTGTATGCCATATCCTGGAGCAATCCTGAGTAGGAGAACATACTGTCGAATATGACTTTGAGGTGGAGTATTTCCACTGAGAGTTAAAGCCAGACCACAGCTCATTCCTTAATCTTGAAATTAAATTCAATTTCAAGAAGGATTTACGTGGGGGGAGGGAAGTTTAGTTTTTGAATTTGTCATGCCTTGACTTTACTGACTTACTCAAGCTTGGCTGAGATGCCGATCATGACCCCAGACACTGCTTTGGCCATCAGTAATATCCTTTTTCTGCAGTTCACTTGCTCAGCCAGCATGAAGTCCCTCTGTTGCATTGCTAAACTAGATTTTGTGAGTGTGTGCCACTTGTGACAGGCATTATTATCACACTGCTGCAAGCCTCACCTTTCTTATTTTTTAACTACTAATCGGACTGGTCTTCATTTACAGTTAATCTGAATGTATGTTTGGTGCTCTGAGCAACACTGTTGTCCAGGAACATTCTTCTTTTAAAAAAACTAACAAAACCTGACATACATGTTATAGGAAGGGTTTTGAAAGAACTTTCTTTGCACAGAACTGTACCTGTACTTTGTCCAGATTGAGATTGTTTCTAATTGTGATTCTGAACATTTTGCAGAACTGAGATAGTTGGACGACTTGACGCCCTTGCCAAAAGTCCATCTGGCAGATCGAGGAACACCTTTAGGCTGAGGGCAGCACTCTCGTGAGGCTCAGGCATTCTCCCCTGCAAGTGGACAGTTGTAGAAGGATGTTGGGTTTCTTCCAGGATGTTGTCATCTGCCCTGTTTTCAGGACTCTCTTCATTTGTTTCTCTTTTTGCTACTTGGCACCTGGCAAAACTTAAGATCTTTTCACATTGAGTGGCATTGTGCCTCCTCCTTAGAAAGGGTGTTTATTTCTTCATCCATAAAGACTACCTAATTGAAACTTACATTTAACAGACAGGCTGCTGTTTTCAAGGGGCAGCTAGGAGACTGCTTCCAAGCTGGAGGCAGAGAAATGGAGCTGCTTTGAGGGCTGTAGCTGGGAAACTGCTATTGTTCAGCCAGCTGCAGCACCCCTCTCCTGGTGCTCTCTGATATTCCCATGTTAGGAAGATAATCCAAATGTAATTTGAAGCTTGCCCTATAGCTAAGACAGACACTTCTGCCCCTCCTGCTGGTGGTAGCTCTGTTAACAACTGATTCCTTATTTATAACTTTGGCAATACCTAAATTTTACACTGGTGATTTTACATTATTTTCATCTTGCTGTGCTGAGTAGTTGAGAGTACTGTCACGTTCCCCCATCTATGCATGCAGTTGGCACAAGGAATGAGACATTTTAAAATTGTCATAGAATGTATGAAGCTGCAATAGAATAAACTATTTGGATATAAGGTCCAGAACTATTCTTACAGAACAGCTGTACAACTTTTTAACTTAGCCCTCTTTTTGGGGGTGGGAAGACAGGTCCTGGAAGATAATTTGATTGAATAATATTAACAACTGCTTTTAGGTTCTGGTTTGTCTAGTAAATAGCATGCTGGGCTTCTGAACATGTGGCAGCATTTTATGACTTCTGGAACTAGGTCCTCTCTGACACTGGTTATTTACTATTCTTTTAAGTAAAATGGAATTTATATAAAATCACCACACTTCATAACCAGTGGATGCCAGCTTGGAGTTCATTGCATAGCTCTGCGTTTTTGTTTGTCATTGCTGGGGGGTGGGGGACAAGCTCCAAAAGGCAAACTCCAGAGCCTCCAGTGTTTGAGCAAATCCAATTGCTTTGACTGGATTTGTTCATGTGCAGCTGCTGTGTTCAACTGAAAGGCTGTGTCAGGAGAGACTGCCTCTATGGATTGAAGTCCTCGATCCTACTCTGCATGCCAACAAGGTCTAAAACCTTCTCAAGCCCACGTTATCTCATCTGTGTCTCTATATTGTCTGAAAACAAACCAGTTTTCAGCTTTCCATCCTCCAGGGGCAGCCAGTTCTTGTGTGAAAATAATACATGATATTTCTTTCCTCTGTTACAGAAATGGAGACTTTTTTCTGCTTGTGCTGCTGACTCTTCATGTGTCCTATTGTTTGAGCGGCTAATTTTTCATTCTTTGTCCTTTGTTTTTGGATTGCTCATTTTGCCTTTTGTAGCTTCAGCACTGATAGAGATTTATTCCCATATTAGAGGACTAATTTGGAGAAGCAGCATAGTTAAGGGCCAGGACTCTTATCAGGGATGAAGCCTTTGTGCGGTTTATTTCCCATTGATTTTTTTCACCAGAACAAATCTGCTTGTTTTGGCTTAGGAGGATCGTGCTTTTCTTGACTTTGTTATAAAGCCCCAGAGCTTGGCAAGCCAAAAGATTCCAGAAGAGATGGACAGTACTGCTTCTGGCCAAAGCCTGTTAGATTCCTGCTCTCTTTGACAGGTGGCTGTTGCTTGTGGTATGGCTCTGTTTGTGTACATTAGGGTGAAAGGAAAAAAAGGGATATTCAGAGGGAAGAACAGGCAAGATCTGAGCGAGGAGAAATGAGGCTGATAAGTTAGTGCCACCTGTCCTGATGCTCAGCCTGGAGAAATCCCATGTAATGTTGTTACTTGACTTAATTCCTGGAGCTAGAAGCCTGGCTCCCTGTCGCTCTTGTACAGGCAGAGAAGAAATGGGCTTGCTTCATCCTTGTTTTCCCAGTGATGGCAGGGAGGTCCTAGGGTGATTAGGCTATTGTGCTGTTCCTAAGCCTCTGGGGCGTTCTCAGCTGAATTTGGATTCTGCTTCTCTGTTTTGCAGACCCACGCTGCATGTTCCTAGGGCGGTACAAAATGCTGAAAATGCTCCTTGGTAGGAAATACTAATTTTATCTGGAGGGTTGTGTTACTGGGTTAGCTTCCAGCTTGAAAATGCCTTTCAGCAATAGCTTTTCCCTGAAGTCATTATGCCTTAGCAAGTGATTTCACATACTCACTGATGTTGTTTTACAGAGTTACCTTAAGTCTCAGCATGTCTTCTGTAATGAAACTGGAATTTTTGATTGGGAAGAAGCTGCACTTGGAACAGTTGACATCAAGAAAAACCCTTGGCAGAAACCATTACCAGCTGTTTCCTTAATGTAACACCTGGTTAAGTAGGTCTTTGTTAGAAACTCCTTAATGTTAGCTGATATACTAACTTAGTGTAAGCATATATCTATATAACTTAGTTATATTAGAGATGTAGTACTCTGTAAAATTTTTATACAGGTGCTGTCCTTCAGAATTTTTCTTCAAATACTTGCAAATTCACTACAGAATGTCAGAGCCCATCACATCCTGTGCTGAAAGAGTTAATCATAATTTTCCAAACAATGTCTGACAAGATGATGGCCTTAAAGAAGCCCCTGGCATACACAGCATTCAGGTGGATTTATATTTTTCTTTCCACCCGTGAACAGGCCAAGGGGGAAATGCACTGCAGAGAACTCAATAACTAGCTTATAGGTTGAGCTTTCCCCGTAGTTTATATAAATTCCAGCCAGACTTTTAATGAAACTGCTTATTACTCTGCTTTGTGACAGGCTGGTGCATCTTGGGTCCTGCTGTTTGATATGTTTGCTGCTGTTCATAAAAGCAGCTACTTCTGGCAACAGCTTGTAATTTAACAATATTCTTGATTACAGATGGCCACTGCACGATACCCTTTGCAGCATGAATGGAGCTGCACATTAAGGGTAATGTCTGGTAACGCGGCAGCTTGCGAATGTGTATTTTTCTCCCTTATTTTCCAGTGCATGCACATATGTACTATTGTATTCATGGAGCAGAAAGTGCTAGTTTCATTCTCCATATCATCATTGTCTTGCCTCCCAATATCGGGAGGGTCTAAATGCTGTTGGGATGAGGTGGTTTTGTTTGCTGCGATTAGGTCAAATATGTGTAAGAATTGTTCTCCTTCTGCTAAAGGAATCTGCTAGATATTTTTATCCTTGAGAGGCCACGTGCTCAGTTTTGCTCTGGTTAAGCGCAAGTATGTCAGAAATAGTTATTTCTTCTGCTTAGAAGGGAGGATTTTGCCTTGTTCTAATGGATAGGTTTTCATCCTTTCTCAGAACAGGTAAACAGTCATAATCCTATTTCTTAGCAGTCTGGTACATTAATGTAGCTGCAGCTAAGGTGATTTGTGTGAAGGGGTGGAGGGAAAGTAGAAATTGATGTGACTTAGGTAGCTAAAAGCTGCTACTCAAATGAGGGATGTACAAGTCTTGTGAATCCCCTGTCAGTAGGGAGCCTGCTCCAAGGTAAAGGGAGCAGCTTTTTCTTCACTGTTAAAGCCTGCCTGGGTTAAAAAAAAAAAAAATGTTCATTTCTTGCTTTGTTGCGCCCTATTTCAGCAGAGTAAACTGTTCTGTAACAAACTGAGTGCTCTGCTACCTTTTTCACCTTCACTTCCAGCAAAGTTTCTTGGCCATCCTTGTTGGATTTACTGTGGAGGATGAAATAGCAAACTGCATCATTGGCAAGGAGGTAGTTACTGTGGGGAGAAAGCAAACGTTCATCTGAAGAAGCTTCCTCTCTTAAAACCTTCCAGTGCGACCTGCCCTCTTGATGGATGAGCTGCTAGTCTTATTTTCTGTGAAAACTCCTTAAGTCTGCATGGTCCATTCATTGATGCGGTGTGGTCGCTGAGGTGTGACAATCCCAGTATCTCTAGAGAAACTGCTTGGGTATCGGTGTGAGGAACCATTTCAGGATTGTTAAGAAGATGCTATTTTCTCAAAATGTTCTAGCTCCTCCAAGTTAGGAAAAGGTAAGGAAAAATATGTTGCCTCATTTTGGGATGATTTCATGTACAGCGGGCATAATTAGCCAATGTGAGATGAATCTTGATTTGAAAAAGCTGCTTGATGAACAGAGGCAGTGACTGACCTTGAGGGGCTGCCCTCACTTCGGGCATTTTTCTCTCCTGTTCTCACAGCTAGGTGGGTGAAAAGTCTGTCTGTAAGCTCTGTAGTTTTCATTCTGTGTTTCCTGTTAACAGGGTCACCTTGTCCTCCACGGATTGCTACATCGTGCATGAGATCTACAATGGCGAGAACGCTCAGGACCAGTTTGAGTATGAGCTGGAGCAGGCCCTGGAAGCGCAGTACAAATACATAGTGATAGAGCCCACTCGCATTGGGGATGAGACGGCCCGCTGGATCACTGTCGGGAACTGCCTGCACAAGACCGCCGTGTTAGCGGGCACCACCTGTCTCTTCACCCCTCTGGCACTTCCAGTAGATTATTCTCACTACATCTCCCTGCCTGCTGGTGTGCTGAGCGTGGCCTGCTGCACCCTTTATGGTATCTCTTGGCAATTTGATCCCTGTTGCAAGTACCAAGTAGAGTACGATGCCTATAAACTTTCCCGCCTGCCCCTGCATACGCTCACCTCCTCTACTCCGGTGGTGCTAGTGAGGAAGGACGACCTGCACAGAAAGAGACTGCATAACACGATAGCACTCGCTGCCCTGGTGTACTGTGTAAAGAAGATCTATGAACTCTATGCTGTATGACTTCAGCAGGGAAGAGAGAAACCCACAAAGACAAGTGTATTAAGACTCCCACAGTAACATTTTGTTTTTCCTCTTTGAGAAGCAATGGAGACTGGGAAGGATTTGGTTTAATAGAGCTGTTATTTTTAAAATAACACATCACTGGTGCACCAAGGTTTTTCAGTTCTTCGTTACACTTAAGATGTGGATGTGTGGTGACTTGAGAGCTGTATGTTAGGCCATGGGAGTCCAGTCCAGCAGCGGAATGTCGATGAAAGAAAGCTATAGGAAGAGGGGGTGTGAGAGCTGCTTTTTTTTTTTTTTTTTTTTTTTTTTTGGAAACATTTAAATATATTGTTTAATTGTATTACACAGAACCAGGCAGAAGTTATCATTGACCATTAAAGGATGAGAATTTCAAATGCTTTTGCTCTCTTGTTACTGTGATCATAGTTCCCTTTTATAGTGCGCTTCCAGGGGATGGAGGCTTTGCTATGAGAACTCCAGTGGTGATGATTATTTATGCATGCTCACACACAGACCTGATATTCCTCTTGTCCACTGCTCATGGAACCAGCATCCATGTTATTTCACAGCAGCTATCTGTTGAAAGAATAGCTAGAGTGTTGCTTTCCCTCTTGCTTGACTAGTTGTATCTCTTGGAAGAGGGCTTGCTGTTACCCCAGTGTTTGTACCTTTTTGGTAATTGCTTAAACACTGATGGTTGGGGCTACAGATGCCCAAATCCTCTGCTGCCCTGCCACCTCCAACCATTACTTCTCTGCAGAACAGAGGTAACACTGTAAGTTCCCAGCTACACGCACATTCTGCTCAGTTGTACAAGTTCTTCCTTATGTGGAGGCATCTCCACTGAAATGCATTGTACCACGTGTAGCTGAGGACTGCCGAGGTGGGAGTCCAGCTGTCTTACCTTTGTGCTTTGTTACTGCTGCTGACGCTCGGACGGCTGTGCCCTGACTACGCAATCCCACTGCTCTTGCTTGGAACACACACTTCTGGAGCTGCCTGCTACTGCTGCAAGGCATCCACGTGATTGTATCTTGTAACTGTGTTACCTGAAATTTTAGAATTCAATCTTGTGCATTAATTCATCCTTTAGCTCAAAAATGTCAAAATCCTGTTCTTAGAATGGGAAGTATTTTCTGTTTTGCAAGATCTGCCAGTTACTTTTAAAAGATAGGGGCTTGCTTTCTATAATCTCCTCCTACCAGATGGAAAATAGGCGTGGCTTGCATTTACAAGGCCAGCTTGGCACAGCTTCAAGTGTTATGATCTGAATAGGAGAGCAAAGCCCTGTAATAAAAACTGCCTGCGCATAGGTGTACTGCTTGCTTCAGGGGTAGTTGCAGTCTGACCTCCACAGCTGAAGCACTGACCTTGGAAGGGAGTCTCATGAGGTCAGAAGCCAAATTCAGTAGTTCTATCTTTATCTTTCCAAATTGCAACAGCAGGCACCAAGAACAACTCCTCGCCTCCAGACTGCAGCAGGCTTTTCTGGCCACAATTCCAACTTGTGCTTTTCTGCTGATGCAGCTTTTCTGTTAGCAGGGCATGCATCCCAGTCATGTGTGTGCTGGGCAAATGGGGTTTGCTGCCAGGAGTTCTGAGCAAGTACTTTTACCACCTGCACACGCAGCCATACCTGAGCAGGCATGTGGGCTAGAGGAAACTCCTGTGGCATCGGGATGTTTCTAGGTGGCAACAGCCCTTTGCCTCTTTGACTGGTACAGTGGCTGCGTTGTCTCCCTCCAAGGTTAAAAGAAGCTGGGATCCAGAGTGTCTCTATTTATAGCAACAATGTACAGTTGCCTTGGCAGAGAGGAGAAGAAATGCAACTACTTCATCTTTCTGCGGTTAGGCCAAGACTGCTGGGCAGGCTGCCTTTTGAGTCCTGACGTTTTGTTTCTAAAGTCCTGTCTACTGGATGAATTTTAAACTAGTGGCAGATCTGCCATAGCCAATACGTACTTTAGTGCTGCAGAAGGCCCTGAAATATCCTTGTGCTAGCCACACAAAAGGCATTCCTGTTCTTTTTTTAATCAATGCAGAATAATTGTCAGGGCTGTTAGTTCCTTTTCTTCACCAAACCTCTGTGGTCCTGGCACTTTTTTGTGTTAATCTTTCCCTTGCCTGGAATGATCACTATAGCAGAAGGACTAACCCTTGGTAGGCTCCCTGAACACGTGGCTTGCATCAAAGACTCTGGAGTTAAAAATGAACAAGTTTCCTCTGGTCTCTTATTGTGGAAGGTGAAAAGTCAGCTGTCACAACAGGTAGGTCTGTTTTAAAAATGCACCCTTTGCTCCATTCTGAAGTGGAGAGGACATAGCTGGGGGTGTAGGGGGGCTTGTTTTCCAAGAAATATTAGTGATACTCTAGCTAAAACACTTAGGTGACATCCTGGCTATTAGTAAGTCAGTGCTGTAACTATGCAAGGTGACCTGGGAGAATGAGATGGGTGTCGAGGGTCATGTGTTTCAGTGCATGGCATGAGATGGTTGCTGTATCTGCCTTCCCCCCCATGCCGGTAGCTGTAGCTTACAGTGGCTGGGGACAAGGGTCCCATTCAAAAGCCCTGCACGCTTTCCTGCCCATCCTGACCGTACGGAGGTGCTCTGAAATGGAGTGTGCTGCATCTCTCTCGTCACAGAGAGGAAATTTACTTTAGAAGGGGAATGTGCACACTCTGGGTAACCTCTGACTTGGAGCTGTAGTTCAAACAGTAACCACAATAACTCCCCACACGTAATTTTTTTCCTCAGGCCTGATGTATTACACCCCTCACCACCCTGGATGATAACAAATGCAAAGCGGACCCTCAGTCCTTCCCGGCTAGCCATGACCTGAAACACCAGAAGACGAAGCAGCTGGACAAGACTGGCAGGAGCACTGTATTTTGCTAAGAAATGGAGGACCTGAACACGCAAAACACGAAAGGAAAAGCACAACTAATGCTTACAGAAACTCCCCTTGTGGAGAGGGAGCGAAGAAAATGCCTTAGTTTCCTATCTTAACAGGAAAAGAGACCCATACACTTGAAAGCTTTAACTTGTAACGTCAACCGTAGGCCTTTATGTAACAAATCTGCAACCTCAGCCACAGTGAAAATGGTAGAGGATGTCCTAACTGAGCAGCAGCACCGTGATCATTAAACACATCCCGGTCATCATCTGGGATGGATTCTCAGAGATAATTTATAAATTGGTACTGGTCAAGAAAAGGCTTTTTGAAGGACAAGGTCCTGCTGAGCCTGCACACCTGTATCAGAGTTTTAGTGTGACTAATCTGTGTGAATTCACACTATGTCTACTGTAAGCTAGCAGATGACGTAAAGAGGGCTGCGATGAAGTATGTTGTTCTGCAACTACTACTGGTACAACAGCACCTTGCAGGAATGTAAGAAAAGAAAACAAATCAAAAGCCTCCTGCTTTCCCTTCCTCTAATGTTACCTGCTGAGAGGAGCTGAAGTAGAACAAAAGATTAATTTCATAGCAATGTCATTTATTTCTCATCAGATGTGCACTCACAGGCAGGACAGACAAGGCAGTACACGTGGAAAATGCTGGTAAGCACATGGAGGCAGCAGCAGGGTTCTGGACCTTGGTTCCTACTAGTAGGCTTTATTTCAATTATAAGTTGAAAAAGATTATTTCTGTCCTTACTGAACTATCTCTGTGCAGCCACTCCTTTTTCCTTATGGTGCTGGTATCCATCACATGAGGAGAAGGGCTGAAGAATGGAATATGGCACTCCCTCAGGCTGTCAGACTCCCTGAAGCCTGCGATAGGTGAACAGGCGGGTATTGTTCCCCCACTGGTGCGATCTTCAGTAGCATCTGTGATTGCTTTAAAACAGATGAGAACGAAGGGTCCGTCTCCTATACTGTCCACCCTGCACACAGGTTCTCCTCTGCTTGCCAGGAGACAGTGTGCCTGGCATCCACAGAATCGCACCTACTCTGTGCTCTAGGCCTGCAGGTGGGCCAGGTGTGCGCTGCCAGCTGCACAGTATTTACACACAACAGCATACCTTGCTGTGCTGTCTTCCATCTGTTCAGTGCTTCCCCTGCATTAACTTGTGCTGGGGTTAATACTGTAGTCTCAGGTAGTGCACAGTTAAATGTCCCTGTACATCAGTAAGGCGTGATTCAGATAAAATAATTGCCAAATAAAACTTAAATTTTACATCAGTCGCTTCTTTCAAAGTGGTACTGGACTTGACTTTGGCTTAACATATCAGATGATTTGGTGTGTTAACAAGCAGAGGCTCTGTGAAGTTTCCCACTTCAAGCAACGTGTTCTACATCAGATTGGAAGGAGTGGGAAGGAGACACTGATCCTGGGAGCTCCCAGCTGAGGACTGTATTTCATGGGGGCCATGGGGTGGGGAAAGCTAAGATCTACTTGTGTGAAGGCAAAACAGGTGGGTTGGTTTTATTTGTAGCAGGCCAGTAAAGCTGAGCATGCCTGGAGTGAGGTGAGGTAAGATGCTGTTTTCCAGCAAGCACATGGGCCTCCCCTGCTGCAAAGTGTGTTCCCTTGAGTTACCCTCCCCTGCAGCCTCAGCTCTCCCCCTTTGTCCAAGCACCCTTCTTCAGGTGAGGTTTAGGTGCTGTCTTCCAGCAAGTGGGCCTGCTCTGATGTGGGGGAAGCCACTTCCCACCCTCCATGTAATGGTGAATTGCAGCATTTTGAGAAAGGTTTTTCCTGCAGGAGCACCTCCACTGATGTCCCAGCCAAACTGCAGGGGGTTAGCCTTTCCCTACAGTTACTGCTTGAGTGAGCTGAGCTCTAAGAGTCCTTTTCTTTTCTCTCCTTTTTTGCTCTAGTTGCCATTAAGGTGAAGAAGAGCCTGGGGAAGAGGTTTCGCAGGTAGACAGCCAGGGAGGGTGTTAGGCCAGCTACAAGTACTTCCTTCTTCTTCTGTCCCACTGCATTGAGAACCACCTGAGCGACCTCTGCAGCTGTCTGTCCTTCGGCGGTGTTCTTGTCCATAACTGCCAAGGGAAACCCGAGTAAGCACCAATGCCAGCAGGTAAGCCCACACTTCAGTACCTTTCCTAGGAATGCTCTGTTCTAACTGTACATGGCTGCTTGTATGGTTTTGGTTTTTACAACAGTTGTGTATGATGGGAGCACAGGCAGGTATAATTCACGGTTGGGCTAGAAGTCAGTAGTTGCTGTCTAGAAAAGCTAAGTTTTGGGGGCTACTCTTCCTACCCTGCATCCAAAGCTGTCTTTTGATACTTCAGGGCTAACCTGTGTCCCCACCAGAGGCCATATGTTGCAAGCACACTTTGGAGTAACCCAGTGAGGTGGAGATGCTTTAGATAGAGGACACAAAATCATATCTCACCTCCATAGCGAGATCCATCTGCTGTTACAGCATTGAGAGAGAGGTTTGTTTGAATGTATCCAGGGCTTATAACCGTCACATCAATGTCATACTGCTCTACCTCTGCTCGTAGACAATCAAAGAAGGCCTGGGTAGCATGCTTAGAGGCAGCATCTGAAAAACAGGAAAAGGACTGTGCACTAAGGAGAAGGAGCAGGGCTGAAGGAAGATTCACTCCCCTGAATGGGTTTTTCACTGCAAAGCAGCCACTTCTCAGCAAGAACCCAGCAGCTGCTCTCTAACTTCTAGGGGTTTTTTGTTTTGCTGGGGTTTTTTGGGTTTTGTTTTGGTTTGGGTTTTTTTGGTTGTTGTTTTGGGGTTTTTTTTGTGAATGGCAGCAACAGGTAGTGGGAGTGAGAGGCAATTTAGGAAGGCAAAATGTAAATACTCAAGTTGGAAACTGGCTAGGATCCTGAGCTTCGTATCACAGCCATGCCAAAGCACTACGGAGTGAACCCAAGCTGCCTCCCACTCGCGATAAAGGAGACATGAAGCCTGGCTTGGGAAGCATTTGATAAGACAGGCTGGGGGAATGCGATGCCAGTACAGGAGGGCAGAGCTGACACTGGCTGCTGAACACCCTCCTGGCCTGCATGCGCTGAGTGTTAACAGACTTGCAGAGCAGGTTCAGAGCTTGGCTGCACGCAAGTCAAAACCTGATCAAGTCAAAACCTGATCGCACAAGCAGACAGGAGTAGAGAAGTGTAGCCTAAGGCAGGATTTCCCCCTGTTAAATGGCTGAGCGACTCCTTTTGCTCACTCCCTTTCCACGTATACTTGGTCACTACCACCACGACTGCCATCGCCTCAACACGGCTGCAGGATTGACGCCAGCAGCACAGAGCTTAGTGCAGGCTATGCACCCTGTCTGAGGACCTAGGTAAGAGCTGAGCTCCATGCTGCCCGGCCCATGTGGCTCCAGTCACTGTGCAAGTGCTCTGGAAGCAATTCAGAACACAATTCTTAGCCCAATCGTACCCACATCATCTGCAAGACCAGATGGCCCAGACGTTGCAGGCTCTCCTTGACTCAGCATCATGTCCTACCACTCTTATGCCACCACCACTGTATTTTTCCATTTTTATGTTTATTTTCAGTGACTTACAGATGCTTGTGTGCCAAACACTCTCCTTTTAGTTCCTCCATCTTTTATAAGGCTTTTTCCAGTAATCTCACCAATATTATTTATTGTCATAACTGATTTAGCATGAAGAGTTTGCTGGATCAAGGTAACTGTTTAGGCTTTTATTTGGGCACTGGTAGTACTGACATTTCATAACGTATTAAAACAAAAAGTTCCTACTTTCTTAGAGGAGATTAACCAGGCAAACAGCAAGGATAAAATACAATAAAATTATGGAATTAACCAGAAAGTTTATAGGGACTCTCAAGTGTTAAGATAGGAATATCAAGCTGTTTTCAAGACACTGAAAACATACTCTCCTTCCCCATCCCTTAACAACTTTAGGACAGCACTAAGATTTTGTATTTGAGAGTGCCTTCCTCAACAGCTGTCAGTGATTTGTGACCACACTAAGAATGATGCGCAGCTCTGCCTTCCCTGCATGCAGCCAGCTCTACAGAGAGCTAAATGTGGAAGCAGTAGCCAAGTATTCATTCAGTCTGGTGCCCCAAATATGTCTTCCCCATCTTCTGTGGAGGTACTTACATGCGGATCTGAAAGGAATGCTTATTTTGCCTTGAACACTGCTGATGGCCACAATGTGGCCTTGTCTTCTCTTGATCATGGAGGGGAGAAGTGCTAGCAAAAGACAGAAAAGACCCATTCAGAATAACAGTCCTGCTGTTGCTGCTGTCAAGAATCAGTGCTTTCAGAACATTCAAAGATGCCTAAGTGAATTACAAGATCCTTGTTCAGTGTAGGGGTTGGGCAAGGGATAGTGCTTAGGATGCCTCTAACTGAAGCTGCAGTCTGGCTGGGATGTTCACCTATGAGGAGATTCCTTGTGCCAGCAAGGCTGCACAAAGGCTGTTACAGTTGCTGTGATCTCCCACAGGCATGGCCAGCGGGACTTGCTTTTTTCTGCCATCAGTACATCTTTCCATTTCCTGCAGCTGATACCCTCCAGGCTGAACTTTCTGTGTAATCAAAGAAGCTTCCTAGGAAAGCTGCAGCTTCACCTAGAACCCATACTGCGTTCCTAGTGTTTTATCAGTGCAGATAGGCTAACCATATCTCTCTTCATAAGTTCCTGCTAGACTAGGGGTCAGGAGGTGTTTTAAACAAGATGGTATCTCTAATCAGGTACTTCCCATGCAGTCATGCCCAAGCATCTCCTCTAGGCCTGCCCATAAAACAAAACTTTCCTCCCCTCTTATACTGTACTGTACCAAATACAATTACAACCAGAAGTTAAGCTGTGCTTAGTTAGTTGTGTTGGCCTGCAGAAGGTATCAGCCAAATCCACTGTCCCCCTGTAATCCGGATCATGGGTACCTTTGGTGAGGGCTATAGGACCAAAATAATTTGTTTCCATCACTTTCTTGTCCACATCCAGTCCTGTGTCCACAATTGTGCCTCGGAAACTGATGCCTGCATTGTTGATCAGTATGTCCACGTGACCCAAGTACTTCAGGATCTCTTCAGCAGCATTTAGGACAGTTTTAGTGTCCGAGAGGTCAAATACCACAGTGTGAGGTTTGTGTGTCTGTGAATAAACAAAAGTTAGCAAAAGACCAGTTCAGGTTGTGCCGAATGTGCTGTATGTTCACACTCGTGATGGGATTTCCCAGCTCTGGAACCACAGAAGCAGGGCCATCCAAACCTTGTGCAATTACAGTGGAGCAGTTCCATTTGGTAGGAATACATGACAGAAGCAGGTTGTGCTCTCATCTTTCTCTGCTTCTGTAGCCTGTTCCTTATACCAGAGCCTAGGAAAGGGGCAAGTGAGGTCTTCCTCAACTACTAATGTTTCCTATTGTTTTATTAAAGAAAATGCTTCTGAAAGTCAAAAACTTAACCCATGTGTCTTCTGCAGAAGCCAGCAACACCTTTCTTAGCCCAGAACTAGACATCAAAAATAAAAGCCAACAGAAGGAAAGTCACTTTTCCAGATTCAGTATATGACATACAGATGCAAGGAGTCTGGGCAATTCTGTGCTTTCACTTCCACTACAAGGCAAGGAGTCTTTCAGATGGCTTATTTTTGTAGGGTTTTTACAAGATATGACATGTTAGCTCAATGTACTCCTATAGCAATATCTATCCCTAACCACAGAGTTGCATTTTTCCTATTGCTCAACAGAATAACCCACAAGCAATTCTGTAACTTCTGTAATAACATGAACAGAAATCCCAGCCACATGAGACAGCAAGCCTCTCCTTCTCCCACACTTACGTTCTTTCGATGATTGGTCATGGTAGAAAGCTGCTGCACCAGGTCTTTGAGTTTCTCGCTGTCTCTGCCACAGAGCACCAGCTTGGAGCCAGCTGCATGGAAGGCTTTTGCACATTCTTTGGAGGAAGCAAGGGAGAGAGAAAAGTAGACATTTGAATGACGGAGACAAACAGCAGATCCACATCATACCTGGTGATAGGCTAAAACTTCTTTTACCTGGCAAGGTTCTAAGGTGGCTTTACGACTCCCGAGTGATAAGCTGATTTACAGTGAAGTTGCAGCAAGATGCCAGCGGTGAGGCAGCTGGTGTGCTCACAGTTACTGTGCTGTTTACGCAGTTATTGTGCTGTTTACGCATCCTCCCTATCAGCTGGTCGAATTTGCCTGTGCCTTTTAATTTTTTACTATATGCCTTTCTTAAGAGGGACTACAATTACCTTGTGTATGTCATCTAATGCAGCAAGGCCTGGTCTTAGGAGTTTCAGTTTTAGTGAACACCTCCAAAGGTTTTGGAAGCCTTGGAGCTAATGGCTTCATCAGGGTGATCCTCTTTGTCAGGAAAAGGCCGAAGAAGGGATGCCATGCTATTGTCCTCCTTTCAGTGCTACCAGCTGCTGAGGCAATCACATGTTCTTCTACCCTACCCCTCTGTGATCCAGTGAGAGGAATTGCTTATTTGTGCAAGAGATGACAGTGGATGGTAACGAAGGGTGTTAAAGAACATACAGTAATTAGAGGTGGTCTAGTATATTAGTAACTGGGAGTGAGGGGAATAGTATAAGATCTTGTCAATGAGTCAATAAGGGGGAAACTTCACTGTACAATGGTGGAAATCCATACACCCAACAACACACAGTGCTTCATCTGCCCAGCCTATCACGGCTGAAAGGTCTCTCCTGAGATACTAGTTTTACCTCTTCTTGATGTGAAATACAAATTCTTTTACCACTGCCAGCTCTCTGGTTGTGACAGGCAGAGAGGACCATTTCATCTCCTTTGGCCATTCAGTTACTGAACTCCTATCCTTAAGGACAAACTCACATGCAAAGACAGCATCAACTTAAGCTCTATTTGTTCTATAAATGTACTCATCCTAATGAAAGGCCTTGATAGCAGAATACCTTGTCTTCTCTTCAACTTCTAGAAGCTTTCAAAGCAACTATAGAAAGCAGAATTAGAGAATGTATCCACTCAAAGAATAAATTTTATTTGGAAAAAAAATACCGCGTTTTTTCTTTAGAAAAAAATACTCACTGGTATTAATATTGCCAAGAGTTTGAATTTAGAATGGATGGATTTGTACCATAAGAGAAAAGGTACCTTAACTTGAGGGTGAGGGGCAGGGAGGAGGAGTGGAAAGTATGGCAGGGTATCTGGAAATATAACAAACATGAATGCAGAACACCAGTTCTGGGAAGTTTTAGAGAAACAATTGGACTTCCTGGCTTTTTCAGGATTTAGAGAAAAGAACTCTGACAGCACAAGAACAGCATAACTTGTTCCTTGCTTTGATGAGCTCCAGTTTATACAGGATGATTAAAATTTTCCTTAACAAATTTTAAGCCTTTCTTGCATCAAAATTTGCACTGGCTATAGTTATAACCGATATAGCTGTGCAAGCCACGTCTCTCAAAATTCAGAGCAGTAGGAACTTTCTGCTCATTACTGCTTTATTCCAATAGGTGCCCCTTCCACAACCCTCTGCTTGTCCTGCCTTTTGTGCCCTTCTTTCGGTACCTACCTTTTCCCAGGCCAGAGGTAGCCCCTGTGATCACGACCACTGCTTCCTGGAGGTAAGCTCGCATCCGCATCCACTGCAGTAGCCGAAAAAGGGCGAAGATCCCCAAGCTGCCAAAAAGCAGCGGGATGATGACTGTGCTTGTAAGATCCATGAGTTTTCCTTTCTGAACAGTCTTCCTAGAGCCACAAGATGAAAGGAAGCAGACCATTTCACCATCAAGAAAATTAGCAGAGGCTTGAAAACTAGGGAAGTCCTTTTTCTTAACCTTGCCTTAAACCACCAATAAACCGAATCCCATACAGAGGTATCTTCAACAGATTTCCTCATCCCTTCATTTAGACTTTCAAAAGTTGACATCAGTACCCAATTTTAAGCATTTAAATGCTAATCTGAACATCCCAGCAGGACACTTGGCGTTGGATCTTGTCAGCTGTTATGTAACAAACTTGGGTTCAAAGATGCTGTTCCCACATTTTGCTCTACATTCACTCTCTTGAACAAAGTGTATTTAGAGTGAAAGCTCCCCAGGGCTGCGATATGTCTCTGCATACTTCTGATTGTAATAAAACCTCTTAGATTTCTCTAGAACAGCCAGTACCACAGTATCTACATGCCATAGACCAGTTACTGTGTATTATCCCAGATGGATATAAGCCAGTCTGACTTCTGGACGCTCAGAGTAAGTTTTCTCTCTGAGCACGCTATTTGCTTAATGAAATGAAATCGGTGCTTCCATCTCCAGTGTCTTTCACCACCTGTTAGGAGAGACAAGGTATCTGATTTAAATGAACCACGTGTCCAACCTAGTAGGCTAAAGCCTACATTTATGCTCTTTACTTTTATGCCGACATTAATTGTGCAGTTTAACAGCATGAACCTGTGTTCTAATATACTGAAATTAAACCTGTGAATGAAACCCAAGCTGAAGGTATCTACAAGACCTAGCTCATCCTGGAATTGGATTCTGATACTAATGCATAGCCCTAATGTCCTTGCTAAGCTATTGCCTTCAAGGGAGTAGTTTATGTTACAGCTTACTACATGGCCAAAGAGTAAGTGATACTTCTGCTGTAAAAAAGGTCACTAATTTTCCCACTGTATATACCCCCAAGCTTTTATGCTTGATGTCCCAGTAGTTACAACCCCTTCCTGGAATCTAGTATATCTTCCCTGTTGTGCAGATAGTTTGAACTCTTGCAGTTTGAACTGCAAGATAGGTCATTACCAGGAAGATATTGGAAAGGTCTGGGCACACAACTCATACACTACTTCAAACAAAAGGACAGCATGAGAAGCAGAAAACAAGACATAACTAATAACGCTAAGCCAGAATTCAGTGTCATTAAGTAGGACTGAGCTTGTATGGAGCTGAGGGGATGACAGAGGCTCTACATGCCATGCAACAGAGCTAATGTGGAAAATGTCAGGCTCTTCCAGATTTCCATCGGGGGCTTGGACAGAATTCCTCAAGTAGCTGGTCAGTGAACAGACTAGGTTGCTGAAACAGTAATGAACTGTATAAATTAAGTATTTCTGGAGGCATAGCTAGAACACAATAAAATAACACATAAAGATAGCTGAGCTAGCTCTAAATAAGCTTGACAAGGTCTAAAAATAAATCCATCGAGTTAGTACAGAACTATTCTCAAGGTACTACGGAGCTTCCCATTCCTGAGCTAACTCATGTATCTACAAAGTACTTCATTGTGTAATATGCTGTGCATAACGCAGCTAGACACCGAGGCCCCAAGCACCCCTGGGCGTAGGGAGTATGCCCAAAGTGGGAAATCAGAAACCCAAAAGCAAGATTAAACTAATTCCATTGCAAAGCAGTGCGTGAGCACAGCACCCAACTGCTCAGACCAGCGTCTTACTCCTCCACCTCTTTGTGCTGAGTGCACACAGAGTGTGTATTTTGTACTGATTTACAGCAGAGGACTGGTAGAGCTGATTTAACATAAGAGTGCGTATTGGCCCTAAAACAATTCCTGGGAAAGAGCTGTTTAGACACAAGGCCACTGGCCTTCCTTAAGCTGGGTAAGAAGAAGGTTCTGCTTACTGGTTCATGTTCAGCAAGTCATTTAAAGCAGCTGCCCTCTTTATGTTGTCTTTTTTTATTTTGCTCTCAAAGGTCTCTTGAGATTCAGAAGATGAGATGTGGGCAGGGACAACAGGTGCTGTGCTGACATTGAGCAGCGTGGCTTACAGGGCATTTTGGAATCAAAAATCTTCAGCTCCCATTTAGGACCTTTCATTATTTCCAAAGTGGGAGCTGACAGGTGGAGTGGCACTTCCTTTATGAGCCCAGGTTGAAGCTGAGGCATTTTAAAAATCTGTCCCTGACCAGCTTTGCTTCTGATTTCAGTAAAATGCAGATCACAGTGAAAAGCAGATGAAAAGGTAAAACTGGGAAGAGGGGGCTTTTCTGACACCTTTTCTAACCAAACCACACTCAGAGATGGGAGGGAGTCCCATGTCTGATTACAGCATGGTTCTTTCAGATTCTTTGGCAAAATTAAAGGTTGACTTTGCAAGGACTGAACTCTCTGCCACAGGGGCTGGTGGAAAAGAGCCCCCAAGCCTACCAACTAAAGGCTAACCATGTTTTGGTCAGGTAGCATCCACTGCTCATCAGTATGAACCAGTTATGCCTGGTTAACTTATTCCTTAATCACATCAATTATTATTCATTTACTTTCTAAACAAAGAAGGTCTGCCTTTAATCCTTTTTCATTTGAAAAATCTTTCCAAGTCTTTTATTGTTTTTCTTTCTCTCTCTTTCTCTCCCCCCCCCCTCCATATTATATACAGGAACTGGGAAAATTACCCAATCTCTGCCTGAGGGCTGCAGCAAGCTGTGAACCCAGTCAGCAGCAGCAACCCACTTTTGCACCTTCCATGCTAGAGTTTGAATCAACCGGTAACCCCCTCTGATATATGGGGAGGGGAAATATGGGATGGGGAAGAGAAAGACTGGATGAAGGAGGGGAGCGAGAGAGAGAAGGACTAGCCGATCAGAGATGTAGATCCTTTTTTTATTAGGGCATACAGTTGCAATACTGTCTTCCAAGGAAGGTACTCAAATGGCCCCTTAAAAAGAGCCCCAGAACAAAGAAAATCTCAGTTCAGTCAGACTTGAGAAAGAGGACAACCTAACTGAACTAAATTATTTTGGAAAGAAGAAAGAATTTCTGTAGCACTTTAGACCTACAGCAACAAGTTTTGCTTTGATTTCATAGACTAGCTTCTGTCACAAACCCATGAGTCCTTATTTTAGCTTGTCATATTGAATATGCTGAAAAAAATCATTGATAAGTATCAGTGGAACAAGAGAACATGGAAATCAGCTCAAGTCATAGAGCCACATTGCAGTATGTTCAACTATATACATCTTTCGGAGCCTAGTGCCAGTCTACTGACACAACAGGGTGGCAGTTACATTCTGTTCAGTTTTCAGGGTTATTTGGTGGAAAGACCAAAGGAAAGAATTGCTGCAACCTGAAGGAGAAGTTATATTCTGTTCAGTATTAGGGTTATTTGCTGCAAAAGCCAGTGGAAAAAACTGCTGCAATCTGAAGGAGAATGAGATGGATAGATCATAGATAAAAAAGACTTGATTTACATCAACAAAAATGCTAAGTTTCAAGACACAGGCTGGAAGAAGAAGATCAAAAGCATAAAACCCAACTTAAGATAGATAACATTTTGAAGTAGCTAAAGACATCCCAGGGCAGATAACGCCATGTCACATTAAAAACATGGGGGGGGTGGGCAACACATGGATTTCCACACCTAATTCGAGATGAACTGGATATCCTCAGACCTCCTGCCCAAAGTTCCGAGACCCCACTATCACCTTTGTTCAAAAATTTGGCTATTCATGCTGAAAAAAACTGTTATTAATTCTTGACAGATAATGTTTATGACGCCAGGTTATCGGCAGGAGAGAAGCCACTGCTCATAATTGGTTCAAATAAAGTCCTGTAATTCTCAGTTCTCCATCCCAAAAGGCAGGATTGGAACATGCAGGTCATTAGAGAGCAGAAATAAGAACCCTGATAATGTAAGCAAATACAGGTGACTGGAAACTTTTTGAAAGGCTTACCATATAATAAAATATATCACAGATATCCAGTTTAAAAAAAAACTTTCCCCTTAAAACAAAAACTGGAGGTCATCCCATAAAAGCCAGGATAGTGATTTCTGAAGGAACACGGATCTTAGTTAATAAGATCAAGAACACACTAAACCCAGCAAAGATGAGATCAAATCCTAAAAGAAAGTAAAACCATGATAAGTTTCCTTAAACAGCACTTATTCTCCTTTAGCTTCAGCCACCTAGAATCACATTGTCTTTTACATGACAAATGGCAGCAACTGGGAGGCTATTTTCAGAAATCAAAAGGTGTCATTTAAAAGGTGGGGGGGATAAAAGGGAGGAAAAAATTTTTTTTCTAGGGAAGCCCTTGTCCAGAAGCACAGCAGCTCTAAGCTTGCTTAACTACCGACTTTAGTCTGAAGAAATCACAATATCCTACCTTTGAAAAGAACTCACTTGCCAGTGACTCTGTGAGGTGGTGTCTCCCTCTGGTCTTTTAACAGGACAGACCTGACTTAAATTTGGAAATGGCAGCAGTCCAAGCAAATGTGCTCTGTCCAATGCTAGCACAGCCAAGAACTGCCTCTAAAAACAAACCTCAGGAATACGGTCTGTGACCTTTCAAAGGGGGGGGTAATTTAACCCCCAGATTGAAAAGATAGAAGTGAATTCAATATAATACAAAATTTACAATAACCCTCTGATTATTTCTAGTACTAAACAAAAATTTCTAGTATTGAATCCAGAGCATCCATAAAGACCAATACTAGGCTTTCCACACTGCAGATGGAAAAAAAGGCAACTTGTGAATCAGCTGCAATTCTCTATTACTGTAATTAGTTCTGGGGCGTACGCTGATGTTATAGTAAATGGGTATCATGCTAATTAAAAGAAAACAGACTTTTAATTCTTCCCTTAGGATTCTTGAGAACTTTGAGCACAACTGAACAGACAGATGAGTTTCTCATCACACTCTGCATCAAAACCTGGTATTTACTGGGGTAATGGGCATTCCCTCCAGCAGGCCAAATTCACTAAATCCCTTATAAGCCATGTTTTACAGGGAGAAAAGTGAGCATTACTTGCATTTTATATCAGCTAAACAGTTTTACTGACCCAACTGCTTTGGAAAGAAACTGAAATCAAACTTATAAACATCTAAGCCAGAAAAAAAAGTCATATAGCATTGTTTGTTAATGTGATTTAATATAAGCCAATGGGAAATTTGCTGACAATTTCTCTGATGCACAAGATCCCCATAAATGGTAAGTTAAACTTCAAAAAACTCATTCAAAACCCAGTAAGAAAAAAACAGTAATTACACCAATTCAAACAACTGAATTACTGAAATGCCAGTGGGCACTTACATGCTTACATAATCAGCTTTCATTCCAAACTTTATAGGCAGAAAATAACGTAAAAAACACACTGAGATCATCAGAAACCAGTAAAACTCCTAAGAAGGAACGCAGGAACTGGACAGAGCTCCTCACTACGACACAACCATTTCAAACAGAAAATGGAGAAGGGGTTCAGGAGAAGGAGTACAATAACCCAACTGGAATTCTCAAAAAGAAATGATGGCAACTGGTGTGATCAAGAGTGCCACGGAATGGCAGCTGGTAGGTCTCGTTGTAAGTAGCTGGCAACAACGAACGAGCGTTCGAGGTTTGCTGAGGGGTGGGTAAGTACCAGTTGTAGTATTTTGATTTAACTTTTTCTAGTGCAATTTGAACAAGCTCCCATCTACTTGAAGCAACGCCTAGGAAAACCACCTGTTGCATTTCAGTCGTCATTCAACAAAATCCTGCTTATGCTTTTACATAGTTGTTATGCAAAACAACTACCTTGCCCTGTGGTACAGGAAGAGGGGAAAAAATGTTTGCAGCCCCCCCAAAAAGGGACTTGACTTGAGAAATCATCTTCTCAGAAATCTTCCTGACATATTTATTCAGTTACAAGCTTCATTTCCAACCCTCCCACTTGAAAATCCTCTATTGGTGACTGGGACACAAACAAAGCTAAATCAAAGTGGTGCGATTAGAAAACTAAAACATTTCCTGTGCCAGAGAAAGTGTTTTGCGGACACTTACCAAATCAAGAATCACCTAAAACCCAGTGAGAAAACGAAGAGTTGGCTTAACGTCTCTCCCCGCCCTGATTTATATATAAATAGGTATTTAATAGCCGGAGGAGTGATGAACTAGGTACTTGAGAGCCCCGGGTTCCCCTGCCCACAGACCAGGGCCCCGTTCACCCAGCCAGACTTCCATATCTCCCGGAGGACCACAGGGGCAGCCCGCCCGGGGGCGGATGGAGGTGGGCAGGCCCCGGGAGCACCGCAGGGTCACGGCGGGGTTCCGGCAGCCCCAGCTCCGCTCGCTCGATGCTGAGCGGGGCCCCGCCGGCAGAAAAGGGGCCGCCTCCCCGCCGGAAAGGGACCGCGGCGGCCGGGGCTGAAGGGAGGGAGAGGCCGGCGGGAGACACCGGGCCCTACCTGGCCGCCGCCATCACCATGGCCACCGCCGGAAGTGGGGGGGCGTGCGCATGCGCTTGAGGCGTCGCCGGGGGAAAGGCGGGCTTTCCGCCGGGACCGCCAATGACAGACAGCTTCCTCTGACAGGAGAGCCGGAAGTCGCTGCCGGAAAGCCCTTTACTCTCGCCGGTCCGTCCGCAGGTGCCGCCCGGGCGGAGCGCGGAGCTCCCGGACCGGGGTTCCGCCCCCCCCAATCGCCAATGGCGGGTCCGCGGCCTCCCGCCCGGCCGGGAGGGCCTGCCTTTCCCCCCCCCACCTCCCTCACCACCCCGCAGCGCTGAGGCCGAGGCTTTTCCACCGTGAACCTGGGACTCCAGCCCTTCGTTATGGGTATTGCTTATCCCCTGTCTCCTTCCAGGGTCGCCTCCGGCCGAGCTGCTGGGTGGGGTTTGCTGAAGGGGGCAGGGAGGGCCGGGAAGGGGTAGAGGGGGAAGAAGGGGGTAGGGGGTGCAGCTTGGCTTCACCAGACACCTGCAGTTGAGGCTAATTTTTACCCTCAGAATCAAGACACAGAAATTTGGCGGTTCCTATGCGGCTGAGCTGGGCGGGCTGTGTCTGTGGGTTGTTTTGGGGGAGCCTTCTGTGATTACCAATTTGACCCCCAAGCAGGGTCTCTGACGAGCTTGGAAGACTTCCCATTTGCAGTGGTCATTATTTTATGTGCACATTGCTGATGACACTGACCTAAGTTCTGTTCTCTTCTTTGATGTCCCCGCGTGAAAGTTGAAGATGGGCAAACTGCATGTGACAGGACTGTCTGCAACGCGTGACTATGAGGAACAGTGGGTGAATTCCTGTAGAAGGAGAAAAAGAGGCATTTCTGCAGAATCCCTTTCAAAGCCATGATCAGGGGAAATCTGATTTCTCCATTTTTAAACGAGCTCTGTACAGTGATGCTCACAGACCGCAGCAGTGGTAGGGAAGCATTTCAGCTTGTCAGTGATGAAATGGGGCCTGAATGCGCTACAGGTTCTGGGGCTTTAAATCTCCTACTTGAGGTAATGGCACTGATAAGGGGCAATAGAGTGTTACCAGGCTGTAGCACAACTCTGACCAGGCCTTTGGAAACCGGAGGTCCCAGGTGATCCCAAAGTCCCAATGGACTCAGTGGTGTAAGGAGCTTTTTTTGCCCTGAGGAAGAAAAGGGTGCACGGCTTCATCCCAGCACAGGGAGGTTTTCCACCTATTTGTTACGGTGTGTGTGAGCAGAAGATACATTTATAGAGGCAGTCAGAAATACTTTAGCGTTATCCAGAGACAAAGGCAGTTAATCCGAGATGTCTTTCCCTGTGAACAGCAGCAAAATAAAGGATAGCTTTTTATGACAGCTATTTGAAAGACAGTTTTATCATAAGTTTTTATGACAACAGTGTTCTGCTCCTCTCTTCTATTATGGAAAATACACTGAAGCTGGGAATTCATTTCAGTAAGTTTGCCATTAGTGAGGGATCGGTATTTCAGGAAAAAGGAGAAAAGAATTCAAGATCTTCCTAAAAAATCACATTCCAAAACGTCGGATTGTAATGCACTTTTCTGGCTTCGGGACCAATGCGAAATGAAAGGAAAGAATCGATAATTTTATTTACACAATGATATTGAAAAACAAAAAACCGAAGAAGGTAATTTATGGCATGGCAACCTTACTGGAAGCCATTGTTAGTTCAGTCTTCTGAAAATCAGAGCTGAAAAAAGCCATTTCAGACCATCTTCCCCAACAAAGTCGGGCAGGATGAGCTGTAGCCTAATGCATTCTCCTTCTTCAACAGCAGTTGCCTGAGAGCTCCATCTGAGCTCCATCCAATCTCCTGTGGTCATTTACCTACTATCTGCTAGCCTTTTTATTTTAACAGGGAGTAGTCTGTCACCAAACTGGCACGTGCTGGCAAAGTTGATTGAAACCAAGTGCCCTGCAGTGACTGTATGACTAGCGAGTCATATAGCAAAGGGTTAGGCTGGAGTTGCAATTGGAGAAGGAAATTCATTGAACTAAGGCTTGACTTTGGGATTCTAATTTCTTAGGTTAACCTAGTGTAATTAGCAACAAATTCACCTTTGATTTAAACCTGCTGATTCACACATTGCAGGTTGGATGGCAGTTAGGTGACTGACTTAGGTGGACATGCCTTTGTTCTCAGAAACATTAGAGGGGAATCTCTCCTGAATCTAGGACTTTTGTTTTGGAGACCATACAGGCCCGACTGGTAAATGTTGATATAGTCTTCCAAAACTACGCCTGTTGTTTTTATTAGCACTCAATGTCTCCTCTTTTCTTTCTCACTGTGTCAGGCCAGAACTGCAAGGGGCTGGAATCCTTTTAGCATTTTAACACTTCCTTGACAAACATCCTGCTGTTCTATCGCTGCCCTCCTGAAGTGTAAGAGCTCGTTTTTGAGGGGAGAAAAACATCTCCAAACTCAAGGAACTATTTGCACTTGTGTTGGGTGACATCTGCTTTACTGCAAGCATCACTGAATGCAGATCTACAGCCTTTTAACCCTATTCTCTAGGGCAACAATTTTGTGCTCTAGTTCTTCCAGGCTCTCATTTGTCACCTTTTTTCAGGGAGTATAAGATGTAGCTTCTCTCTTAAGAAAAGCTTTGGTTGCTTACCCTACACGCAAAGATATGTGCAGAAATCCCCACAGGGTAACAAAAACCTTCCCCAGGGAAAACATCCTTGAACTAGTTTAACTGAAAGCTCCCAATTTCACAGTGCCTTTGGCTGGAAAATTTAAATGTTCAAAGGGCTGTGGCATGATTAAAGATTTTCTTGTCTCAGCCTCTGATGCAAGAGTGCAGACTCTCCTCCTCCCCTCACTGCTTGCATAGATTGGGTTTATAGGAGTGATTGAAAACAGACTAGAGCGTTAGAGGAAGAAACAGAGACCTATGGTGGAAAACAGAGAAAGAAGGGCTTCTTGGGGCTTTTCCATTCTTTGCCCCTGCAGCTCTGTGCAGATCATTCATCTGTGTCCCTTCCAGGCAGTGGACCCGAGAAGATGGTCTTGATTTTTGCACCAGTTATAGTTCTGGTTTGGAACTGGGCTCTGACTCGAGGACATCAAGCTCCTTTCGGAGAACTCTTGCTGGACACCTGGTCACTACTTCTCTCAGCTCTTCTCTCTGGGAGAATTTTGCTCTAGGTTCAGTTCACTGCACTCACAGGTTTTTGCACCACCTGAGTCTGTTTTTTTTAATTTAGTTTCTATGAGGTTTCATTCCAGTTGTTTATAATGACTGTCTTCTCCAGACCCTGCACTGCAGCATTTCCAAGCTCAGTATGAAAACAGTGTAGACTCGGTGAGACTGCATTTCTGATGTATCATCCTGCTGCAAATCCCTGATCTTTGCAGCTAACCCAAAAGCTGGGGAAGAGGGAGCAATATCCTCTCTTCCTGCAGCTAAAGATCCTCAAACAAACACCACAACCATTTTAACCGAGTTGAATGCCTCCAGGGGAGATAGTGATGTTTTGTCACACACAGAAATAGGGACATGGCAAAGCTGAGGTACCATTTCCATTGCTTTAATTGCTGAGTGGGCAGCTCAGGCCGGGTGTATAGAAATATCTCCTACCTGCAGCTTCACTGACCTCAGGATATCCAACCCCGTCTTTCCCTGCTGCCTTCCATCATTGTTTTAGAATGGTAAAAGCAGGTGAGGTCTGAGGGCTGGGCCCCTGAGAGCTGTAAGGCAGCAGGCACATATGCAGAGAAGTGTCTAGCTTATCCCTCTTCTGCTTTTTGGTGGGTTAGGAAAGAGTTAAATGACAACAGAGGGAGAGGCTGTGCTATTGTTCAGGCATCCCTGGGTCCAGGGTGGCTGATCTCTATTCCCGGATCTGCCTCTGGCTTCCTGCATGACCTTGGACCGGTCACTTACCTTTTCTTTTCCTTAGCTCCCAGATTATAACATGGAAATCATTCTCTTCCTGTGGTGCCTCGTTCCCTGCGGGTTTCAGGGTGGCTGAGATTCTCTGGTGGGCGATGATGGGAGGAAGAGAACACGTTTCCACTGGAGAAATATTTACACAGAGGGTGGCAATTTTTGGACGTGTTCTTGTTCACTCAGATACAGCGCGGGCTGTGCATATGGTGATATTTGGTTTTTTTAGTAGGCAAACCTGTGGTGAAAGTCAAATTCCATTTGTCGTTGATGCAGCTGCCCGAGAGCAATGCCAGCTGCAGTGATCCTTTTCTTCACTAGATGGTGCTTTTGATCAAAGATTTGAATAACGGCAGTTCCTTTCTGCACAGAATTTCCTAATTTTTCTTCCCTAGTCTCCATTCCTTCCCCTCTTCTTTCTGTGCTTCAACACTACGGGGGACACTCAGTAATGCTGGATATTGAGCAAGGCTAATCTGGTGGTAATACAGGCTCCAAGCCACCCGCACCCACCAGCCAGCTTGTCTTCTGGGCTTTGGTTTTTGAAGTGTGTATCAGTGCTGCTGGGCTGTGGCAGAGAATTGAATTCTTTCCGTGTTTTCTATTCCCATAAGGAAAAGGCTTCAAAGAGCAGGTCCCCTCCCCCTCTCTGCTGGTGAAGGGCATTTAGGGAAGCTGGGAAAAAAAATCCAGCTCTGACAGATGCATTTATTTAACAAACCACTGCCTTTCCCTACCTTAGCAGAAGATTGGTTGGTTTTTTTTTTTTTAAAAAGGGAATTGCTGCTTTTATATCCGTCTTTGTATTCAGGAGATGGTTACCTAGCCAAGGTCATTGCTGCTGCATGCCAGTATCAAGCAGAGAGCCAGCCTCCTCTTCCTTGAACGAGCACTGATCTCGGTAAGACTTCCCCAGGTAAAGAACGGGAACAGGCTTGAATCTGCCAATGCAAGGTCCCAAGCCGCTGCTGGGTAGAAAAAGCCACAAGAACAGCCTTCCTTTTTATAAAGGCAGCAGAGGAGATGAATGAAATTGTAATCAAACATTTCCTGTGCAGTCACGCACAGGGATCGGGTTATGAGCTCGTACAGTGTGAGGCACAGCAGGGTGTGTGGTGGTGTGCTGTCATCATCCGTGACAGCGTGTGCAGGGCAAATGGGGCTGCCTGCCCCCAGCACCCCAACCTGGCACACACACAGACGATAACCGTCCTGTGCTGGGCCCCTTCCGAGTCTGACCCGAGGCTCTCGCCCCTCTGGCACTCGTCGGCAGCGATGGTGCTTGTTCACATTCGTGCGCTCGCAGGGCTACCTGCAGCCCGCTGTGCCCGTGCCTTCGTGCCAGGCTGCCTCGCACGCTGCAAACGTGCATCCGGACACTCCCATCGGGGAGGCTGCGAGGTTACATCACGTACAGCTCCCTCCCCATGGAATTTTACAAACGTTAATGAATGGGGCTGGATTGCTGCTATGACGCCAATCAGCCATGCACAGATTTATAGTCTGAGGCCAAGAGAGATTATGCTTCTGCCTCTGGCACTGCACCAGTGGCAGCAATTTCATGTGTGTGTTGACAAGCCCGCAAGGCCGGTGCCCACAGCAGCCCTGTCCTCACGTGCTGGATGTTACGCTTATGGCAGTGACGTCCCCACAGCAGGGACACGAGCTATGCTAAACTGCAGTGTGACACAAAACTCCTCTCGGGACTGGGAGCTGACAGTGATTTCTTTGTCATTCCCCTGTTGTCATCTTCCCACTGCACATATATTTGTTCATCATCAGTAAGATATTGCTGATGACTAAACCCTGGGTCTGCATCACAGAGAAACTGTTTGAAGGAGCAGCCCAGAACTGCAGGGTTCAAACTCGTAGAAGATTGAGAAGTGGGGACAGTGCATTTCCTCACATCTATTAGATCTGGAGAGCAAGCCACTCTCCCAGTCCCTCCTGGCTGAGAGAGAATTGCATCACTAGTGCATGCAGATTTTTTTTTTCCTGAATTGTGTTTGTTTTATTGTTTTCCTCCGATGGAATTTGCCAGCATGTCCCAAATTATGTGGTTCTGAAATTTAAAAGCAACATACCTGTGTGGGGGAGAGAATGAGTGGTTTTCACTTTGCAATCTGGCTCTTCCCTCCCTCCTCCCTTTTCCCCACATCCCATGTGTTATGGAGCCAGCTGCTCCCGGAATAGTTTGGGAATGAAATGTCACCGTTTGAAACTGGTGAGTCACACTTTTTGAAAGGGGGGGGGGGGAACGGGGGGGGGAGAATATGAAATCTTGCGGTGTGGCAGAGCGTCTCCTGGTGAGTACAGAGAGATTTTTAAAACCACGGACTCCCTGTTGATGGAATCGAGGGGCTTTGAATAAAGGCTGCTGGGCGTGTCCATGTCGCTTTTTGCAGGAGGATCTCAAAACCCTCTGCAAACTTTAATTGTCTTCCTTAACATGCCCACTGCAGCTGGATCCTAGTGCCTCCTCCAGCAGGACTAGGTTGTATCTGTCTGACAACACACCTACAATGACTCTCTTAATTAAGTCTCCCCGCACTGCTGTGAGGTATGTAATTACAGTGAGACCTGACTTAAGCAACCACTCGAGGGACTAACAAAAAAAAAATTCTTTACCAGAGCAGGGAGGAACAGAATTCTACTGAATACATTTTGGGGGAAGTTTGTTAACCAAAGGGGGTTAATTATTCTGGTTTCTTCTCAGTGTATCCCAATATTAGGATGATGCCTTTAATATACTGTGTGTTAACATAATCAGGGGTTTTTTCTTTTTAAAAGGATACTTGAGATCTTTTGTCTTTTAACAGAGATTGCTATAAAAAAAGTGTCAATTAGTGCAAATGGTGGCAATGGTCTTGCGAAATGAACTATTGTTTATCAGAAGCTGAGTAGTTGTCCCTCCCTGCCCAACCCAGGTCCAGTGGTAAAAATATTTAGTCAAAGGGCAACATTCTGGATTCCTGCTCCAGGGTATTATAACCACCCATTTTCATGACTCTACATAGCAGCTCTGCCTAGTAGGTACTAGGAATCATGTATCTTGAACTAAAGTACCACAGTAGTTGCGATACTAATGGTATCTCCCAGAGAGCTCTGGCAGTTCCAGGCGGACTGATTTTCGATGTCGCTGCCCCAGCCTGCTGTCAGAGGTCTCTATCCAGTACTCGAGGTGGCAGGCCGGACTGTGCGTCACCATTCTCAGCCCAGTGTATTGATATAAACTGCCAGCTATTTCAGGTTGCATTACTACTCCAAGCGCTGAACTGTAGTGGCCATGGAGAAGATATGCCACCCATTTTGCAGCCTCTGCTTCAACAGTAATGCTCTCCAGCTGAAGGACAGGAAGAAGCTGGAAATAGTAATATCATAAATAGTCCCACTATGGGCTGGCAGCCCTCCTCTCGAGTCCCACCTTCAGTGGCATTCCAAATACATGCTGTGAGTAAAACTCCCAAATTGCAAGCCAAGCTATGCAGCTAACTTGGTGGGGATTTTGCAAGCACAAGCCCTAGGGGGGGTTGATGCCATCTCTGTCTATTATATTTGGAAGACTGAGCTAGTAGCAAGATTTTATGAAGTGTGCTTTTATATCTCAAATTTTAGACAGTGTTTACTAGAAACCCACATATTCTGTCGTCACAGGATTTGACAAAAATAATCTCTGGCTGCAGAAATTTGCTGCAGAGTCTAAGATTTTGTTGTTTAAGACAAAATAAAACAAACCCTGTACTTCACGGCCTCAGAGACAACCTTGAGAAGTCAAATCTGGGTGCCATTCCACATGCCTTTTCCTCAGCAGCAAAGCCTGCCTATCTGCCTCACTCTTTTCTCTTTTTTTTTTTTTTTCCCTTTTTTCTTTAACTCAGACTATTTCAGTGATTTGGCTTACACTGCAGGTCTGCAAAGAGTTGAACCAGCAACACTGCAGGAGCTGTAAGTTGCAGCAGCAACACAGGACTGAGCCAAGGAACCAGGTAAGAAAAGGGTACCCCCACAGGTCCCTGCTATGCCATCAAGTTTGAACTTTCAGATATTCTGAACCAGTAACTCTAAGAGATGTGAATGCCAGTGGACCATCAGTTCTGAAGCATAATGACAGTATTTTCGCTCTTGATACTGTCTTCTTAGCCTCTGTTTCTTCTAGGATAGGTGTCTGCCTGGCGTGTTTACCTCCCCAGATCCCTAATGGGGATTCCCTTTAGCTTGCAGTTTCCTGCAGATAACTCCCAAGACAATGCTGGGCATGATCAGTACAAATACTCCCTATTGACAAATAGCTTATTTCTTAGAATGAGGTTAGTGTCATTTCAAACTGAGTAACAAAAGATGAATTTACTGAGTATACAACTCATTGAAGTACTGAATTCAGTAAGCATTTGAAATTTCAAAGATAGGTGATGATTTCTTTAAAACTTAATGGATTTTTGCCCAAATCAAAGGATTTTGCCTCATCAGCTACAGTGGGATTTCCCAGGGTGCCTGAGACCACACATCCGCAGCCTCTTAGACCTTGGCAAAACTGATACATAATGTGTGGAAGTCTTCCTAACATGAACAAGCATTTCAGTTCATTCTGAAAGGCCAAGGTTACTACTGATTTGTTTGGGGGGGGAAGAAAGGACAACCAAAATGACGTTGGACATTCATTAGCGAAGCATTGTCAGAACACAATAGAAGAACAGACAAAAGCCAGTCCAGATTCTGTGGTATTTCCTAAAGGGCTCCCTCTGGCACATGGCTGTTCCCTGCCAATCCTTTTGTATTGTTTTTGATAATGAATAGAAGCTGAACAGATGATTGTTGCATTGTCCACTAAGTGATTCATTTACATTAAATAGTGCTCCAAAAGTAGGCTTTGAGTGGACTTTTTTAGTCACTTCAGTTATTTATTTGTACAGTTTAATTACTGTCTTTTAACTCTCCACTGTACATAATTATTTCCTGATTGCTTCAGCTAAATTACAGGGGGTGTAACTCCTCTGAAGTCAGTGGTCCAACAAGCCCTGACATAAGAAGCAGCATCTCTGCATTTTCAAAGGTGCTTAATTTTGAATGGCCACCTCTAGAAAACTGCTCCTGATTTGGGAAGGTACTGAGGCTCTTAACCATCTGCAGGTCCCTAGTGTCCTTGGTCCCCATCTCTGAAGATTGGGCTATGAAGCACAAACTTTGCTGCAAAAGCCATCACAGTTCCATTGATTTCCTCATTAATCTCTCAACTCCTGCTGCATGTCTGCACCAAGGTTTATTAACTCAGGGCTTCCATTACAATTTCTGGCTTTTCTTACAGAGGTCAAAAGTTTTGTTTTGTTTTGTTTCATTTTGTTTTGCAGGGTGTGACAGATGTTACGTGCTTGAGGGCATATTGACAGTACTGCAGTTAGAAGAATTTCAGTGTAAGAAGCTATTTAGACCCAAATCCACATCCAGAACTGCAGGTCCACTGATCTGGATGTACTAATGGGTGGGAGAGAATGACACATACTGAAGGGCTTTTTGATGGTTGAAGAATCTAAGGAAATCCACACTCTAGGCCCTTCCATCTCCATTTCCATCTTTCCAGCTTGTCTGAGAAGTTGCATGACTTTGCATTTGTTGAATAGCTGTAGTTACATCTCAAAAGCCCTGGTTTCCTAGTTATTTTCTGTTCGCCATTCGATGTACCACAAAGAGAGGTTCAGTGTGGGCTTTTGCTTCTGCCTGTGTGAAAAAATTGAATCCAGGGGAAGGCAGCAAAATAGTGATGCAGAGCAGAGAAGGGAACAGTCCTAATAGTGTTGAGTTGTTCATGTAATATGGCATAGGTTTAAATCTCGCAGGGCAGAGCAAACCAGCCTTTGCAATTGTTTCTGACATTTTCTCAGTCCCTTCTCCTCCATCCACTTAGGAAAACTGAAATCACCAGTCCTGTGCCTAGATATAAAAGAAAGAAGTTTGTTTTGAAGAGTTTATATGCCTGTACCTGCCAATATGAGGCAGGAAAAAGATTGACTTTTTGCAAGCAGTCTCCTATCAACTCATAAGCCAAATGAACAGGGAGGACAAGTACGCTCAGTACCACTGTAGTCTTTCAACTGTGAAAGACATTGCACTACAGCTCTTTGCCATTCTCTACTGCTCTAGCTATGGAACCTGGGCAGAAGCTGCTGCATGGCCACCTAAGGTTTAGCCTTCTGTGTGTGTTACATTTCTGTTACCCTGTTTCAGAAACTGCCTTTGCCGGGTCTGTGATTAAAGCAAACTATCCATCCCTGATGATCTCCCTCAGCTTTAGCCCTCTTTTGGGTTATACGGCATCTTCACAAACCCACATAAAACTCAGCAGACACACAAATAAAACCAGCCCTCCCTCTGCATAAAACCACGAAGTATTGCTAGGGTTTTCCCCACTGCCTTCCACTTTAACCCTCCAGCATTGCTCTCCTTGTATTCTTGTTCTCCCAGGAGTCCACATTGCTCTGTGTTTAGTGGCAGGCGATGAAATCAAACCGTGCATTAGCAGCTCCATAATAGCTTTCTCAGTGGAACCCAGCTTCCTTCATTAATCCAGAAAATGAGAGTTGTTTTCGTACATTTGAGAAGCTAATTATTTAAGTGCTGGGAATTAAGGCTCATCAGATACTGGAGACTGATTTTGGTTTTGCTTCCCAGGGGATGGAACGAAATGGAGTAAGCTGGTTTTGCACAGGTGTGCAGTATGGTAACTCACCAGTACTTGGAGCAGGGAACAACAGTGTGCAGATCCTTGTCTACCTTAAGCATAAAAGCCCCTCTCTTTGTACATCTTCTTCCAGATATCATCTGATGATTCTTCCCATTCAAATAGATTTATTAAGTCATCACTGATCAAATAAATCTATAGCTTTATTTTCTTCTGCCATGGAAAGATGTACCCCACTTGTGGTTGACCTAGCCTGAATATTTTGCAATAAACCAAAAATGCCTTGTCTCAGCTGGGTTTTTAGAGAGGGAAACCAGCTCACATGAGTTGTCCTTCTATAATCAGCTATCCTTCAGCCTTACCTTTGATCACCATAGTCAGAGAGGTGTTTAGATAGAACAGCTGCTACCTAACCTAACAAGGGACCTTCCAGTGGCTTGGGAAACAGAAGATGAATTGGGTGAAAACCCCCCTCATCGGTGGGAAACCACAGATGAGGACAGATCTGTTGTTCTAAACAAAGTTTTTACAACAGAATGAATTTCAACAGTAGATGGGTGCTTTTGACATTCTTCCCAGAAAATGACAGAGAATCTGTTGATGCTATTGCCAATAACTATATGCTAAAGAATGGGGATTTGGTTCTGATGGTGTCACTGGACAGATCCAGTCTTCATTACAAGCAGCTTGCCAAGAACAAATTTTTCATTTTTATTGTGATAGCCAATGCCCTGTGTTGTCTTCAGAGACTAAGGGAGTGAACTTTTCTGTGTGTTCAGTTGAAGCCAGATGTTAAAGTATTGTCTGGATGTAATTGACTTGACAAATACCAGGAGTGACATTTTAGCTCCATTTGAATCAGTGGCAAAACTCCTGTTGAGTTCAGCTGGGGCCAAGATTTCAGCCTATGACAGTGCTGATGGGAAATCTAACAAATAAATAATCTTCAGAAAAATAAGTGTAGTCATTCTGTTTTTCTAGGACTCTTTTCAACCTATGGGACATGAATCCTTGGAATTCTGTGCACTACTTTGAAGAAGTCTGCAAAAGATCACAAAGACAAGGAAGCTTATTGTCAGTAGATTTAAATGAGCTGTACAGGGGTCCACAATTCCAAGGGTAAACTTCAGGAGTTGATTACAAAGTTCTAAGTCAGCTCGATCCATTGAAATCCACCTATCTTTGCACTCCTTGGACTAACAAGCATCCTTCTGGCAGGAAGGTTCTGTGCAGCTGAACTAACCCTTTGACATTGAGTATTGTGGATTCAAGAAGCTGCTCTGTCCCCTATACTAGGACTGAGCCATGTGGAAACCTCTGATCTGGCACCTGTCAGGTGCTCTTACCAATGGATTGGGCTGAAAACAAAAACTTTTAGAGAAGCTGGTGTAGCTGGCATTATACAACGAATTCAGTTTTGTAGCAAGGTCAGTACTTTGTCCCCGAGATAAATGAGCAGGTATACAGTGTTCTCCCTACAGACTGTGAGGTGTCTGAAGTATTTCAGATGAACTTTATTGGGAACTAAAGGCAATCAGCTTCAGGCAGAATCGTGCAACAGATTCTACCTATATCTCCAGAGCTTTAAGCCCAGCAGTCAGACATACAACCTGATGTGCTTTAAAGGCTTTGGATTAAGTAATGGTAGTACTACTGGGATGAAAGTTCATAATGCTTAGATGAAAAAAGGCTTGCGCTAGGAAATAAAAATCACTGAAGATTTAAAAATAGAGTAATTTTAAAATTTTAAAAGTGTTCTGTTTAGGATTTCAAAAATTTTTCTGTGTGGGTTTTGGTAAGCAGAGTTGTTTTGTAAGTTCTTTCCTGTTAGATTGTGGGAGAATTTGTCTTTTTTAGGGTGCCTGAAAAGCAGGAGAGGTACTGAGGAATCTTCATGTGGCTCCTGAATAGCCCCCTTCAAATCCACTTTTGGAGCCAGGGTCTTCAGCCTCTTGTAAGATCAAACTTAAGACAGCTTCACTTGTAGTCCAAGTTTATATGAGGAATCCTAGCTAAATCCTTGATGTTGCTTATACATCTGATCGAAGGGAAAGGTTCGTGTTTACCTGAGAACTCTATTGGACATTTTAACACGTATTATGTGGAAAAGCATGCCAAAGTGGTAAAGTAACAATTGATTCATGGCTATCTAGCGGAGTCTAGAAGTGCCACCTTGGGATGACATGGATTGAAGATACAGTTACTTTGCTTTTCCATGTGAAGAATGCTGCTTCTTCCCAGCTGAGCTATTGTGTAACATAGATGACTCTCTGGAGGAAGAGTTTGCTGCACATTTGCACTATGTTTTAGCTACTATCAACATTTATATTCCATTGGCATTTGAGGGTAAGCACTAATTAGCATAATAATCAATGCTTTAAAATTAAAAATTCCTCCAAGAGACACAGGAGGGATTGAAACTGTTTCCTTCCCCCAGAGGCAAATCCTTTCCCAAGCTATCTGCTGCACCAAAAGGTTTTATTCTAGAAACATTCCCAAGCTATGCCCAAGAGTAAATTAAACTACAGCAAACTTGTAAACTCTCGAGTGTGTGTGTGTGTGTAGCAAGCAGGCCCTGATTTGACAATTACTACATGACAAAATGTTGTCACTATTTTCCACTCCTATTTTGTTTTGACTGCTTCTCTGTGCCGCTGTGTCACCTTTACTGTGTGGGCTGGAACAATCAAGAAGTGTTTGTGGAGTCTGAAGTTTTTACACTACACAGGAAAGATTCTGGTGTCTTCACAAGCTAGAAAGCAAAGGGTTTAATGACATTGCCCTCTTCTAGAGCTTGCCTCAAGCTCCCCAAGTCAGGAGCTGGCCTAAAAAAATCTCAAGAGCCATTCTTTTCTACACTATTTTAGAGTGGATTTTTACTCTGGTTCCAGAATGATTCGTTGACAACAAAAACCTCAGACTAGATTTCCGGCTTAAAGAGACTCCTCTTTATGGAGAATAAGGTGCCAGCAAAACCTTGGGGGAACTTCAAGTTCGAAAGGTAACGTCCATACCTTGGAAATGTCCCCTAAGAGTCGATCTTTAAATTTCTACATTCCTGCCTTTGGGAGGTGACAATGGGCCTCGGCTCCCATTAATAGCAGGTGTGGTCAAAGACGGGTGTCCTAGGCGTGGGTTTGTTGTGTCTCAAAGAATCCTCACATCCTCAGCAGGTCTTCAAGTGGTGGGCCATGAAACCTCAGGGAGCAGGAATAGTTAAATGTTGTAATTGTTCTTGAACTGGCCAGAGAGAAAAATTAGTGGTTTTCCAAAGGAAATATTTCTTTCAGAGGGAAACACTAACAAATGCAGGTGTTTCTTAAAAGAAAACAATTATGTTTACAAACTCACAATTCTTGTTATTTCTGCATAAGACAAACACCACCAAACCCTACACTGAGTAAAGATGGGGACTCTGCAAGAAAGAGTGGCACAGAAATCTCCATGAAAATTTCAGAATCTGCAGGACATTGAACATATGTATTGTTTTCTTGGTATCCTATTTTTTCAGAGAGATGGACTTAAACTTCATTGGCAGAAATTCTATCTTTTATCTTTATCTCCTGTTTTGATGTGGTAGCCATGGAGAAAAGCCCAAGATTAGTAACAGTAGGTTGTTGCAGAATAAGAATAACTCTCTACTTGGATTTAGACTGTAGTAATACCCAGGGTTTTGTTTAACTGGAAGTACTCAGATTGCATAGAATAAATACTAGGTGCTGTTAGGACATTAATCACCCATCCCATTCACTTCTATCCACCTTGAACTAAACACCGGTAATCTTCTGTCTTTTCTGAGGGATGTTTAGGTGGCTTCCACAGGGTAGGGGTAGTGGGCTCTCTGTGCCTACTACTTTTGGAAACAATGGTTAGTTCTCTTGAAGGTCAATGTGTTTATGCTTTTGCCCTGCTACAGACATCAGGGCACCTGGACCCTTGGAATTTGGTTCCGTTTGGCTAATAATGAATGAAATGGGCCATATTCTGAAGCTGAGATGCCTCAGGCTCCACAAGAAAGCCAAATTAAAAAATACTACTTTAACGGCAGTGTCTAGCAATGAGTTTCGAGATTCCCTCTGGAAGCCCACAGTGAGAAACTTCAGAGAAAGGAAGGGGGTGGTGAATCTTTTCTCCGAGAACCTAAGAAGAGACAGAATGCCTTTGCCAGTGGCATGGGCTAAGAAAGCAGGACAATGGTAGGAACAAAGACACCACACCTTGCTCTTGTTTGCTACTGGCAAAGCAGGCTATGGGTGGGATTAGTAAATGTTTGACCATAAAGTTTTAGTTTCCCTAATTCAGCTGATATCCATGCTGTCTGGTACGTTACTTGATTTGCCTCTCCTCAGCATCTCAGCACGTAGCTTCAAGCACGTTTTGCAACTTTTCTTTAGAAAACTGTTTTGCATTTTACAGCAACATACAAACCAGAGCTCTTGCAGCATATTTAGGAAGAAAGGAATTTACACTGCTTTTGCTGGGATGACATTCTAGGATGACAGAGACACATAGTGACACATAGACATAATACCACATATTGTTAAGTTCTACCAGTCAATGTGCTTCTACAACGTAAATCTTGTTTCCAAATGATCACAGCTAATGTCCTGTTTTGATTCATGGTGATGGAAACTAGGTGCAGATGACTGGCTAATTTTAAGACTACAGAGAAAAGGCAGATTGTTGGAGACCAGGATCTGCTTGAAGACTGGCTTCTGAATTAAAACTAATTGGTAGCTTCCTTTGATGGCCCTTTTGCATCTGGATGAGAAAGATCCAAGAGAACTCATTTTTCTTACTTATTTCCCTCCTTCATTTTAGCAGGTGATGTCAGGATGCCATCATGACTTCTGTACTTTTTTTTTTGAGAAGATAAAATAGTTGTTTGATTAGTAAATGTAAAAGATCTGTATTTTCTGCTGGTTTTTCATTGCTAAAGATCTGGTAGATCTTAAGATCAAGGTTATTAAAAACAGCTTATGACATTTCTTAGGTCAGACACTCTTTTGAATATGTCTACTGTAGGTTTGGTGTTAGAATGATATTAAAAAGCATGTCTGATCATGGCATGTAAGAATTTTCTTGGGTATTGTCTTTGTGAAGAGATGACAAGTGTGCAGCATTTAGAGTACAATTCTTTTACAACTGAAGTCAATAAGGAATATTAACACTTACTGGAAGTAGAAGAGGATCATCACCGAATCCATGAGGCTGTTTCTTAACACTGGGAGTACCTTCTCACATCTGAAAAGGTTTCACTTTAGCTCAGTTATTACTATTTATTACAATACCTCATAACCCCCCCAATCCTCCCTGGACAAATGCAAAAAAAAAAAAGTCCCTGCTCCAAACAGCTTAGGAGCTAGAACAAATTAAGAGGGAGATTTTGAGAGCAGCAGAGTTCAGGGAAACAACCTACTAATCATCAGGTAGACATTGGTATTGATACGTAAGTAGTTTAGTGAGCCTCGGCTTCTTTGTGCACATTGCAAGCAAAGGGTTCTAATGAGGGGTTCAAAGGAAGGAAAGAGGAAGCCACGCAGGTATCATCAGGGAGCTTGTCCCAAGGAGAAAATATAGCTTAATTGGTTCATACTCTTTCGTATGTTTATAAAAGAGCCATTTAGACTGCAGAGAACGCCTGTCTTAGCAAGATGTCCAGCCGTTCCTTGATGTGGGAAATACTCAACACTGGGGTCATTAAACTGTACTCATTAGCATCAGGAAGGTGTCACGCGTGTGCTGGGATCTTCTCACACAGAAAGGACGAGGGCTTCGAAGTCCTGTTACGGCTCGTAGTCTCTCTGATGCATTAGGGTGAGTAGGTGGTGTCAGAGCTGTGGTTGGAAGCGTTACGCTGCAGAGTCATGGGTAAAGATGTCTCTGAGGGTGTCGGGTTAACACGTGAGAAGTATGTGCAGCACCAGTTCTTGTTACCTTTTCAAGACGAGGTGTAGGTTGCATGCTTGCTATGATGATTTAATAGGTCTAATGATTATGTAGGGTCAAAGAGAGGGTGTAGCTTCACTCCAGGTTTTGCACATAATCTTCTGAAACATTCAGTGCAGCTAGCAACCTCTACCAGCTTGTGTACACAGCGGGATAATTGGGCCCTTTCCTGTCTCTTGGCATCTTTTTTTTCTCCTGTGGGGCAATTCTGGTTTTATTGCTGGAGCCGTAATCCCCAAACTGCATGGAGGAGGGATTTCAGAGAGAGGCTAACAAGCAGTACGAGCCAGGCAGACTGAACAGTCCGTGTTACTGTTACAGGAGGTCTCCCATATGGCACACAGCTACGCTGGCAGGACAGCATGGCCTGCTGCTGCTTCGCAATCTGAGGGTATAAACTCAGGTCTTTTGCTAGCCATATATTCCCTAGTTGCTTTGCCACCAAACCGAATAATGAAAAAACGTCTCTTTACTACCCAGATACCCTGCTTTCTTTTAAAATGGCAGCACCTCTAAGGAAAACGGAAAGTGATTCTGTCCTCAGGTGACAGTTGCAATTGTTTCCTATTTCTGCAACTTGCAGCAGTAGGCCAGGGAACTGGAAAGGGCCTCATAAAAGTCTGCCAGGTAAAGACTTCAAGATTATAGCTCCTGAGAAAGAATGTAAATAGCATGTATTGAAAAATGGATTGATAAAATAATGCAGTGGTACTTCACCGCTACCTTTCTTGTTGCACAGTCCTTCCAGGGCTTGTGTAAGACCCTGGTCTCTGCAAAGCCTGCTGCCTCTCTTTTCACAGATCATGGCAGAATTCCCATCCTTTTCCTCTTGCCTCACTCCACCATTGTGTAACCCTATAGCGTGTGTGGCATACAAGCTAAGCGCTACGAACAGATTCAGAATTTTTTCACTGTCTTCTCATTTCCTTGTATAGTCATTTATAGGAAAAAGCTGAAATACCAGTTCTGGTTATACAGTACTTATGTTTCTTCCCCGTGGAAGCACCAGGAGAGAAGGATGGCAGCACAGAGGGACCATATATGGTCCTCAGGGCACATCGGAGCACCGCACAGCTCTTCTCCCCGGACCCCAACGACCTCGGCGGGGCCTGTTACACCCAGACCTGCCCCCCCCGCGAAGCCGCCCTCGGCTTTTTGAACCTGCGAACGATCAGGAGGCAGGAAAGGCCTGCCCCTCCTCCTGATTTTGTCCCACAATACCGGCTGACCTAACCGGAGGAGCTCGCTGTGGCGTTACCGGAGCCACCCCCCCACCCCGGGGGGGGGCGGGAGCCCTGAGCGGCGCGGAGGCCGTTAACAGCCGTCAGCACGGCCGCCCGCCGCGGAAGGCCAAGGCTGCCAGGCAGGGCCTCTGCCAAGCACACGGGGGCACAGGCGGGGAGGCAGCCCTGCCCCGGGGAGCGGGAGCCCTGCCCCGGGGAGCGGGAGCGGCCCGGCCGCCGCCACCCCTCTCCCCTCAGGAAACCACTGAGGGAGCAGCGACACAGCCGGCACCAGCGGATGTGACAGCAGCGCTGCCCCCACAGCGCAGGCTGCTGCTGGGAGGGGACCGCCCCCTCAGCCGGCCATCGCCAATCCCTTCGCCTTGCAACGTGAGTGACGAGCCTTTCAGCGAGTCCCGCCGCAAGACTCGCCACGCAGGCCCCGCCCCGTCTCTCCGTTGGCCGGATGGCCTATCAATCGGCCGAGCCCTTCCCGCCCCTTTCCGGCAGGGGGAAATGCTAGGTAGGAAGGGTGGAGGGGGGAGAAGAAAGGGAAAGAAACCAATGAGGCGCTAGGGAAGGACACCTCAGCGGCGGAGTGACAGGCGGGGGGACCAATTGCCGCGCTCCTTCCCCCTCCGGCTCCCTCCCCCCAGGGTGGCGGGGCAGAGGGGGCGCACCTACCGCCCCTTCCCCGTTGGTCTGTCCCACTCCGGGCCTGGCGGGCTAGGTTGAGTTAGCGGCTCGGACCATTGCTCACGGCGGGCGGAGGGGGGGGGGGGGCGGGTGACGAGGAGGAGGAGGAGGAAGGAGACGACGAAGGAGGCGGGGGGGGGGGGGCGGTTTAAAGAGACAAGAGCCGAGCGGGCGGCCGGCTGGGGGAGCAGGAGCGGCGGCGGGCGGAGACTCGCCCCCTTCCCCACACACGCTCGCTCACACCGCGGCCAGGGTCGCCGCCGCCGCCCCCCCCCCCTTACCCCCCCCTCCCCTTCCCCTCCGCTTCCACAGCGGCCTCTATGAGGTAGAAGGGAGCGGCGGCCACTCCGGGGGCGGCAGCGGCCGCTCCAGCCGCCTCCCTCCTCCTCCTCCTCCTCCTCGCCTCAGAGAACCCCATCTTTGTGTGTGAGGGAGAGGGCGGGCGAGAGGGAGTGCGCGCTGCCCGCCCGTCGCCGCGCTTTGTTCGGAGCCGGGGAAGGGGGGGGCCGTGGCGGCGCGGAGCCCCGGCTCTATGTGCCAGCCGCTCCCCGCGCCCCCACAGCAGCCGGCGGGGGCGGCGGAGGCCGCGCGGCAGGGCGGCGGCGTGAGGGGCCGGAGCCCCTGAGGGCGGGCGGGCGGGCGGCGGGGGGGGGGGGGGGGGGGGGCGGTGAGCGGCCGCCCCGGCCCGTGCCCGCGTCTCCCGTGTCTCCGTGTCGGTGCGGTTTGCTGCGGAGGGGGGGAAGGGGCCGGCTCGCTGCCCGCCGGCCCGGCCCGTTTGCGGGCGGATTGATGTGGGGGGGTCTGACATGAGTCCGCCGGCGGCCGGGTGCTGCCATGTGACCGGCTTCAAGGTGGAGAACTGGAAGCAGAACCTGCGGGCGATTTACCAGTGCTTCGTGTGGAGCGGCTCGGCCGAGACCAGGAAGCGCAAGGTACCGGGGGCGGCTCGCATCCACCCCCCTTCCCTTCCTTTCCCTTCCCTTCCCCACACGCGCTCCCGTCCCTTCCCCTCCCTCCCTCCCCCGACCCGCCCGCCCTCCCTCCGCCGCTCACACGCACTCCGCCGCCTCGGCCTGCCCGCGGGCGCGGGGAGGGGTCCCTCGTCCGCCCTCCTTCCCTCCCTCCTTCCTTCCTTCTTCCTTCCTTCCCCACGGGGCAGGTGGGCCCGGGCCTCCCCCGTCCCCGCCCCGCCGGCAGGGAAGGGGCCCGGGCTCCGGCACGCTGGCGGCGGAGGAGGGGGAGGAGGAGGAAGCGGTCGGTGTCTCCGGCCTGGGGGGGTGGGGGGTTACAGCAGGGCCGGTCACCGGGATGGAGGAGGCAGCCAAGCCCCGGCGCCCGCCGGTGGGGCCTCCCTCCCTGCCACCTGCCCCGGCGGTGGGGACGGTTTTCCGCAGCGGGGTTGTTCCCGCAGCGCCGCCGCCGCCGCCTACCTCCCGGAGGTGCGGGAGGCAGCGAGGGTTTCCCGGAATACGGCGGCGGGGGGGAGGGGAGGGGAGGCCCGGGGCAACGGGCACGTCCGGCCTGCGGCGGAGCTTTGTGCCGGCGGAGGGGGGGGGGGGGGGGTTGCGGCCGGGCCACCCGGAGCACGGCGGCGTGTGCGTGGGGCAGGCGGGGAGGCACAATGGCTGGGAGCGAGTCTGCGGGTCCCGGAGGGGCGGGGAAACTGGTTTATTTTATTTTATTCCCTTAAAAAAAGAAAGGTGCTCGTTGTGATAATCCACTTGGGAAAGGGGATTCCTGCTGTAGGGGGGCTGGGGGGGGGGAGAAAGGGATCTGGTTCAGTCTGGAGGACAGGGAAGGGGAGAGGGGAGTTTGCTCTCGGAGTGTGTTGGGGCTCGGGGCATGCAATGCGCAGGGAAACAGCAGGAAAAAAAAAATCCGTGTTAATGAGGCAAAATGCGAGAGGAAGAGCACTTTTCCCCACGTATCTTCTAAAATTACATCCCTATCCACATGCATGTTTCTGGAGGACTACTCTCTTGCCTATGCAACTAATTACTGTTTTTCCCTAGAATCAACTAGTTCTTGCTTCAAAGTGACTTGGCAGATTTCTATCAGTCATCATATTCATGACTGAGGAGGGGAGCGCAACAGCTACACGTAGCAAAACTTGGGTTTTGGGACAGCACAGACTGTGTTTGTGTTGAAGTAACCCATTGAAAACTTTCTGATCCCAGTTGCTTTGCATTAAGCTGCTCAGCTTATTATTCATAATAGAACTGGAGTATGAAAGATGTACTTCAGGGGTGAGGTGGCTAACTGTGTTTCTGTGTTCCATTTATGTTCTCGGGACAATCCAGTTTTCCAGTTTTTTACTTAAAGAGGAAAAAATGGAATCTGAGAAGAAGTATGTTTTAAATGTATTTAGTTAATTGATGGCCCTGCAAAATATAGTCAAACTTGTTTTCAGAATTTATAATCACCTACAAGTCAATATTTTGAAGTATATTAGTCAAAATCTGGTTTTATTTAGCCTTTAGTGTGTCAAAATACAAATTGGCATGTAATATGTGGTGCTTACAGCTTAAATGGAGGAAAAAATGTACATGTGCTGTGGAAGAGAAAAATGACAAGTGAGGTAAGAAGATGTCTCAGACAAATATGAATCAAGTGTTATGTGGAAGGGTGAAAATAAAATTTCATTAGCAAAATTACCACTTTAGGGTTTGTTTTTTTTTTTAAATGTGGAGCATCCTTTGTAACCTGCATACCATTTGTATGCTGCAACAGTTTGGGTTTTTTCTTCTGAAATCTAATGGTAGTAATGTGTTCCTTGTTGCTTGAAAAAACAGCTGGAAATAAATAATATTCCATTGTAATCAATCTGTTCTCACTTCCTCTTTGCACAGCCAGGCTCTTAAAGCAGAACAGGATTGTTACAAAATTACCTATCATCCCATGGAAAACATCAGTTTTCCAAATACATGCTAAAAATGCCTTTTTTTTTTTTTTCTCCCCCTTTTTTTAAGCAGGTTACCAGTCTGAAAATAGTTGGATTCCTGAATTCAGCCAACCTGAAGTATGTGGGAGTATGTGATCACATACAGGGAAACATTTTGGCTAGCTGAATTTGGGGTTCAATTCCCAGTCTATATTCATAAAGATTGAAGAAAGTATATAAACAACAGTTACGGTACTTACCTCTCCTGCATATGAACATGAGACCTTCTTCCATGGAATTTTTCTTTACTGAAATTCTCTGTCCGTATGTATACCTTACAGTTTTACATGTAAAATTTGATAAATGCTATTTTCTGTTCGGAGGCATGTTTATAGTCTAGTAACTAGAAAACAATCCTTTGTCCTTCAATATTTTATCTATACATACATTATGTATGTGTATATATATATTTTAGGAGCATAGCTCTGGCTGCTGAAGAGTACCTATTTATTGGTGAGGATTCTTGTTCTTACTCCTAATCAAAACGATGAGGTCAAATTAAAGGTTTGGTAAAAGGTGGTTTTCTTCTCTGTTGCAAAACCAAGGACAATCGCATCATTCATCGCAGCAAACATTCGACATATGTAGTTGATCGTTAGTGGGAAGCATTGGTCAGTTTAACTGTTAGTCAGATGAACCTAGCTGTAAAAAATGTCTTGGCTGTCTGGTGATAGCCTGATGTAAATTGTTAGGTTTCTAGAATGGTAACGTACTATCCCTTCTAAGGCTGTCTTAAAAATCTAGATAGCAATGGAAACTGCAGGGGGCAGAAAGTGTCCGTTCCTCCTGCTTTACTTACACTGCCTGCTGCATTATGCTTTGGAAGACCATTTTAATGCTGCTTGCTGTTTGCTATTCATTTTTAATACGTACCTTTTCTGCAAATAAGCTTTTATGAGCTTCAGCTCTCGGTTCAGTATGCTTTGCAGCTAGCGTTTTGAATAGAATAGCTGTAAAGGACAGTTTGTAGTTGGAAGGCTATCTCCTGAACACGTATTTGAATTCTCAGTCAGAAGCGAGAGGTAATTATGTATATACCTTTGTAGGTACTGGAATTCTGGTGAAGGTTTTAGGCGTATGTTTGCTTCTGAAGCCTCTTCTGTGCCGGGATTTGAGCTGTCGTCATGGTGCATCATTTTATCTACGCGAAGGAGCAAGGCTGTAGCTTGCCTCACCTCTCTGCATCTTGGCTAAAGTAGTAAAGTGCAGCCGTCGTAGTACATGGTGTTCTAGGCAAAGGCTTTGCCATGGTGTAAATGTGTTGCTGATGGGAAAGCCTAAGCGAAGACAAAAGCTGGTCTGTCACACTGTTTGAAGAGTGGAACAGGAAAAGGGACAGTAGAAGAAATCTGATGAATGACTCTTGAATTTGTAATAATTGTGATTAAAAGTTGGAACTAGATTTCAGGCTTAAGTTGTATGTGAAGTAGCACAAAATCAGGGTTGACTGTCTTGGCTTCAGGACTTTGACCTGTAACTCTTGATTTTTAATTTGTGATCGTTAGAATCTGTTTAATAAGTTGATGGCAAAGCTCATGTTTCTGTAGGTCGTGGACTTTACCTTGAATATTTTGATGTGGAAATTACCTTACACTTAATTAAGTAATACTGTATAAGAGGTCCTTAAATTTGACACCACTACCCCCCATTCAGGAATTACAGGACAGACAGAGGATGCTAAAAAGACTTAGGCCAGCCTTTCGTGTCAGCTTTTTCCATTTTTCTGTAGGGTCACACTTCAAACGCTTTGCTTATTCTTTTAGAATTAGAGATGAGAAAAATCTCTTTTGCAGTGCTGAATATGGTTTTTGGTTCCCATTAGTGAGCAATTAGACATGTAGATGCATCTTTGTGTCTGGGAGTTGGTAAGTAATGGTTTCAATGCTTGAAGGGCAGCGGAATTTACAATTAAGTTCTGTCTTACTGGACTATACACCTTGGAGGAAAACTGTCTTTCTTGTTCTGAATGGTTCTTATTATCACTGCTCTGAAAAGGTTCTTGATGATAAAAGTAAACTGCTCATCATGACCACAGTCATGATATGCACAAGGTCCTATCTGGAATTTCAGAATGTTTGTTCTGTGCTTCTGCCAATAGATCAAAGAATAATTGCCTGTCAGGGGTTGTACACTCTCATTGACAGCGGGTGCATTCTAGCATATTTCTTCCTGTTTGAGAGCTTCTGTTGTTTTTTCCATTATTCTCTCTTTACATGGACCCTCCAGACTGATGCTTTCAGATATGAAGTAACATTTTCTTACATAGATGATGACCTTTCTTCAGGTATCCTTCTCCCCATGTACTTGCGACTTCAGTCCTTCGTTCCTTATAATATTTGACAGATAATTGATTCATAGATACATAAAACCGAAATGACTTTGGTTAATTTTCTAACTTTCAAAGTAGGAAAAGCTTAATAGTATCTTAGCAAATAAATGCCATGTCATGTTTTCAGTAGCAAGGGTTGTGGTTCACAGTCTAAATCATCGTGTTTAGTTCTTGCTAAAATGACCTTGCAGTCACAGGGTAAGCTAATGGTGGAACTTTTCATCTGATGCCTGTTGAGGCATGCTTGCTCACTTGGCTTTCTTTCTCCCTTGCAGCCTTGCCCCATATACCTGTCCAGGAACAGGGAAGTGTTGCTTAGGCGATTTGCTTTGTACCGTAACAGATGGGCAAGGAACCTTACCAGGCTGTGCCGCCTTCTCAGGCTCGGTGTTTTGATTGCTTAAATTAATAAGGGAATCTTAGCTTGTTTTTCTTTAACGTTTTTAGCATATGCACCAAACTTCTGGATTACAAATCCTGTGGAGAATTTGAAAGAGGAGTCCAGGATTCAAGAAGCATGTCTCTTTTTCAGCTGCATACTCCGCTTTGGCTGCCTATGTGAACTGTCTGATTCACTCAGGAAGGATGTTCTTCTTTGCCATGTGTTGTGGGGACTACCTCCTCCCTGAAAGCCCATAAGAAGTGTCAAAATCAACTGCAAGCTTCATTGTTCAGGAGTTCTTCGGTTTCATACCTGAACAATCTTCCTTAGTTCTTAATCTCTAAGGAGTAAAAAGGTCCTTAGACCTGCTGAAGGTAATGTTCTCTTTCCTCTTGGTGTGAAGACACGATCTTTGGTGTGAGAGATATCCAGACATGAGATTTTAGCTCCATACACGGCAGAGCCTTGCATATGTGGGACGAGCCAGATTGAGGATGCTCCACTGAGCTTATGTCTTTGGCACCGAAGAAGAATGTAACACAAGACCTTCCTCTTCCTAGTGGTGTTAATCCCTATTTTGTATCCTCTACCATGTTTTTTTTAAATAAATGGTTGGTTTCTGGGCCAAAGGTTAGGAATTAGTCTTGTGCCATGAGGTGCAAGGTGGTGAATAGCAGTTCTTGAGTTGTGGGATCTGAACCATCGGGACTTAACTGAGCACTTGCTCATATCTCTTTCTCAGGTTAACACTTACAGTCTGATGTAAAGGTTACACAGATCTCTGTCATCGAAGCTGACTCATGAATAATAGTTGTATTGGAACTATTTTGTTCTGTTATTTTTTTTTTAACACGGATGGAGAGACAAACAAGCACAATAAATGCAGTTTTTCCCGTACTTTTGTTTGTTCCCTGTTGCAGAGAAAGAAGATGGATCCGCACAAGCTGACAAAGGAAAAAAAAAATAGGGATATGCTGGACAAGAAGGCTTCTTTTTGGGTTTTTTTTTCTGTAGTCTTAGGAGCAGTTAAGGCTTGCTAACAGCCAGGTTGTTGGTCAGGAGCAGTTGTAGCATCTCTTTAATTTTGTCTGCAGTCAACGATCTTATTTGTTTGATGCTGAAAATGTTGAAAGCTTTAAAACTAGAATGACAGCTAGTAGTGTGAAGGTGAGCAGAGTGGAATGGCTTTGTTTGATTTGCTGGACTATCTGTTGAGCTTTATTTTAAGCCATCAAAGCTTTAAACCCCAAACAAAGGTTAGCTGATATCCTCATTTTTGTTTCAGGCCTTAATCTGTAGCGTTAACGTGAAACCAGAGCTGCAAATGAGTTTCAGATCTTCTGCTCTCCTTCTTTCATTTGAGGATTTTCTGTTTTAGTAACTGCAGTAACAAATCGACGGGCAAATGCTACTGACTGATTGATAGTGGAAGCTGCCTGCTTGTGAATTGCTGACTCCCCTTCTCCTGACTTACTACTACTTGAGTCTGAGCAAAAAAAAAAAAAAAAAAAAAAAATTTGTTTGCCTTTGGGATGTACTCTGGGGATCCTGCTTTGTAAGAAGTGCTGTTGCAACTGTTAGTTTGATTCCCAACGGTGGCTGATTTGTTTTAAACCAGAGAAAGATTAACTTGGTTTTAAAAGCTTGTGTTTCTCACATTAAACCTAGCACCCATACTTTTTCCTGTTTATGTGTGACTGACTTGGAACTACGGTTTCTTGATGTCTTTTTCCTGGTAGATGGAGGACTCTTTTTATCAGCCACACCTTTCCATTTCATTTGACTGATAGCTACTTGAAAGCGTTGGGTTTGAGGTTTTTAATACTTGTATTCCCATGGTTCTCCAGCTATTTATAATGTGTCTGTAGCATGTGGCAGCATCTAAGGTGAGGAGATACATATGTACTCTTGCTTATATATCAATTATAGTGGCATCACAAGAAAGGCAAACTGAAGGTGACCTGTATGCATTTTGCTGGACTTACTAGAACTATATTTTTTAAAAGTAATTTTTTTTTTGTTAACCATGCAAAGAGCCATCACTGTTAGAGCCTTTCTAGACACGGACAGAAAGAGCTGCGTAGAGTAGCTATCTCCAGTCTCTTGTTAACCTATGGGCGATGGAGCTAACTGGGTGAAATGCTGTGATGTCATTACAGTTTATTATGTTATCCTGGACTGTGTTGTCAGCGAGCAGTGCTGGAGCATTGGGAGAGCCATATGTTATCCAAGAGGCCTGAATTGGGAACCTTTTCTTAGCAGAAGCAGTTCTAGAAGCTGATAGATCTGTTCTGACTGGATGAAAGCTCTGTCTTGTTACTTGTATTCTTCTACATATTGATTTGGCTGTCCTGTATGTACACTCTGCTTAATTCAAGTTAAGAATGTTGCTGCATTAGCTAGTAATATTACCAGTGTTGTAAAGAGTTACTCATTGCAAAATTAACCTGCATTCTATTTGGTTCAAAACACCTTTTTTCCGAGCAGTGGTACCACATTAATGGAACTTGCATAGCAACTCCAGAATGCTCTGTGGTTTACTTTAGTGCTAGGACAGCTTCCACCATGTTGATCTCTCTCTTTTAAGAAAAAGAATAATTTTATCTATTTCAAGACCTATTTGATGATCAGTAAAGTGAACTGCTACCAGACACCAGTTGACTCAAAGTAACCCGAGATTCACTTTATCAGCTGGTAGCCGATGAGAGGCAAGTACTCTTATCTTGTCAGGTTCTTTTGTGTGTGAAATGCAGCAAATACTTGACTTTTTTCAGTTCTCTACTTAGGTAGAATGTTATGCAAGAAGGTGTTTGTTTGTTTTTATTTTTTATTAAAACCTCTCAGTTATATGTAACACTAATAAATATTCTTATTTTTTTTCTGTCTGTTTCTGCTGCTTTTCCAAGTTGGTAAAGATAACTTTTCCCCCCTTCTCCTTCTTTCTTTCCTGTGTTTAATGGAGCTTGAAATTAACATGGCTGTACTTGTCTACCTTTTGCATAGTATCACTGGTGATGTCAGCATATCCCTGGGAAATATTTCTGTGAAGGTCTACAGTGTACTAAATTTGTCATTGAATAAAAAAATTGGGTATTAGACAAGGTGAAAAAAAAAAAAAGGAAAAAGTGGACATGGTAACAAAAGTTGTTTTCAACACACTTTAAAAAAAAAAACCAACTTGTCTTTTTAGCATAAATATTGCAGCTAGTGCAAGTTCTCATGTCCTGTAACAAATTCTGACATTAAGCATGTCAAATATTTTAAATATCCTCATATTAAAAGTAGTAGTGAGAAGCAGCTTGCTAAACATGATGCTGGCTTCGTAATAAGTCTGAAAAGAGAACCTAGGTTTAACTACGCTTACATAGTCTTGTTCTTATGCTGGTTTTGCAATGTGACAGTTGGTTTGCACACAAAGCTGAGCTCTTCTGTGCATACGTGTAAGATGTAAAAATATAATTATTCATAAATTCAATGAGTTGTATTTATGTAGAACTAAATTGCAGAGATGATTAATCTACATTTCAGTTAAGAGATTATTAGAATATCTCTTCTTTTTCATTAGCATCTTAATCTGGAGTTCTGTGTTGCAACTCTTGCGCTACTATATTAAACGAAGTTTTCATCCATATATACATATATGTGTGTGTGTGTTACATACAACTTTTTAAGCTGTAGGTTATAAACCCAAAGAGTAAAAGTTACAAAATTAGTAACAACTTTATTTTTGCCTAAATGCATGAAAGACCCTGCAGTATTTGAATATAGTGAAGTGATGGGGATGATGGAGTATCAAATACTCACGTGGCACTGAGTTCCATTTGTGGTGATTGCTTCGCTTGTCACTCAGAAGTTCATGCATCCAAGTAGCCTTTTTTTAAATAGGATTTGGCTTTGGATTCATCTTACTGAATTGACTGCCAGGGCTTTTATATGTATGTTTTGCTTTTGTTTTGCGTAAAGTACAGACTTGAATTCTGTTACTTCAGTGTGTGTTAGCACAAGGAGAGAAAACAGCAGCTTATAACCTTTAGTTTTGTCTCCCCCCCTCCCCCCCCCCCCCCGATTTCTGTTGTGTTGGTTTGGTTTTTTTTAAAGAAAAAAAAACAAACAAGAGGAATCTTGCCCTTGTTGTGTCTTTGAACCACCTAATGTTATTCCATAAAGTTTGCCTAACTGGTATTTGTGCTTCTGTCCTGTGCATTCAAACTTGTTATTGCATGCAAGTCAGATTTTAAGGGACCTTCTTTAGAATATACTTGGTAAATAAAGGTAAGATTTATTGCACAGCAGATGTATGACGACTTTGTAAGTGAAGACAGCTGAGATAGCTGACTGATTTCAGTACCTCATTTGTGTTAGGTGAGGTTTTGTGACCCTGTGCCCTGCAGTGACAATTGCAAAATTTGTCTTAAGGTTTTATGTTTTTCTTTGCTGTGCTTCATTATCTTCATATTACTGCCCAGTTTTGTTCTTAAACTGGATCACTGTTCTGCTTGGCAGCTAGTGACCAGGGTGGAATTCTCATATAATCTTGTTTTCTGTATATTGCTGACTTCTGTCATGGTCTCTTAGCAAGCATGTCCGTCCGTCCTCTCCCCCCCCCCCCCCCCCCCCCCCCCCCCCAGCTTATTATTGGATATGTTTATCTGAATGATTAACACTCAATTTTTTTTGTCATTCATGACTACATTTTGTGGTTTAGGTTGTCAGGTGATCTTAACAGTGATGTGCAGAACAGAATAAGGAAAGCGGTGAAAATAGTTTTAGGAGTTATTGCAGTTATGTGGATAAAGAGGAGCAAGGCTCTCTTCTGTCATTCTGAGGCTGTTCCCGAAGGAAATTGATCTCACACTTTGTCCAGCATAATATTATATTTCTACCCTTAGTGGTGTGTTTCCTTGTCACATAGTAGTTCTACTTCTTATAATTTTTCTTGATGTGCAAGTTCCAGAGTTGCCCCAATAAATGCAATTTCTTTCCTGCATTTCCTTGTAATTTTTTTGCATTGATTCAGTTACCAGAATTGATTCAAACTTGCACATGCAGAAGAGTTGCTCTCAACCACTTGTTGGCTAATTGAAGGCACCTAAATCACAAAGTGCAATGGAGTGGTACCAAAGTTCATAATTATACAGAGTATATCACTGTATATCTGTGAAATAGTGCCAAGTGTGAAAATGAAAAATACACACGGAGCATAAAAGAAATTGCTTTATGACACTAAGTAAATCTTTTGTTCATCCATGCGGTTAAGTATTTAACAAAAAGGAAACTTGAGGGGAGAGATCCTGGTATGTCTGAGGTCACAGGGACATCTCATAATTGGAATGCAAGTTTTCAGGCCCTTACTGAAGGATTTTGGGCAGTAGGAGGTGGGAGTTTTTTGTCTGTCCCAGGCTGCATACTGCAGAAGTCTGACTGTAGAAAAACAGAACTCTAGTTTAACGGTAACCTGAAGAATTACTTTATTATAGCAATTCTTTATAAAGCAAGCAATTTAAGTCTCCAAGCACATTGTACCTGTAGGTTGAAACTTCTGCAGACAAGTTGTTTTAAGCAGTGGTAAAAAGAACACAAGAAAACAACATTAAGGAGAGGGTGAGTTCGCAAATTGACAAATTTTGAAAGCTTGAATTAAAATTTAAAAACTAGTTGGTACTAGGGAGACACAAGTATGTGATGGAATTGGCAAATGGTTTGGATGAGAAAAATGCCATTCAGATACAGGATAGGGCAATATTTGATTTACCAGAGATGAGCAAGAGATGTGAAATTTGGACATTTCTGTGCATTATCACCAAAGACTAGCGAGTGGGGAGCATGAAATCCAGGTCTTCAGCTGTGGGTGTATGTGTGTCTTTCCTTAACAGTCTAAGGAATTACCAGCTTTTGGCTGCCTGTTCTTGCTGTCGTACCATTCGCTGTATTGCATTGGTGCGATTGTGCTGTGAACCAGAAGGAACAGATAAAGATGAAAAACACTTTTTTCTCCTCTTAATAATATTTCAGCCGAATTGGCTCTGTGTTATGTGTCAACGTAGGGTTGAACAAACAGCTGTAGCATTGGTAGCTTGAGGGGAGGAGTGCCTGGGTGATGGGGGAGGACCTGAGTGGTGACCCTTGGAGGCTGCATACGGCAGTTTGAGTAACAACTGCTGCCAGTGTGCGACTGCTGCCTTCCTCTGGACTTTGCCACTGACAGATTGACTGTGTTTGAATGTTCTCCACGTACTAATGGTTTCTTCAGTAAAGTGTGGCTAATGCTAACTTCATTTGAAAGGTTCTGTGAAGTAACCTCTGTTACTGCTACAGTTGTGTGATTGTACCTGCTATTGTAAGTATTGCAGGCTGTCATGATGTAGTAGTGTGTGCTGAGCCTGATATGTGAAGCTTGTCTTATGTTCGCCGTCACTAGAACTTATTCCTGTATGTAAATAATTTGCTTCTACTCCAGTTTCCTTGTGAAAAATAAATGAACCAGGGAGTGTAGAATGCCTGTAATCTGTGATCAGCTGTTACAGAAAATCTGCTTTTCATATGATGTTTAATTTAATGAAATGAATAGTGTTTTTCTAAGTAATCAAGTTATGAGCCACTTGTTTCCCTCTTTAAACAGGCCTGTCTCTAAGTTAAGATTTGTGTCTTTTATAATCAAAGTCTGTTAAGATGTTTTAACTTTTTTTTTGTTGGTTTAAAGCATCTGGTCACAGGGCATGTGCCTAGATCATGCTCATGCTGCATATAGTTGAGGATGATGGGATAATGGGATTGTAAATTAGCTCTTTATGGTACTGGTTTTCCTCTGGCCTACTTCCTTGTGTAGTCTAGAGCAGCCCGAAGGCTGTTCTGAGCTGTGCCAGCTGGCTGTGGCCCTGTAGGACTGGTGTGCCAGATGGAGACAGCAGGAGAAAGCAGCACTCTAGTAAAACCCTAACGTGCTTCCTAGGGTCGAGGAGAGGTGCTAGTTCTGCAATGCCATCAGGGCATCCTTGGGCAAGTGGTTGAGGTGGTATGCAGTAACTCTTGTAGTGGTGCAGCCATGGAAAGGACTGGATTAGGGGGTCTGTGGGTGGGTTGGTTGTTTTTTTTTGAGGAGATGCATAATACAGGATTCAGCTCTATTTTGAGTGTGTTAGCATCTCGTTTTTCTTAGTTTTATGCTTCCATACTATATCTGTGAAATGTTGCACTCCATAGCTTGCATGGATAACTTTTTTTTTTTATTTGATTATCTTAATAGTGATCAAGTGTGGTGTTTCCTGATGTGTTGTCCTGTTTTGTGTTTTTTCCTGACTACTGAAAAATGCTGTTATCTATGAGATATTCAGACAAGAAAAAGCTCATGTTTTTTCTTTTTTTATTAAAATGAAACAAAACCCCAAACTCTTTGTTTTACTGCCCAAGAATGACAACTTTAAACATGCTGAAAATGAAAGATGGAAGTTTTAATCCCTTCATTTGGTGAGCTGCTTTATAGTTTTTACTGAACGAAATATATTTGTTAGAATACCACTGAAATCTGTTGTTTGTGTTACTGCATTATATTCAGGTAGGCCTGCTGGTCCACCTCAACCCTGTGGCCGCCTTTGTATTCAAGAACAAGCTTAGTCAGAGTAGTTGTCCAGCAGCAGCAGAATAGCCTCGCCTTTGGAAGATGTACCCCACAAAAACCATGAGTTTGAAAATTTCTACCTTGTGAAGATGAGGACAGTAAATGGGTGAAACTCCTTAAGAATCATATTACCTGATGGCTGCTTAAACAGCAGATGTTTTCTGGAGGAGCTGAGATACACCAACTTAACCAGTGTTTCATCACTCTCTTGCTGCAGACAACTTTGTTCTCATTGCGCCATTAATGCAGCTAACACTTCTAATCCAGCAGCCCAGAATAGCTGTCAAGCCTGGATTTTACTCTGGTGGCATTTGCTGCACAGATAGTTGATACAACCCAACTTGCTGAACTGTAGCTGGAAAAAAAAACAAACCAAACAAACCAAACAACAAAACAACTGATGCACGTAAGCCTATTTTGGTCAGATATTTCAAGTGTCTGATTTACATAAGCTAATACACTCAACATTATAGCATGTGAAAAGGCCCTTCTCCTCAGAAGAACAATTTACTTTCTTTGAGAGGAAAAAAAAACCCCTGTCAACCTGCAGAACTGTATGGATGCTGGTGGGAATAGGCAAGGAAGGGTGTGCCCTGTAGCTTCCTTGCTTTAATGATTATCTGTGCTGGAGGAGTGAACTGGAAGGAGAATGGACCACAGAAAGCAGTGGCTATCATATTCCAACCCAAATAGTATCTATGTCTGCTCTTGAAGACAGAGTGCTGGTACTTTTGTGATCCCGTAGGACATTACATAGATTTGGGAGTCATCATTTTGTCTTTGTTAGCAAAGCTGAGTGATTTCAATCTTATAATGAAAGATATGCTAGCTTGAAGTAACAAAGTACTGGGAAGAAAAGTATGGTAAGAAATAATTTACAAGCTGCTCTGGGGGAATTAGAAATGGAACTTTGTACTTCAGCCCTGTTGTAATTTTGCGGGAGTTGGGGGGTAATATGTTTTTGTTAGGATTGATTTGGTTTGTTGTTTGTTCTCCTGAGTGATCAGCCATAGATGGCAGCAATAAGTGTCATCTCTATGAATAGTAAGAATTAATTCGTGTTTCAGAGCAGTCCAGTGGAGCTTAAGTGGTAGCACTCTGCCCAGAAGACTGGAGTCCAGTCTGTGGACGCTTCGCATGAAACTGTGCTCCTTGGATGAAGGTTGGTCTTCCCAGCCAATACAGCATTCATTTCATCATTACAAACCAGTATTAAAAAGCTTTAGATGCACTTCCCTGATTTCTTTACAAAGTAGATTTTTCCAAACTGACTTTAGTTACAGGGTCTGCTTCAACTCAGTGTTTACTCCTCTTTGCTAGATGACATTTTTGCTACCTTTTTACTTAACAGAGAATCTCAGGGAATTGGAGCTAATTTCCTAGCAAGCTAGTAGATGAATTGTAATCACTTCCTTACAAAAGTCTCAACACATATTGTTCTTTTAATTCTCTCTCATGCTGTCATATTTGAGAGTTTGGAGGTATGTTATATCTACTTACAGGTATATGTTTGAAATAAAGCTTTTCAAGGAAATTGTAAAATTTTCCTTTTGTCATGCAGAAAGATGTGTTCTATGTAAAGCCATGCTGATTGTGATGCCCACTAGACTGTTCCTGTCACTTTTAACATACTTTTATAGCCAGCTACTACTAATAGTTTGTGAATTAGATTTTGATTTTTTTTTTTTAAAGATGCAATTGTTTTGTCCTGGTCTTCCTCAGTGCTGAATCCCTTAACCTCACCTACTCATATGCTTCCAAATCACACTGCCTAACTTCTTAAAGTATTTCCTTCAAGTTAAGATCTTGGAAGTAGAACACATAATCTGTGAAATCAATTCTATCAGCATTAATATTATACATTTCTTCTGGTTCATGAAGCAAAGTAAAGTTGCATTAGAGGCGAAGCTGATGATTGGTGGAATCTCCTAACTGCATTTCTAGAAAAATTCCTAGCAAACCAGATCAAAGAGCAGAAGTCATACTTTACAGTCCTATCAATTCTGCAAAGCAAAAGTTGTAAGTATGGTGAGTGTTCAAGCAGGAAGGAGATTCCACTGTGTTTTCTTCAGCTTCATGGCTTTCTTTACTTCCCTCTGCAGTTTGGTGGGGTTTTTTTGTTTGGTTTTTTTTTTTTAAAAAAAAACTTGTGGTAAGGAGCTTTGTTTCCAGGTTTCTTCTCTTTGTGGTCAGTTAGCTGGAAAAGTGGAATGGGTGACCATGAATCTGCCGAACAGAATGCCTTAGTATGGTTGGTTTTGAGTAATGTCATTCTGACCTTCCAGTGAGGCCAAAGCTGGTTTTGAATCTGCACTTAACTCACAGGTAATGGCATGTACTGTTGTAGAACACACAGAGTTTGTCAAATCTTTTAACTTGGTATGAGTAACATCCTATGTTGGACTTGGTGATGGCTTTTTTCTGCAATTCACACCTGGCTTTCAGAGTGGCTTATTTCTTGTCAGGTTGGTTTGACTGGATACTTTAATGTTTTTGTGTTAAGCAGGAGAAATCTGGTGGGCTGTTTTCTAGTTTTTGTTCTGTAACTGTTCTTTGGAGCACATCCTCTGTCATAGGCAGTACCTTGTTTTCAGTGGCTGCTTTTTGTTTTTTTCTTTTTTTCTTCCATACCTTGAGCTTCCCTTGGTGTTCCTCCTCCTTTGGCTGTACACTGCCTTTTTCCCCTAGAAGTTATCTGTTTGTTTACAGTTTAGGCAAACGTCTGCATTTCTGTGCTCTTAATTTCTTTACGTGAGCCCACCCTTTCGAGTCTGATCATGGAGCCCTACTCCTGACACAGTATCTGAGCAGACTGCTCTTCATGCCAAGGTTGTAAGTGTTAATCTTGCTGCAGACCGGGGTGATAATTCATTGCTGTCACAGCAACACATGCTTAAAGTTGCTTCTTGCCAGATTTGTTGGCTATATGCTACATGAGAGAAAATTATTTCAAGAGTCTTATTGCATAGCCAGATGCTGTAGAACTAGTGCAATCAACCTCCCCTCCCCCCTTTTTATGACTGTTCTGACTTCAGGGAGGAAAAAGTATTATAGTGAAACACATTCCTGTGGAGCACTAGTAAAGAGGTAGATGAACTGATCGTGGCTAATTTTTCTGGTTTTGCTTGTAGGGAAGTTCTGTTTTGTGTTCAGGTAAAAAAGGAAGGAAGGCTTTTAAGGTAGGGTGAGGGGAATTTCAGAAGGAATTAACCAGTGTCCCCCTTGCTGTTTTAGTTGTGTTCTGTGCAGTAGTTGGGTGCTGTGGATGTTTTATGTTTTCTTAAGAACATGCGCTAATGACTAGATTGGCTTGATTGTGAAGAACTGTAACTTCTTCTGCCATCTGTGTACTTACGATCTTTCAAAACAAACTTTGTGAACTCTTGTTTGATAATGGCCAGCATAGCTAGGCACTGGCCTGTAAGATGCTGTTTGGTTTAGTTACAACTACTTTAGCTAGGTTAGGTGGTTATAATTTTATCTTGCTTGGAATTTTTACTCTGTGCTGCTGAAAATGCCCAAGGATACATCCCCCGTTCCTGGAATTTATGGCTGTAACTTACAAACTCCTTGTTATTTGGGCTCACTGGAGGGTGATACTGTAAGCCAGATCACAAGAGTACAGGTCACAACTGTTACTTGGTTACATCTGTCCCTTGTAAGGCTTCTGCAAGCACATCAGTAGCTGTTCTGTTTCTGAGATGTTGCAGAGCTCTGAAGAGGAAAATTGGTGGCTTTTTGGTACAGGATCTGAGGTTCCCCAGAACAACTTAACATTTGCCCTCATACATGCTGTAGAAAAATGCAAGTTATTTGATAGATAGCTTCTGAAAAAACTACATTTTGTGCACAGTGGTGTTTGATTACCAGGGAAGTGAGATTTATTGACTGTTTAGTCAGACATAAACTTGCTAATATGCTTTTCCCAGTGTATTTCCAGCATAAATCTCATAACGTCCAATGGCTAGGCGTTGTGTCACCAATAACTTTATCCTTTCATATATTAAGAGAAGTTGCTGTAGCAGTTACATTATTATGAATGGGTTCCCATAGGTCAAGATCCAGGCAAAAATGTGGTGTTGGAAAGTTTGCTCTAGTATCACCCAAATTGTGTTTCATGCAGCCTTCCCTACTTGTCATTCTTTGTGCCTCAATTATTTGCATTACCAGATTATAGGAAACACTGTCTTGAAAATCAGAACTAGGAAGAACAACGTTTAGACCTGAGTAAACCACCTCTTTACTTGGCAGGGATAGCTTTTAAGCAACTGGAGATACTCTCAAGAAGGCCTGAGGCAGTACTCTCAAATTATTTTTTTTAATCCCACTGTAAAGCTTAAAGACCATGTATTTGTCCACAAAACACTGCACATGTTTATAACCATAGAAACAAAGCAAGAGATCAGAACTAGAAATCTGCATGGGATCTCATGTAACACTTTTGCTCTACTCTGTGTGAGATTACTGGTAATTTGCAATTGTAATACTTTCCTCAAGAATTCCCTGGTTTTGCTTCAAGCTCTTAACTGGTTTTTCAAGTGAAATATGCCAAGGCAGTTCTGGTTTTTGCTTAGGTAAAAAGACTTAGTAATTCACTTTCTCCCTCACTCCCATGTTTTCCCTTGTCACCCCCATGCCAATGCTGTGGTTTGTGCATATGTATTAGCCTTTCATTTTTCCATATACAGGGGCTTTAAGAGCCCAGACAGCTTTATCCTGCTGCTGGGGTAGCCCGCACAGCTCTTCAGAGCTGACTAGAGAAAGGTTGAGTTCTCGGTTTTATTTCTGGCCTCCACTGGCATGTATGAGTAAATGATAGATTGAGGCTGAATCTGTCTTGCCGTGTGCGTTATAGATGTTGAATTTATTACTGGTACCATTTCTGTGAGTGTAAAAACAAGGATTTGTTTAGAACAAATTGCAAGATGAGTTCTCCGTTCTTAGTAAAATGCAGATTGCACTGTGGTTATTTTTAATAGCAAATAATTTTATTTTTTTTTTTTACCAATGCCAAGCATGTGCAAACTTCTGCTATTATGTTAACTTTGATAAGGGGTCTGGAGCTTTAATGAGCTGTTAGTATACCAGCTAATGCCCTAACCAGCAGAAAGTGTTATTAAGTCTATCTTAGTTTCGGAAACAGGGGTGAGCTAGATCAACGGAAGAGCATACTAAAAAGTACACCTCATCTGCCAAAGAATATTTGGTAGTATGCTGGGAGCAATAAATAATTAAGAGTTTCTGAAAACTGCTAATGTTCCTCTAGTATGGGGAAGAACAAGGAAAGCCAATAATAAGTATCCTAGTTGTCTCTTTCCTAGTGAGACTGCAGTTTGAGATCTTCAAGTCCAAAGCAGCCGTTCCCCCCTCCCAAATTCAATTGTTCAGTTGGGAGACAAGAAGCATTAAGCTTATCTATTTGCTTGAACTGATTGATTTCAGACCGCAGTCATTTGCAGCTTTGGGGCAGAGCTTGCAGAGTCCTACCTTTAGATGATGTTTCCCTGTTGGAATGCAATGTGGTAACTTTTGAGATTGCATCAGATGGATTCCCTGCTTAAGGGGAAGCTGTGGATACAGCAGACCATCCATGTTGATTTGGGGAGAGAACTGAAACTGAGAAGGGAAGGCAGGACACAGAACCTATGCCATCTGTCCTTTGGCTTGTTCAGGCTTCTCTGCAATTCAAGTCTTCTGCTTACATCCACTTGATATCAATTATTACCTTCTAGCACAATAAAAAAACTTTCCGGTTTCTGTGTGGAAAGTTAGTAAACCGAAAATAGTGAGAGATGGAAGCCCATACAACATCTAATGCAAAGGAGGGAAGGTAGAAGAGTTAGAAGCAAAACCTCTTGTTTTGGGTGGGGAGATGATGGAGGAAGAGTGTGTCATAATATGGACAGTTCAGGAAACCTCTGGTGTAAGCAGTGAGGATACACCAGGGAAGTAACTCTAGTAACTGGCTACTCAAACAGCTTAGAACAAGCCAGAGTACTGTTCCAGTGTAACTATCCCTTCGTATCTCAGAGGTGAAATACAATTTTGGCTTGATTCTGTCAGAGTGGTTTTTGGTGGTATAGCTGATTCTGTCCATCCCAGCAATGTGTTCTCTCGTACATGATTGCTAGCATGAGGCCTTGGTGCAGATACTGTTGGCCAAGTTTCATTTCCCCAAAGGACATTATAATGTCAGCGGAAATAGTTGTATTGACTTAGCCTCCCTGTTTGCATGAACGCAGCTTTTTAATGTGGATGGACCTTGTTGCTTTTTTGTATTTCTTTTAAATGCTTAAATTCTGTGCAAAGTGTGTGTAGTTGCATGTTAAACATAACTGATAACTTTCTCCATTGGTGCATGCGTGTATTGAAATTCAAATTTAAAACCACTTAACAAAAGAAAATTTTTCTATCAGTCTGAAAACCAAGAACCTGTCACTTTTGTGCTGTAGTAGCACATGAGATTTCTTGATTCTACCACCATTCCTTCTTTTTAGAGAGAATCTTGAAGTAACATTACATGGGCTGATGGGAAGCCAGTTGGAAGTGTTACTTTTTTTTAAATTGGAAAACCAAATGAGTATACTCTTAAGTCCCTCAAAAGCACTGCTCATGGTATCTAATGTCTGTTAATCATTTCTTAGGAGAAATTATGGAAATAGCACTCAATGCACTAATTTTCTACAGCTTTTCTAATTACTTTGTTGATTTTTGAAGCGTAGATTTGTGCCAAGGTACACTGGGGTATATTTGAACAAAATACATAACAATAAAACTGTAATTGTAATTCATGTATGATCAACAAACAAAGCATTAATTTTATTAGTTTTGCTAGCAGTTTCTGTGTTTGAAGTGTGTGGTTGGTTCTTTAAGCCTGTGCTTCGTTACACTTTTTGCACCGTTCTGTCTTGCCTATCAGGCAGTGTCTGACATTGAATTGGTGTTTTATATGTAGATGTATGTGTATCTGTAGGTGATTAATCAAAAAAAAAAAAGTCCAAAAATATATGTAATGGGTGGTTTAGTAGTTACTTTTGGTAAGGCTTTCCCCTTCTCCGCAGTATTATCTTAACCATAAAAGAAGAAAAATGCCACTTAGGTTGTTCCAGTCAGTCTGCTTTCAGTTATTAAGTACTGCTACACTGAACACTCACTGTTCCATTGTACTAGTGTTAATCATACAGTGACTTCATCCATATTGTTTTACTAAAAATGCAAATAATGTATTTCTCATTTCAATCCAAGTGTCTCATGGTAGACTTCTATTTAACTTAATATCATATCATTAGAGACCAGAACTGTGTGATGAGAAAATGTGTTTTGGTATTTAGAAGCCTGTAAGACCACTTGTTTCTTTTTTGTGATGTTGCTCTTGGGTAGAGCTCAGGCGTTTTTTTCGCCAATATAAATGTGTTTCCAAAGCTTAACTTTTTAAAGTCTCAGTTTGAATTTTGAGGTTTTAATACTTCATTTCATTGCACAGAATATCATTGCCATGGATTTCTTTACTTTAATTAGGGTTTTTCATGTGTGTGTATATATATTAACCCACATATATAGTCAATGGTAATTTGCTTAACCTTGGGAAGGAAAAGTGGAGAATGGTAATATGAGATGCTTCAAGGTGTGTGGTATCCAGTATAGTACAGAATTTGTTCTTCTCTGCTTTTTTAAGGATCAGGTTCACTAATTTAACAATCAATTAAAGAGGATTCAAGGTCTGCTGTTTTTTGTCAGAGCAGCACAGCTAGACCACATGCATAACTTTTTTTGCCTTTATCTTTTTTTTTTGGTAATTTCTTTGGATGTGCATGGCTATCAGTGTTCCTGTCTCCTCTTGTTTGATTAAAAGAGGAATTTAGCAGTTCTTTTAATTGTGTACAGTATTAGTGGTTCCTCTGAATTTCCCCCCCCCCCCATTCTCTAAGAGAATAATTGGCAGCAAAATCGCTGCAGAAAACCTTTGGAATAAAGAACTGCTATCCCTTGAAATAGCTGCTGTTTCTGACTTTTTTTTTCCTCAGTAGAAGCAGAATCTAGCTGCCCAAGGAGAGGGAGTATCTTCTTTTGCTGGAAAGATGGAAAGATGAAACTGCCACAAAGAACAGGTGAATGGAGACGATAGCATTCTTGTAAACGCATACACCATTCCTCTGCTCCCTCCCCAGGAGACTTGTTGAAGAATGATGGAAATAGTGGCCACTGGTGAAAGATTGTCACTACTGTAGAGCGCTGCTCTTCAGTCTCTTTCAAAAATGTGTTAGGAAAAAAAACAACACAAAGGAGGTGGGCAATCTTTCCAGGCCTGTTCTTGTAATATTTCAGTCAGCTTTAAGTTTGCAAAATCTTCATTATTATGTTGACTGTTAGAGGTGAAGTCTGACCAATATGTAAAATATGAAAGGACCCACTTTTTTAGTTAATTTGGGACTAAAATAATGGAGGGTTTGTTGTAAATTCTTCAAACCCCTGTTTTGTACTGTATGTGCAGTGTAATGGCTGTGCGGGTGGACTGTATTTTGAATATTTATCAGACATAGCAAATCTGTATTTTAAGGTGTTGCAGCTGACCATCTTGTAATGCTTGCAAATCCTGAGTGGTAATAATCCCTTCTCTGAAGAACTGCAGAATGATTTCTTATCTCTAAATGGACTTCTGGTTATTTCAACCCATTATCTGTTTGCCCAGCAGTCTTAGGTAACTGGAATTCATCTGTATAGGACTGCTTTCTCTTCCTCCTCCTCTTTACCTAGCACTTCCCTTCAGCCCCCTTGCAAAGAAACAGGATTTCGCTTACCTCTTTTGTTTATATACTGACCTGCGAGTTTGAACAACTGATGTTCAAAGAGCTGTGCCCCAGGGAGAAGTGTTGAGCTAGTCCAGGAATAATTTTTGTATGAACTGTAAAAGCCCTTCTGTTTCAGATGACCACCTTACATTCTAAACCAAAGAACAGAGCAACTTGTTTGCACAGTGGATTGTGAGGCTTTGCAGCTACTGCTTTTTTTCCAGTAATGCTTTCTGGGTTTTTTTGAGAATTTAAAAGATCTGGTGATCTGGCTTTGTTTCTGGTTTTCAATTCAATGTTTTGTTAAAATCTCATACTGCAGGCAGTTTTACGTTGATACACAGAATAGTGACACTGATGTTGGTGTAACTAACTCCACACATGCATGACCCCCATATTTTAGGATTGTCATCAAGATGTCAGTATTTTCTACTGTAGACAGGGCAGTAATCTTTTTCTATGTACGTGAATGCTGGAACCTTCTTTTCCCATCTGTTTTGGAGCATTGTGTCAAATCTGAAGCTGTACTTGGAAGGCTGCTTGGATATTGCTTTTCTGTCCTGTTTTCAGACTCTAGCAGGTATTTCCTTCACAGCTCTGAGTAAGCTCTGCTGTCCTCGAGCAAGTGTCCTGAGGAACAGCGGGTTCTGCTTTATCCTTAGACTATGGGAGTTTACCTGGCAAAGAGAAGACTGACTTTTCTTCTCTGAATTGTGGCAGCCATGTTAGTGAGGTTCCATTAAACAGAATTACAAGGTCCCTGACTATGGCCCAGTCTGGCTTTGTAGATGCCAGAGATGCAGTCTCTGTTTGGATTATCAAAAAAGATGATTTGATTTTGTCACAACTGGTGTCTGCAAGTAGCTCAATCATGTTTGCTATAGGAGTTAAAACCACCAATGCATGTTCCAATTTTGAATTATGTCTTTTTTTTTAGTTGGGAGTCCTCAAATCTATGATTTTTGCTTTCCAAATAGATTATTTAAATCACACAATTATGATATTTATACAACTGAAGTTGTCTCTTCTGTGTTCTGCTTTACATGAAAATGCGTGTGCACCCAAGTACTGTTAAACTTTTCTGGTAAGATAAACTAAATTATATCTGAGTAATTTTTTTCTGAAAGCAGTCTGCAGCTTTGCTGTACAGATGCTCTCTTGGTAAATGAAACATTACTTACCTTAATTATTAGTGTTAATGGACATGCTGTGGGCCCAGTATTTGCTAATGTCAGGTAGAATCTAAGTTACGTCTTTTTATGCTTGACAAATGTGACAGTAACTGTAGTTCTGACTGTCTTGTCTGAATGAATCAATGGCATGTGCATGAGTAGTTGCTGGCAATCACCTGTAATGCATAAGCAGACTATCTTCTTCCCTTCTTTCAAGCATCTTCTGCAGGCACTGTTATTACTAAAATGCTACTAATTTGTTAGGTGTATGTGCTCCAGAACACTCTCTGTAACTGATGAATGTCTTGCAGTTTCTCCTTGTGCCTTTATCTCCTTTTAATGGTCTCTCTGCTCTTACAGAATCCGATATGCTTCTGTGCAAGTGTGTGATGCTAACTGCTGAATGTCTATGGCATTAATATAAGCAGACATAAATAGAGCAAGGCCTCTACAAAAACCATGTCTTTTCCTATAATACAAACAATACCTGTGTTCAGATATTATTTTTTAATTAAAAATTTTCGGTGGCTTCCTGGAGCTAAATTTGTACTCAATGTTAAGAGTACATAAAGTCCATCCTGAAACCATCTTTACAGGAAATTGAGATTCAAATTCCCTTTTCTGTCTTCTGAGTAGAATGGTTACACTTTTTAAACACATATATATGTATATGTTTGTGTGTATATGTGTATATATACATGTATGTAAGTTGTATATTCATTGGACAAGGAAGATTCGTATGTATGGGATAGTTTTCAAAATGCAGTTTCCCAAAAGCCAGTGAAGGAAAAGGGAGACATGAATGAAGTGGGCTGAAACAGTTTTGATCTTATTTGCAATACTCCTGTTTTGCAAGCTATAGAGAGGAAAATCATGGGTTTTTTTCCTGAAACAAAAACTGAGCTGGTTTACAGAATTTGAAGGGGTATGTACAAATAGCTATTCCTGCTTACTTGTTACCATGGATGTTATTTGGGGGGGTTACTGTCTTTGTTTTCATTAAATAGTTTAAAGTTTGGAGGACAAACTGTATGTCTTAAGTAAAACAGAAGATGAATCTTTACATGAATGGTGAAATGAACTTTAGCTGCACTAAATGCTTGCGTATTTCAATGTTGTCGTAGTTGGACACTGCACAGAACAGCATTTATATATACTTCATGTGTCTTGTACCAAGTGCTAAAGGAAGTTGCCTGCAATAGTGATACCTAAGAAGTTGTCACATTCATTAGAGTTCTGTTCTCCCCCTCTCTTCATAGCATTCCTGACCCGTCCACTACATGAATTTTTTTCTCCTGTGCCTTTTTAGTGTCATCATTTGACTTTTCTCTAGCAAAACTATAGTGATGAGTTTGCTATGCAAAAACACTTGTCCAAAGGGTTGTGTAGAGTATGAATAAATTTGACAAATCTTTTCTTCATTTTTCTTAGGAGATAAGTTTTACCTGGGATTGGTGAACTGGGGAGTCCTAATGCAGATCTTGGGCTAAACGCATGTAGGTAGTAGTGTTCCCCCATTTCCCTCATCAGTTACCACTGCCACCACTTGATTATCGGAAACAGGATGTCAGGAAATCCTGCCCTGATTAAGTCTTTTGGCACTTTAATTCCAAGAATTATTTCATTACTGAGAAAGAAATGCCCAGGCACGGTTTCACAGGACTGATGAAAAACACTTGAACTTGCCTGCAAACTTTCTGAAAAATTTCGCCTTTATTAGAGAACCTTTTCTCTGCATTCTTAATTTCTGTGCAATTAATCAAAGAATAACGGGAGTAATTATTAACTTTGACAGGCAAATTGTCTTCTACATCAAAGTACTGTTCTTCTAGCTCTCTGGCAGTGGACAAAATTAAATCTTTAATAGAAATCTTAATGTCTTCACCAAAAAAGAAGTGGAAAATGTTATGTATTATGTAGCATGTTACTTTTTCTTGCTTACAGGGCACAGACATAACGGCTAGTAGAGCATCTGAAAGGTGAGAGTATTGTGTTTTGAATACTTCCACTGATCTGACATGTATAATGGCAGTAGTTAAAACTGCTGAAGGTGAATCCATTTGCATTTCTTTTTAAAACCAGGTCTCTGTCTTTTGCTGATATTTATAAGCTTTTTATATAGCTTTAAGATGTTCTTTGGCACCTTTAAACATTTTTCTTTGCTGTCTCATAACTTGAGTTCCAGTATTTTAATTTAAAGAGCGTTCTGTTGTGAGAATGTGAAGCAATGTGCGTATTATGCGTTCTGAAGTATTGTCAAAAAGATGCATTGTGGAATGAAAAAATGGCATTGTGTCGAAAGCATTCTGTCTTGACAGTTCCTGTTCTGCAGAACTCTGAGTAGTTTCAAGAACTGGAATAGTTTTAGGATTTTTTTTTAAGTTGTTAGTCACAGCTTTTCAGTTACTTAAGTAAAAGGTGTGTTGCTTTCAAAAGGTGGCTAACAATTGTTTGGAGCTGGCTGCCAGAAATGGTTCTCAGAACTCCCCAATTGCTTTGTCAGATAAGTCTTTACCCCATAAAAGTGTTGTGTTGTTGTTACAGTTTTTTGTTTGTTTTGGTGTGTGTGGTGGTTGGGGGGTTTTTTGGTGTTTTTTTCTGGTTTGTTTTTTTTTTTTTTTTTTTTTACTTTTCACTCTGTTCTGAAGGTACTTAAAAGGAGGCTTAGCATTTGCAGTACTTGGTAGCATGAGGGTGGATTGGTTTTTATCTCACCAAGATTGGGTAACGCTTTGTCTGAAATGTCTTCTTCCTTTCCATCTTTCATATTTTAATAGGGGTATTAGAATTTTATGAAACCTAATTAATTCAGAAAGAGACTGGTGTTTACACAGACAGATTGTATAATGCTTATGGCTCTGGGTGTGCTTTCATGCTTGATATCAAGGAATGAGGGGATGGTTTAGGTCCTGAAAGTAATGTTATCTGCACTTAATTGTATTTTCACCCTTTCTTCTGCAGCCCTTCCAACATCTTCCTTTGGAACAGTAGAGGGTAGGTGAAGCTTTTCTAGAGACAGGCTTCTCTTTAAAACATGGCTAGCAAAATGGCAAAAGTGGAGGTGCCTTGTTTTTGTTTTATTCTGTCCTTTAAAGATCAAGGAAAATAGGAAGAAAGATCTGTTGTTGATTTTATGAAATAGGCCTTCGCTGTAATTAACAGCCTGGGAATTTTTCTGCTTGCTTTTCTTATCCCTGTGTTGTGAAAGTTTGCCGTCCTGCTGGGATTTCTTTTGGGAATGCAGAGGTGTGTTCTAGCTAAAAAGCATGTGCTTTGCCTAATGCGCTTTCCTAGCCATTGAGCCCAGCTGGCTGCTGCAGTCTGTATTTGTTTTGTCTTAACTAATTTTTATATCCATGCTTTAAATTAAACTAACACTTTTTGCATTGAATGACAAACCAAGCACAATGTCCATAAATGAAACCAAACACTATAATCTACTAATTTTTGTTTTCAATGTGCAGCATTACATAATCAAACAGCCTACTAAGAAGGAAGATGTGGAAATAACACTGGTGGCATGTAAATGGTGCTGAACTAAAGTGATCAGCCTTTGCTGAAGGGAAAATTTATATTGAGTTAGTGGTTTAGCACTTCCTTTCTGAAATACAGAAGACAAGCGAAGAGAGCAGGGTCTGGCTGGTCAGCACAAAATGTTCTTGTCAAATCTTCATATCTTTTGCTGTAGGAGACTATATATGCTGTCAACAGGTAGCATTTAGCTGGAGTCCACTGATGGGTTAATTTTCAGGGTTGCTGCAGTCTTGCAGCTACCTTTGAAGTTGACAAAAGTTCCAAGTACTCAAACTCCCTGAAATTTAGCCACTTGTCTTTCTGGTTTGGTCCAAATTATGAATGAACAGAATAAATGTTAGAAGGTTAAGCACGGAATAGAAATTCTATTTCAAAATAGTCATGAATCACTATTTATGAGTCTACAACAGTGATACTGGAATGGTTGCTGCAAGATTGTTCTTCGTGTATTTGTGGAAATTAACAATGTTTTTGTTCTTATGCCACCTTCTCTTCTTGTCTCCAGTTTTTGTAGTTGAGTGATGCGAGACGTTTTCTTGTTAGAAAAGCATTTGCCAATGGGAAAAGGAACGCGTCTTCTGTGATGCTCACTGATTTTGGGACTGTTGGGTCGTATGTCCTTCGCTCTAGACAAAGGCTTACTGTGGCTCATACCTATAAAGATGCATTACTGTAACATGGGCTTCAGTCTCAGAGGATGCAGAGCTTTAGCTATGAGGCTAGTGCTACATCATCTTCAGCGCTGTTTCAGGTAGTGCTGCTTCTCTACTTCTGCCTCTCTAGCCTTGTGGATGACAGCAACAGTTTGGGTTCTGGCACAGTTCCCCTCAGCTCCTCAGCCCCTTTCGCTGTCAGTTTGGGCTGTGTACCCTTCTACCTTTTTTTCTCCTCCAGACTGTCCACGCCTGGCCCTGGTTTACAGCTGCAGTTGCCACACTCAGTGCAATCGTAAGCATGGACGAGAGATGTAGGCTTGCCTCTTCTCTGGCTTTATTGCTGAATATGAAAATTTTTCATATAGTACCAGTGAAATATACAAAGCTCTGGCCACTTCCCACTCTGCTGTTAGGTACCAGAGGAGTTTGTGGTTTTTTTTTTTTTTTTAGTAAGATGCAGCAGCTGCTTGGAAGTTAAATAAAAAAAACCCTACAACAACAATAATAAAAACACCCCCACCCCCCCTTAACCCTGTTTGGATATTTATTGTCACAGCAGTAAGGACAGACTCTTTTCTTCTAGTGAATTCATGTAGTTTAAAGCTGCTGTGAGTAGAAGCGTCTCCCTTTGCTGCTAGGGTGAGTGGCATCTGACCTGCACGTAAATGCTCTCCTGTTCTCATATTCATTGTAGGCAAGCAGTCTGAGCTGGGTCAAGATGAAGATTTGAATCTATTTGATGGTTCTCCGTGTTGCTCTTCAAAGAATTGCATTGCAGCGAGGCTCTAGACCTTTTTTTTCCCTTTGCACAAATGTCAGTGGACAGATTTAGGGCCTCGATGTCAACTCCATTCACTTACAGGTTTGCCTCATGTTTATTAAACTGTGACTGATCAGAATCAAAGTAAATTTCCTGAAGTCAAAACTACTGATAATGACACCTCAAAAAGATATAAATAATTGCATTTGTAATTACACTATTAAAAAAGGGCAGACAACTCTAGGTAAGGTTACAGGTACTTCAAATGTAACAAACTTAAAATGCTCTTTTCGGTCTTAATGGAAGGTTGGCTTTGTGATAATTAGCAAAGTGCTTGGTAGTATCTTGGAGGTGGCAGGGGGGGAAAGGAGCAGACAGCTGAAACTTTGTAGTTCCATGTGTCTACAAAAAAGGCAAGTATTTGTTATGGCAGCATTTTTTTTCTTAACGTGTGGACAAGATGCTCTAAACTCAGCTTCAAGAACTGAGTCTGATGAGTGAAGTGCCAAATTGAGAATGGATTGCGATGTATTTTTATTTTGTGTTGAGTTTTGGGGGTGTTCTTTGTTTCTTTGGGGGGAGGGGGCGGGCAGGTTGGAGGGTTTTTTGGTTGCTTCTTGATTCCATTTAGGGGATTCCAAATTTCTCTACTTAGAAACCACATCTTCCCCAAGCCCTCCTGAACGACAGGAGCTAGAATTTCTTGTGTCCTGATCTTGAGAGGCAGTAACAATTTTAACTGCACCCCTCATCCCAATTCATTCCTTTGAGAGGCAGGTAAAATGAATTTATTTTGCAAAACAAGTTAATGTTCCAAATGCAACATGAAGTATTAAAACATAATAATTGGCTGTATGTCCTATGTAAAAAGGCAGAAGCTCCTTGCTAAGAAACTATCACCCACCTTCCTACACACACTGTGATTAATGATTACTCTGTGAGACTGCAGCAATTTGTGAACTCTTTAAATGGAAATGGATACAGAAATAAATTTATCATGAGAATGCTTATTTCCCAGTTGTTTTTTTTTTCTGAAGATGCTTTCATTCATCTTACCAGTTTTAGTGTGAGAAATTCAAACTCCTTTTCTCTTCCACAAGGTATTTTGTGTTCATATTGCTTTAATAACAGTTTTTCTAAGCTGACTTGCATGTCTGTAGAGTTCAGAACATCCATCTGTCTAAATCTTAAAATCTTCTAAAGGGTGAACTGCAGTTCTGACTGCCTCTGTCTTATCTCCATATCTTTAGGTTTGTGAATTTGCATGAATGTTTTCTGGTGAATGAAAGACCTCTTATTTTGCCCTAGTAAAATGAATTATTAATTTGTTTTGTACTGAGGTATGAGAAAATAGTAAGCTTCAGCTTACTAGCTATCGAAGCATGTTCTGTGCAAGCATATTGAGAATTTGCTTTCATTCTCTGGATGTTCCTAGGCAGTAATGTGCTAGTTGGCTTGGACTATTCTTGTACATGTACAGCTAGGTGAACATAAATATGTCCTCAGATGCTGATGTCTTAATATCGTAAGTGGAACTAGACAAGCAAAATTTCTAGTTTGTCCATTATAGTTCCATTTTATGCTTCATGCTAGTGAAAGCACTGTTGTTTGAGGCCCTGTGAATGCTCTGTCTGATTTTCTCTGAAAGGCTTGCTGTGTAATTTTAGAGGATGCACTTGTTCTGTGATGAAGGCTAGTGTGTATGGGTTAATGGTCTTTTCTGTGTCAGCACATTTTTCTGGCATATTTTTAAGGGGGAATGATCTTGCTTCTTGGGAATGGTTTGTGATGCTTTGGGCAAATCGGTCTTTGGAAGGAGAATCAGCAAATGTTCTGTATAGCTCTTGTATAACCAAAAGGGAAGTTTATTTCATTCTTTTGTAATGGTTTTTCTTGTAGGCACTGTGAGGGGACTAGAACTTGTCTTCAGCTCCTGTTAGACAAAGAGGAAGTTTTATTCTTATGGCAAGAAGAGAGTTTGGCTTGTATGCCTTATTTTTGTTACATGTATCATCATTGAAACCCACAATTGTCAGAAAAGTTGTAAGTAATGGGGTTAATTTCTGTACTACCAGTTGGCTTGCTTTGCTACAGTAAATATAAAAATGTCGTGTATAATAACTCTTAAAGTCTTGACAGAATGGTGCATAACTCATAGGAAGCTTTTAAAAGCAGAAATGTTTTCTACCAGACTAATGCTTTTTGGTTAGGCTCAACAATGGATCTACCCTATTTAGTGCAGCATTGTTTATTTTTAAAATAAAACAAATAGTCGCTAATAGATGCACTCTGTCACTCTCTTGCTGCTCATTTTCGACTAGTCTCCTTTTCTGCTGAGAGTATTTGTCTCATAAATAAGTCATGCCACAGAGAATCTGTGCTGTAGCATCATCCCATCCATCTTTCCTACTAGCAGAATTGCTTTGACTTTGATGTGGACTAATTAAGTTCACATATTTTTATGGACATCTTAGAGTAGTTAAAGAAAAGATAGCTGAAATATCTGTGCTTTTCTTAATGAGGCTGTAGAACTTGTTAGGGCTTTGATCCTATGTATCCTGAAGTGTCTTTTTTCTTTTCTTTCTGAAAGGATGCTATCTAGAGTATTTCCATCAAAGTAGTATGGCAAACTTCCCAAGAGCATACCTGTTTTCATATGAAGAATCCGATTTCTTAGTTTTATGCAAGGCAAAATACAGTCTCTGCAGCATGGGCAGGGTTTAATAAGACTCTGCACAGCATCAGGCAGGTTTGTGTGTTTAGCTTGCTCCTTGAATTGCTTCCCAAGTCACGTGCTCACAGATTAGATCAATACATTACCTAATAGGACGTTTAAAAACATTTCCACGATTTGCTGACATGGGGGAATGGTGAGGTAAAGTAATAGATTTTGTACTAGATCTTAGAATACACTACTGCGGTATTGGCAAGCCCCTTGTTCTCATGTGAAATTCGCTACTGCAGTGGTGCATTGCAGGAAATAGATAAAAATCAACACACAGAACATATCCATGCATCATATACATTCGGGGAAAGAGACATGCATTTGAACCTTAAGCAGCTTATATGTTTTCAGAAGGCAAATATGCTTTCCACTTCTAAAAGAATCCTACTACAGAAGGACATGCAATTTAATTTGAAAAAGATCCATTATTTAAATGGTTTAAAAACATGATAGGCTCTTAAATGCATCTTTATAGGGTACTTGAGAAATCATTTAGATTTGTAAATGCTAGTGGTGGGGGTGAGCACCTACCAAAGGAGAAGCAAATAAGCAATTTCAGCATAGTCATTTGAATTTCAGAGAATTGCTTTGTTCTTGTTGAAATACAGCTTTTTACTACTGTGACTATATATGGGGAAACCAAAATTACATCTTTAGAGCATCCTCCTATTTTTCTCCTCTAGCTTGTGCTGTCTGTCTTTTAAATTGTGCAACTGTTTGGTTTTATTTTTTCCCTCCCAAGTTTCATATCAGCCTTGTACCTGCTGTGGAATTCTGTGTGAAAGAAAAGTTGGTTTTTTAAAAAAACAAAACAAAACCAACAAACACAAAAAACCAAACTGATTTAAGGTCCACCTCTTGGCATGATCATCCAGAGTAAGGAGAGCAGGAAAAAAATCTGTATGTAGAGGGCAAATGATAACTAGTCAGATCTCTGTTTCACCCCCAAATACAATTCTTAATTTCATCAAAGTTCTCTAGTTTTAGATTGACTTGCACTGCTCTCTTGAGAGGAGCCCTTGAACCAAACCTGTGTTTTTGGAGGTTGGATAGACTTTGGCTGCAACATTATTCTCATTTAAGAACATGTCTTCATTGCAGAGTTGATTCAGAAAAATGTGTTGTCTCTCTTCTGAGTATTGTCCATACATATAATCCCTTAATTTTAGTGTGTTGGAGCTTTAACTGTAATTCCCTTCAGGGTACATACACCTCAAGCTTAAGATAGCACAGATTGTCAATAGAAGTAACTCCCCAGCTGCATAGTCTAATTGTTTTAGAGCAGGAAGGCATGATTACTGCACAAACAGCTGCAGTTGCTCTAAATGCGTGTCACTGTCCCTCATTTGGAGATGGTTCCACCTACAATTGAGCCAGTGGAACAAATAATGTGAGTGCTCCTCATCAGCACGAAGTCACCTGTCTTAGTTTAGAAAAATACATGTTAGGTGCAAATTGTATGAGATGAAGCAGAACAGTTTAAACCAGTCCCTTCCAGTAGGAAGGGGACAAATAAGATGAGTTTACTGATGTTTTCCATCCTGCCATTTAGTGCAAGGCCTCAATGGAGCTTTGATCTTACTGGATGGAAGACCACATTAAAAGCAAGTCACTATTCTTGTTCTGAATCTTTGGGAAAAAATGACTTACTTGAAGTAGCTCACTTAAGAATGGGAAAGGTTGCTTTAGGATAGGGTGATCCCAGTGTATAACGGCGTATAATGTTAGCAACTAGTAGGTCAAGTTTATTAGAGGAGAACTAAAGTATCTGTCCTCAAGAGGCCTGGTTCTTTCTGGAAGAAAGGCTCTAGGAAGGATTTTCTGACTCCTATAGATCAATCTTTGTATGTATTAATCCAGTTATTTGTGAATAAGGAAGGGGGGAAAAGGAGGTTGTCTTTTCTGAAATAACTTTCAGTGATTTTTTTTTTTTTTTTTTTTTCTTTTCTGCTCTCTTTCCCTTTACTGGTCTCAGAGCAGCTGTAGTATGTTTGGCACACAGGAAAATGGTCTTGAAAACTATTCTCTAAATGCACTCAAGAATTCAGAAAAGCATGTGGAGTCATAAAAAAACCTACTATATGATCTGACACTTAGGATGTATAGAAGCATTTTTAAAGCTTTCTGTGTGGAACCTGTTTGCTGTATGTCTTTTTTTTTTTTTTTAATGGACTCAAAGCTATTTCAAACTTGCTTCTTTCAGTTCAGATCAGTGAGTCTCCTTATTTTATACTGCACCTTTTTCCAACTTCTGCTTAGTGAAAAGTTACCCGTATTTTCCTTAACAGTAATAGGGAATGAACCCCTCCCTGCCAATTTAGGGCTGGAACAGTAGTGCCGTGCAAATAAGTTATTAACGTAACTACTCAGTGCTCTAGAACTGCTCAGTAATATCCATTCCCATTTTGTGGTGTAGTTTGGAGAAGGAAAGTGAATGCTCTGGCTATTGATTCAGAAGTCAGTGGGCGCTGGGATATTACCTGCTTTGTGAAAGTTTCTGGGATAACTTAATCCAGATTTTTCATCCTTCAGCAGAATGAATAGTGTTATTTCAGAAGATGTTTGTGGTCCTTTCAGGCTTATTCTGAATGTTGTTGCTTCCAGCTGATGTGTCTAAAGATGCTTTTATAGATGGCCTCTTTTCTTGCATGTTACCAAACAGCCCCTCTGTATTGCTTATGCCCTGTGAACTTGAAGGGTTTACCTGCATGTTCCTCTTGTGTCTTGTCTTTGGATCAGTGTTCTTTTTTTGTTACTAACAATTCACTTTTGTATTGAGCATTTTGCTGGTGTTCAGCTAACTCTTGAAAGCATGGCACACCTCACTTGTCATCTTCCCACCCTTGGGGCAGAGAATAAAAACAATTGTTTACTATGTCCAAAGGCACAAGGCAAAATACTGTCAGGCTTCCACAGTCATTTTTGTGGTTAATTTTACACGGAAGTGGTAACAACCTAGTTGGTATCTTTTTTTTTTAACTCTTTTTTTCTCTTTTTTTCTTCTTCTTTTTTTTTTTTTTTTTAAACTTAATTCTACTCATTCTACTATTATTATTTCCCTGGATGGGGATCCTGGTCCAATCAAAATATTTGGCCAACTGTGCTTTGGTTCCTGGTGGGTTAGCCACACTGCTGTTGTGGCAAGCCATCACTCCTGCAGAAGGTAGCTCAGGCTGCTTTATTAATTAGGATAAACTCCCATACTCCCCAGCCTCCAGAGAATTTGTCAGCTTGGCATCAGAGCATCACAGAACACTTAGCTGAGGCTTGTCATTGCCAGATGAGGAAATTGAGATAATTTGTCAAAACCAAAAACTACAACTGAAAAAGGAATAGGATTAGTGTGCTTTTAAAACTTTTAGACCAAAAAGTACTAATTAAGCAGATAATGTGAAATATTCTCATATTTGCCTCAAAAACTGCAAGTCTCATTCCCCATGTGGGTGCTAGTGTGTCTTCTGTGAAGATAGGATGGGGGGGGGCGGGGGATGACGACGACACCACCAAACCTGAAAAAATAAAGGCAGGGGGGAAATTGCCTTCAGAATTTGAATTGCAGAAAATATTTAATCATTCTTTCTCTGGCAGTAGGTACTGTGCAACTAATATTTTTTTCAAAATCAGGGTTAAATTAAGATAAAATGATTCTGAGGTTCAAACAGGTGAGTTTAATGTATATGTTACTTTGCCTTATCAAAAGACAGGTAGTTTGTGCCCTTCCTGGGATGCAGCATCTTGAATAAGGTGTAATGGCAAAGGTTTATCAGTCTGGAAGAAAAAAAAAATTTTTCTCAAGTCGCTTTCTAGCATCTTTTGTACTGTGTTCAGTACTTTCATTTTTCCCTCTTTCACAGTTTTTTTCACTTATAGGCAGAAGTAGGATTAATTGGGATTAGCCATGGGTAATCTAATCTACAGAAGGACAGCAAGCTGCTCAGATGGTCATAATGGTATATTTTTATTTACAGTCAGTTTGAGAACTGTGACGTTGTTAAATAACTTAGGCTATTTCATCTTTAATTATAAATTGTGATATTGTTGTCTTCAAACTTGTGCTCAGATGGTCAGAGCCAAACATGCTGTTCACAGACTAGGCAAATTGTGTAGACATCTTCTCTCTGCCGCACCCGATGGCAGTAAGGGAGCCAGCAAATACACAGGTGCAGAGCAAGTGCCTTAGATTTAATGTTTGCTGTTGAACAGAGCTGAAATACTTAACTGTCTTTTTCTGCTGCTCTCTAAACAAACACTTAGAATAACCCAGTTTAAGAAGTTACCTGTACTTGGCTTTTTTTAAAAGGTGACTTTCTGAACATTTGCCAAACCACAGAATTCTGTAACTAGTGCACAGTTTTGCTAGTACTAATAAAACCTTTACTGGTACCCCTGAACTTAGTGGGGCTGGAAACAAAATTTACAGTATTGATGTCTTTTTTTTTTTTTAAAAATAGACATTTCTAATCGGACAATATCATAATTAAGACTTGGTTGCAGGAAGTGAGTGAACAATACTTCAGTTGATTTTTATTTTTTTTTTTTTTTAAAGCTGATGTGTCAGAAATGTGCCCTGACTCAGAGTAACTCTGAATCATCCTATCAGCATGTGGAGGAGTGATTTATATGCCATACCACAGAGGACTATAGAATCAATTCCTTCTTTTTGTTTCTTGAAACCTAAGAACATGGCTTTGAAGTCTTAAGTATTCAAGTTTATGAAGTATCCTAGCCACTATACTAATGGATCTGTGACACACCTGCCTTAGGAAAGCAGTTCAGTGAATCTTGAAGTAAATGTAGACTAAGAAGTGATAGAAATGTCGTAAGGCAGATTTGATCTGAATTTGTTACTCTTGAGGTGCAAAGAGTTCTTGAGAGTAGTAAATCTTGTCAGCTGTTATTTAATATTGGCTTTCTCCTCTCACAAGGCAGAAGAAGCGCTGCTGTTGGAATAGCCATAGGGTCTTCATCTTCAGCAAAGAAAGAAGCAGTAGTCAGTTCTATGACCTTTTGTGATTATCTGTCATTTTTCTTTCAAAAAATAGGCTGAGGGAAGCATGCTGTTCATCACTCAACATGTGCTGCTGTGTCTACGTTACATTTGGACAAGAATTGGTTGCAACACAGATGGATAAGAATAAAGATAAAAGTCTGTGCCTAGGCTATGGTCTAGACATGGCAAGGTGAATATAGGAGAGGCAAAAATTGACAGAGAGTCGTCGTCTTTCTAAAGAATTAGACTTGGTTTTGGGCTGGAAAGTGAAGTGTACCCCTCCAGAGACTTTCAGTAATGATGATAACGTATTAGAAAATTAAATACTTTGTCTTCTTGTTTCTGATGTGTCTAAATGTTATGTCTGTTTTACACAAAAACTTACTATAAAAGGTGGGGAAATTAGAAATAGATCTGTATTGGGAAACTTCGACTTTCCTAATGCTAAGAATTTGTACATGATCAAACACTTGCAGAGATCCATAGCCAGGGTATTTGCATTAAGAGTACCTTAAGAATCTGCTTCGAGTTGCCTGTGAACATGTACAGTGTGGCAACACTTTCCTTATGATCTTTTAACCTCCCAAGCCTCCCACTGTCTTGTTAGTGTTACCTAGTTCATCTTTTCCTGTGAACCTTTGTGGTGAGTATGGTTTGCAGACTGTGAAGGGTAGGAGGTCTTTGGCTTACAAGCTTGTAACTGACAACAGCTCTATTCTGAAAGAGCTTTGATATATTTAGTGTGAGTGTAAGAGGCAAGACTCCTTAGGTACCCAAGTGGAAAACTTCTTTAAAAAGATGTTTTCCTCTCATATACAATTAAGTGAAAAACGAGCTTCTAAAGCTACTTCTGAAATAGCTGAAAATATGGAAGGATGGTTAGCAGTAGCTAAGGTCCATTGCATGCTTCTTGCTTTTTCTGCACAGTTTGCTTTGCAGGGATAGTGTATTGCCACTTGAAACTGCCATTCATTGATTTGAGGAGCCAATATTATATGAAGTTGAAACAGGTTTGTAGGTTTTTGGAACAACTGATGCTACGTGCCCAGCATGACCTTCTTGCTTTAGGTGGAGCCTGAGCTGACCCAGGAAGGGAGAGCAGGAAGAGAAACTGTCAGACAGAACTGCTAGGGCAAAATAATGCCTTTATTTTCTCCACCGCTGTTTTGATGGTAGGATGGTAGACTAATAATAAGCTGTTCTGACAATTTGAGAAGACTTGGAGTGACAGCAGTCTAGTTTTTGACCTACTGATGCCTGGTGCTTTCTTTTTAACTCATTTCATATCATAACTACTAACAATATTAAGAGCAGGTGGCCTTTTAGAGATGGACTCTATTGACATGTGTTAGAGGTGATTACAACCAGTTCCCTTTTGTGTGTTGTGCACTATTTTTTACATCCTCATTTGCTAGGCTCTTTAAACCTCCTTTAAAGAAGGTACAGAACCATTGCTGAGTGTCTGGGTGTGTGAGTTACCACTGTCTTAGTAGAAATAAAGGAGATCAGTAGAGGAAAAAAACACTGAAGAGGGAATTGGGGTATCTAATGTTGCTCACTCCTGCAGCTTTGTCAGAAGTGGTGTCAGTTACTGTGTATGTGTGCGTGCATACATCATTTGTATTGTGCAGAACCGTTCCCTCCAGTTTCCTGTCACTTAAAAAACTGATGATAATCTTCCAGAAAGAAAACGCTCAAGGCCTCTCTTGGTTTCTGTGTGCAGTTTGTTAGAATATCAAAGCGAAATTAAAGGGGATAGAGGTTCAGTATGGACTGAAGGAAGACTGGCTGGGGACATAAGATCAGGGATTGTGTGGGGGGAGAGAGAATAAGGTTAAAGATGGAGAGTGGAGTACTTTGAGGGTGAAGAGAATAAAGGAAAGAAGCAAGTAGGGAGCAGAACAAAATGATGGGGGGAGCAGAATAATAATGGGAGAGGGTATGGAGGAAGGGGAAGACTCTACATTTATGTCTTAGGATAAGGAAGGGGTGCTCTTGTATCTAGGAGGCCATACGAGAGAAAAGAAGAAGTGACAGGTTGATTCTGCAGCCGAAATGCTGGATGACTTCCCTAAAGCGTCTAGACCATAAGCAAGACCTAACTTGCTTTTAAAAAAAGTTGTGTTTTAAAGCAAGCTTGTGACTTTATGGATCTGACTGATTTTGATTACTCATTTGCAGTATTGTATTTCATCTTAGACTGTAGCCTCAAGAGATGTGAGCAGGGGTGGGAGTATTATGAAACAAAGTGATTTGATTATTTGGGGTGGGGTGGGAGGGTGGCAGCTTTGTTTTAACTTAGCAAATTGTTTAAAAGCACAGACAGATGAAAAGGAGACAGCTAATCTAGTTATGAATAGCCACTATGGTTTTTGATATTGATTTCTTTCCTCACTCTGTTGTCTTTTAACCTTGTTTTCTTACAATTTTAGAAAAACCATCTTGAGCTATACTGAACAAGTAGAGGATATGGATAAAATAGCTTACTTTAAATAAGTGATTTAACTTCCTCTTTTAACTTACCACTACTTTTTTTTTTTTTTACATTCTTTGATTTCTCTTTATTTTCATGGAAATAAAAATGCTTAAGGTATGAATTTTCTGCCTTTTAGCCTAAAATGATTGGTTTTTACAAGCTTGTTCTGTCATCTGTTTACAATACATTTAATGCTAATAGATTTATTTTTAGCTGGCTAAGTAAAATAGCTAGTTGCTAGAGTTGTTGTCATAGCAGCAATCTTAACAGATAGGCTGATCCTATTTAGCTTTTGCAGCCAAAGAGCAACCGTTAGGCAACAGTTTGACAGTTCTGCAGTATTTTTCTAAAGATGGAAATTGTGCTGGTGGTGGTGAATTTTTTTGGTCCTACTTTAAAATATTTCTTTCTGTAGGTGTGTGGAGTTTGATTCAACCAATCTATTTTCATCCGACAGAACTTAGGAGAACTTTGAATACACAACATGTGAGATTCAGGATTTAAGTCTTAATTTGTAGAAGCTTGAAAATAAATTACATGGTGCAGCATATTGCAAGCTGCTTTGTTGATTATTTTTTTAACAGCCGTAAGTATCCTGAAAGAAAAATGCCAGACTAGAGAACAGGATTGTGCATCATTTATTCAGCACTAATTTTAAGTTGTGGCACACTGGGCAAATATTACTGAAGAACTTCGGGAGTTATTTTTGGTGAAATGCACTGCCTGGGTTAGATGATAGCTTAGTATTTTAGTAATTCCAAATCTTCTTTTTTTAATATGAAGAAAAAAAGGCACATCTATATCGTAAAGCAAAAAAAATAGTTATTTTTAGATTAGCCTGTAAAATAAGGTGTACCTCTAAGTGATCTCTTTAGGTCTGAGCTGTTACGAAAGCTCAGTTACTCTTAAACATATGTCTGAATGCAGTTGCTGTTGTCTGAGATGAAAAGTGAATTTACTGTGAGGAATTTCTCCTGTCTGTATCTTCCAATCAGATGGTATTGGACCTGAATTGTTTTCTGTGTTGTTGAGCAAAAGACTTATCCGTCAAAGTCTCTTAAGTCTCTTACTAGACAGAGTAATTTTTCAAAAGTTTTGTTGAAGTACCCAAGTTTAATGCTAACAGAAAGTTTTGGGTGGTGTTGGCTTAAAAGAGTGCTTCAGATACGATTTAGAGTCAAAAAGTCTACTTAGCCTTCTAATTGCCTTTTTTTTTTTTTTTTTTTTCCCTCCAGGCTTGCTTGTTAAAATGTGTTATCATAGGAATCCAAACCATCATGTCAGGCTTACATGCTTATTAATTTCCAATCAATCATGGTAACTTTCGTGACATACCTCCCCATTCTGGGTCGCTCAGGGAACAGTTACCATGTCACTTTCCAAACTTGATTCAAAGCCAGTCTGAGAGTAGCAAAAGTGATTTCTGTAACTCTTTGACTGGTATGGATTTGATGTTGCGCCACTATTTTGTGGGCTGGTATAGAGAAATCTGATGAATGAATCTGGCAGAATCTCGCAGCAGAGAAATGAAATGCCATATACCCACAAACGTTTTAATGTTCAAGTCATGTTACAGCTTTTGAGTGGATCAAGGAGCTTGGTGCTGTGAAAAAGCAGAGTTTTTGCTGTGGTTCCACTTCCCAAAACTCCTGCCTCTTCACCCTTTTTACCTCCCTGCTGGGCATCTGCTTTCCCTGAGCTCTGATACTCATCTGAGTCTATTCCATCTCCCCTCAAACTTACTAACCTGACAAAAGATTAGTTTTAGTCTAGCTTCAACTTCCATGTTAGCAAGCTGAACTGGCTCAGCGAAGGGGCTGTTGAGCAGCAAAGCACATTGCTTCAAGGCAGGGACTTGTGGGTGGGAGGTGATTCTGAATAACTGGGCAACAACAGATGCGTCAAGACCTCGCTTCCCTGGTAATCAGCATCTCTGCTGCTGTAACGTTAAGCTTGTGCTACACTAGCCATAATGCCCAAAGATTTTGCACCAGTAATGAATGTTCGTGTGGCTCATAGCTGGATGGAGGAACTGATACAGGTTAATCCTGGGGGGAGTGGCAGGTTCTTTTCATGCACATCTTTCTCCTGGCTCGCACATGGCTGTGCAGGTCATTCTGCTGGTACATGGTTGGTATGGGAACAGAAATGCTCAGGTGGGAATGGTAGGATTGTTTGTGTATTTTAGCAGCAGTGCCTGCTTCCCCCTGCTTGAAGTGTCATTAAACTACAGGCTGGGAGTTGTAAATGGGTTGATTATTGTCTGCTCTTAGATGAGACCTGCTCCCTATCAAGACTTGGTAATGTATTGGACAAATGGAAGAGTTTTCTCTGTGAACATGTCTAATTGGTGGTTTTGTCACACGGGGGCAGAACTGTTTCCCCTGCTGGTCTGCAGCCTTCAAAAGGCACCGAGTAATAGGGAAAGCTAGCAGTTAGATCTACGTCTGTTTAGCTGGACTTGGAGATACGTTTCTGTCACTCATATTCTGTGTCTGTTTCTCTATTCCAGGCAAAGTCGTGCATTTGTCATATGTGTGGTGCCCACCTGAACAGACTCCACTCTTGCCTCTACTGTGTCTTCTTTGGCTGTTTTACAAAGAAACATATTCACGAGCACGCAAAGACAAAGCGACACAATTTAGGTAAGCTGTCATCCTGATATACTCACTGGTGCTTTTTAACTCGCTGTATTATCCCTGTCAGTTCCAGGCCAGTTAAGGTGATATATTCTTATAGCTACCTCATTAGGCAGGGAGATCAATTTTATTTGTGCTTTGGGTTAGTTTAGTGGCATTATTTTAAACTTGGTGCTTAAGCTTCCACTGCATCACAGATAAGTTTTTGTTCACACCTTAAAATTTGAATTATTACTGTTTAGTATCTTAGTGTTTATGAATTAATGTCATATATAGGGAAAAATAATAAAAATGTGTGTAGACAGATTTTTTTTTTTTGCTAAGTGTGAAAAATAGTGGGTTTAGTGCCTTGAACTAGAGCATTTATTTCAATGAACTTTTTTTCGGGAGGTCATGTTCGCTTTTTTTGTCCTTGTTAAGGAAAAAACCATGATTCCTATCGCAAAGATGACTAATAAAATAACAATCAGAATTATTTAAACTTCTGGGGTTAAAAGTTTAAAAGTTAAAGGTTTGGGGGTTTGGGGGGGGGTGGTTTTTTGTTTTGCTGTTTTGGGGTTTTTTTGTTGGGTTTTTTTGGTGTTTTTTTTTTCCCTGGCTTGGCTTCTTGTTTCCAGTGGGGCCAATAACCTAAGTAATGAGAAAACTGTTTAATTGGTATGGAGTACCTTTCCCTCAACTGCCTCAAAAATGTTGGTAAAATGCCAACAAGTTCTTCTATTCTGTCAGCTTTGGTGCTATATAATGTTCAAAACCAAGAGCATTCAGTTTTCTTTTAAATTACTTATTGCTTGTAGTTTAGAACATTTTGGAGTTATAATGCAAAATCCTGATCATTTTATATTAAAATTCTGGTCGTGTCAAAATGGATGTATACAATTTTGCTTGGTGTACAAGCACAATTTTTCTTCAAATGAAAATACCTTCTTGGTGTGGAGTCATATAAGAAACAAGAAAAAAGGCATTATTTCATGGAATAAATTTTCTCTTGACCAGCGTGGCCACCATTCTCATTTAATTTATCCTAAGTGCTTATGGAACAAACTGTCTTTATTTTTCATGAAGACAAAGATGTTCCAGAAGGCCAACAGAGCTCTGTACTCCTGTGCTTAAGAAACTGGCATGTAAGTTTACTATTCATGGAAAAAATTATTTAAAACATCAAATTGTTATAGTTTCTTTCTCCATATGTGTCAAGAAAGAAAAAATTCAGGCTCCATAGTGGTATAACTTAAGTTTGTAAATGCCTTGAAAAATAGAATACTGGAAAATAGTACTGAATATCCATAATGTTTATGAAGTTGCTAGCCTTTGAAAGTGACATGACCATAATTCTTGATGTCAAGGTAGGCAGCAATATTCAGTATAAACTGAAGCACAGGTGGCTGTACTTTAAATAAGTTCAGGAGAAAAAAATGAAATGTACTAGTATGAGGAGACATCTGAAATTGGTAAGCGCTGATAAGGCCACATCTGGAATCCTGTGTCCAGTTCTGGGCTACCCTGGAGCTACTGGAGAGAGTCTAGCAAAGTGCCACAAAGATGGTGGAGGTACTGGAACACCCCTTATGAGGAAGGGCTGAGAGCACTGCGACTGTTTAGCTTACAGGAGAGATGGCTCGGGGATCTATCTCATCTGTGTGTACAAATATCTGAAAGAAGGGTTAAAAAAGGTGGAGCCAGGCTTTTTTCAGTGGTGTCCAGTGACTGTGGAAGAGGCAGTGAGCACAAAATGAAACACAGGAGGTTCAGTCTGATCATCAGGGAACACATTTTTACTGTGAGGGTGACCGAGGACTGGAACAGGTTGCCCTGAGAGGTTGTGGAGCGTCTGTCCTTGGATATATTCAAAAGCTGTCTGGGCATGGTCCTGGGCAACCTGCTCTAGATGGCCCTGCTTGAGCAGGAGGGTTGGACAAGGTGACCTCCGGGGGTCCCTGTCAGCCTCAACTGTTCTTTGAAAATTGAAACGACCAACCCTATATGACAATTTTTTATTGCTTTTTGCAGGGTGTAATCTCAAAGGGCTTTTGAAGTCAATTCATAAGGTGAAATTACTTGGGAATCTTTACCAATGCAGAAGTACAGATTACTCTAGGTAAACTCTTTGTAAGGATTTCTGGTAAAGTGTATATATGTATTAAAAAAACCCTTCTGTGCCAATATAAGTTTATGGCCAGGTTTCTGGTTTAAAAAAATACAGTGCTAAATTGAGACCGTAGACAGTATTTGCCTGTTTATCTGTGGATACTGTGGAAACACTGTAATATTTTTACCTTTAAACTTACCATATTTATGGAGAACTTTTAAAAGAGCTTTATAATTGCACATGTTGTGAGCTGCTGTTACCTACGTATTTGGGAAGCCTAAATTCAAGTTAATTTTTGTGCAAGGTAGAATTTGTTGTTGTCTGCTGTAGTGAAATATCTTCTGTTTCCTTAAAGGAAAAACAAAACTGGACAGAGGAGGGAGGTTCTTTGAAGATGCACTCTTGCTTAAAGACTGTTGTAGTTATTGTCGTGGTACTAGACAATTAAGAACGTGTCAGATAAGGTACTTCCCAAAGGAATAGCCTTTAGGTAAAAAGGGCAAGACTGAATTATACAAGCCGAAGTACAGAATACAGTATTGTATCATCCCCAAAAGGATTCTTTTGCAGCTAAATATAATGTACTCGGTGGACAAATACACGTAATGTGAAGACTGTACAACTGACGGTTTGATTTCTAGTTTTGAAGATTCCTTTTTTTTTCCTGTGTATGTTTTGGTGTTTAATTTTCAGCTGCATGTGAAATGAGCTGTAAAAATATTTTCGTAGTTTTGCTAGTGCTTTTGGTTGCTTTTACTGCTGCAGTTTTCGTTGGGGAAATAACATCTGATAGGCAAAAACAAGTTAAGTGCTTTGAAATTTCAAAACGAACAGGAATTATTTTAAAACACTTGGTGACTTTTTGCTGAGCCAACATCAGTCTCCATGGAGACTAGCAGGAACTGCACACTTAATCACAGTTCTAAGAAATAGCATAGATTTCAGCTGTAACAGCTGTCTGAGCACTGGAAGTGATGTTTTTGCAGCTAACTGCTGTGTGTTTCAGGAGGCTTCAGGATCATAGCCCAGAGTGTTCTTAAAATACATCCCTTGTTATCTCTACTTCCCTGGGCAATATAAATTAAGACACTCACACTCTGACCTTATAGTGATACCTGTACTCTTGCATCTGCTTGCCTATTCAGTGTATATTAATAATACTGTACTTATTTTAATATATGCCTTGAGTTGTGGATGTGGGTGATGGGTAGGTGAAGTAAGATCCAGCTATATGAGCTTCTTTTTTTAATGTCTGCATTGCACAGTCTCTGTTACAGTTGGTCACCATGATAGGCTGATATTTCCACTGGGTTGGGAATTGTTAATGCAATGTAAAATTTTTATACAGGTGTGAAAGCCTTTAGAAAGAGGTAGATAAGACTGACCTTTCCAGAACTTTGAAGACTTGGGACTATTCAAACTAGCCTTTTCATGTTCTGCTTCAGTGCTGTTTTCTTACTGTGTAGGCATCCCTCATACCCCTCCAAATACATGAAAATGGTACCAGTTCTAAACACCCATGGGTATGTCCTAGGACTGCTCAGAGATGGTCTGTGTCAAAATACATAGTATGCAAAGGAGTTGTCAGGAGCAGATAAGGCAGGGCTGTCTGTCCATATCCTCCTTGGGAATTGTAAGGTACTTAATCAAAGTCACTGTAATAGACATCTGATTATAGATGCTACCGATCTGAAATCCAGCAGCCTAAGCAAAGTGGTATCTTAGTCTGTGGACATTGTTACTTCAGGAGATATAGTTTCTGCTGTTGCACTTTTAGTAATATAGAATCCTTAATTTTTCCTTTTTTCCTCTTCTCCCAATTTCATAAAACATGGTTTGGTTCTTTGAAGTGGTTGTACTGGCTGAAGCTGTGTCATAAATATCCAGCCTTCTACCCGATAGTGGTCAACAGAGGTAGCTTAGAGAATAAGCAGCAGTATAATTATTAAGCATTTTTTCCCTTTTTCTACTACTTAGCTCTTCAAAAACTTTCTGAACAGGAGACTGCTTCTAGGTGCTTTTGTTCCAGCAGCTGCCAGTAGCCTGTCCAGTGTTAAAGCCTGGTTCCTTTTTGGCACCCACAACATGCAAAGGCAGTGAGTTCCACGTTTTTTCTGAGCCGTGTGGAAAAACACATGTGTTTTTTCTGGTTTGCTTTATAATGGATCTTGTAACTTTGTTCTGTATTTCTTTTGTGAGGAATTGAGAAATGGTGAGTAAAAAGTCCTTATTGATATCTTCTGGGATTTTTGATCTTTTTGATAGTGTCAGATGTTTCCTTTTCCCAGCGTGTAGGATCCTGAACTATTTTCAGCTTTCCTTACTGAAACTGTTGTATGATTCTCAAAATCCTCATCATACCTTTTTTTTGTTGTTGTTCTAATGTATCCATCTGTGGTGACAACTCTTTGAATTAATACAGTTTACTATACTATTGACTTGCATTCTTAGTTAATACTTCCATGACTTCTATTTTGTGTTTCTTAATATGCTGCTCAACACTGAGCTGATGTTACTTGGAAGTTCTACTCAGTGATGCCAAAACTTCTTTCCTGAGTGGCAATTATTATTTGTTTGCTACCTTATTGGTAGTGATTAGAGTTTCACTCTTGGTGGTATTGCCCGTTTGCTAAGTATCTTGAAATCCTTCTGGAGCTTTTTGCAAGCGTCAGATTTGATTATTCTAAATGAATGTGTGCCATCAGCATACTTCACCATCTTCCTATATATAATCCTTCCAAATCGTGTCCCAGCACCTGGGGAATCTGCTGGTGGTTTCTGTCCTTGTAAAAACTGATGGTCCCTTCCTTAAGTCTTCTACAGTTGCTCAATGAAGGAAAGTACACAGTAACTTAGTCCCAGACTAGCAGGAACAGGAAGGTGACCATGAACAGTAGCACTAAAAGAGAAGAGAGGTTGGTGCTCTCAGAGAGTAGAGAGAGTTCATCTTGAAACCGTAGCAGTGATTCTTTTATCAGTTTCCCAGTTGGGACTGAAAAATCCTAGGCAGATACCAAATGAAGTTTTAATATTCTCTCTGAGTGACTATTTTCTGTTTCTGTTACGTAATGATTAAAACTTTTTCGGTGGGATATCATATGAGAAGACAAAATAGATGATTTTGAGAGTGGAGTATTTGTGTAACCTTGCTTGGGAGATTTCTCCCACATGCTACATATATATATATATATATATATACACACACACACACACTTAGCTGCAAGAAAAAAATCACCGGTATGAGGAAAGCCTGTTACAGATAACAATTCTGAGTTAGATTAGTTCAATTACGGTATCAAAGCTCTGTGTAGACGTATTTAAACTTGGTAAGGAGCCAACTCATTCATTTCCATGCTATGCTCCTATCTGTTAGAGGTGCACTCTTAACACATGAATAGTATCTCTGAAACAGCACATAATGCAGTTTTTGGTTGAAGTTTTGGTCTGCTGTAAGGCTCTGTTCTGGAGTTAAAAGAATAGAGGTAGGTGAAATAGCAGGCTTGAGGTTCAGTGGTTAAGGGACTAAACAAGAAAGAGTTGGAAGGCTGAAGTACCATTCAATTTCTAAGGAGGCTGGCAAACAGTTCATTTCAGAATTAGTCCTGTAGAGTACATTCATTATTTATTAGATCACAAACTGTTGAACTCTTTTTTCTACATATATGCTGATGTAAGGTTCAGTCCAATAAATACATTTGTGGTGAGAGGAACTGGGTGGGTGAGCATAATCACGCTCATAGATTAAGTTGAGGATTTTTTGGTAGAATTCAAAAAGCTTCTACTTCCCCTAGAGAATAAATAAATAATTTTTTTCACCTGATTCAGGGGAAACATGACAAAAAGCTGGTTTCTATACTTGACGTTGGTCAAAGGAAAAAATCTGGTTACTGCTGTTAACGCATACCTGTCTGTTGAAATTTAATATGTCGAAAAAGAACAGATGTAAAGGAATGACAATAGAAGTTGTTTAATTTTCTTTTGAGTTGGAAGGTATTGACCATAGTGTTAATTCTGCATGATGGCAGTAGAGTTGAGTTCTTTTGTAAACAGCTGAAACCAGGACAACAGCTGAGACTTTCATTATACTCTGTGTGGAAGGGGCAATTAAAGCAGTTCCCAGCATAGTGTATGGCAGTGCTAGAGTAGTAGTTTGGTTTTTGCTTTTGCATCTAGACTCAGAAAGGGGTAGAAAAGGTCATCTGGGGATTTTACCAGCCTCTTGATTTGACTTGTGATGTTTTGCTTGGTGATGGTGTGGAGAAAAGTCTGTTAAGGAGATGAAGGCAAATGGAAAACAGCATGCAGTGTTTTATAGTTCTGTCAGAGATGGATTGTGTCGGACTAATATGTCTTTTTGATAATATAACTGATTTTCTTAGAAAAAGGAAATACGCTGGACCTAATTTGTGTAGATCAAGTGAAGAATGTGACATTTTAACCCCATGGAAATTGTTACTTGAGGTGGAAGTGACAGGGATTAATATAAGAATTGTAGTGTATATGAGGCAGGATAAAGAGAGACTGATGATGAATAAACTGAAAGCAGAGTGTGTAGGACACACGGACTTTACTAACAGAACCGGTCCTGGTTTACTGCTGTTTTCTAGTAATTGAAGAGAAGGAATTACATTTGTGTATGAAATTCATGAGGGTCACAAAATTCAGAGGTATTGCTTACACTGAGGAGGGCTAGGTAGTCCTGTGATAAGAATTAAATAACCTCATTGACTACAGTAATAAAAGTGAGATGAAATTTGATAGTAGAATGTACAAACTCTTTCTACTTCAATATAATAATATCCTTGTGATATCAACCAGAAGATCATTGATTGGAAGCAGAGGAGGAGGAAAGCATTTTGGATATACAGGTCAGCCATAGGGTATGGCTTTGAACCTCCAATATTCCTCACAGCCATTAAAAAATATGCTATTCTAGGATGTATTGTGCGAAGTATTGCAGGCAAATTTTCATTTGCTTATGTGATGCGCATTCCAGCATGGCATTCCTATAGTTTAGCTCAAACTTTGAGCCAGACTGAACTCGTAAGAAGGCAGCAGGCATTTGTTCATTGCATCAATTTTCTTCTGCTAGGAGCTGCTCTGGTGAGTGCAGGTAGTTAGGAGCTTCTGTAAGCCATCTCTCAAAAGCTCCTCTTACTATCAGAAATGACTCCTGAAGAGTTCTCTGTACACCAGGAATATCCTTAACCCTCAGAAAGCCCATCTCTTGATTATTTACCTGCATATTGCCAGCTCTGCATGCATCTGCTTGCCTCAGACCCAGCTACTAACTTCTGAGCTGTTCTGCATCTTACTACTGCTTTTATTGAAAATAGTGTTTTGAGGTAAGTCTCCATTGATCAAATGAGAATATGCAGATGAGTGTAAGCAGTTTGCATCATATCATGTGGAGCAGCACAAGACTTGGTGGCTGTGATTTGGGGGTTCTGCCCCCAAATTTCTGAAAAAAACCCAGCAAGATTAAGTAGGGAGTGTTTAACAATTTCTCTCCTTTAAACCTGAATAATATTTTGTGGGATCAAGAAAAGGTGCTGTAGGCAGGAAGATTTCATTCTTTTCAGGTTTGCTGCAAACAGGGGAACTGTTGAAGGTTGTAGGGTCAGAGAAGGGCAGGGAGAAGACTGACAAAAGGCAAAATATATTTTATAATAGAAATTGCAGGGCAACTTAAGTATAGGCATGCTACGGACTCCTCTGTAGTATACTAGGTGTGTGCACACATATTTAAGTAGTGTGTGTGTGTGAGATACATGTATTTCTGAATGAGGTCAAGGAGCTGGAGTTAATATTCTGCTCATAATAAATTAACATAAAATGTTTGCCAGACCATGGTTCCTCTAAATTAACAGCTAAAAACATTTTTGGTATGTAGATTCCATAGGGATACTAGGATATTTTTCCTTCATCTTACCTGCCCTGGCTTGAATTTGCATGCTGATGTAGGATGATACTCCAAACCATCATAGAGGCAAGTGTACAGCACAGAGGCTGGCCATTTGGCTTTCTAGTTTTATTTAAGTGGTTTGCAGGGTAGTACTGGGTACTTGCCGTGTTTGGATTGCAGGCAAATCAGTCCCTTTAAACATTAAAATTCTAGATCTGTATGGGGCCAATAGGCATCTTGGAGACTTTAGAGCACAACCCACAAAAACACTTCTTACCTGTTGACTGCTGGTTTAAAAAAAGAAAAAGTGGTACTTGAATAGAATGGCACTATCTCAAATATTAGGAGAAGAGAATAGAATGTGAGAGGGAAGGATAATGCTTAACTGTGGCCATCATTTTTAATGTATATTAAAAGATTGGGTATCTCATGCTGCATTTTTGGCAACAAAAGGAAGTTTGGGGCAGGTTTGGTTTTGGTCTTCTCCCTGCCCCCTCCCTTGCCCCCAAAAGTAAGTACCTGCAATTCTCAATGGTTGCAGTGGAAGCTAGGTTTAGCAGGACTAGCTTTTTTTGTTGTTGTTGGGTTTTGGGTTTTTTTTGTTAATATGTATCTGTGACTAGGAGAGTTGATAAGGCTGTGATCACCTTGATAGAGACTGAGAAGATAAGGAAAAAGGAATGAATAGCCTTTGATATGTCTGCTCACTAGTTCCTGGCAAAAACTCAAATATGTAAGTTGATGCATCAGATGAGTCTGCTAGTGTGTTTTGGCCTCTTTGTTTTGTTTTGTGTGGTTTTTATGTTACGGTTTTTTGGGGGTTGGGGCTGGTGGTGTTTGGGGTTTATTTTTGTTTCTTACTGAGGTTAGTAAGATTTTCTTACTCATATCAGGAGACCATAATATCTTCTCAGTTTAGGAATTCTGACCTGTGATGTGGGTTCCGGGTGCCAGGAAAACAGGAGGAAGGCAATCAGATACTTGTTTTGTGCTAATATATCAGATACAAGAAAGAGTGGAGAGCTGGCTGAAATTTAGCAAATCACTTCTTGTGGACTTGAGACTATTATCTGAAACTGGTTTAATGATTAACACTTAAGGTGAGAAATTAGGGCATATGAATTATCTTAGGATGTTGACTTAGAATACTGTCTAAAAGAATTACTGATTTAGTCTTCATTGTTACAGAAGTTGAACAAAAATGTAGGTGACTTGCATAGAATATGAGTGTGTGTTGATTTCAGGTTGATAACATGCCAAGATTGAGTCACAGAAATTCACAGTGGAATTAATTTCAATACAGGTAAAAATTGACTGCAGTTCTGAGTTGCTGTAGTTTTGTTCTACTTGAATGCAACCAGTGCTCCAAGGAAGATGATACCAAAACATGATTCACAGACATGTCATATCTGATAGAAGTCTGTTGTATATTATGCTGAAGTATCCCATTTTCAACTGAGCAACATTAGTTCTATTCACCTAGGTCTTTCAAAAACTGAACATACAAGTTTCTTAACTGGATGAGACGTGCGCGCGCGCACATGCGTACTCTGGATGTGGCACGTTTCCCTGCTTTTTTACATGTTGGTATGTTCCCATCATCGCTGGTCTCTTAACATTTTCTCAAGGATGTCAGTGGATATATTTGGCAAAGTAAAGCACTCGGGCTTAAACAAAACACTTTACTTGGCTCCCAGATGGAGAGTTTGAAGACCGTTTGCTGCCTAAATTTAAACTTTCACTCCTGAGCTGTTGTGTTTCGAAACTTATTGTCACTTGCACCAGTAGATAAAGTCGTTCATTCCCGCGTGATCTTCTGTGATGCCTCATTTTTTCTCCAGGCTGATAGCTTTATTTTTAAATGAAAAATGAGGTATGTTTTGATTTTTCTCTCTTGTGTCTCAGCTGCTTAGAATTTTGTATATGAAGAGGTACGAGGAGATCTGACTTTTTAAGTAAGACTTGCCTGTTGTCAGCATAGCAGGTATAAAAGCAAAGAAAAATGTTACATTCCAAGAGGCCTTTTCATTCTTAAGTTACTTTGCCTGTGATCCACAAGTAGGTATTTTGAATTCCTGAAACAGGAAATTAGATTAATCAAATTTAATAAAATGACATTATGATTCTTATAAATTTCTTCTGGTTCTTCCCTATGAAAGCAAAAAGTATATTTCTACTGAATGTATATTTTATTTTTCTAGTGTAATCAATTCTGTATGTGTATTAAGATAAAACTAATTTAAAGTATTCTGATTTCATCACCCTGCCACCTCCTGAGAGCTGTAGAAGTAGTGTTAGGAAAAGCAGATACTGGAAGGTAGGAGCAGCAGCCATTCTGGAGGAGCCTCCTAAAAGAGACGTTCATCGTGAGGAATGCGGGGCATCAAGGCAGAGTTGGCAGTGGATTAATCTGAAACATCTAGGCGTTGTTTCTAGGTTAGTAGTTCCCAAACTTTTTATGAATGTGAGGCCTGATTCTGTTAGTTTTGTGATGCTAAATACTAATGCAAATGATTAAATTTGTTACATGTGCACTCTCATACCTTACTGTCATAGTGTTTTTTTCTGAATTTTCTGGTCAGGTGTTTCAGTTTGGGTAGAGCTTCACAGCAATTTAGTTTAAAAAAAAAAAAAAAGAAGTAGTTTTAGCCTGTTATGAACAATGAGGTGAAAATTGTGTTGCCCCACCCACCAAATCCTTTGAGGGAGAAAGTTTTTTTATGAACTTTGTCCATTCGGTGTAGTGTAACTTCCGTTAGCGCTAACGAATTGCTTGCTTTGGAAGAATTTCTGTCAGTAAGAGAGTCTCTTCAATGGTTCCTCTGTTGGGGACCCTTTGCCCAGCGCCTGCCAGGCCCTGCGGACCAGCTCTGTGGGCACGGTGGCCCACCAGAGTGACTTGGTGGTGGATATTTTGTACTTTGCCCTAGAGAAAACATTCTTTTTTCACCCCAAGATGGCCAGAATAATAAAGTATATTTCAAGGGAAAAATCTGAATTATACTAATTTGAAACAATTAACTTATGAACTTTACTAGTAGACTCTTTTCCTAGGATATTGAAACTGAGCAGCTGTGTTTTGGCTTTCATGAGAAACTCCTGCCCTTCCTTTGTGCTGTAACTAGGCCTGTATGGCTGCCTTGTCACTGGTGCTTGAGGTAATTTGTCCAAAACCTATTGCAGTCTTTTTAATGACATTGAAAGTGTTGGCATATATACAACTGTATTGTTCACATAAGTATGCTGGAGAGAGGACATTTTCTCAAGAGTCCTTAATCAGGCGCTGGACAATTACGGCTTTTACTCTGCCAGTGTTTCCGTTAAACTTTTTGATTCTTTACACCAGAAATTCATTCTGCTCTGAGCAAGTGGTTTGTATAAGGTGGTCTCTTGTTGGTTTTGATCTTGACATCTGTACTTCATCACTCATGCACGTAAATCTAGAAAGCTGAGAAGAGTAAGGAATCCTCTGAGCACAACATAGGCCTACCCATTCTGATGGTAGATTGGAAGTATTAGTGCTCACAGAGAGTCCTATTTATTTAATATTCTGCCAGCCCTGTTCTATTATTTGGCAGGGAGGGGGCCTGCTTGCATGATCTTTTAAAAAAATATATGGAGAACAATATTTGATTTTGTCTTTTGACACCAGTATCTTTAGATTTTCAACAATTCTTTGTTGAAAACTGTGCGTAACTGGTAGTACAATAGGTAATGGAGTAAATAGCATATAACTCTAATACTCTGTAGCTTGTGATTTCCCCCCACCCCACAATTGCGTAGTGTTTTGTTACTGATCTTCACCACAGCTAAGATTCTTATCCCCTTTTGTGATACTCTGCTAAAGGAGTTTATTAAGTCCTCTGGGCACCAGGGTGAAAATTCTGGTGTTTGGACATTATGCAAGGTGATGCAAGCCATCCTTATCGTCTTCCACAAACTGATTGTGGTCCAAATAAGCAAAACAAAAGCATGAAGCACAAAAGCAAGATGACAGCCAAGAGACATTATGCAAACTTGTTTAAAGTAATTGTTCCCTTTATTATATAATAGGAAAAGTAACAAACAATTTGACATAATCATTGACAAAGTGATTTTGAAAGAGGAGAAGGAGGAAAAAAAGGGCACAGAGGACTCAAGGAGAGGGGTAGCAGGTTGTGAGAGGGGTAGAAGCTGTGAAGGGTGGAGGTGGTGTGGTTAGAAAGAAACCTTACCAAGCTTACCAACCTTACCTAGAAACTTTACCACGAGCACTGGCCCACTAACAGGGGAGGACGAAGACTTTACTTTGCCTGATGAGACTGACAGCAGAATTCCTGCTGTGTGGCGTGCGGTTTGGCTTATTTATGACTTCAGAGTAATTCAGTGCTGTTTCTTGCAGGCCACCTAATGTGGTAATGATTTCCTTTGTTTAAAACAAGTTTCCACTGCAGTGAGATTATTTTAATAGTGCTATTTATCTGAAAAAAAAATGGAATTTGGAAATAAAATAAATGGAGGATATACTCTAGAGGGAGAATGGTGATGTGTTTCTCAGCTGTCTGCTGGATGCAGATTGTAGTTTAGTAGCTGGCTAAGAATTTGTTAGTGCCCACTGAATTTTTTTATTTATTTTTTTGTAACTTTGATTGTGGCTTTTTTCCATATCTTTGTAGTGAAAATGAGCAATTTGCTATGATTAGTTTGCACTTCCTTCTTCCTTGGTATATGTTGAAGCAAAATGTCATTTCCCAGTTAGTTTTATTTCATTTCTTGGCTTTCTTTTGTTTACAATTGTGTAAGAAAAATATTTTTAACATTGGTCAGTGTTAATATGTCCATTCTGAAAGGGCGTGTGAAATGAGAAATTGAGACACATGTAACCCGTGGAATAAAATACTCCAGAAAACCATTCCCCTGGACAAGTATCTTTGAGTTTTCAGTGCTGTCTTCTGTTTGAGCTTTCATTTGGATTTTAAGTAGGTGCTTTGTAATTATTTTAATGGCTTTGAATAGAAATTATTGAAGTCTTAGAAAAAGACAATTCAAACTTATATATCAAATCTTACAGTACTAGTTCTGCATGTATTGTAGTCAGTCACTGTAATTATGCCTTTTGGTTACTTATGTCTTTGAAAAGTATATTGTGAATTACAAACAACTTTAAGGCAGCTAATGCTTTGTTGTCTTGCACAGTTTTCTTGCTGTGCCAGAAGCAATTGAAGAACTCATACTGTAACTGGAAAAATGTCTCTTTTTCCTCTCTTTTTTTTTTTTTTTCCCCCCCTCCAGATTATAAGGTACAGATTTTACTTTTTGTGGACTGCTGAGAAGAAAGAGTGCCTGCCTTGGAAGCCTGCTTTAAAATGTCTTCTAGTTTATGAACTCACGTCTTTTTTCCTCCTCCCCAACTTCCCTTCTGTTTTGCAGCCATAGACCTTTTGTATGGGGGTATATACTGCTTTATGTGTCAAGATTACATATACGACAAAGACATGGAACAAATTGCCAAAGAAGAACAACGAAAAGCTTGGAAATTACAAGGTTTGGTTTTCCTGCCTGAATTTCTTGTTTCTGTTTTTAATCATACCTGTCCCTCCCATTTGTCAATGGCAAAAACCAGTAAGGGGAAGAAAAAGCTCTTTAGAGATAGTAGTGCAGGCCATGGGAGAAAGAGATGTCTAGCTATTACCTTCCAGGAGTTAGACTGTTAGTTTAACACGTGCGCCGCACCTAATTGTAGCAAAAATATTTTATTTTTAATTACAAAAAAAAATAAAAATATCTAACATTAACCCTGCAAAACTTGCATAATATCAGTCAGATCTGTATTAGGTAGAAAATTTAACAGTCTGCTCCTTTAGGCTTATTTATGTGATATAGGTAATAAATCTGTTCCCCTCACATGAAATGCCACCCTTGTGTGTGATTTTTTTTTTTTTTTTTTAATAGAACGTGCCAGCTTACTTACACACCTGTGCTTTCATGGTACACGCACAGTATCTATGTAGAAATATTTACACACAAATATATGTACACACATTTGTTTTATTCAGTTTGCTTTCCCTAATTTTTTCTTTTTTAGCCTTCACCCCAACAGTGGTTTCTCACTACCAGTGTACAATGACAGGTAAGAGGCGTGGGCTGGCGACGCACTTCACTAACAAGCGTCCCTTTGCTGATTATCCTGCCATTTTAGACATGAATCACAGTTAAGAATGCCAGTTTTATCGTGCAAATTGTTTTCCTCTTGTTTGGATATGTTCCAATGATTGAATAATTATAGCAGACTTGATTTCATATGCCCTTTCCTTGATAGAACTACTCCAAAACAAACCTTTTCTCCTTTTATTTGGAGAGGAAAAGAAGTAGCATTTATCTTAAACTGAGTAGCTTTTAAGCATCATTTATAAATGCTTGTCATCTTCCATTTCCAGTGGCCTCTAGGGGGTATGTTTTCTTAAAGTGGGAAAGTCTGTATTTGAAGACAGATGACTTCTATCTGGTAATGTCTCTTACTGAATCCATGGCATCCTGTTTCAATGTGACAGCCTTAGTCAGGGCTGATATGACTTCAAACCATTCTTAACCTCATTTCCAATTTTAAAAATAGCAGCTAACATCGTATTAACTAGAGCTTTTCTGACGGCATATCAAAAGTATAGCTGCTTTTACTTAGTTCCTACTACAGATCCCATTCTACTTTCTGCTTATTCCCCATTTTGAAGGAGTTGAGTCAGAGGAAAGGAGGATAGTGAGATTGTCAGTGAGTTCTAGAACAAGAAAATATAGCTTAAAGTGCTTTAGCACAAAGCACTGGTTTTCAAAGCAAGACACAACGGAAACATGTTTTGAAACCTTTCATTTAGGCTATGCACCTCTTCTGAAAACTCCTTCAAACCCTTCTAAACTGTGTTGTTGGGGGCACCAAATTAATCAACTACAGCAACATAACACTTCTTCGTGATGCTACGGAAGAGAAAGGCCCCCCAGTTCCTTACTTTTGAATATGTAAATTCGAAGAGCAATTTCTTAATTATGTTGTCCTTAGCAAATGATATATTTGTGCCTTCTGGACTGAGATGCAGCCAGTTTGTCCTCCAGTGGACATCAGGCTGCTATAGCTTATATTCTAGGGTAATTACAGCTACAAGATTGTTCATCTTGTCATCTGGACCGCAGAGTTCTGCGATGAAGAGAAGAGTCACCAAGAGGAACTGCCAGGCAGAAAACGTTCTCTGTACTGGTTAATTGACTAATGAATAGCATATTAAATATATATATGAATGCATATTTATATGAATATGCACATTGCATCTTCTGTCCCTGGAGAACAAATCTGTAATGACCAATGAAAATATAAAATGAAGGAATAGAAAACAATACACTTTAAATTACTGGAGCACACAGTATAGACATTTTTTCTTTAAAGTCATGGCATAGGGTCTTTTGTTTTATGGCTTTTTATCATGAAACCATGTGTATTTCCCCACAAATTTATCTAAGGAATGAGAAAGGGAGATACATGAGAGAAGTAAGGGAGAACTATGTCCTTTTCCCCTTCTTTCTCCATTGCTTCAATCCATCCCCTCCTTCCCATAGTGACTCATGTTATCTGAAAGATTTTTAAAGTATAAAGGGGGAGGAAACCCTTCTTCCTCTAAACTGAATGTCAAGATTAGTACAAACCCCAAACTCAGTGTCTTAAGTTTATGTTTCTACCACAGTTAGTTTGCCTCAGATAGTGTTGCCAGCTTAAAGAACTTAAGTGAATCCAGTCTGCAAAAAGTGAGATTGGCTTAAAAATTGAAGTGTGAATGTTGTATATTTTCAAATTTCTATCCACAGTGCTTGAAGGCTATTAGTATATACTCTAATAGACGCTCACATAACAACATGATGCCTGGAGAAAAAACTTTAAGAAAAACCCCAAATATCATGAGATTCATTTCATACTCCTGTAATATTAACTCTTAGTGTGATGAGTTCCCATGTCCAGCTGTAGTTCAGGGTTATATGATATAACTCTGAACAAGTTGCAACTCTACCATTTTTTTTCTCTGCTATTGAATATTCTTTAATAATGAGGGAGGTGAGAATACATGGAGCCCTTCATTCTAATTAATATTTGGATTTGGGGGAGGGGAAAAGCGGGGATTTGCTGACAATAGCAAACTAAACAATCTATATTAATGATTACTTGCAAAATTCTGACTTTTATAAATTAGAGCCTTCATCGCCTTTTCCTTCACTCATCCATAGGTCCCTGATAAAGTCTCTGAAAAATTACAATTTGTGTATTTGACCTAATAAAATTAATTCTTGGGTGGAGATTTCACATGGTGACTTGACTCTCTGGCTATTTTATAGCATCACTTTTAAAATGATGAATTTTCACTCCTATAACGCTACTTTCCTTTAATTGTAAACGGTAACCTGTGCATGTTTTGCAGATCTTTAAGGTAGTTTATATTGGAGTTTTTGGCATGTTTGTGGGTGTTATTAAACCTTTTATTAAACCTTTTTCCTTCTTTGTGTGTGATTTTTTTCTTTTTTTAAACTTTTAAACGCCAAACCACTCCTAATAAATGGTTCTGTCTTTTTTTCCAAATTTTCAAGAGTAATAAAACCTCGATATTCTTGTTAAATTACATAGCTGGAACAGAACACTTTTTAATTTCTGTCTCTGACTTAAATTGTGCTCTTTCTAATGAAAGGCTTCTGTAAGAAAGTTTTCTGTCTGTTTTGCTCTGTGTTTGTCGTGGCATTAACTGTACATGGTTTTCTGTTTGGTTTCATTTCTTTCTAATTGAACAGTATTTGATTCACCCAGAGTCCTGCAAAGTAATCCAGTCTGTCATGTTTAAGTTTACTTGAAGAGCTGCTCTTGTGAAATGCTTTGGTCTCCATCCTCTATAAGCATTTAAGCTATATAATTATATATAGATATATATAAATATATATGAATAGTCCTGCTGACATATATGGAACTATTGCATGCCTAAAGTTGAGCGCACATGTGTTTCCAGGTGTGAATTTTGTTGTATTTGATTTAAACCAGGATTTAAACGTATCCAAGTTTTTTGGTTTTTTATTACGAGACTTCATCCCGTTGTCAGATGATACTAACTGTATTTGGCCATGTTTAAACTACAGTGAACCCAAATGCAAGAGTTTAAGTTTACAGCTGGCCAGTGCAATAGCTGGTACTAGTACAGTGTTGAAAATTATTTTGAGTTTTTTTACAAACCAATTTATATAAATTCCTAAGGGAGTATTACAAATATGAAAAGGGTTGCTGAAGACATGTAATATAAAACTTTTTCCAAGCCAATGTTCTGTCATATGTGAACTGTCCATATGTGCGTCTCTAAAGTTGCTTCATTCATTTGCCTATGTGTACTGTATAGTGTATTCAAAGCATTGCAGCTGTTTTATCTCATCAATCTGTTACACAGTAATTAGTTTCCTTTTCTGTTTTCCTGGGTGTGTAGCTTGATGCTGAACCTTGGATAAAGGAAAGGGACTATATGATTCTGGTATTCTTTCTTATGCTTCTTGCATAATCTATTGTTGAAACAAATAAAGTGAGAGATGGGTGCATCTATGTAAATAAGATTTTTCTAGTCCTCTAGAATCTGAAAATGAGACCTTTTATTACCAGAACCTGGAGGGTCAGTAGTAACTATGAATTGAACATTTTTGGGTGGGTAGCTTCTGACAAGCATAGCTATTTCTGAAAATGAAGATCAAAAAGCTATTAAAATTTAATGTATATTATGCAGAATGTGTAAGCCTCTAGCTATATTTTCTACTCTCCTTCTTTTCATATGTATGATTTATAATTTATTTTCTGTAGCACAGCACTGTTTCTGCTCATGCATTCTGTGAAAAATAACTCTTAATTGACTTTAATCCTCAGTTTTAGAATAGATTGCTTGTCATCTTATTATTCTTTATTTTTTAATGCCAAGATGCTTTCGTGACTCACTGTAATTGACCTTGCATAGTAATTTCTCTGTGCTACATAGAATGCTGCAGCAGTACTTAGCTGGTCAGCACATGAGTCGTCACTGTTGTGTTTTTCTTGTATCGAATTTACACTGAACGCAACTCTGTGCTTACTTCAGGTCTATTCTCTGTACGACTTACCTGACTCATTTCTACTGTGCTTTCCTTTGAACAAAAGAAATGTATTGGAAATACAGTGTTGATGTTTAAAGAGAAGGATGACAGATATTAGCTGCAGCTCATGAGAAAGGGTAGTTAAGTATTTGGAGAGTTTTGGTTGGTTGGTTGGGAAGAGGGTTATGCTTAAACCTACTACTAATTGTGTTTTTAGGTAATGTAGATATGTCAGTAAAGTGAATCTCAAGTATTAGAACTTGCTAATATCCAGTCCTACATCAGTGGTTATAAGGAGAGGTCATACTCTGTAATGGTATATCATAAGACATGTAGTAACTGTTCAATATATTGAATTACTAAATTCTGCTGTTCATCTGTAAAGATTAAACCTGTATCTGTCCATTAAGTTGGGTCAGTTTTGATTTATTTTGATTATCCTATATCTTCTAAAATCATATGGTGGTTTTGTCATTTGACCTCCTCTGAGCACAAAGAAATGCATTTTTGAGTAATAGTGGATTTATTCTTGTGCTGGAATTTCTTTTTAACTGAAAGGAGGACTGTAATTGAATAATGGCAAATTTATTTGGGCTAGGTATTCTTTATAAGTAAAGAAGTGCTTTTCTTTTTTTCTTTTAGTTCTTATCGTTTTGAAGATTGGTTGATATCTTTCTGAACAGTATTGGGGGGAGGTAAAAAGAAATCAGTCTCTTGTAGTTGTACATAGATTCAACCTAACTTAATGGGCAGCGTGTTGAAAGTTTTTACTTGAACAGAGTTTTTAATCCTTTTACTAAACAACTTCCTGAAACTTTCTTTTCGTCTGCTTAGGCATTGGAGAGAAGTATTCAACATGGGAGCCAACCAAACGAGAGTTAGAATTGCTACGACACAACCCCAAGCGGAGAAAAATAACCACAAACTGCACCATAGGTAAGTTCTAGAAATCCTTTCGGAAGGCGATTCTCAGCCACTTGTATGTTCAAAATTCTGTGTTGTTTTTCCATAAATATTTTTACCGTGAGGTAATTGTAGTGGATTTCCGTAACTGTTAGGATAACAAAATACATTTATTTTACACTACCTTTTTCTCACTGTAGAAGGATATCTGCTCTGTCACTTCAGGTACTGATGATGATTCATCTGTGTAACAGCTACAAAACAGAACTTTTTTTTGACAATGTTCAGTTAAAGACTTTAGCAGAAATCAGTGATGCTATCTCAAGTCAGTCTTCATCAGAGATCCTGTGCAGGTGTATGAAGGGAAATCCTGTAGTTGAGATGTATCCTTAACTATAGCAATCTGTTGGTAAACCTGTTTTTAGCAGATAGAATAAGCACAGTGATGTCTTTCTGCTTCATGTTCTAAACTCTAAATGGGGTGTCTTCAATTTCACATTGACTCTGAAAAGATGTAATTTGTTCTCCAGTGTGTGTCAAATAGCAGTTTTGAAATGCATATCAAATGTTTAATGTTTAGAGTTCAGTAGTCTTGAGCAAGGAACTCTCTGAAACATGGGGGTATCTACTTAGGGCTGAGGAGTATTTGGGTAAGGGTGATGAAATGAACAGCATTTTCCAATTGTTTTCTGCTGTCTTTAGGTTGGGGGAGTAGGGGCTTAAAACCAGCTTCCTGACAAGCTCTAAATGAAGATTATTGGGCATTTTCCTATACTGTTAAATGCACAGTAACATTTTAATGGTGAAGGTACTAGGTTGGAGATGTAGCTATAGACATTGCAAGTAGGAAGCTGTTTAAAAAGGTTTTTTTCCTAATTTTTAAGCTACTTACTGTTTTATGAGAACGCGTCACACTTTCAGCACAGTTGCTTTTGTCAAAATACACTGAATGTAATTGCTAAAACTTTCTAATATCATGTTTCTAATACAGTAAGTCATATTAAATCCAAAATATGTGCATATTTATTTGGAAAAATGGACTGAGAAGCACAGAGTAAGTTGTAGTAAGTTGAAAATGCATATAGAATGGTAATTCTAAAGAAAGGACCTATGCATTTGCAATAGTGGAACAGGAGAGACAGTTGGAAAAACATCTGGACTTTGGAAACTTCAAGCAGCCTAGGAAAAAATAACGAGGCAAAGATTGCTTGCATCATGTTCACACTGGGATTTTGCATTTTATGAAACTCTAGTAGATTTTGTAAAGACAGTTACAAATTACTTAAGATAATAGAACTGCGCAGGGGAAAAAAAGTTTGATAGAATTTTGAAGGTGAGTGTGACCTTTCTGAAGAATTGAAGCACATTTCTGTGTTTCTCTTTCCAATTCGAAGGAATGCTATGCCTACTCTTAAAGGATTTTAAATTTTTCAGTCTGTTTAAAAAGGACATGTCTGGTTGCATGAAATCTCATACAACGCTGCATGGGCGGGGGTGCTCTCATGAAACACAGGGGATAAGGGAAATGACTGATCTCTTTACTTCTGCAGGCATGCTTTTAATAATTTCTCCTACTGAGCCCTGGAGCTGACTATGTGCTGAGATTTAGAAAGAGAAAAAAATCAAAGCACCCAGGAGACATAATGCAGTTTTGGGCTACAGTTAAAAGGAAAAAACTAGCTTGCTTTCACAAAAATACATTGGGGGTTTAGCTGAAGGAAGAAAAGACCTGCCATTGTCCTTGAGTCTTTTCTCTCCATCTAACCTGCTGCTAAATATATATCTGCTTCAGAGTCTTTTTCCCTTCACTTTCCTCACATTGACTTGTCTGTTTGCAGTTTCAGATTAGTGAAGAGCCTATATGCAGACTGAAATGCTGCAATTATCTGGACATTCCCATTTCTCTTTCTAATAATTAATTCTTTTGACATCAAGTTTTTATCAGTCCCATAGCAGATATTAGTGAATCCAGTTTTATCTTGAGGTAGGTAAATGGCTCAGAGAATAGGCGTAATGTCCAGTTTTATTGATTCTGAAAATGAAGATGGTGTTGATAACCATCTGTAATAAGTATTGCACATCTGTTGATCAGCTCTGTTTACAAAAGAGTCTGTTAAAGCATAACCAGCTGCCTTTTATGTATAAAATGCTCTCTGCAAAGCTGTTTTAAGAGGAAGGCCAGGGGTGTTTGCTGCTTTCTGTCTTACCTCCAGAGATATACTGATGTCAGTTGGAAGACGGCATGTTTAACTGCTCTGCGATGACCTTCTGAAATGGTTAGTGTGCTGATGCCTGTTTCAGCATTTGTGTAAGACAAATGTATCAGTATTATAACTAAAGTAGGTGGGACAGTAATCTGAAACCTGGACAGGCATGGCCTTGAAAGGATATACTTTTATGTGAAGGGCTTGCATATGATTTTGAGACCTAATAGTAAAATACATTAAACTTGATGTTATTCATATCTAGAACACACTCAGGTGGTAAATTATGTTTTGTTGTAGTTTCCTGTTATATCTGTATTATTTGCATGACACTCATTTAGGTGAATGTTTTATTCTGTGGCAGAACCTTCTTTGTACATAAAGGGATTTTTTTATTCCACTTGTGTAGCAATCTCATGATGCTTCTCAAACAGCTGGATGTGTCTGCTACTTTTTGAGCTGTTTGAACTTTTGTACAGCTGCAGGATCCTTGTGTCTTTCATTGGCACCATAAATTAAATCTGAAGAATACTCAGTCATGAAATGAATATGTAATGGAGGATTAAACTGGTAGTTCATTAGAGGAAATACTGTGCAAAACTCCTAGCTTTCGATTTAGTGAAATGAAATTGTGTTTCCACTTACACGACAATTTGAAACCCATTGAAGAAGGAACTTCTTGTTCACATCCTTAAAAAAAAAAAACCCCAAACTCAACAAAAATCCAACTTAACAAAACCCCATAAATTTTGCTTGGGTCTCTTAAAATGGTTTGTGTTTCCATCTCATAGATATTTTTCCAGCTAGTAAGAAGATAGAGTAGGTAACTTTGCTTGAATCACTATTTTGCCATTGAGCAAATTGCTCTTCATATGAAAACTCACGCTGGGCACGGCTACAGGCTATAGAAACTGTGCTGATTCCTGCTTTTTGGGATATAAACAAAAGGCTGTTCCCAATGTGGGCACATAAGCATCTTCAAAGTGACGTGGAACACTGTTAACCAAGTGGAAACATTGAGCTATCTATGTGCGAGAAGCCATGATGAAAAATCCTCGCATAGTGTGGATTTTATGTGGGGCATCTCATATTGTGATGTCCTAGCAGACTGGAAATGTTTCTGTATTTCAAGACATTCAAGAAGTGTAGTCTACTCAGACCATAAACATATGCTCTTCATTAGCAGTATCAGCTCAAGACATTCTCAGACCTTGTTGTGCCCCAGATGCTATAGCACGCTGCCTTTTTCATTGTGCTGGCACAGTTGTTTGCAGGTGAACTAGATCAGGCTTATTGTGGGGAATGCAGAGGGTGAGTGGAAAGTAGAAATTTCCTAAGTTATTGTCTGTTGTTCTCAGCAGCAGTACGGAATCATGGCTTAGACAATTCATAGAGTATTTCTGTTCTTAGTCATGCTCTTGATTTTGGGCTGAAGCTGATGTTTCAAACATCCTGTAAACACCAAAACTTTTATATGGAAAATTAGGTAAGACTTAACAACTACTAAGTTAGATTCTAGTAGCATAAAAGGAAAATCTAATTTTTTCAGTCTCTTCTTGTCTGTGAAGAGGCTGCCCTCAGCAAGTGAGGTTACTGACCAAGCTCCAAGTTCACAGTCAAATTTTTTATTACTGGGTTGGGCTACAAGTGAAAGTGATACAGTATCTTTTGGGAACTATTTTCCAAAGCTCATCTTGCTCTGCTAACATTAGTACCCCCAGCAGATAAGTTCTCCTGAGTACATGAAGTATTAGCATGGGATCAGCTGGTCTCCAATTAGCATATGAAGTGACTTTGTGGCTAAAGATTGGTATATTAACAATAGGAAGAATTAGACTCCCAAGGCACATGGGTAATTAGCAGGAGCCACCTGGGATTCCCATTTGCAGTGTTGCAAAAAGGCAGAGGGGATAGCCTTTATAGGAGACTGAGCAAATCCTTTTCAGAAAGAATGATGAGGTGTGGGGGAGGTGGCAAAAACAATAGCTACATGGGAGTAGCAGGTGGTTTTTGCAGCTGTGCAATGCTAAGCAGTGTGATGTGACAAAGAGCAGCATGAGTGGAATAAATATTGCAGCAGAGCTCCCATGTAAGGGTGGCAAGGGAAGAGGAACAGTGGCCTGGAAAATATTTCTGGTTCTCTAGACAAGCTACCAGGAGCATTTCCGCTTCTGTAAAAGTAGCGGTAACTTGAAGGTGTTGAAGACTACGTTAGTACTTTGAAGTTTTTTTGTGGGATTCTTCTGTTCCTCTTTTACCTTGTCATGAGCTCTGACTATTGGACTGAGTTGTGTAATGTTTTTCCTAGGTCTAAAATTGATAAACCTGACAGTAAAAATAAAAAAACCCTTTCCTCTCGAAACTGCCAGGGAATTTAAAGAAAAATTAGAGGGGCATGAATCTTTTAAGAATTCTAAAACTTAAGCTGTGATTTACTTGCTGAGGTTTGTAGAGATTTGCTTTCAGAAAGTCTTGCTAGACTTTTGAAGTTTACCTCTTTAGCAATATAAAATATAAAGCTTTCTTCTGCAAAAGACATTTCAAAAAGAAATTCCACATTTGATATTTCAGTAGCCTTTTTGTGTATTGATCGTCATCTGAGAGGATGTCACTTAGTTTCCCAAAGCTAGTGCCAGAAAGAATTTGCATCACTGGTGTAATGTCACTTTGTATGGTTTATCTTCACAGCAGTCATTGATTGAGTTCTCTATGATTTAATTGCTGCTGGGTAAGCTTAGGGACAACCACATTATCACTGAAGTCCCTGTAGTGTTTATCTGCTTGGAGTGAGCAAACTTCTGTTATAGAAACTTTTGTTATAGAAAAGTAAGTCATCTTACCTTCACATTTGAAGAGTTTACTAATTAACAGTACTTCTTCAGAATGCTTATTTGATCCCAGGCTAGCTTCACTGACGAATGAGGGGGTTTTCCTGCTCTTACTATCTCAATATTTGATTGCATTTTAGGCCCTCTTTCAGAAAGGACATAAGCTCGTGTCTTTCAGTAAATGAGTTGTCCTGTTTATGTTTTCATTTCATGTTATCATTTTGCAGGGACATATTCTTTAATGAACATTAAGACAACCAGATTCTAAAAAGCATTTCTGATGAAAGCAGTAAGACTTTTTTTCTCCCCTCCCTCCATGTTGATGCTGCACATTAAGCAAAAGAACTAGGAGTATACTTCTAATACCTGCTAAGGGTGAAGAAATATGCTACAACTGAGGAAGACAGCTTTCTTCTGTCAGGGGACAGTTCTTTTTTTTCTCTTCACCCTTGTGTACGCTTCCCTTTAATTCCAGCCACATGGTCCCACCCTCTCCTGGGCATTCACTCTCATGCTGTCAAGCTGGTTGCAGAGTCTGTTCAGTTCATTAACCTGGCAGAAAACATTGTGCTTTTTGTTGTTGTTGGTTTTGCAAGAGCAATGTTCTCCTGCGTTACCGCACTCAACAGCTTGACAAAGGTTCTGACGTGCGCAAAGCTGGCATGAGGAGAGCACAGCACAGGAATGGGATGCGTGGCAGAGAGTAAGGGGGAACCTCCTTTTGGTGACAGCAAGCCACACTGCATCCGAGCTGTAGTTTCGTTTGTCTACAGCAAAGCCAGCAAAGATTAACCACTCTTGGATTGTCACCTTAGTAAGGCTTGACATTAGAGTAAGCCAGGAAGTCAATCTTAAACAGAAACCAAATTTTTCAGGCTTTTTAGGATCCCGTGTGAAGATGACAAAGTCTTTGAGAAGCTGGCATCAGGATAATGTGGTTTATATTTTTGCATATTTAGCTTAATGTTTCTTTAAGTAAATATTATATAATTACATGAATTCCTTCTTCTAAGATTCTAAAATCAGTCAGTTATCTTTGCATGTATCAACTTACTTCTTTTTTTAAAATCAATCAGTAGTAAGGCTGAAATTGAAATTACCTTTTTGGCTTATGCCATTTACTGTTCCTGCTGTAGTGTATATGGATAACCTTAAAGTTTATGGCTCTTCTTTTTCAGCCTTTATACACAGTCCCCCTCCCCAAGAGAAGAAAAAAAGCTCTTTGGAAGTAACTAATGTAAAATGTAAAAAAAACCCTAATGCCTATCTTTTGCTTGATGATTGAAGAATAGTTGAAACTTGCAGGGCATGTTTTTCAGCTTGTAAAGATTAATGAAAGAAGGATACAGCATCTCTTTACAAAGAACTTTTTTCCCCAAGGGTTTAGTCCTGCTTTCAAGTTAAAATGCTGTAACAAGTTGAAGTATAAACCCGTTAACATCTTTTCTCCAGGGAGTATCAGGCAATAGTAGTGGGATAGCTTGGAAAATAAAATTATGTATTCAAGGAAATCACGACTAGTTTTGGCCCTTGTTAGGCTTCCCAGTATTTTTTGGTTGATCCTCTTGCAGGAGTGTATGGATTGTTGAAGAAATCACCAGACCTAACTTCTGTAGATCAGGAGTATTCTTAGCAGCTCTTAGAAATACGATACTTTTGAGATTGGTTTTTTGCAGTATCTGTGTACAGAATAAATCCCATGCCTTTGCTTTGTTTCCAGTAAAAATTAACAAAATGTCAAAAACAATTTTGAGGAGAAGTTACATTGAAGCTTGAGCTCGGTGGTAGGCTGGCATTGGAAACAGCTTTTGCAGTGATGCGCTAAATGTATTCTGGAGGAAATTTTTAGGTTCAGGGGTCTGCTTGAAGGTTTTAATTTGCATTGCTTTATGTGGGAGCAGTTTGGTTTAGAACAGAATAGCAAGCTGAGTAGAACCTTTGAGTATATTTGCTGTCTGAGGAGTAATAAGGTTTTTATACAGGTTTTAGAATTCTTTAAAATATATGTAAAAAAATTGTGAATGGTTTGACTTTTTTTTTCCTTCCCTGTAAAGCTTGTTTTGCATGTTTTATTAGTGGGGAAATAAGAGCAGAGAGAGACACCGATGTACAGGCATGTGCGTAGCTGCAATAATATATAATACTGCAGATGAAGAAATGTTGACATAAGCATCAAAGTTTGTAAAGCTGGAATTCTAATCTCCAGGGATATTTACCTCAAATGCAACCCCTGCAGACTGTACAAAGTTAGAACTACTTGTATGTGAAATAAGCAGATTGCAATTGGGGTTGAATTTTTCTGTTCTCTGTCTTGGAAAATTGCCATTTGTATTACTTGTGTAGAAAATACTTTAATTTTGTAACTCTACGTGGCTCTTGGGGATTTGAGACAAAGGAAGATACACTGTGTGTGCTCACAATGTGAAATTCCTTAGAAGACAGGGTTCTTAATCTAGGGCTTGGATCATGTTCCAGACTTCTAACTCAAACCTGATTCTCCTCCTCTGGACTTTTTTTAAAGTGAATCCATGGTTGTTACTGATGCATACACATCACTTTTAGTTTACAGACAGTGTTTCAATTTGACTTTTCTAAAAATTGTGTTCTGCGCTTCTCCAGGTGAAACTTCATCATTTGGGTCCAGCCTAGGTAGCAGCACAAAAAAGCCTCCCACCCCCCCAGCCCCCACCCCCACCAATGCTAGTTCAACTTTCAAGTGTAAAATGTTTGCTGACTTTTTTTATGTCTTACCTATCTCTCTCTGATGGTCGTTAATTTTTTTCCTGTGCTGTGCTTTCTTCACAAAGTCATTAGATAACTTCAATGTGCAGTCAAAACACTAGGCTTCTAATATGAAAAATGCAGTAAATGTTAGTCACTTGTCATCATCTGCTTGAACAGGTTTTTATGGGAATGGGAGGTTTCTTATCAAGAAAAACCCAACAGCAGTATATAGCCAGAATTTGATTCTGGCCCTCTGAGCAAGATACCTTTATTTAAATAAAGTATTTTTTGTTTGTTTGTTTGAAATTAAAGAAAATTTCAGGGCATTTCTTTAAAGTTTTTAACTTGACTTGGGAAAAAAAATCAAAGCAGTGGATGCTTACAGAAAAACAGATGTGTTAAAAGTTATTAGCTGACCTTACCCTTCTTCACAGCGAACCCTGAGGTCAGCAGGTATGCCTCCTGTTTTCTTGACCACACTCTGCCAAGCTACCGACTGTTGCTCTTTTTGTCAATATCATGCAGTGGTGCTCTAAAAACCAAAGCCTTTCTTGAAATGGAGGGTATACTTTCGCTGTACAGTGATGCAGTCAATGCAAAGATACTTTCATAATCTCTAAATCAAAAGCCAGATAAGGAAGTTCAGAGCTAGCCCATGTGGCTACACTGATTACAGTCTTTAACATGTGCCCGTCGTCTTGTCGTGGGTGGAGATGCACCCTTAGCATAAGAAGGTTCTTTTTCTTACTATTAAAAAAACCCAACCCAAACCAAAGAAACAAACTTTGATATACCACTGTATTTTAACCTGATTAACGCTGTGTCATTACCGAGAGCACGGCATTTTCAACAAGGCCAATAATTTCCGTCTCAGTTTTGTTCTTTTGTGGATCACTTTTGGATTATATTTACTATGACCTTCCATTCTGCTCTTTCGTATCTGCTTCTAGAGTTGGGCTTTGTGTGGACAGAAGGTAGATACAGTATATACTGAAACTAGGAATATGCATAAACAGCATGTGACATGGTTTGTGTGTTGTGGATTGTTGGAATAGGTCTGTGCCAATTCATCAACAATAATTTGTGCTTATTAATATATTTGGATGCATTTAATTTCATTGGCAGTTAGCCTACTCCTTAAGTTATTAATTTGTGAAATCTGTTTTGAGGAAGGGTAAAAACTTGTAGGCAGCATATGGTGTGATATTGGGGGGAAAGGACGGCTGCGGGTGTGAATTTTATTTTGTCAGTTTAGTGGGAGTACCTCTTGTTCTTTAAAGATGCCATCTGCACAGGATTCTCACTGTAAGTCTTATGCTTCTCTGCAGATCACGCAAGATCTCACTGAGCTTTTAAGTTTGTCTGCTTTGGGGGAGGGCAGAGAGAATATTTTATTCTGTGCCACCTTTTGAAGTATTTTATTTTGTATAAAGGCTTTTTTTCTTTGCCATCAAGTTGCCATATAAAAATACCTTGAAGGGTCCACAACTTAACTAGCTTTTAAAGGCTAGTTGTCATAATGCTCCGTATAGATCATTCAGTCGTTTTGGCAAACACGGTTCCTGTTCTTTGCTTACTGCTGTTCTTTTTTGACATTGGGTGTCTTCTATCTGTTCTCCCTGACCTTTCTGCAATTATCAGATTAATCATTATTTTCATGCTCTGGTTCATAGGACTTTAATGTCTTGAACTTTGTGTTGTAGGGTGTGTGAGACAGGGCAGCTCTTACTTCGGTTATGTGGTTGCTTTAGGAGCTTCTCCATACCTTTATTCAACTTCTTTTAAGTTCATTCAGCTCTGTATATCTGAGCATACGACAAGCACCACAGTTGTAAGGGATCTGGCTTCATTGTTAGACTAAGGCATTTTGTGCAATGCATATACCTATATGTAGCATTTCATGTCATGTTTTCTGCTGTGCTGAAATAGGTGCCTTTTTGTTTCTCTGGCTCTTGATGTGACGTGTGCTTGGAGTGCATCGTGTTTTGTCTTCCTACTCCAGCTGATTGATCTTCATGTGTTACAGGGATCAGATAATCAAATCTATTACTAAGTATCAAAGCATTATATGATTATTTCCAGTGCTGTATATAAAAGACATTTTCTTCTATTGCGTGTTCTGAAAATTTGAGATCCAGATCATATGTAGGCATTCCCCACTGTGTTCACTCACTGCTAAGAGATCCTGACAGAGACTGGATCAGGTTGAAGCACAACAGACAAAATTTTTTCAGTGGGTTTTGATATGCCAAGATAGGAATTTAGAGAAGTTTGGTACAAGTTCTGCTGCAGAAATTAATGTCTCTTTCAGTCTTACTCATTTCAGCTGAGACAATCAAATAGGGAGAAATTACTGCAATGGATGATTATATACTGTATAGCTTTCTGGTTTTGAGAACATGATGCATTAGTTTCTTCTTGAGACACCTCAGAGAGAAAAACAATTTTGGATGCAGGTGGTCAGTAAAAATGCTGAAGATAAGAAATTACAGATATAAAAACTGACATTTTCCATACTCTTGAAGAAAAAAAAAAAAAAAGCCTTTATTTGCAGAGTGCTCACAAGTCCTCTTCCTACTAGGTGACTTAGCAAAAAGTTCAAAACTAATCTTGCACATTGCAGAGATCCTTGGCTTTAGCTCGCGTTTCTCCTCCTGCCCCACATTTATTTTAAACTTAAGCTTGGCTATGGGAGACAGTAAATTCATATAGATGCCTATTACATTTATAAATATTTTTAAATGAGTTTTTAGGCGTGGATTTAACTGTCGCCTTAGTTTATGAAAAGGCCTTTCCCTGGCGCTTTTTTTGTTGTTGTTGTTGTTTTAATTCAGGTTATTCTTTACACTTATAATACAAAGCAGCCATTGCTTTAATAGGAAGAACAATTCAACTTCACATCCTGGCCAGGAGAAATTGCTCCTGGAATATTTTTTTTTTTTTATCCTACCTAGATGAAAGCCCAACCCTTGTGGACTTGTCACATGAAACTTTGTGTGGTTGTGTCAGGGTTGTTGTCATGCTCTGCAGCTACAAAACAGCAAAATACATACTCTAATGTGAAGCATTTTAACTTATAGTAAAAAGGAACAGATCAGAATATAATTGTCATCAATCTGGGGGAACACTGGCTAGATTTGGCCCACAGAAGGCTTCTGTGTAGCTGTTATCTTTTCCTCCTTGTTGGGAAGCATATGGGAAATAAAATAGCTCATGCCGTACCCACTCAGGTGCACAGAAGTTTCTAGTAGAGAAAACCAGTGATACCGCAGTATCTTGGACAAGTTGTCTCCTCCCTCATTTTAGGAGCTTTTGTAAAGCTATTGCTATTTGAAGTATTAAAAAAATTTATTCTAATTCAGAAGCTCTAATACTACTAGTAGAGGAGCTTATCTGTAGATTTCATAGTGTATATGTATCTTCCATATTAATGTTGTTACAGTTCTTAGCCTCTGCATTAATTTATTTACAGAGATGACACTGGAGCACTTCAGAATGCAAGCGCATCAGGGGATACAGTAGGATTTCATCACTGAAGAGTTTTTAAGAACAATTCAGGGAAACATTTGTCAGGAATAATATAGGTAGCATTAATTCTATTTTGAGGTAGAGGGATAGACCAGACAATGTCTCAAGATCTTCTACAGCTATGTTTCCTGTGATTTGAGTGGAAGATTCAATGCATTTTTCAGTGGTTTGGTCAAAACCACTCACTTTGTTTTGCTTTGGAATCATGTTTCTTAATTTAAATTCCCAGGGAAGAAATACTTGCAGTCCCTTGTCTTGCTTGAAACAGCTTCTCTATTTACACAGGCAATATGAAAAATTAACCTTAAGCGGTTTGTTTGTGTGTATTGCCAGATATTTTAGGAATGCTGACTCATTTTACCAGGCTGAGGGTGTGCACACATGAGCCAATTACCATCAAATCAGAAGGATGAGAACTTAAAGGACATCAAGTACTCCTACCTGGTCTGTGTGCTTGGTCTTAATCCAAGCATACAGTTACTGCAAAGTATATGACAGGCTGTAACCTCACAGCCTGGCTTACCATGCCCACACCATTAGAAGAGATCACTTGCCTCGTTTGAAGCGTTTTAAGCCTGGAAAAACAGAAATAAAAATAAGTATCAGTACTCTTCTGGAGAATCGGGGGCACACAGTGCTTGTACACCACTGAACTCAGGAAGTAACTACAGGTAAATGATATCACAGGGAGTGTGCCCTAAGGCAAAGAATGGGAGCTCCTCTGGGCTGTGAAATGGCTCGTTTTGGCATCATTAGTTTGTGAATTGGTTCAAAGATGTACATATTTTAAGTATAGTATAGAGAGTACTTTCTGTGTCTGGCATACTGTGTACGCTTAGGAATCACTGTCTGGCTTGGGAGTTTTGTTTCATCTGTGCAACAGTAATATAAAATGTTACACTTTTGTGTTTGATCATACTCTTGGTAGCTTGTTTGATCTGTTTGCTCCAAGGATATCACTTGCTCCTAGGTTCTTCCAACAATATGTGTCCTGAGTAGCATGTGCAGAAAGGCCGATCTGTTGCTCTGAGGATGAATCTCCAGTAAAGCCTTCTTTGGTAGTCATTGCTTAGAGATATACATTTTTCTCCCCAATCTGGCAAAGTGAAGGGTAACCTTTCTTGAATCTCATCTCCATTTGTTGCTGTTTAATTTCTGTATCATTACTAGAAATTCTTTATTTAAATAAGCTGTGAATATGTATCTCCTAGGCTGAGGTTTTAGTCTGGTGTTGCTTCAATGTTTTGCGATTGCTTTTAACTGAAGGTACAGCATGATACAGGGACACTGCAGAGCTCCTCTAGAATTGATTTATAGCACTGCTGATAGCTGCACACTTAAATTTTTCTTGACACACCCTAGCAGGTATGACAAAGGAAATGAACTGAAATACCAGATCCAGGCGATCTCTTTGCATTATCCTTTGACTCTTTTTTGCATTACTAAAGTGAATGAATGATGTATTGAGCCACAAATGCAAAAGCTCATACACAGAATACCTATGTAGTCTAAAAATGGCATTGAGGATAGTTAGCAGTCCTGATTCTAGCAGCAGCTGTTACCTGTTCTCCATCCCTTCTTGAGTGGCAGCAGGGGAGTTAATTTTGGTTTCCAGAGCTGTGTGGTAGAAGTAGGGATACAGACATTAGGGCTATGGCTGTTTTGCTACCCAGCCTGTGGCTTTTAGACCACTGCCTGCACTGGAAGTTTTTTGCAGTAGAGGGGATACAAGGGCTGGCTGTCCCTGAGACTGACAGTTCCTGCATCCCTCCCTCATTCTGGCACCAGCCTTTTGTCCTGACCCATGTTGAGCTGTGCGAACCTGCTCAAACATGTCAAAGACTCATCACTGTTTGCAAGTGATGAGTTCATCCCCTCAAGGTGAGGCTACTTTTTCTGTCAGACGGGCAAGGTGAACCATTTCACCGTGGAGTCAAGCAGATGCCAGCTCAGTGCAAAGGGAACATCCCTTTTGGCATCAGTGAGCTGTTAGAAGGGTTTAGCTGTCGTGTGAAAATGCCCTCACCTTCCCCTTCCCTGTCAAAGCTGGTTCCTGTGTTTTGTATCACACTGTAATATTAATCTGGATGTGTGAACAGTCATGGGATGAAAAGGGGGAAGGGGTGTTACACACCTCTTCTGAGTCAGGGTCAACGTACTGGGCCATTCCTGATGGCTGACAGAGCTGCTTTTGGAACCACTCCAACAGATGGGAGTCCCAAGCTCCCTTGTTGCAATGTTTTCTAACTGTGAGACAATTATTTTTAATATCTAATTAAATTTCACTTCTTGTGAGCTCAGTCTTTTTTTATTATAGCTTTGGTAGGCCACAAGAGTTAATTACAGTCCTCTTTGCAGTGGCCTGTAACATACTTGAAAATTGTCAGCCTGGCTGTTCCTCCATCAGCACTATCTTTTTTAATTAATTAACTCAACCAGTGGGTTCTTCAGTTGTTTCTCCAGTCTCAAATATTAATTTCATGCAAATTTTCGCTCATGTTCTTGACTTCTCCCCAGTTTGCATAGATCTCTTTTAAAATGGGTGCTCAAATCCAGACATCATCCAGCTGAGGTTTTCCTGTCACCAAGGCAGAATAATTATCTCCTAGGCCTTCTCATATTCCTGTTAAGTTTCAAAGTGCTGTTTGTCTCAGAACTACAGCAAAGTATTAAGTCATTTAGGGTGAGTTGCTATAGCCATTGCTCCTTATTTTGTGTTTGTCCACTTAATTTTTCTTGTTTCCTACTTCACAATTGCTTTTATTGACTTTAATTGATTTCAGATAGTTTCTCCCATTTAACAAGTTGCTCTTGAATTATTGTTCTGTCTAATTATGTTTGCACTATCTTGATGTAGTTTGTCCCTTATGTAAGTATATATTATGTGATGTCACTGAAACTATTGAATAAAAATAGTGAATGCAGTCAATTCCCCATTAACTAAGAGGGGTGGTGACAAACTGAATGCTGGAAAAGCATTATTGGTGTCTTGATCCACACTAAGTCAATGCAAATTCAGCTTAGGCTCAGAGCAGCATGAATGTGTGCAGTGTCAGTGTGGGTCTGTAAACAGTATGAACATGTTCATATGGCGCTGTGCCCAAGGTAATGAGCCTTCCCAGAAGTACTGGGGAATGCAGTGCAGAGGCACTAAACCTAGTTGCATAAAGAACATAACCACATTTACTTGGTCTGGACTACTTAATCTTGCCTCTACAGAACCAGTGCTGCTGTTTTTACATTGTGGTGTGGATGAACTAGATCATCTTCATAGACATGCTAGAAAATACGTTCATCTCTTCTGCTGAACAGATGCTACAAATATCACTGTGCATATATATCCTGACAATTTAGTGTGGGTAGGTTGTTACTGACTGGTAACTTTTCATGGTTTTTTGGATATTTCTAAGGACGAAAAAGAGTAAAACCAATGACTTTTGAATGGCAATCCTAACATAAACATAAAAAGGGATAAATCTGGAAAGTCTCCTGTGAATGTTGAGGTCACTCCAGAGTTGCCCACAAATATGCCAGAAATTAGCAAAGGACGGACTTTGAGTTGTCATGTGAACCTGAATGAAGTACTTGAGCATGCATTTAAGTGTTGCATTTAAGTCATAACACTTAATGTGAAGTTTTTCTTACAGACAGCAAAACTGGAAAATGGGAACTGACATGTTCTGGTTTTTTTGGACCACTTGATAATCTGAAAGGTGAGGAATTGACTCTCTCTTTCTAAAAGCAAACCCACCCTTGGCCAGTATTTTCCTTAAGGAAAATAAGTAAATGGCAGAGCACCTGGTTAAGGTCACAACTTGCATTCAGTGCATGGGATATATTTCCTGGTCTTTTTGAGTTGTCAGTTGCTCAGCTATAGAGGAAATTGTGTCTGGTTAATTTCCTTAAATGGACCAACCATCTGACCAACCCATCTTTGCCTCCGGGTGAAGTTGTGTTAATAGGTAAACAGATCAGTAATGAGGATGAATTCCATTTACTTTGTACAGCAGTGACATATCGAAACTGAGAACTTTCTGGGTTTGGGCAATTCGTCCATCTAAATAGTCTTTGTCTTCTGGTGCTGGTGATACGTACAAGGAGGAATACTGACTATATTCTGTTTCTTTCAACAGTTAATGATTTTGCTATACATGTGCCATTCATGGCATATACGTCTTTCTTCCAGTGTACCATCTTTTGTAGCTGGACTCCAGGATTTTGAACTGGAAATAAACTCAAGGACAGTTTCCTTTTGTACACATAAGCAAACTTTTTTTTCTATTGAGCAATCTGTTATTTCAATGGTAATGGAAAAAATGCAGTGATCCGGAATCCTTTAGCCAGAAATTGGAAGGTTAAAGATGGGTTTTCATTTAGAATGCAAATATTCCTTTTTCCTAAGATACATTTTTTTTTTCCTTCCAGAAAGCCTTTTCTGATGTAATTGCCTTTCTTGTTTAGGTAGGAGTGGGTAAACTTGTAGTTCATGGTGCAATGCATAATGCAGTGTGTCTAAAATAGTCCTGTAATTTATTTTCTCTCTATTAACAGGAGTTGTTCTTCATAGTCGTATACTGACTGGTTCCGTTTTCAGCGTCTTCCATATTTTAAATTAGTTTTCTTATGCATCTTGGTTCTTACGTTAGAGTTTCCGGGGGGGGGTGGAGGGAGCCATGCCAACACTAGGTCAGTATGTGTAAGGAAAAAAACCCCACCTCATTCTTCTTGTGTGTTTAGATAGGGTAAGCAGTGGCAAAAAATACAGATAAATTTACTTTCTGTTCTAATCCCAGTACTCTACAGAATGGACTTAATGTACGGTTCCCCCAAATTATGTGTGCACAGGTCAGATATTTAAACTAAAGAATGTGTCCTCCAACTGCACTGGAGTGCATGTGTGTGTCTATTAGGGCTTCTGGATGGAAGGGGCTGGCTTTTTATTTGACTCCTGTCAGTGCCAAATGAAAATATTTGTTTGTAATTAAAACAGGAAGAAGACATCCAAACTTGTATAACAATATTATCTAAATACCATGTGTGCTATCATCCTTCCAAAACTGCAGGATTCAATGTGACCTATGAATCTTGATGCACACACATATATACATGATATTTAATTGTTATTTTTAGATAATGGAATAATATAATATAGGAAAATATTTATATTAATATATAGACTATAACATATATAGAAAATTTGAAAACATGTATCACAAATCTCTAAGTTAAGAAATAACTGTTTTAGAACTCTCTTCTGAGTTGTGATTTAAAAGGCTTCGCATAAAAGTCGGGTAGAGCAGAAGACTGAGCGAAGTTCTCCAGGTTGTGCCTCTTGGGTGATTGAATAGCTTGAGGAGGCTGGGAGAGTGGGTGGGTGGTGGTAGTGGTCTAGCTCAAGAAAGGTGGTTTGTTTCAGGAGGGATTTACAGTGATTCAAAATGAGCAATGACTAACCTGGCAACCTGGAATAACTGGAGCAAAGGAGCCAAGCCAGAAAAATAAACACAGGGGAGCTTCAGCACATTTTTACCTGGTTCAGCAGTAACCCAAAGAGGAAAGATTATTGCCCTGAGTGTTCATCTTAATTTCTTTGATCTGTCATGTAATCCCTTGCTAACCGTTTCTGTCAAAAATACTCTGTTCAAAAAAGATTTACTGATTAACCAATCTGAATCAATGAATCCATTTGGAGAGCACTTATTCAAGCAGTTGCCACAACCTATCTGCTGGGGATCCTTAAGTACCCAGGAAAAGGGTGGTAATAAGCAGTCTAGTTTGTAACCTCCTTATGCTGATCAGCTGCAGGACAGAGCGGGATGTGTTTGGTGAGGAAGAGCCCATGGTGACTTGGGAAGGTGGTTCCAGTGGGAAGTCGAGGTGATAAGCCTGCTAGATGAGAGAGGGTCAGGGCAAGGAGGAGATGCAATGGCAAGAAGCCTGGAGCTGCAGCCTTAATGTCCCTGGTCTTGCTGCTCAGCACTGCTCGAAGGGGGTGGTCTCAACGTCTTTGTGGTGTTCTTTAATGTTTTGGGGTTTGCTCTTGTTACGGGAGCTCCTAGAACATTTTTGTGGTTCGTTCATTATTTTTATGTATCTGGATCTTGCCACATCTTTTTCATTCATTTAACTGAATTGGTTTAGTCTAGTCTTCCAAAGCCACATATTCATTTTCCTCTCCTAGTACCTTTTCTGTTTAGTGAGAGTTTTTTCTGTAGCTTGGTGATTACATAAAACTGAGAAAGGTTCTGTGTAGAGATGCACAGTGTTTTCAAGCTTAACCTCTTGTAAATGTCTGTTGTCTTGCTCGCACCTCAGCAGTTTATAACTGCTCAGCATCTTCAGTGGTTCATATTATTTTAGCATTATGTGTTTTCTTTATCAAATTTCTTCTGCATTTGAGTGTCCTAAATTTTTACCCTTTTTGGAAATCCTTTTGGATTGAGAGAACAGTTTTGCCATTGTGCAGGCTTTTTCTTGAACATAAGATATGTTAACCAACACTGTAGTAGCTTACTCCTATTGTAAGTATTTGGCAGGCCCACTATTAACTGATTTTTTATTTTTTTTTCTTCTGGGGGTGGCGGTGTCAAAAGTGTATCATATCTGACAAAGATGACTATTAATTTACTGAAGGAACTCTGTTCAGGGTTTAATGTCAGTGTCTGTTGAAGAGTCCTCTCACCAGCAGTAAGACTGCAAATCCACCTATGACTGCCGAAGAGGCTCACCACAAAGCTGAAAGTTCTCCCGCATTGCTGTTGCTGACTGTATGTTCTTAGACCTGGGGTCATGAGAGACCACCTTCATTCCACTTGAACAGCAAATTGTGTGCAAGTATGTAACTTGCCGCGGAATCATTGCTGTGTGGCTCTAGCCTTTAACTTGCTTCTAGGCAGAGCGTATTCATTTCAGGGTTGTTTTTAGTAGGTTTTGACCGTACTCTGAATTTTATAGAAGTTTCAAAGTTTGTACTTGCAGAACTTTTTGCTTAAATTCTTTTCTCAAACTCACTACATCTTCCTGAAGGGGTACTACTGATGTGGCCTAAAAACCAACAGAATATTATGTGGGCATTTTTATTAACTCCTGAAAATTAACTCTTGAAATGTATGTGAAAGGTGTGGGGAAATCCCCAAACATTTAATACACTTCTATATATGTTCCTCTAACAGGCACTGGAACAAAAGCCCGTAGCAAAGGCCTCCTGGTTGCTGCAGGCTTCCTCCTGGCAAAGCATTACAGTGTAGTTGCTGACAGGTGTTTCAGTTCAGCCGTGTCCCAGGTCACATAAATGTTTTCCATCCTTCTGTGTTCTTCATCAAAGCTGTTTGGGGTCTGTGTTATTTTTGAATATTTTTTAATATTATTTTTGCAGTGTTTAAAAACCAGCCAACCAAAACTGCCAGTTTCTGTCCTGATACCTTTCTCCAATATAAAGAAGGCATAATACCTAAATACGGTAGCTTATTACTGAAGGAATAAATTCATACTTGCGCCTTGTATCTTAGAAGTGGTGGAAAAAGTAGAAGACGTGGTTGGCAGAACTCAGGTGAATTTCAAGATAACGTGAGAATTTTATGTCAAAATTTTCCTATTAAAATATGAATGGTGGTCAAACTGTTTGCTTGTGCCCTTTAGGAATAAACAAAGGAAAAGAAATTCATTCTTTGCAAATTCTAAAGCAAAGCTATAAAACTGTTTTAATTTAAAGAATACAACTTACTCCTTTTTGGAAACTCAGGTTTTGCTCAAACACCTTTTCTTTTTTTCTTTTCTTCCACGCACTGCCCCCCCTCCCCCCCCCCCAATTATTTTTTCTTTTGTGGTAGATTGCATGCTCTGTGTTTGGTGGAGATAGAGACGTTGAATTGCTAAGTTAGTTTTTAAGATCATGTGGTAGAAATGTTTTCATTTAACCTGGCTGTGGCAAAAGTTTATGTAGCTTTTTCTTAACTGTTGTCAAAATAATTTAATACCTGAGTGTGTCATCTGTAAGTTTGTTTGTAAAAAAAAGTTAAGAAAAAAACCTTTTCTAATACATTCAACTCAGTATACCTGCTTCTGCAGTTACCTGTGGGTTTCATGCAGCCACTGAGAAAGGATGCTGCAGCTGAAGCGGTGTGGAATAAATTCACCAAAACCACATGGTTATTTTTGTTGATAACTCACGTGATCACTAGTGTCACCAAATGTCGTGCATTTTCCTGTGTAGACTTGTAATTTCACGTATCTGCATACTGCTGCTTTCTGAAATAAGGGGTTGTTTTATTATTATTGTTATTTCAAAAGGGATTATCTTTTGAGAATAATTGCTGTCACTAACCCCATTAGCAAAACTATGCTGCTTCTGGCATGCAAGTGGAACAGTAGTGTGTTGGTCTGGCTGGGGTGAGCGTTTGTAACGGATACATTGTGGTAATGTGTGGTATGGTCTGCACCTGAAACTTGAGAGTTGAGAGAGAATTTGGTTTTAGTTTTAGGTGTGAAGAAGTAGGGCAGTTCTCCCTTGAAACACATTTTCAAAAAGATGCTCTTAAATGATGTTGTAATTCCTATTGTATGAACATAGGATGAAACCCCAAAATTGTTCTAGAAATCTTCATTGCCATGCTACGCTGTTTGTTTCCAAGGGTTATGCTGAACTCTCTTTAAATACTTCAGTGAACACTTCCTCAGCTTGCGCTGACTTCTGATACTGTCTGATGGAGCTTCAGAGAAACATCAACACCAGATGAGGAACTGGGAGGGCTGGGGCTAGGGGACAAAAAATTGTCTAAGTTGTTGCCAACCTGTGCTTAATCTAAAAAGGATCTCAAGCTGGCTATGCTGTAGTGCATCTGAATTATTTCCTCATTGTCTCACAAAGTTGCATTATATAGTGACCTATGTTCTTGCTTCCAGAACCTTCATTCAAATAAATCACAAGGTTTCTGTGTGGTAATATTTGTTCAGACTGGTTTGTCTGCTGTCTTTCTTATCCCAGCACAAAGCCTAGGTTTAGAGACAAACAGAACCTTTTCCAGAAGAGCAAGATAGGCACCTGATTGGTTTTTCTGTATTTTGTATTCATGTGTGGTCCTCTCATTTCCCTGCTTCCCCACCTTTAATAGCTGTACAGTTGCATTTCACAGAGAAGTGGAATTTCCTTATCTTGTTTTGGTTTTTTCATCTCGCCTGCGTGGGTGGACTTGCAGAACCAGTGTTCTAGATCTCCCTGCATCACAACAAGCGTTGTTGCCCAGTATTGCAGATCTATTACTTTGAGCATTTGAAAAACCAAAACCCGTTACTGGAAGAAGATTGAAGAACTGAAGCTGACAAAGGTAAGCCAGCTGCTTAGAACCTAGTTTTGAGACCAAATGTAAAAAGAATTTCCCAGATGGGTTTACCTGTGTTCAAGGCATTGCAGAAGTAGATTTCTTGCTGCTTTGCTTACACCCTGCCAGTCCAGCATGTGACAGAATGAGAATGGTGGTCGTATACCATGCATGATGATTAAAGGGTATTTTCTTTTTTATGACTATACTGTACATGACAATTTTGTCTTGACAACAATATTAATTTATTCCAATATTTACATTTACATCAGCAAGGTTCAGAAGTAAACAAGTATTTTTCTCCTAACTACACTTACCACAAGAGCACACATCTGTGTATAGAATATATTAAGTATCTTGATGGTTGCTCTTACTCATTTCAGAAACCGTTCATAAGAAACAGAAATAAAGATAACACTATGAAGCACAGCAGAAGTCTGCAAAGTACCACAGCTTTATTACTAGAGGTTGGATCCTGTTGGCAATCCTTAGACAGTTAGCCCACTCCTCTGTACAAATACTGTGCACTGAATAGATGCTAGTGGAGACAACTGTTGATGCTAGCAAAAGTGGACTGCTGTATTTGAGGTTTTGGCACATTATTTTTCTGTTAATTTATGACCCACATGTTGCAATGCTGACTATTCCAGTTAAACATTGCCAGGCATTGTTAATGGGGAGGGAATAGGTGTGGCAGACACAAGCCTTTTACATTCTTAGTATTTTATTGACCAGAATGCTGTATAGGCTTTAATTTTTAGCTATTTTTCTTTCCAACAAAACTCTTCCCCACCCCACCCCCCTAAAAGTTAAGCACAAGAGAATGTGTTGTTCTGAGTTCTGTCACTCTTTATGTACACGAAATTTTGATGTTTTCCGAGATGCTGCAATTAGTTACGCAGTATCTTAGCTGGAGTTCAGTGCATCATACCCATTTCATTTCAAATGTCAGTTTAAGAGACAGTATAGCAGCTGCAGTTATTGCTCCCTGAAGGATAAGAATGATGTATGCTTCTTTATGTTTTTCCCTTTTCAGCCAAGTAAGTTCTCATGTTCTGCTACATTCACCATTTTCTGATTTTTATTAGGGTTTGGAGTATTCACGTTTCAGCTTTGTCTGTTTTGCAGGTTACTTTGTCTTGGGTCATTCAAGTGAAGTCATAGTGTATGAAGCACTCCGTTTAGACCCATGAAAAACTGACACCAAAAGACCAAGCAAGTAGAGTAAACCAAGAGAGCCTTCCAAGTTTGATGCCTGTAACTAGTCTTCTGGTGGCAACTTTGAGGAAGATTTGATTCTTGTGGTCACAGGGAAAGAAGGTCCAGCCACAGGCATGTAATAAATGATGCTTAATAAATGATTCCAAAAAGCTGCCTTTATGTGTTTGCTTTTACTTGTGATTGCTCAATTAGATATCGAAAAGTGATAGGATGAGTCTCTAGATGTACTACCGGTTTTCTGCTAGTCTTCTGCACTGTGCAGGCTGACTGAATTCTGGTGCTAACCAGAGGGACTGAGTTTTCCAGGGAGAAATAGGGAGAGACTCTTCTGCTTCTCAAAATACCCTGGTGCATCTCAGGCATGTCCAGGGAGCCTTACAGGCTTCTGTTTGCACAGTCTGTGATTTAAATAAAACCAGTAAGTTTAAAATGGAAAACACAGGGGAGAGGTAGGCAAGAGGTACCGACCAAACATTTCTCGACTTGCACAGCCTGAACACCTTTTTGTTGCGACATTGTTTGCAGAGACATGTAGTCTGGGGATTGAAATAGGATTGTGTACAACGTTGAAGCATCACAGCGTATTTCAAGCTGCTACAACAAATTAACTATTTAACACTTTGCTAATGTTGTGCGTACACTTGTTGCCTCCCAGCATGAAAATAAAGCAAATAATTGCAGCAAGCTTTCTGCCCAGTAGAAGTTACTGTAATACAATGAGAAACTTTGTCCGGCACTTTGAGTAAACAGAAGCAACAGGAAGCTGTTGGAAGGAGGGCAGTGTTGAATTAGATAGAGGAAAAAAATTCAAGAGGGCTCTGTGTCCATCGCCGACAGCTCGCTATGCAGTTCAAGCTGATGTAGTGCCGTTTCTCTCTGGTAACGTTAGCAACTGGACCACACCTCCTCCTGCTGAAAGATGCTAAAGAGCCCTTTGAGCACTATCTGGTGTACTGCAAGGGAACTGCATCATTTTTAATTACCATGGCATTGCCAACTGATACCTCTTCCCCCCCCCCCCCCCCCCCATGGAATGGCAAGGAAATTCTTCGTTCTGTCAAGTAAACCTGTTTTTCCATTCATCGTTTGTGTAGTAATCCCATTATATTGCAGAAGAGGACTATGTTAATTTTAAATTAATACCAGAATTGTATCCATCAGTGCATTTTATCTTGTTTTAAGTAAGTTTTTGATTAAAAATAAGCATTCTTGTCCACCTGATGCTCTTCTCATTTAGCACTCCTGTATGGTGGTATTATGTTAACATTTTGGAAGAATACTCAAGGATTTGAGCATGTTTTTCTTCTCACTTAGACTTTGCAAATGACTGAAAAGCTTTCCCCACTCCTAACCTCTCTTCTGTTGTGCAACAAAAGAGCTTTCCTTTAAGCATCTTGGTTTCCAAGCACAAGAAATCGTCTCTGGGCATTACTGAACGTTTGACTTAAGGTGTGATGAATCCTCTTATGCCAAGTTCAATTTTTTTTTTTATGTATACTGTAGATTAATGTTTAACTTAGCTAAAACAACTGTGGAACTAGTATTGTTCAGAGTTTCTCTTTTAAGGTGGTTTTGTTCGGCTCTTGGGTTTTATACAAAAAAAGGATATGCTAAGTCTGCATTGGATGTCACAGCCTGACTTTGTTTTGTCAAGGCCGTTTCCTTTGCTGCCTGTCTTAGAAAGATGATTGTTGCATTATAACAGTACAAAATCCTTATTCTGGCTTCATGACCTGCATGAGGGAAAGCCTTTTAAACTATCTGAAAACTTACTTATTGATTTATTTAAATGTGTTGGTTTCTTACTGTAGTGACATACCAGTTGTTGTCATTGCACTTTGGTATCAGCTTGGGGAGGGGGCATGTTTTGGTGACATATGGCAAAGCAGCCATTGCAAAATAATGCTATTGGTATTGCTGTACTTTGAGGTTTCCTTTTTTTTTTTCTGAGAATTTAAAAAACAAATCCTAGCGTAGTTCAAGCTTGTGGCAGCTTGTGACTTAAGTACATCGAAACCAATAGCCTACCTAAAACAATATAAAACTGTGTACTTGGAGCTGTGCATATACAGTAAATCTGTGGCAATATTGTGAAAACTATATAAAAATGCAAATATACCATTTTGTTAACTTGATAATGCTTATGCATCCCCTCCCCCTTCTGTCTTTATAGGTCTACGAGGGCTAATCAATCTTGGGAACACATGTTTTATGAACTGTATTGTCCAGGCACTTACCCACACTCCACTGCTGCGAGATTTCTTCCTCTCCGACAGGCACAAATGTGAAATGCAAAGCCCCAGCTCATGTCTGGTCTGTGAAATGTCTACGCTTTTTCAGGAGGTGAGTGCTGTTTGCCACAATAGCATCACCTTTCCACAGATGCTGGCTGTTTCTTACCCCAAAAGGGATTGTGTTCTATTTGCAAATATAAAGGAATGTAAATTATGTTTCCCCTCAAGGTGTGGCAAAACAGAGCAGTAAAGATTGGGTGAGACCCTACTGTCAAAAATACCCAGCTGCTGAAAAGGGAACTATTGGCCTTTTAAGTCCTATTCATAAGTCACCCTTGTTTAGGCAAAGCTGGTATTGGAAATAATTACAGTGCTGCCTGCTCTTCTGAGACTGATCTGTAAATCTTTAGTCTTAAAGCTGAATGTGTACTTTAATTAAAGGTGCAAGTTGTAACTGGAAAATATGTCACAGGCTCTTTGGGTGATAATGGGAGTGAGAGTAAAGTAATATTATATAGCCTGTGGTTTAAGGCACTGGATTATGTAGGTCTGTATAAATATTTTAAAGATCTGATTCAGTGCTTTCTAACAGGTAGAAACATCTTCACTATCATCTCTTATGTGGAAACCCATTAATGGCCCAGAGGATTTAGAAAAGTGAATGTGTTGGTACAGTTTGTACCTTCCATGTATGAGCTACTGTTCTTTCCCTTTCTCACTCAGGTGACTGGCTTTGTAATGTGTCTTTCTCTGTAGGTCTAGTCTGTGCTGTATGAGACAGGCACAGTCTTTTCCTTAATAAATAGTCAAAGAGCGTTATTAACTACCTTAGTTGCGCATCAGCAATGTAAAGACTATGGCTAGACATGGGCTTCTAGTTTTAAGATGAGTCTTTAAAAACAAACAAATCCAGCTCTGTGCCTTTCCCTCAGTGATAGATCTGCTTTCTTTGTAAGTAAAAAAAAAAAAAAAAACCACCCACAACAAAAAAAAACCCAAAACCCAAACAAAACCCCCCAAAAAAGCTATAGTACATGCTGTCACAGAGCATTTAAGATAGCTGGAGGTGTTTGTACGCAGAGCATGTCTTTTGTGTAGATGCTGTTATGGAAGTTCGTTCAAACTTAGACCAACCTAAAATAGCTTTACCTTTATCTCGTGATTTTCAATTTGATTTTACTTCTGTGCCTTTTTCACCAGAGATGAGTCTTTTTGGTCATTGCAGGTAAATTAAACATATATGGAAGGTAAAGTCCCCCATTCCAGTACAAAGTTGTTTTCTGCTCATATTTGACACTCATGTGAATTTGCAACCTTTCATGCTGCTGATCAGTCCTTAGTTGTATGTTATACTTCTTATTTTTTTATTTATTTTTCAATTATTTCTATGTCTGTCAGGAAAGGAGGTAAAAACAAAGGGCAGGCATACCAATAGGTAGCAGCTGCAGGATTATTGAAACCAGATGTGCAGTTAAATGGGGAAATACCACTCTGCCTAGATAAAAAAAAGTCAGCCATGGTATAGAAATGCTAGCTTCTGTACACTGTTAATATAGAAACCTATTTGCTTATTTAAAAAAAAGGTACTATTATAATCTTGATACCCTTTCATCAAATTGTGGTATAAAGTCTCATTCTGATGAGTATCACCACATTCTGTTTACACACATGCATTTTTTAAAAAATCCCTTGGGAAAGGGGAAATGAGTATTACATTACAGATTGAGGGGCTGTAGGAAAGATCAAGACTGTCTAGGTAATGCTTTTTATTTCCATTTTTGTATGTGGAGCCCTTTTGATAGCCTAGGATGCCTTTTGCTAGACTATATACAAGCATGTAACAAAGAACAGGCTGTTATCCAAAATGGGGCTTAAATGCAGCATTCACATTAGTTTCAATTGTAATCAAGTTTAATTTCACACATAACTTTGGGAATCTCGGCCTTCATTTTCCCCAATCAAAATTCAAAAATGAGGGTATGTGAATGAGGGAAGAGCCATATCTGTGATATCAGACTCTGAAGGTAGCAGTACGGTAGTCTCTGTCCTTATTTCACATTGAAATACTGCAGCTATGTGCTGTGGGAGGACAACAAAAAGTGACTCAACCACCTTGGAAGTAAAACTAGCGCTTAGTCCTCCACAAGCAAAACTGTAGTGTCTGTAACCAACTCAATATATTTTAACTTGCAAGCAGTAAATCCCATGTTATGTTTATAGCTTTGTCAGCACTCATTGTAAAATTCTGTTTCCCAGTGAGTTTTAATTTCCGTACATTCAGAATTTAAACAAAAATCTTGTATTTTTGGAGCAGACTGGTTATCTTTCATGTCCCAACTATATGCAGTGGTTATGATGAAGATTCCTACACTGTCTTTTCAGCGATGAGGTCTGGATGAAGGAAAGCTAACCAGTGGAGGCTTCAGTGCTATGGTTAAGAATTCCTTTGTAATTGAATTACTGGGGAAACTGGTTCAGGTTCTGTCTTGTTTTTACGTAGCTTTCTCACCGGGATTAACTGATGTAGTTATCCCAAGGCATTTTACCCAGTGACAAACGATCAGGGCAAGGGTTAACTTCATCTCACCGCCACCCTTCTTTTCTGAAGGTGTGATCTTAGGCAAATGGAATGCCAGGGGATCTGGTGAATGCATGCCAGTAAGAAATCTCCCAGGAGAAAAAGAGACTGTTTTGAACATTAAATGAAACTTACTATACATAAATAAGCAAGTTTTGCTATTTTGCTGCTTAAACAGAAAACACTTGTCCCTTTTTTTGTTTAAGACCATTTAGTTATATAGGTTGTGTGATTTCTCTGTGATAAATAGGAAGTTACAAAGTTCTTCCACCTTGAAGTAGGTTGGTGGTGAGTAATGAGTATCAGATTGTTCTCAGAATTGAGATTTTTCCTGGTAGCTTTTCTTGCAAATATGCCAAGCATTGATCTCTGTTTGTTTTAAGAATATCTGACTGCATCCATTAACATTCTCATTTGTGCTACTTGAAACCTATTTCTCAATAGAATGATGACATGAATTACACTGCATAAGAAAAGGAATGAAAAGGATATGGGAATAACAGATAGTGGTGAAACTGGATGGAGGGAAGATAGAACACACAGAATCCGTTCATTGAGCCTTTTGGCTGAAAGGGTTTGTGCGCTACTTTTTACCTACTGGTATTTGTGTTTTAGTTTTGCTTCACCAATGAAAATTAATTTCAGGATGGTCTGCACCCTAAGGTTTATCTAAATCCTTTACAGAATGACCATTCAGGATGGTAGGATTAGCGGATCTGTATCTCGGTGTACTCTGTGACTGGAATAGCAAGAATACCTGGGAATATAGCAGAATGCAGTGCATCCACTCAGAGATGTAAAGAACAAAGCCTTCTTTATTCCCATCATTACTCATCCTCATGAGCCTATCAAAGTGCACAGCACAACTACGTGGAGAGTTGAAAAGTGAGGACAAAAAGCAAAAACAACAAGATGATTTATGGCTTTGATATCTTAAGATGGTACACTGTTGAAATGGCTTATGTATAAAATAAGTTACAACAAAGGTACAAGGGAGAAAAAGTAGTTAAGGCTCTTTACATAGACAGAGGCCTTGCATTTTGTCATGGAAAATACAGAGTTTGTGCTGAGTTTACTAAATCTTTTCTCTGAAATAAGTATAGAACATACAGAGTGCGTGCAAGCAAAATGGTTTTTCTGATTCCTTGAACCATTGCTCGTTGTTGGGAAACCTCCAGTAGGTGTTCTTTTATTCTGAAAGGTGCATGTATTACCCACTCCCTTTATCCAATGTAAATTTTCAGAACTTTTAAAGTCTTAATTGAGAACCAATTTCTAAGAGGAGGTTTTAGCTTCTCAAATTGGACTGGAGCCTGGTACAGGATTTATGCCTATAAATTCTTGATTACAAAGCTCGGAGACTGGTTTGTTGATACGTGTGCAGGATAGATCAAATGCATCTGTTTGTTCACATAATTGGGAAACTTCCATGCATGTGTTTTTGGCAGGAGGAGAAGGAAGTACAGATGTGTGTGGTGGTGTTTTGGGGTTGTGTGTGTCTTGGGTTTTGGGGTTTTTTTTTTTGGTTGGTTGGTTTTTTTGTTTGTTTGTTTTTAAACCTGACTGGTATCTGTATATTTTTGGTAACAATAATGCAAAATACAAAGACTAGAATCTTCTAAATCCCCTATAGATTCTTCCTTTTAGAATCCAAGAGCAAGTGTGTTAAATGCAAAAAAAGAAAGTTACTGTTACTTGGGTTGAGTGTAAGAATGGCGGCTTTGAATCCTGGTTGGGGGAGGTGTCTTCCTCACCCCACCCCGAACAGCAATTAAACAGGCATTTTCAAATGTCTTACCAGGCATTTTCAAATTACTTGAACTAGTTCTCTCCAATATAAACAACTGATACTGCTGAATTGAAAACAAATTTAAACAAAAAATGTTTTAAATTATGTTTGGAAGAATTGTGCCATTGAAGTGCTTTAGAGGTGACTTGCAAATACATCATTATTTATATTTGCTCATGTTAATGAAAATATTTGTATAATAGTGATTGAATAAGACTTTACATGGACTTTTTTCCTTTTTGTGGATTGGAACAGCTCTGATAGGCTGCTCTTCACAGCAACAAGGAAATGACAGAGATGGGATGGATGTTTTGTACATTCCAGTTAAAATACGCTATTGAATGTGCTCGGATTCTCTTGTTTCATTTTTGATTTACTAGAATAGTGAAGCTTTCACCCAATTCCATGTATATTTAACAGCATTCTTACTAGGTGTGTTTCTAGTTTCTGTGTGATAATAGCTAATAATTTGATAAAGCTTCTTGTTAGATTCTTCTAATGAAGCACTAGAGAACGTAAAATCTGCTGGCAGGTCTAGTGTCTGCAGTGGAGTAATTATGGAGAGTGCTGTTGGTTAAAATGACCGGAGAGCTCTGGGACTAATTGTAAGGAGTGACAGAACAGAGAAGTTTTATTGCTACAGTTCCCTGAATTATGTCGAGCAGCAGCTGCGTCAGCAGCTTTCAATTACCATACTACTGCTCCAGTCCCTTGGTGTCATTCTTGTTGGCATCAGAGTTAACTATTGATCTTTTTATTTATAGAAGCATTTTGTGTTGTTTGGCTGCAGAGATATATCTTCTTGTTTGGAAAAAGCAGAGCTTGCAATAAAGAAATTTCTTTGCAAGGAAATACACTAAAACCATTTAGAAAACATACAAAGATGAGGACTAGATGAGAAGATTGTACTACGTTTTGCCTACCTGTCCCTTAAAAATACAGTATGTTTTATCTAGGTGGGTTTGTAGCACAATGCCCTCATATAAAATGCTCAGGGACTGGGGAGGGAGAAACTTAGGTCTGGGGAAGGAAGCCTGCTTTTCCAGTGAGACTGAGAAATTATATGCTGCTGGGGTTTTAAATCTTTTTTTTGTTCTGTGTATTTGCTGCTTACTCTCTTCTGTTTGGGAAGAGTAACTGAAAATAAACTGCCATTGATTTGATAGGATCTTGGCAAAACATAATTGTGGTGTTGCAGGCACCCTTCACTGGCAAATACCTTTTCCAAAGGTTAGGGAAGGCAAAATGACTTACAAATTTTCACTTATTAAAATAAAATGTCACTCTGTTAAATACAACCTGAAGGCCAACTGAATAAACTTTTCTGGGCCTTTTCTGACTCCCTGCAGGGATACCACAAGCATCTCTGCTTTGCTTTTGGAACTGGTATCATGGTGCAGGGGTTCTCGAGCAGATACAGAAGTCGGCTTGCTCAAGAAGGGACTGTTAGCTTTAGTCCCAGATTCTGGATGCCAGAATTGGCAGCAGCAGAAGTGAGGACCCAGGAAGAGGAAAGTAGAAGAGTTGCAGCAGTAGCACTTTGATGGAAATGGAGAGGGTAGAGGAAGGAGCTGAACCTTGACCCAGGGAAACAGAGACCCTTAGTATGGGGGGTTTTGGCATGTTTTGTTTTTCAGTGGGACCTTATTTATTTAAAAAAAAAAAAAAAAAAAAAGGCATGAATTTCTGTTGCCAGTTATCTGTCCTCCTTTTCTGTGCTGATGTACCTTCCCAGTTGTGTGTCACCCCTCAGCAGTGGTGTTTCACATCATGGTTTTGCTGACTGAATACTTCGTCTGTGCACACTCTAATATGCTTCTGGCAAAATCACCTGGGGCAATTTCAGTCACTACTGTAGCCAGCTCGTCAGATTTTGACTGAAGCAGATGCAGGAGCTGGTCCAGGACCAGGTCTCTGGGCAGTGACACCCTGCAGGAGTGGTAATGGGCAGCTGACTTTGGGGATAGATGAATGAATTGGTACCTTCAGCTCTGCAAACAGCTGTACTTGACAAAGTTGTTTCTAAGGCTTTGTGCTGTTATAGCTGTACAGTGAAAGGCCAAGACTGGCATAAGGCTGCTATCCTGCTTGTAAAGTTTTCCATAAGATAGGACTGTGCACAGCCATTGGATGTAGAGAGTTACCATGGCTTGAGTCAGGGGCTGGCTGACAGTTGGCATCTAATATTCTCATCTTCAGTGTTTGTCCTGATTTTGGGGGGCATGTAATTGGGAGTGAAATTGCTGATCTCTTGCAAATGTAGGGGTTTTCTTTTTTTTTCTTTTTTTCTTTTTTTTTTTTTTCTTTTTTCCCCCAGGCTATTTTACAAAAAGCCAATGGTATCAGTAAGGAATTTTTGAGTGTTGTTTGTGTCCACCTTCCCTCCCGTGCCTGCTTTTTTTTTTTTTTGCCAATCCATCAGAAAATGATGGCATTTCAAGGGAGAAAACTGAGGTGCTGAGTTCCGAGATCACTTCTTCAGTAGTCTGATAAAAAGCTCTCTCTGTATTTTATTAAGGCTATCAGAATTAAATGGTTTAAATTTATTTGACTAATTGCACTCATTTAAGTTTTTAATAATTAAATGCACTGAGGCTGTGTAACTTGTTAACAGTTATGTCCTTTTCTTTGCTTTGAGCAGTTTTACTCTGGGCACCGATCTCCTCACATTCCATATAGGTTATTGCACCTGGTATGGACTCATGCACGGCATTTAGCAGGGTACGAGCAACAAGATGCACACGAGTTCCTCATTGCTGCATTAGATGTGCTACACAGACACTGCAAAGGTAAGGCTTGTACTGAGTCTTCAATCAACAAGGAATATTGGATCAAAAGGAGGTAGAACAATCTCTTCTTAAATCAAGTGTACTGCCTTACAGTACAGCAGTCTTAGCAAATTCCTTTAAAAATATTTGGTAGACTTATAGGAGAAGATTTATAAATAAATAAACCACTCCCACTGTCAAAAATTACCTAGAGTTAGAAGCAGACAAGGCTGTACATTGGTTTGAATCACCATCATGTTCTTCTCTTACTGGTTGTGAGTCACTGTCTTTTCTTTTAAATTGCCATTTTAATTCTATTTATACTTGAGGTAGTTAGAACTCTTACTCAGTGTGTCATGGAACTGATGAAAATAACATAGGGGAGGCTGTGGCTGTTCTGCTTAAATATTATCCTGCTGTGTTTATGATGCCAAATTGCTTACAGAAATGTGAATAAGAAAAAAAGAGTGGTTTTGGTATCTTGTTTTATTAGTCTGTATATAAAAATACATAATTGTACAATACAGTAAAATATTCAGTGACATGCTTTTTAGAGATGAAGTATCTAAGTTTTGAATTGATTTGTTAATATCATATGAAATTACATATTTCATGTTAGTTAGCTGTACTATATCTGAACTGAAAATTTCCTAATCTGCCAACGTTTCATCTAGCTTGATTCACTTGCTTAAGCACAGAAATTTTTGTTATTCTTGTAAGGGAAAAATAGTAGGGTTGATACTAGCAAAACAAACAAAAAAATCCTTAGTCACTAAAAATAAGCTTTAAAGCACTCAACTTTCCTCTAATGCCCTTAGAAAAAGCACTTAGAGGTTAGGTTTTTGGCTTCTCAGAGGACTATCAAAGGGAAGGAAGGCTGCTACTGCTTCTATGAAACATTTTGAAGTCTTGCTTTTATCTTTGAGATACTCTTACATGGTAGCAGATGTGCTTGTTCAGATTCATAATAGGTGTCCTCCAAAAAAGTCTTCTCCAAAAAAGAGTACTTGTAAGGACAGGAATACATAGAACAGTTCTTTCGTAATTTATTAATATCTGTCATTTGACAGTCACTAACTGAAATTCAATAGGCCTAATGGAACTAGTGTTGAAGTACTGTAAGGAGCAGAGTCTACCCAAATACTGACCTATCACTTCTTAACACTGAATAAACGCAGGTGCAAACAAATACTTCTTGGTTCCTGTAAAGTTTCTGAACCATTGATCTAACAAATCTTGAAGCTTTTTCATAATCTTTGATATAAAATGATCTTTGTATTTCTTCTATACTTCCTGATTAGTACATGAAGAAATAGTATTTTCTTCTCAGAATTGTAAAGAAAAAACTTGCAACAATAAAGGTCCCTGTGCTCTTTTCAAACTGATAAAGAATCTGAAAAGACTTTTTTTTTTTTTTTTTTAAAAGCATGATTTGGCTTTAAATGAAGAATCTCTGAGGTATCTTCTGGAATTACCAACAAAATCAAGCTTTCTCAACAGTTTCCTTACTCTGGGTTCTGTTTGGCCCCTCCATCCCGAATAAAAACGAAAGTGTGATCTGTCCTAAAACTTTGAAAAATTTATATGTTGGACATTCCTTGTTGGAAAGAGTGTGTGCAGGTGTATGAAAACTTGTTGGATACCACAGATGTGTTGAAAACACTGACTTCTGAATTGGTATCAAGTTTCATAATGGTTTCATCCAGCTTGAATTGAATTAGGGAGTTTTGCACCTTTAGTACAGAGTTTTTTGGGGTTGTGGGAAAGGTACCATTTACATTCAATACAAGGACCGAAATCCAGTTATTTAACGGATATCCTTAAGTTTGAGCCTACTTGCATGGACGTAAGCAAGCTGTTACAGTGCTACTAGTGGGAAGGCATTAGCGCTAGATCCTTGGCATCTGTGCACCCAGGTTTTTAAATTTCTGGCTCTGAAGAAATGGAGAGACTTTTATTAAACTACGGTAAATAATCTGTACCACATCAAGGTAATTTAAAAGAAGTGGTTGAGCAGTTGTGTGGGAACCAAACAAGTTAATCTAAACCAGAATTTCAAGTATGGTCATGATAAACCACTTTTGGAATGAACTAGTCTGCTATGTAATGAGAAAGTTTTCCCACTTATATACCCATGTATGCACACAGACACACACATATGTGAAGTATGTAAAAATATTATTACTAATAATGAGAATATGTCCTAAAGCTACAATAAGCAAATAATGCCTCCCCTGCCAATATTAAATATTTATTTTACTGAATCAAAAAAGCTTTTAAAGCTTCCAGTCAACAGTAATCAAGTTCTACAATTAACACACAGTGAGTGAAGTAAAATAAAGTCATGGGGAAAATTTTGTCCAAAGGCCTTAGCTGTTGGACATTATTCATGATGACCAAGGCTTCAGGCACTAAAGTAAATGAAAGTGTTACTTATACGAAGAACTGTATAAACATCCATTGATACTTGTTTGGCTGACATTGGTTGTTTATCCCTTTTCCATTCCATTTACTCAGCTTTCTAGGAATTGTCCTAATGCAAGTCAGAGAAAGCTGCAAGTGCTTGTTATTGATATCTGTCATTGCCTAAATTAGGAAGAGTATATGATTTTGATGTGCATTTAAAGATAAGTTTTGTAATACTGCATCCTACAAAGCATAAAATTAACTGCCCTGAGATTATTATATGGGCTGGCTAGCCCAAGTAGTTGTTTGTTTTGTTTTGTTTGGTTGGGTTTTTTTAATGCTGGTTGAATATATACTTTGTTTTTGTGGTATCTGTAAAGTTTTGGAAGCCCAGGATACCTGTATGATCACCCATGTAAATCATGTCTCAGGGTGATAGCTCTCCTTGTGCTAGCACTGTTGTGTTGAGCTGTGGCATTTGTGCAGGGCATATTCTGAACACTTCACAGGGCTCCTCTGTGCTGCTGAGTAATATAAAATGTTTCCAAATAAAAGGGATCGAGTCTGTCATGCCTATGCATCACTATTTTTCATTCCAACAGCTGGAGAAAGATGGTCTAACTGGCAAGTAGTATTTTGGTGAAGAAAAAAAAAAAGCTAAGCTATTAATTACGCCTCTTTCTCTACCATTCACCCAAAGTTTGCACAAGGTCTGTCCTTAAATGCATACTCCAACTAAAAAAGTGAGAGCTTTCTTGAATCTGAATTCTTTTTCCACCATTGCTACTATAAATGACACTTAAAGTTGTACCTGCAGTTTGTGCTATTCCGGTCTCTCTTGCTGGTTTGATAGTGCTTAGTTCTACAGTGTCATTGTACATTGGTATTTGTAATCCTTCTCACCACAAAAGCTTCCACATGAGATTCAGAACTTACTCTACATTGGAGAGTAGCTTCTTCACCAGAGTAATGCTATCAACAGCTTTGCTGGGTAGGTAACGGCCGTGTTCTTTGTACTGAAGCCTAACCATTCACCTGGACTTTGGCATGTATTGCCTTTTGATCTTTAAAATGCACAACAACTTTGATTTTCAGTCTTTGAATATGTTTGGATTATAGAAGCTGCTTAAAATTATCAGACATTGATCTGTTGCTTTTTGTATGTTTTCTGAGACTTTTCTATGAAGAACAGGTACAAAGTATACCCCACTCTTCACGTGGGATCCTTCAGGAGTTCCAGGGGTCTTTATTTGTTAGAGGAATGTAAATAATGGGTATTTCTGCCCAGTCTGTAAAGCATTAGGTCAGCTTTTAGTCAACATGACAGATACATCTTATTTATCAGTGCTCTGGAAGAAATTCAGGGTACTAATTCTGCAAACTCCCATGACAGTGAGGTTCCAATCATCCAAACATTTTGTAGTTTACTAACTTTGTCTTGGACATATTCAAACTTGGAGAAGCTTAGACCAGAATTGTTATTTTTTTGTATAGAGCAAGATGGCAATTCAAAAGTTAATGTTCAGCCCAGTGAAATCACTGGCTCTGGGGTTTCTTTTATTTATTGCAAGAGCAGCAACAATCAAGCAGCAGAGATGGGCATTTGTACACAAAGGTTCAAAAAGCAAGATAAAAAAAATTGAAGTAATCCTATTTTTTTATCCCAAACTTCATTCAGCCAATGTTATTCAGTTGTCTAACAAAAAAAGAGTGCTACTTTAAAGCTGATTATTCCGCATTTATCTGGTTTTTATGAAACATTTTGCATTCATCTTTAACAAGGACTGCTACAAAGCAAATTTGAAGCCTGGTGCTAGGTATCATGACAGAAAAAGAATGCTGTGCTGAGATTTGGGAGTAAAACACTACCCTGCTCTGTGAATTCTGCATGATATTCTTAGGAACTGATAAAGCATATGCTTGCGAAACATGTCATCTGCTATGATCCATATAAATGTATGTGTACACTGCTTTGTCATAAAGAATAACAAGCACATGTTCAGAACACTGGGGGCCAAAGTAGAGCAGAAAAGTTAACATTAATGTCTTGTTTTGATAAATGCCCCTTTTAAAATCTGGCAATTTTTTAATTCCTTTTTCTCATTTAAAATACATACTGGAAGTTGGGGGCAAAACTTCTTTATTTTTGTTTCAAAACCAAAACCAGTGTTAAAAAGTAACCTGTAGCTATTCTTACAGTTATGTATGATATACCTTTAGTAGTATATTAGATGCCTATATATTTGAACACAAGTTAACATGCTTAGTTATTGCACAGACGCAGTACTAACTTCTGTTTGTTTTTTTTTTTTTTAAAAGAATTGCATTTAATTTGAATCCAAACTTTTAAACTCAATTTTCTGCCGTTCTCGTAGTTACATTAGTGTATACATTGATGTATTTTCAAGTTTGGTTTTAGTCTTGTGCTGACCAATCTCTTACAAGAAGCTGCTGATTTCCCTGGTAGGAGTTATGACCAGCTTTAAAAACAAAAATGTATGAAACTAAAACCTACTTTTGTAAGACAGAAATGTTGAAGGCAACCTTAACTTGAGCACAACAATCTAGCAGCTTCTACTTCTCAGCTGCATAATATACCTCCTCTCAGCATCTGTTACATATTGACAAGTGTGAGTAGGTGGTAATCTTACTTTTTTTTTTTTTTTTTCCTCCTCTCCAACCAAATGTCATGGGAAATAATGTTGAGTGGGTAATGCCCTTCTGTTTTGCTGGGAACAAGCTTGCAGGATATTCTTTTGAGACCCTCTCATCATTGATCCTAATTGACTTGTATAATTGAAAAGGGAGTATTTGTTCTCTCCCGTAGGCGGAAATGGCTGTCTATTAAAGTTGTCCAACAGGGATGTTACCGGTGGTCCAGTGAAAATCTCTAGGCACTGTTTCTCTACTTCTGCCCCCCTCAAAACAAAACAGAGGGAGATAACGTTTCAAATGGTGAGATTACAAGTATGTAGCCGTTGCATGTTGTTTCTTTAAAAAGGAAAAGGGGAGTTTTAAAAACAAGGATAAAAAACATTAAATTCTTTTTTGAAAATCCACAAGTAGTCTTTAAAACTTGTAAGTGATCTTTTTCTAAAGGTGAAGAATGTCTCATACAGTTTCTATACTATATGCTTTATTCATTAGCTTAACATAATTGAGACCTTATAAAGATCTTAAGTTCAGTAAGATTTAGCTGAAATTCCTATCAAGAAGTGCCTGAGATTGGGTCTGATAACCCCCAACCTGAACGTTTGAAATCTAATTTTAGAGCATTTTGTTCAAGAGCCATTTTAAGGAAACAATATGCTTTTCTTGACAATTCAAACAAAAGTTTCTAAAGCAGGCAGATGAGTGAGAGCTTTTCTGAGGCATTTAGGATCTAATTAACTGAAGTGGCCCATTGCAGCTTAGTAGGTATCACCTATGTCTACTTTTCCACACCTAGTATCAGGTGGAACCTTTGTGAGCTTATATAATATTTTTCAACAAACTTCTAAAGCTTCATTGGGAGAAAAAAAAAAAAAAATCTTATTCTTTCCTGCCGCAAGATAACTCCAGCTAGAGCACCTTAGACACAAGTGGTGGGGTTTTGCCCTATGCTTTTTGTTTCTTCAGGTGGTTTTTTTACATACTTGACTAGAAATTAATTGTTTTTGAGTAACAGCTGTGATTTCGAGGAGTCAGCATCTTAGTATTTCAGTTTCGGAAATTAAATACTTCCCAGTAAGTTAAAGATACTAGGAAACCTGGCAAAACTTAATTCTGTCTTAGCAATTTCTGTTGTAGGAGATTGGAAGACATCTTAAGATGTACTTTACAAAATAATTAGCTGGTGCCGTGAAATAGTTTGTGTGTGCATCTCTGTCTACGAAGCAAAACCAATTGCATCTATCCTGCCCAAGGAAAATAAGCCGTACAGTCTCGGAAATCAAAGAAAAAGTGTATCACTCCTAGTTCACCTCTGAGGAATGGAACGAGTATGCTTCAAAGCTGAGAACTGTGCCAAGAAATTTTTGGTTATTTAATGCTCTGGTTAGTCTAAGAAAGCTGAATTGGCCTAATCTCAGCACTCAAATCATAAAAATGAATTGCTGTGCTCCTGAGACCTGCAATGACAGTTTATAATGCCTAAAAGATGGGTATGCGTTCATTTTGCCCCTTGGGAACTTAGAGGATTGCCATGTCTCTGAATAAGCTGGAGGAAGACACAGCACTTATCTTCCCACTTCAGATAAGGACATCTTTCATTTTCTCACTGGTGAAAACTTGAACGGAAAGTCCATGTTTATGTTGAACGGACGGGATGCAGACAGCAGGCTGGAGGTTAATGGGTCTTAACAAACCTCCTCCTCTCACTCTACTCTCAGAAGATGACTGGGATAGAATTAAAAAGTAGCATTTGCTGACATTTCTCCTCTCTGTTCATTTAGGAAAGTAACGCACTATTGAGTACTCTGCCTAAGCAGAAACTAGTGCTTCTGTGGTAAAGAGCTGGCCGTTTGTTTAGATACAAATGTTGCACGGTGGCACTCTAAGTGAAATTAAAATGTTCATTTTCATGAAACGCCTTGGGAACTCCTTTGTCTTAGGAACTGATCTTTATACCAGATAGTGCAAAGCAAATCTCTGTAAAGGGAGATAGGGCTATACCCTGAAAAAGGGTTTGGCTAACAGCTGATACTGCTTAAAGCTTCACCTCTACAGAAGCTAACTGCATTTAGTCACCTTCTGATTATCTTTTATATTTTTCCAGGAATTCTCTTGTTTTCTTGTTTTTTTTCTTCAGTGCGCAACGTTTTCAGGGTTCTGTATCGCTTATGTGAATTTGCAGTATGTTTATAAGTTTGCATTACAGAGAGTTACTGGAGACACAGTCCAAGACAAACCACTGTTCCCTTGGAGGATTTTTGACTTCTGAGTCTGTGTTTGCATTCCTCCAGGTGATGATAATGGGAAGAAGGCCAACAACCCCAACCACTGTAACTGCATCATAGACCAAATCTTCACAGGCGGACTGCAGTCTGATGTTACCTGTCAAGTCTGCCAGTAAGTAATTTTTTTCTGATTCTGCACTCTGATTTGAATCTGTACACCATCTAGTGCAACAGTATACTGAATCTTCTCTTTCTTGAATACCAGTAAAATTCCAGCAAGACAAGAACTGTAATACAGCATCAGCTAAATGCAATCAATTACCAGTTAACTGTCATATATTAAGATATACCAAAAAAGCTACCTGGAAAGTACCACAGGCTTATGGACGTAAACTTTTTACTAGTGTATAAAAGGTTGTTCTTTTCCAAGTTCATGAGGAAAAGACTTCCAGGATCTCCTTGGTTTTGAAAGTATGTAATTGCCACTACATTTGAAGAAAATCCTGATATGCGACCATATTTTCCTGCAGTTAGGAGCATTGTGTATTATCAGGAGACGTTTCAAAGAGGCTGATACCTAATGTAATCTCAGGTACCAGCAAGTGAATGTTTCACAAGAGTAAGGAAAAACGGTTTTGTTTTTCTGCTCTGTGTACTGGAGCAAGTTGACTTCTCTTTCAAGATGTTTGGTGTTGCCATAGTGCAGAAGTCAGAGTTCTTGTTTTTTGTTCTGTCTTGCATTCTTTATAATTATGCACGCTGTCCTGCAGATGGACTGTTGTGCTGTGCTTGTTTGAATCTGCTTTTATTCTCAGTTTCCTGGAGAGATTCGCAGAAGATTTAATGTAAGGAAAACATAGGAAATTTTGTTCTTTGCCTGGTAGAGCCACAGAATCCTTATATGATAATGAAAAGCTTGACGTGTTATGACACAATATTAGCATTGATGAAACTTTAACAAAGGAAGTTTCCTTTTGAAAACTGGCAACTTTTGCACAAATGAAGCTGGAAAAAAGGCAGAATATTGTAGGCTTAATGAGATTGCAGAGTGAAAGACACTAGTTTTAGAGGAAGAGAGAACTCAAAAAATAAGCGCAATGTGTACAAACAGAAAAAGCTTCCAAACTAGGAGCTTAGACCGCTGAAGTTGTGGAGTTCTCTTAAAAATGTAAATGCTGGAAGAAAAGATTTGAGTCAATACAAGTTAAAATGTTGAGAAGCTTTTTCCATAGTCTAGCTGTTGGGTTGTCTTCAGCTTTCTTGTAGAGAGATCTGATGGAGAACATACACTACTTCTTGATGCAGTTATTCTTTGGCCTCTCAAATTCCAAGTGCTGTAGGAGATGCTAATATGAACTGCAAAGCTTAATTCAGTGCACTACTGTATAGCAAAAGTATTTGGCGCTCTTTCTATCAAAGTAGCCTTAAGCACCATCTTCCATGTCTTGACCAGAGAACCATGCTTCTAAATTACTTGGATTGCATGTAGTTATCATCATAGATGTTAGCTGGTTTATACTGGTCGGTAGTATGACCAGTACCTCTATCTCTGAGTAACCCTGCTTGTTCACTTTGAGTCACAGGGCTCCAGTGAGTGGGAGAATGTATTAAATGTGTATATTTTGCATTTAGTACATCACATATATTTCTTAAAACGTATGGCTTTTAAATAATCAGAAAAACAATCAGTTGTGGGAAAACACTCCGGAGCAAATGTATTTTCTGTCATCTTTGAGTGCCCTCTAGGGGTGATGTAGGTCCCATAGTTCTTAAAAGTAAGTATCTGGTGTGCACCCTAAAGTGAGAGACACTGTTAATTTTACTTCCTTTAAACATGTATTAAACTCCTTTCTTTTTTCATAGTGGCGTTTCCACAACGATAGACCCATTTTGGGACATCAGTTTGGATTTGCCAGGGTCCTCCACCCCGTTCTGGCCACTGAGTCCGGGGAGTGATGGCAGTGTCGTAAATGGGGAAAGCCATGTATCAGGCACCACCACTCTCACAGACTGCTTGCGAAGGTATGAAATGAGACAAATACAGTTTTGGTGGGATAAAAAGAATTTGGCTTCATTCTGCTCTCCAGGTGGCACTGAACAATGGGAGTAAGTGATGCTTTGTCATGGCATTATCCCCAAACAGCATTTTTATACATATTTTAGTTTTTTGCATAAGAGAAAGTGAGAAGGCAAAGAAGGCTCAGAGCAACAGTAGGCCTAACAATAAGCAATCAAAACCAGTTGCTACGCAATGCAAAAAGAAAACAAATTTTACATTGGCTGCTGCCAGTGGTTTTAAATGCTCAAAACCACTAGTGTCTGTCTCCATGTTCTTGGTTGTGTCAGCTAAACAAGCATATAAAAAGAGTTCACAATGCATTTAATATTTGTCTAAATTGTAACACCAAATATGAATCTGATATTGCTCTAAGCAGAGCTGAGGGTCAGCTACTGCTGGCTTAGTTGCCGGAATGGCATTAAGAATGAAAGGAATTGGGCTTTCAAAAAGAAAAGATAATTCTGAGCAGGAAACTTATGCATCTTGGAAACAGGTAACTGGAGAGAATGTTATGGCTTCATACACAGTTAACTTGGATCTTTTAGCAGATCTGAAAGTCGTTCTCTTGTGGCAAATACAGATATTTGTCAAAGATACTGTCTGAGGAAGAGGTCACCTGTAGCCTGGGCAAAACTAATCCCCCTGAAATAAAAATTCATAGCCTCTGACATCTGATTTCTAACCTTCTTGATACTTTTAAGATCAGTAATTTTAAGAAAACAAGGGAGTTAGTACAAATGAGAAATAGCTGATGCAGGATTGCATCAGGAGGCAAAACCAGTTGAATTTTGGTGATGTTCTTCAACATGGGGATTAGTAGAATCAGAGAGAGATGATAAGGAAGGAAAAACATCTGGGCTCAAAGATACTCTTGAAGAGTATGGATTTTGGAAAGAAGTTAAACTCTAATGGATAAAGAGGATAGATCTAGGTTTTTACCCAAAAGTTAGCAAGCAGGTTGAATAGTAGATTCAAACAAGGAAGGTGTGTAACTTCACGTCAACCAGTGTGGCCATACAACTTGAAGTTGGCATGAAGAAGGAAGGATTGAGAAGGAATATGACAAAAACCAGAAAGATGTAGGCACTCCTAACAACAACAACAACAAATTCATAAGCCTTTTTACAAACTTGAGAGAAAAAAAATAAATAAACAAAAACCAAAACCAGAGAATGGTGGTACATAGGCTAGGTAAAGGAGATCTTGTTAATCAAATAAGAGGGGAGACCAAGAGGCTGTGATGATCATTTAATGCTGGAGGCTGCATTGGCCATAAACAGAATGAGGCAAGGTAGGGTTAGTGACAAGCTGATAACGTGTTGCCCTCACATACTTAGTGTGTGCATTAATGTAAGATGTTCAATTATATTTCAAAATATTTCATCTCAAAAATCCTAGTTGTAAAGCAGCCTCTGGGGAGATGATTTATTTGCCCCGTGGAAGTCTAAGCTTGGAGGAAGAGACTTAGCAGTCCATCCTCCTAGCCTTTTCTGTGCTGACAGTTTCTGAAAAAGTGAGAGATATTTTGCTTTAGTGTGTTGTGAGAACATAGAGGTAGTATATTTTCTCTAAGCAGTTCCCTTTTCTGTAATGGTCTCTTCCTATAGCTCCCTTGAGCAGTTCTGTCTGAAAATTTTGAAAGATATTTTTCTAGTTGTCAACACTTGGGTTTTCTTGGAAGATATCTGTATTTTGAAAAGAACTTTGTGTTTACAGCCCTTTCCATCTCAGAGCTTTGATCCTAGCCCTGGAGGGCTACAAGCTAGCAGAGTGTCCTGCAGATAGCATGCAGCTGAGCACAGAAGTCGTGTCATCTTGCTTCGGAACTTCCATATCAATGTTTTTGTTTTTGAAAGCAAAAGATCTTTGCTTTCTGTATGAAAATTAGCTGTCCTGTTGTAGGAGATGAACTAACATTCAGCTCCTTTCTCAGACACTGATGCATTTCAGTGCAATGTTACCAAGTAGGGCAATGATAAATGTCAGATTTGGATATCTGAACCACAGCACTTTATTATAGGTGTTGGGTTTTTTCAAAATGACACTTAGAAGCCATGAACTCTGTCTCTTGTGGTGCCAGTGACCCACAAGTAAATGTAAAAGAAGTGTTTTCAGCATGTGTGGAAAATCATCTGATGGGTTTGTGCATCCCTTTGCTTTTTAATATTTTTTCAGGTTTACACGGCCAGAACATCTAGGAAGCAGTGCCAAAATCAAATGTAGTGGTTGCCATAGCTACCAGGAATCTACCAAACAACTCACTATGAAGAAGTTACCCATTGTGGCCTGTTTTCATCTCAAAGTAAGTTCACAGGGGGCAGACAGAGCAGAGGACATATATTCCCCTCGGAGAGGATGAGCTAAATTCCTGGACATATCTTCTGGCTTTCACTGACTAATCTTTTATGATACAAATTAATATAAAGAATAGCTTGCATGCCCAGCTAGATTTTCTATTATGATAGTATTACATTATCTATAATGTAGCTTTGCAGTATGTCTGTGGGAACCTAACTAATCAGAATCTAGAAACAAAATGGAAGGCTAGTACAATACCTGAACCAGCGTAAAAACCAATCTCCAATAACACTTACTCATCCTGCATGGTAAAATTTTTACCCTACACATCTACTGGAAGAATGCCACAGAGGAACTCTGTGTTGAAGGACAAGCATGAGAAAGTTATCGGTTGCAATGGAGAAGGCTTCTTGTATCTTCCCAACTGTGATGTAGTTTTCAACATTTCCAATCCTGATTGTCAGATGCAATGATAGGAGATAATGTCATAGTTGGTGCTCTCAGATAGTTTAGTCCTGTACAATGTATGTCTTAAATATAAAGAGTATGACTGTGGTGCAAAGTAGGCAGGTATTGCAGAAGCTGAAGGTCATTCTGTGTCAAGAGGCAAAGGGTCCTTGAAAAGTGATGCCACAGGCCTTTGTAGAAGCATCCACCATAGTAATTTAACTGCGTCTCTGATCTGCTTGAGCTTTTCAGATGCAGACCTCTAAGGTCTTGAGTGTTTCCTGGGACAGAATGACAAGTCCTCTGCCTGCTGGGCAGCAACTCATGATCACTGGCCTCAGCTCTTACTGTGACCAGTGTTTCAAGAAACTGCTTATCTGATGATGATACTAATGTCACATAAGATACATGAAGAAAAACAGCATTTTACCTACAACCATGGTGACTGGAAACATTTTAAAATGGCAGCCTATATGCTGTGTGCAATTGAAGGCTTGTATTGCTTTTCTTTCCAGTTGGTGAATTGAAAGAACAGCCACTACAGCCTTTTGCTCCAGAGACCTCGTTCAGTTGTTCAATTCTTACACGGTTTCTAGGCTTTGAACTTTGGTAAAACACCTGAGTAACTTTAATAGTGTTGGAGTTAGACCTTTATCTTGTAGCTGTCATGGCAAAGTGCGTGCTGAACTTCGCTGTAGCATGCAGGCAGTTTTTCTGGTTTATTTTCCAGTAGCCCTATAAGCTAGGTCAGTATGTTCATACTGGAAAACCTAATAATCTGTGTAACTATAGTGCCATGGTTTCACTGAGCAAGTCACGGACTGTATTCAAGAATGATTGTAGTTTGGAACTGTTAAATTACATAGTAACTCCGTATCTGGCATAGCAGTGATTTAGAATTTATTTTCAAAATCTGGCTTGTACAGAAGCTTGTTAATGAAATGCAGAGGTCTTGACATGAAAACAGAATGCCACAGGAAGGGCTGTATTTGTGAGAAAAGATTGATTCTGCTTTCTACTAAAAAAGGTGTTAGAGGTGGAAAGAATTCCCTTTTCTGTAATTTACAGGCCTTTTCAGACTGTTTGGGACAATCATGCCTTCCGATGTTCACCCCCATATACCAGCAGTTCTTCAGTTGCATCTTGAGTATTAACCAAGATGATATGCAATGTTATATGCCAAAGATATTATTAGCCTGACTGGACTAGATAGCAGTACAGTTCTTCTGTTGTTCTTTGGCTGTGGTCTTCCTGAAGAGCTTTCTTGCATGACTGACTTGAGGTTTCAGGAGTGCTTGGCTGGCTGCTTGGCTTTCAGGGGGAGTTTCTGGGGTGTTGGGCTCTTGGTTTTATTTTATTTTTATTTTATTATTGCAGAGTAGTTGGCAAGATACACCTAGGTGATTCTGCTCTTTGGGCAAGGCAATGTGAATGTGCTCAACCCCTTTCCTACACTCAGTTCGGTATTTGTGTTATCCAGAAAGATTGAAGATTTTTTTTTTTTTTAATAAATTACTCTCCCTAAGCGATTCTGTTGTCCTGTCCATGCAAAATGCAAATTTAATTTCATGTGTTAAAGCAAAAAAGAAACACAAAAGATAAGAATTACAGAAGTCTCAGCTTTTCACGTCTGGATCTGTTGCTAGGGAATTGTTATGGCACCACAATTGGAAAATAATTAACTTGAAGTGTAAATAGAGCAGAATTTCTGAGAAATGGGGAGAGAAGCTGCCTTTAAATAGAAACTCATTCATCTCTTTCTGGTATTTGTTCCTGTTTCCACTTAATGTTCAATCGAGAAGATGAGGAGAGGATGGTGGGTATTGCAGGCTCCTTTTGGTGGAGGGACAAGGCTTTTTTATTATCATATTTCATTTTTGCTTTAATTTGAATTGGTATTCCTGTGTAGGCTTGAGTCCTGTCACTTGAGATGATTGGATGGGTGGATTAAGTGTGTGAATCTGATGGCAAGCTCTCATTGTCACCAGTTTTGTGTGCTAGTGTAGGCAGCAGCCATATATTTGAATAGTTTGAAGTACAAATGAACACTGGTTTGGGTAAAGGCTGTGTGTGCTCTCTCTGTTTAATACATTTTTTGTGAATGTCACTTGGGAATAAGTTTGTGTGTATAGATATTAAGGTAAACAATCTAATTAATACCATATTTTTCCCCCACAAGTTGTTGTTTATTTCCCTGGTAGAACTGTGTTAGCATTTACACGGGTGTTCCCAGCCCAGATAGTCGGTAGAAGAAAATCAGGGGATGACCCTGGATGCTGACTGCTAATATGCTTGCATGTTATTGTTCCTAAGCTTAGGATATTTATAAAAGACAAAAAACTTAGCCTTTCTCTAATGAAAAAAAAATTCTTCCACTTTGTCTCCAGCGGTTTGAACACTCAGCCAAACTGAGGCGAAAGATCACTACGTATGTCTCATTTCCGCTGGAGCTGGACATGACACCATTCATGGCTTCCAGGTGTGTACCAAGTTCAAAAACCCCCAAAGACCTGGACAGAACTGTTTTACCAGTTCATACATGTGCATCATGAAACATGGAACATCCTTGAATCAAAGTTACAGAACAGTATGTATAATGGTACTTCTGCTGTAAGCTTCTCCTTGAAATGTGCGTAATTTCTAAACTAATTTTTAGATAAACTATTGAGTTTTGTGTGCCAGAAAAAGCTTTATATTTAAACTTTTTTTTTTATTAATGTGTGTTACGTTTCTGGTTGCACATTAAATTTATGGACTCAGATCCATCTTGCCTTCAGATCTCTGCTTTGGTCCCATCACCTGAGTGCCCACCCACAGTCATCTTGTGTAATTAGGCAGACTAGACATAACCTAATGCCTAACCTAGTATTTCTGAAGTTATAAAAATCCTTCCTCTTTATTCCTGCACCTATGCAAATCTGGGTTTTTTTGTTTTGTACCTTCAACTTTTGTTAGAGAATGCTGCAAGAAGAAACGTAGTCCAAATTAAAATAGATATTTCTAATTGGTATTTAAACAGAAACAGTAAGACTTCTCCCACCTCCCAGGTTTGTGAACGACATGACATTTATATAAATAAACCTTTATGAAAGGTATATTCATAAAGAGGCCCTCCCCTGGAGAAAAGTATTTGCTTCTGCCAGGAGAGAAAGGAGAGCCCTGAAGCTCTGTTAAATGGTGTTATATTAAGAATATATGGTTTATTCCAGTATATTTTGGAGATTTTGAGACTTCCCTGTTCCTCTGTGGTGAATTCTCCCTGGATAGAACAGGCTCTGCTGATGAAAGGTATCAAGCATAATGGAATATAGATGGGATAATCAGCAGGCATAACTCAGTAATCTGAATTTCATCGCCTATGAAATCAACAACATAATCCTATTGCTGCTGTCAATACACAAAATGAATTTACAAGTCAGAGCCAGGATGATTGACCCATCAGAGGATAAAGGATTGATGTAATTAGATATTTTTCCAGGTTTAAAATACAAATCTTTTCTTAACCTGTTTTTAAGCTTTTTGGATAGGACATTTGACGTAAACAGATCTGTATTTGCAGCACTGAAGCCTTGACCAGGAGGAGAAATGGTGTTTCTTATGTAGCATTGCTGTGAGAACAAATAAAGCATCTTCAGCATCCTAATCAGCAGCCCTTCTCTGCTGCTAAGCAGCATTGTGCTTTTGAAAGAGGACCTGGATTCGGCAAACAGGCTGTGTCATGTAAAACCTATTTCCTCAGTTTGGGAAGCCACTGCTTTAAGTGACTGGATTTTTGTGTGTGTGTGTGTTGCAGTAAAGAGAGCAGAATGAACGGGCAATACCAGCAGCCGACGGATAGTCTAAACAATGATAATAAGTAAGTGGTACATTCCATGACTCCTATTGTGAAAGGTAGTTGGCTCCTAGAAGGAGATGTACAGTCTGCTGTATATCCTGCAGTGTGAAGTGCATTACCATATTTGACAGCACAGTAAGTCTGAACTGTTGCAAAATAAAGCTTCATTCACCACAACTGCCTACCCTTTCGTGGTTTTGTGGCAGCTGACTTTCAGATCTGAAGGTGATAACCCCAGCAATCGGTCTGTGAGCAAAATTAAAAGCTATGGTTACAGTATTAAAAGGGATGGGTGTTTCCTTTAAATAATCCTATTTCTATTGCAATGGCAACGGGAGTTCCAGAGGACTGAAAAAAAGTTTATAGAACACTGACACTCAAAGTCCCAAGCAGATGACCCCAGTAATTCTGAGGTGTCTTGGTCAGGTATTGATTCCAGTCAGAATAAATGATGGGCTGATATGGGACTTGCTCAACAATGTAAAGGGAGTGTAATTGAAACCAATATCCATAGCTTTGTGGGAATATAGATGGTCCCACAAACCTTATCTTTTGCTTTAATGAGGTTACAAGTTTGGTTGCCACAGTCATGTGCTGATGTTGTGTATTTAAATTCTTCAAGGCACTTCATTTGGCACTAAAAGTTTAGTTAAGAAATTGGAAGCACACAATAGATAGATTTAAAAACCAGCTAACCAGGTCTTAGTGCAGTTGTCATATAAGCAGATACCAGGCAGGTGTTAACGTGTGGTCCTATAGCAATTGATTCATTAGATGTATGGTGTTTAATAGTATTAGCAAAGATCTGAAAGAAGACACAACTGGTCACTGTTGAGGTTTGCACAAGTCTTAAGTTGGAGAAGTTGTTAACAATGAAGAGGATGAGGTAATGAGAGCAGAGGCATCTGGGCTGCTTAGTAAGCTGGATGCCAGTAAACGGCTGGGGCAATCTTAGCATCCTCCATGTAGGACTAAAGAGTGGTGTCCATCCTAGTTGGATTAAAGGACTCCACTAGGAAGAGAGTGACTATAATCAGTGGCTCTGTGGACATTCAACTGAATAGGTGCCTTGTTGTGGCACCACTGTGTCAGAAGAGCTCTGTGAATTTTGAACACAAGTAGGACAATATCAAGTGAGATTAGAAAGATTATTTTACCATTGTGCAGCTGTGTTTGTATCCCAGTTTGAGGATAGTATTTCAAGAAAGAGTTAAAGAAAATGGAGAACATTTGAAAAAGAGCTGCAAGTATATTTAAGACTGGAAACAAAATCTTACCTTAGAACAAAAGAGCCAAGGTCTTCAGTTTTCTCCTTTTTAAGAAAAGAAAAGGGGAAAAAAAGGTTAAGAGCAACTTGATTAGTCCATCAGTATCTTTCTTTGGAACAGAGATGTGTCTGCTAGTTTTCAGGCTAGCACGCAAATGCACAGCAGCATCTGAAAGCTGGAAGTTGAGGCTGAATGTATTCAGTTATGTCAGTATTTCAAAATAGGTACAGACTTTACAGATTAAGGACAATTAATCAGTACAGCAATTTATCACTAGAAATATTTAAGATGAGCTATAATTAAGATTAGTTCCTTCCCCAGCCCCATACCTCAAATGCATTTTTCTCATTCACTAGAGTAACTAATTCAGGGAAATAGAAGGTCAGACTAGATAATCAGTTGTCCTCTTCAGGAATGCATCAATATTGTATCTATTCTATAAGAAAAATCTTGGTAGCCAGTATTGGTAAAGCTGACGGCTGTCATCAGACTGGGGTGTTGCAGTAATAGCAAGACAGAAAAAGAAAAATGTGGTTCTTTTCCCTGGGCAAGAATGCCCTCTTCCCGGTTAATGTTAAGAACTGGTGTTTTATTGATGGATCAGATCCTTTACTATTGCTATACATGTTTATGTATAGCCTGTCTAAAATGTCAGTTGGTTTTCCCCTTTTGATCCGCATATTCATTAACTCTGTTCTGTACCAGGTATTCCTTGTTTGCAGTAGTTAATCACCAGGGAACCTTGGAGAGTGGGCACTATACCAGCTTCATCCGGCAGCACAAGGACCAGTGGTTCAAGTGTGATGATGCCATTATCACCAAGGCTAGCATTAAGGATGTGCTAGACAGTGAAGGGTAAGTTATGAAATGGAGAGGGGAAAGGAAGGGAAACTTCAACCTTTGTTGGGTTTTCCTTACTTTCAGTTAAAAGACCCTTTCATCACAGAGAAGACTTAATTTCTCTCTTTGAATATCTAATGTCTCTGTGTATTTACCAGTGCTTCAGAATGTTGCTTTATAATCCTGGGTTTGTTGAAGGAAGAAGAGGGGGAAGGGTGAGGGACATCAGCTGACTCTGCAGTGTCTGTAACTGGTGCTCATGTCCAAACTCTTGCTTGCTAATGGAAGGGACTCTGAAAACTGAAGTGGTATGATTGTCCAGCATAGGAGCAGCATTTACCTCCATGGCACAATCCAATCTTTGTCTGCAGAACCTTTGGATTACTATGAGTGTAAAAGATTTGAAGAAAAGCCGTTAAGAAAATACTGTGAACCACAGTGGCAAGGCTATATGGGAGGCAGGTATTGAACATGAGCTGTTTCTTAGGTCGTGGCTTTAAATTGATTTCAGATTGACATTATGATTTCAGATATTTGCATTAGACAAGTATTGAGAGTGCAGAGCAGTAGATTGCAAGGGAGGCATCTTGGTGTTCCCCATTTGAGGGGAGCATTGGGGACTGGTATATGTTTCAACAATAAAATCTGAAGTCCTCGTTTTGCGTTTTCAACTATGGACTTGGTACTGGAAAGATAAGCCTTTATTGTTCTTGTTTTAATTATTCCTGACATTTCCATGGATTGCTGCAGGCACAGATGTTCAGTTTGTAATTTTTTTTAACAGATTTTACCATTTTTTCATTTTTTGAACTTCAACCAGGAAGTAAAAAAAAAAAATCTATAATGACTGAATTTTAGCGTTAAATGACTTGACAAGGTAACTTCTGCTTTGAGGTCTGCAGAAAAACGAGTTTGTTTTTCTTCAATAACAAGTGGCTAGTTCTGGCCCTCAGATGGGGTATGTCTGTGGAAGAAACTGCCATAGGCAAGGAGGAGAGGATGTGCGACGCAACTGCTGCCCATCATCTCATTAAAGGCTGGTTTGAGCTCTGATCCATTTTCCCTGGTTCAGATAAAGGCTGACACTAAGTAGATCTGCATGGTATAAGGGAAGCTCCATAGGGCGTGAGATGGAACGATAATAATTGGAAAGTCTCAAAAGTGCTTTGAAGCATTTTAAGAGAGTCGTGCAGTGACCCCGTCAGTGTGTGTCATGTAAAGAGTATGTAGAGATAAGTCCACTTCCCTCCGACATGTAACTGCTTGAGGGCTGGGCTCCGTTATGTAGCAGTACACATAAAGTAATTAAGGACGGGAAGAATTTCATCCTATTAGAACACCAGATTTGAGTACATATTGAGACATTAGATATTTCAGTTGGATTTGATTGGGACACATGAGTTTTCACCCACATGCCTGGTTCTTCATTTTGCTTCTATAACAGTAAATGGCAGACAGTTTGTAATAATCCTAAGTGTCTGATGCTTTGGTAATGTGACTCTAAAGCAACAGTTGCATCTTAAAGCACCTCTGTTGTATTTTGTGTCATGGTAGTGTTAAATGGATGCTGCCGGTCTGGGCACCAACACGGTCCAATCTTCCAGAGCTTTCAGGTTCTAAGTAGCTTGTACAACAAGAAGGTTTGACTGTTTGTTGTACAACTGTGCAGTTCCCTGAGTTGCTGGTAAAATCATGTCAGCTGGCTTCCCTCCTTCTCACCCGTGGTTACTGTACGGAACTGGCACATCGCTGGAATCGCTTCAAATTGAATAGAAAAACAAAATTAATAGTCCTCACTTTTTGTGATCGCATCAATGGAAATACTCATCTGTTCCGAGGTATAGCAGAAAGCTGAAACTGTACCTCTGCTTTCTTGCAGATATTTGCTGTTCTATCACAAACAGTTCCTGGAGTATGAATAGCCTTATCCAGCAGCTTGTCAGATATAAACAAGGAAGAAAATAAGCAAGCCTTCTGAATCGACACACAAACCTACCTGAAATGAAAAGACCCATTAAAAAACAACTAGCACTGAGCTGTAACAGGACCTACTTGACACTGACTCAGAGCCTGGCGGAGTAAGAAATGAACAATGTCCAACGTGTACGCAGTCCCGCAAGGACAGAAAGGGGGAAAAAAAGAGGCTACAGTCAGTCACTTAACAGAGGAAATATAAAATGAAAGGAATGCTCTGGGTGGGGGAAACGGGAGCAGAGGAGTCCGGGCACTGGTACATCTCCTATGTTCCTCCAAAATGTGTGTGGGAAGGCAAGGGGTTATACCCTCATCTCCATAAAGCATCTTCTCCATTTGGTGCTTCAGCTCCAACGACCAATCATATAACAGTTAAAATTAAAAATCCAAGCCCATTTTTTATGCATATGGGTCTGAAAGCAGTAGAGTGGAGGAGGAGGGGATGACACAACTAAAGGACTTTGCAAGTATCTTTTTATTTGTGAATTTTAGTTATTAAATAAATACAGTATGAAACTATTAGGCTCTTTTTTTTCAACAACCATAAAAGAAATCCTGGATTGTGGAACTGAAGCTACAGTACTAAGACAGGTTTTCAAGCATGCCTGCTTGCACAGGTAATGTTTAATGCCATCGGACTGCTCATCAAAAGCATCAGCACAGATTCTTTTCTGTTTGAGCCCTTTTTTTTGTTTTGTTTTCTATAAATAGCTATTTTCTTAATTTTTTTCCTTTTATTCCCTTTTTTCACGAGAATGAAATTCATAAATGCAACCATCAGTAAAAATGAATGAATTGGCGTGTTTATACTGTAAGAGTGGTCTTGGTTCTTTTTTTAAAATCTTGTGAATAAGTTTGAATTTCTCAAAATTGCTTGTTTTGTTGTTGCTGGTTTTGGTTTGTTTTTTCCCCTGCTGCCTTCCGAAGGCATATATATGACACTTGAAAGAACCTCAGTATTGAAAAATGTACCATCTGTTAGAAACGGTTGCTGCTGGGGGCAGCATTGAGCGATAGATCTGCTGCTATTGAGCACTTCTGCAGTGCACTCGGTTTTTAAGTAAACAACACATTTTCCTGGTATGTGCTAGGCTGGTATTGGTTCCTTGTATCCTCCCACATGTATTAACTCCTCACATACTCTTCTCCTTGCAGAATCACAGCCTCTGTATCGGTGTCCTTAGCTTGCAGCAGTCGGTGTACCAGCTTACTCTGGCTTTGTCACAAATGCAGTTTTGCTCCTTTTCTCCCCCTCCACTGCTGTCTTTTAAAAGCAGCTCGTTGGCTTGTCGAGATACCAGCAGTAGCCGCTCGTGCGCTGTATCTTGCTCTCAGGAGGCTGGGCTGTGGATTGAATTGCAGCCCGTGAGAGAAACCATTCAGAACACGGAGCTGAAAAGAGCAAAAATAGCTTTGTTCTCCCTTCCTTGCGGAACCCGTAGAGAGCTATGTGTAAGAGTTAGGTGCTGTATACATTGGTGTAAGAGCCACACCAAAAAGGTCATTAAGCTCTGCATATGTATCCAGACAGCCATTCTTTGACTGTACCAGTGTGGTTAAAAACATGGATGGGTCTAACCTTTTAGATTCTGTGCTCTAGAAATGAGTTACAGGTGTCTGATCTGCCTGAGACAGAGGTGGAAAGTGGTCTGATAAACAGAAGAAATAGGAGGAAAATAAGGAAGCAAGTTTGTTTGGTTTTTTAAATGAGCATCTTGCAAGAGCAGCTGAACAAAAGGACAGTGGAATTGCATTTGATTTTTACACAGACTGGAAAAGTACAAGGTAGTTTTTTTGTATATCAAGAGATTTCTGTGACAGCTTGCAACAGGGAAGGAAGAAGGGACAACTAATTGAAGCACCTTGAATACCAGATCAGAGGTAGAAAATGTCCCGTACAGTGTGGGAGTTACCTAGGCAGCCTGATTTCTGCAGAAGTGATAGCGTACTCTGGCTTTGTAACCTGTTGTTCCCTATCATCACGGTTGAAATAATTTTCAGTTGTAATTGGGTGCTGCAAGATTTAACCTGAGCGTTCTTGTCGCAAATGAAAAATGGCTGGAGAAATGCAGATGAATGGCGCACCCGCAGGAAAGGGGGCCCCTCCCTCCCCGAATTGGGCACGGTATCGTGCAGATGCTTGACGACGCTTTCTGCTATCCTTTAATAATGCAGCAAGCTTGCAGAGGAAGACAAGAATCAGCCTTTCATTATTCCCAGGGCTGCTGCAGTTGGCGTCCCCACCTTGTCCTGTTGCTGGAGGAGGAGTGCCACCGCGTGGCAGATGGGTTTTGGGGAGCGAGGATGCCTTTGCTTTGTGATGCCGAGGTCTGAGCCTTTGGCTGCTGCTTTTTTTGATGCTGGAGCCTGAACAAATGAATTCTGTTTTCCACTAGCACGCGCTTGGCCACCGGAGCTAATGCAGTCTGCTTTGTTAATCCTTTAGAAACAAATTGTTTAGGGAGGAGGCCAGCCATATAAATCAGCCTTAATTTTTTTTTTCCCCACCCGTCTGAGGCTGGTGAAGAGGGCTGTGCTCTGTGCAACTGCACCGGCGCAGATGGTTTTCAGTGGGAGATTTCAGTGCTCTGGTTTCAAAAGCAGAATTCCTGGTGTATTAAAAGCTCTTATTCTTTTCTTCCCCCCACTGTGCCACCCCCTGTGTCTCTCCCTGAATCATACCAGGCACATTTCTATTTCCAGCAACAGTAAATCAGCACAGGTTGCTAGAGGAGGAGAGAGCATTTTCCTTCTTCTTACAAAAATGGAAGAACAGCTGCTGTCATACAAGCAGCGCTACCCCTCGTGATGCTTTTTCTCAAACACAGCCTTCTCTTACCCTTCATCTCTTCAGAAGCAGCCACGCAGCTCGTACACTGGGTTTGTTACCTGCAGAGCCAGGAGGTTTCTCTGTGTGGAACTCTTAACATCACCTTTAAGAAAACACCGACCACAAAATGCCTTGCTGTGCAGCAAGATGCTAACGAATGGCTGATGAAGTTATGCCTCCCTAATGTGCTGGCAGACAGCAGAGGAAGGCTGCCTCCTCCATGAGTGATGACTGCGCTGCTTCAGCTGCTGACCCTCTTCATTTCGGGGAGTACTTTGGGGTTGACTTGTTTATTTTGAGGTATGGTTTTATATTGGCACAGCTTGGTCTGTTGTGAGGAAGCATCTGCAGAAATGATTGAAAACAAAGACAACGTGTGGTGATGCAGGCTCGCGTTGGGGTGTGTATTCTGTTGTCTACCAGCAATGAACATGGCTCTACATGGGGCACAAAAATAGCCAGAAAGTGGCTTTTAGGTACAATATTTTCTTGTCCCTTAGCTACTCAATTAGAGATGAAGCTTTACTTGATGCTGGAGCCTAATGAAAACCTGAGCAAAAGCAGAAATGTGAGAATTGATTAAATCCCCAGGTGGATGCTCTTCCTCAAAACCGGTGCTCTTAATTCCATGTAGTTTAACTCGTCCAGCTGTAACTGCTTGTGTCCCATACTTACAATGTCTCTCTGATACTCTTAAGTGATGTCTCCAGGTGTGCTCCATCAGAGCTGTTGGCCAGTGGCTGCAAAGGTGATACCAAATCTATTGATTCCTCTTGGTTCTCCAGCATCTAAGGGTTGAAGCTGGGACCCTGTATGTTACTCTGCTGATTTGTTCAAGTTGCTCCATGTTACCTTTTCTTTTATATGGTGATAACAGTAGTTACATTCCCAGAGGGAGGGGAGGGCACGCCTGTGAGGGTGAGGAATGCTCTCCTCTTTCATATCAGGGCTGGAGGGAAGGACTTGACTTCTTACGGGCATTTTCCCCAATTTCTGGGACACAAGGCCACGTGGTGACAGGGACAGCCCCAGCCCAACATGGGCTTTGCCTGGATGTGAGAAGGCAAGTGGCCGCCTGGGCCAGCTGGAGCAGGAGCTGCAGGTTGCCAGCACTGCACAGGGTGAGCTCTGGTGCTAGCTGGCATAAATGCTTTCCTAAAAGCTTTCTCGTTTGAATAATTGATGCCTCTTGATCGTCGAGAGATGCCTTAATTGCAGAACCGGTGCCACATGTTCAGATATTTCTATCCTATTTTTAAATAAGGTTCTGAATCTCCTTGCACATGCAGGGTGGCCGGGGGTTCCCACGGGTGACGCCTGGAACGGTCGCCTGTCTCCAGCGCTGCCCGCAGGATCTCCGCGCCGGGAAGGGACAGCGTGACGAGGTGTCACATCTGCTTTAGGAGGGTTTTCCTTCTGGAGCCCCCGTCCTCGCTGGGAAGCGCTGGGGCAGAGTGGGGAGCGTGGGGCTGGGGGCTTCCCTGGGTGGGGGGGGACGATGACGACGACACATGGTGGTGCTGCCCCAGGGTAAGTGCGAAACCCCTTCGCCCCGCGGAGGCTGAGAGGGGGAGGCTGTGGGGAGGGGAAATCGAGGAAAGAGGCAGCGTTTTTGGTGCTGGGGAGGCCGAGCCTGAGTGGGAGGTCAAGCTGGTGGGGGGAGGCCGGGCAGGAGCGGGAGGCCCAGCGAGAGCGGAGGACGTAATGGCGTAGGAGGCCATAGAGGGAGCGGAGGGCGAGGGGAGGCCATGGGACTGCAAGGGCGAGCACGAACCGGAGGCTGACGGAGAACAGGGACAGGGCAAAGCGCTGAGGGAGGCTGAAGAGGAGAGTGAGGATGAGCAGGGGCGGAGGGTGAGCAAGAACGCAAGTGGAGACTCTGAGGGAGACTAAAGGGTGTAGGAGACAAAGGGCAGGGCAAGAGGAGATGCTGGAAGACGTTGGGAGGGCAAGAAAGAGTAAGGCCGAGCTGGAACAGAAACCGAGAGACTGGGGGAAGCTGATGTAGAGATCAGTCTAGGCAAAGATGCAGGCCGAAGAGAAATTGAGGCTGAGCAGGGGTGGGAGACCAGGGAAAGGTTGAGGCTGAGCAAGGGTGGAGGCCAAAAGTGGCAGGAGGCTGAGGAGGAGTTGAGGCTGGGCGCGTGCGTGGGCCTACGTGGCTTCTGGGACGGAAGGACTTTTGGAGGTTTAGAGGGATTGGGATGCTAATGATGCCGCGGTATTTGGGGCTGTGGTGTCGGAGACTATGGGAGCTGAGGCCATGGGGCAGGAGGCGACGGGAACTGACGCCACGAGACCAGAGGCCGTTGGAACAGATCCCACGGCGGGGGGGAAACGACAGGAGCTAAGGCCACGGAAGATGATGTTACGGAGTTGGAGGCCCCAGGGGGGTTGGCTGTGTGAGAGGAGATGGCAGGATGGAGTGGGAGGCCAAGAGGGTCTTGAGGCTGATGGGGTGGGACGTAGAGGAGGTTTGGGGGGTGGGAGGGCTGTGGGTGCTGAGAGAGGCTGGGAGGTGACCGGAGTGTGAGAGGCTCAGCGGGTGGAGGGCCGGGGGGGGGTCAGCCATCAGAGGCTGCCGCTGTCGTCGTACCCTGCCAGCGGCTTGCCGACGGCCGGGGTCTGCGTTTCGTTCTCCGCGCACGTGGGTAAGCCCTTGCTCTCCCCATCGCACCGCGGGGTGGTGGCCTTCAGGGCTCACCCGTCATGTTTAGGAGACCCATCTGAGTAAAACGAAATCTCGGTTTTGAAAAGGCTTATTTTCTCCCCTTGGATGCAAATGCAGCACAATACAGAACTCGTCCCTTGTGCTATTGCGGGATAAGGACTTTGATAACAGAGGGAAGAGATGAAAGGCAATATGCAAGGATAACGAGACAGAGAATTGCCAGGTTGGTTCCTGGAGCAATTCAAGACAGCCAAACTTTGCCCCACGTACCAGCTGTTGGACCAACGCATGGGCTCTTAGTCCTCACCTTAAACCACCTCTTGCACTCTCTTGTCCTAAAGGATTTCATGTGGTCCTAACGCCTTTCTGCTTTGTGACCAGACATCACTCATGGCATTGGCTTTGTCATGGTCACCCCCCCAGCGGTGTCTTCTTTAGTGATAAGAAAACATTGACATTTAAAGAAATATATAATATGAAGGGGACAGAGTCTGTTAGAACTATCTACTCATGCTTTCTCCAGCTGTCTACTTTCCCAGTGCTAACTTGTACATACATTGACTCATATTTATTCTTTCAAATTTGAAGCTCTAGTTTGAGAAAGTGGAGGGGATGAGCTCCTACCAGGTGTGATTTCTCACCAAGCAAAAAATTCCTACACTCTCCTTTAGTGAAAATGAGAACTTCAAATTACATGTTGAAACCCATATTTTTCCATAGTAGCTTTCAAAGCCAGGTCAGCTAAAAATCTTCCCTCAAAGCAGCTGTGTCTCTAGCTGGTTCATCACTTTTACCAGCTATTTTGAGCAACCCAGACCAGACGTACATAAATCCAGTCTCTTAGAAAGTTCTCAGCCTTGGATGAGCTTTCACATTTAAACCCAATGCCATTGGGGATTATGGTGCCTGTTCCAGCTCCTCCCATGCAGTGTCATGTCCCATCACAAGGCAAAGCCTTGCCATCACCCATGACCTGTTCTCCCCTCCCAAGCAGAGCTTTCCACTTTGTGTCTTACCAAATACTCTGTCCTGCAAAGAAAATTCTGTTAAAATCAGAAAACATGCCACTCTTGAGAGCATGGCAGTGGCATTCAGTGGTCATTATAACTTCCACGAGTAATTTCTTGGGTCTGAGTCCATGTTTGAGATGCTTACAGCTCTGCTTGTAAATCACTTGTGTTACACGGTAGAGTTTTCAAGCAGGGAAAGGTGTGCTCTCCGTGGGGACTGATGGACACCACAGTCTGATCCTGGCTCTGCATCAACACCCTTTGCAGAGACAAAGTGACACTGATGGTGGAACCAGGATGAAAAGCCCCAATGAAACATCACTCCCAATGAACGGGATGCACGGAGGAGTCTGCAGAGGTCAGGTCAGAGGATGAAGACACGGCTAAAAGGCAAGCGACTTCTGTCACTGGGAGCGCACAAGAATAATGAGAATTTCATTTCCCGAGTGGAAGAAAACAGCACTCTCTGTAGCCTACAGCCCTTGGGCAAAGACTGTGCTAGGTCTGCTGGTCCTGGTAGAAGCTGTTACAGTCACTGGAAACGGAGGGTGAAGCAGCTGTGTTTTGGGGGCAGAGGGAGCATCCCTCCTTTCTGATCCCATGCAGGAATATTCACTACGGTCATGCCATGGGCGTCTTCTCTTGTGAAGGAGAACATATGATTTTGAAGTGGCCATCGCCAGGGCTGGGAATGGCCCCAGCGCTTCCCATGCTGCATATCCCGATGTGAGAGGGAGCAGCTCTTTCCCCTATGTGATAGGAGGTGCTGTGGCACGATTTGGTCTCTTGTACAGCGGAGCCGTGTCCAGGGAAGCAGAAGCCACAGGTTTCTACCGGCTCTGGGACCCTGCTGCCAGTGGATCCATCACCAACCCTGCCCGCTTCCACCAGACGATCTGCAAATAAACTATGTGTATTAGCTTAAGGATTTTTCGGAGCACCTTTTTACCCAAGAAATGCTTTGCAGTGCCGCACTAGAGCCTATAAAGAGCTGGTCCTGGACCTGGAGAGGACATCCACCTCCCGTCACTTTGATAAAGCCCACGGCTCTGTGTGTTGTATGTAATGCATCGCCTACGTGCTCACACCTAGTCCTGCCACCCTGGGAGGTGAGATCTGAGGAGGAAATGGGAAAGTCCCTTGAACAGGAAAGCTGGAGGTTTAAGCGCTAAAGCAATTGTAATACTTATAACGTTACATGCAAATTGTCTTTTCATTAAATGCTGCTTTTGTAGCATGTGCAAATGCAATGGTGCAGCGCTGTGCGAGGTGCCAGAACTCTGGCAAGTGCAGCGTGGCAGGCTGGCTGCCCACGGCCGGTTCAAGGCACCCACGACGCTCTGCGGGCTGGACGCTAGCTGTCAAAGGGTTCTGCTCCATCATCTGACATCTCATGAGCAAGGTTAGACTTGGGGTATTGCAAAGCACACAGTAAATCTCTTTGAACCTGGCGGCTTCCCTGAAAAGCGAACATTCAGTGCCGCTGCGTCCTTCAGCCAAAGCAGATAGGAATGGCTTGAATTACAGTTCTGCTGGAGAGTGACTCCGAGCCACACACCGGCTCGTGGGCTTTTCCTCTGTGATTTTTGACATCCAGTGTGACTGGCTTTGAAGTGTACGTATGTAAACATGTATGTGTGTACATAAACAGGTAGACAGACCTTTTTATTTTTAAAGGCAAGGGAGGAAAGGAGGAGGGAGAATAAAAACCCATTTTCTATGTTGACTTACTGCATGTTATCCTTTCCCTATCTTTTCTCCCTAAAGCAAAGACTTGTGAAACCCTTCTGGCTGCAGAGCTAAAACTTCAGCATTTGATGCTGCAAGATAATTCAGCAGACAGGCTGCATCATTAGCCTGTTTGAAGGAGCAAGTAGCCTGCGTTACCCTGGTCCTTGCCAGGCAGCAGTTTGCCCCAAAGCAGCCCCAGCACAGCCCCGAGTGAAGGAAACCGGAGCTGCAATTGCCACGAAAGCCCTGGGTCTTCCTTGGGCAGGTGGTTCATTTGAGAAGAGGGTTGGCTTTTTGCAACTCCTCCTTCCCACAGCTCGGCTGCACCTTAGCCTCTGGATGGAGACCGGAGTTACTGGTTGACGGTGCAGCTCCAGCCCCTGCGTGGCAGTGGGAAGCTGTGCCTGTGACTTTGCAAGAGAGCGACTGAGAAGAGGGTTACGGTGGAGAACCGGGGCACAGGGCTCCAGTCCTGCTCCGCTTCCAAGCTCAGACTGAACCGCATTGCATGTCGCTGGCTTTACTTTTCCTCCCTACCCCTGTTACAAACCGTCTCTGCTTTCTGTCCCTCCCAGTGGTACGTGGCAGCCTGTCCCCCACCAGCCTCCCCATCCCCTCCCAGTCCCCCCAGTGCAGCCAGCACTCACCTTTGGCGGAGTCCTCCCTGCGGTGGCAGGTCCCAGCGCTGGCTTGGCAGGAGACCACCTCTCCCTTCCTCCGCAGGTGGGTCCAGCCCAGGAGCAGGGAGCAGATGAGGGCGCAGAGGCAGAGCCCCAGCAGCAGGTACACCACCAGCCACGGCTCCTGCTCCACGCACACCTTCTGCTCCAGCACGGCCGTGGGCGGCGAAGCCGTGACCAGGGCGGCTGGCGGAGGGGGGGTGGCCGCCAGGGCACTCGCTGTGGGCCAGGCAGAGATGAGCGTGCTTAGAAACCCTTCGGGTACACGCTTCATGCTGTTGACTTTCTGATAGGGAAAGCGCTAATAGCACTCGCGCGTTCTTTCTTGGAAAGAATTTGAAAGCAGCTACCCGCCGCCTCTGTTTGCTTGCATTTCTCTTCCATGGCGAGGTAGAGGAGATCCCTTCCCACCCCCCATTCCCACTCTTCCCCCTTCTCCAGTGATCGTGTCTCAACCCCAATGTGGGAATTGCAGATCTCAGGGAAAATAACCTGTCCCCTCCCGCTCCCCCTCCCCAAGGGCTGGAGGCAGCTCAGCAAGGTGAGAAATTCAACTGCTGATGCTGCTTCTGGCTGGTAGAGCCAAAGGACAGGTCTGTAAAACACTGTAAAATGATGGAGTTGTGTGACAAAGAAAACAGGAGAGAGGCAGATACCCTGCTTTTCTTTTCCCCGGTCCCACTGACATGACAGCGCACAACTACGCAACCCCCCAGGACGAAGAGAAGGGGGTTTGCTGCCCCTTTCCTAACTTCGGTCCCGTAACCTGGCTCCTCTTCCAGCCCAGCCCTGGAGGGTCCTGCCCCCCATCCCTGCTCTGCCTGCCCTTGCGCGCAGCCTTACTTTCGCAGGTCGGGGCGCATTGCCTGGGGTGCTGCCCGCAGATCGTGGTGCAGTTGATGCATTTTTTCAGGAGCTCGTCGTAGTAGAAGCCGGCTCTCCTGTTGCAGTCCCTGGATGCTGCGGGAGGGGATGGAGACGAACACGGTGTCCTGAGCGTGTCCTCCTCCCCTGCCATTTGAGCACGAGGGTCCCAAACCGCTGCCTTCCCACCACTCCCAGTGCCTGGGTTCATGCGAGGATGAGCCCGTGGCCGCTCCGAACAAGCTCCCGGCTCTGACGGGCACAGGGCGAGACCTGAACGCTGCCGTAAGTATTGACAACCTCTCAAGGGCTGGCAGGGTGACAGATCCACAGGATCTGCGGTGGTGTTTGGCCATATGATGAAAACTGGGGAAAGGCATTGGCTGGCAGCTGCGCGGGGAGGGGACGGTACGCAGCCAGACATGTGCAGCTGTACCCACCTGCGGCAGGGAGCTTCTCGTTGCTTCTCTTAGAGCTGCTGCTGCTGCTGCCCTGGGGCTTGCATGGGGTTTTTGGGACATACCAAAACCTGCCTGAGCACTGGCTCGGGACCCTAGGGATGGCATGTCCTAGCCTCAACGGGGAGACGTGACTTGTCGCTGCATGCAGCGTGCAGGGCTGGGTCCCCTGCGCCCTAGGACAGGGTGCAGCAGTCCTGACCGCAACTCGCTGGGGAGGGAAGGGGCCGTGCGTAGGGCTGTGTACAGGGTTTGTGTGCAAAGTACATCTGTCTCCTTTCCTTCTCCCCACCTTTCATCACTACACCTCGGTGCCTGCCCCAGCACAAGGCTCGCAGTACAGCCTCGCAAACCTACAGCTCGAGTTTGTCGTTATCCACATCAACTGAACCCGATGTGTCTCAGCACCCTGCCTTTGAAGGGTGGGGTGTCACCGATGGGGGATACGAGCATTGATGCAGCTCTGGGAAGGCTCCCCGTGACCCCAGAAAGCAGCAGGACAGAGACGTGGGCAACTTGATCTTGGTCTGTGCTGAGCTGTTGCCAGACCCAGCCCATTGCTGGGAAGCCGTCACGTTCCCCAGCATTTTTGGCTCAAAGCTCTGTTAAGCTGAGCTGGCTCGGAGCCTGCCCCGTGGTTCATCGCGGGGCCTGATCCCCACTCCCAGCTTTGCCCCATTGCTGCCTGCTTGGATCCAAGGACAGCTCCGCAGGGCTGCCCGGCACTCACCGCACAGGGCAGCACATCTCCTCACTGTGGGCCGGCCGCATACGAGGCTGCAGGGGATGCACTGGCAGACGAGGGTGTCCCAGTACTGCTGATCGGTGCAGTTGTTCATGGCATCCCACCCAACGTCCGTCCCATCCATGGCTGCGGAATGAGAGGCAAGTAGGTATGGGGTGGTCACCACGGGGCGGCCCTGCAGCCGCCTCGTCCCTTTGCTGGGGCTGGGACCCCTCGCAGGGGGATGCCCGGCTGTGCCCCAACCCTCCCTGGTCCTAGGCTCGGGCAATAACGTACAGCAAAATCTGCTTCAGGCTTAGCAAGCTCTTCAAATTATAACCCTATGTGAGCATGTCCTGCGCCGGTCCCTGGGGACGTGCAGGGAGACCACCCTGGCTTATAGGTGGCCCTGTGCTGTGCCCCAAGGGTCTGGGGATGCACGCATCTGCCTGAGAGAGTAAGAGCAGCGGGAACCGCTCCTGACTTTTATATGCTTTTCTGAAAATAACAGAAATACCACCAGAATGACCCCTGGCAACATCTTCTGAAACAATTTTTAATTCTGGAAATTTCTGAATTCCTCTGTGGCGTCAGGGCAGTTTGTGCCATCCTGTGTGTAATTTCTGACATCTCCCTTTGGTGTTCTGGCATCATAATGAAACCTGGTTTTGATGTGTAAAACTCCCCTTGGCAGCAGAAGGAGGGACAGCATAGAATCATAGAATGGTTTGGGTTGGAAGGGACCTTAAAGATCGCTTAGTTCCAACCCCCCTGCCATGGGCAGGGACACCTTCCACTAGAGCAGGTTGCTCAAAGCCCCATCCAACCTGGCCTTGAACACTGCCAGGGATGGGGCAGCCACAACCTCTCTGGGCAACCTGTTCCAGTGCTTCACCACCCTCATATCTAATCTAAATCTACCCTCTTTCAGTTTAAAGCCATTACCCCTTGTCCTATCACTACACAACCTTATAAAAAGTCCCTCTCCAGCTTTCTTGTGGGCTCCCTTTAGGTACTGGCAGGCTCCTCTAAGGTCTCCCCGCAGCTTTCTCTTCTCCAAGCTGAACAACCCCAACTCTCTCAACCTGGCTTCATAGGAGAGGTGCTCCAGCCCTCTGATCACCTTCGTGACCCTCCTCTGGACTCGATCCAACAGGTCCATGTCCTTCTTATGTTGGGGGGGGGGCCCAGAGCTGAACGCAGTATCATCTCACTGGGAGACCTTTAAGCACTGGTTTAACCAGCGCCCACTGGGACACCTGGAGGTGGACGTGCTGTTGTCCCCGCCAGGAGCCATTCGTCCCATCCTCCTCTGCCGCGGTGCACGCTGTGTCCGTGGGGGCTGGGTGTGATGCCAAAGGCAGAGGAGCGAGGCAGCAGCGGCAGCCCTCAGCAGCACAAAAATCTAACCAACAACTTACAATTTTAAGAATTAGCTTGCTAATGAGCATTTACTTATTAGCAGCTGAAATATTTGTGCGCGTCCCCATCTTTGGGTGCAGCAGCCTCACCTGTGCCACCGCAGGGTTTCGCCGTGGAGGCAACCCAGGTGCCAGCGTCGGTCCCTGCTGATCTCCCCACTCTTTTTCCGTGCCACGCCGTGCCGTGCCGCACGTGGGGTCTGCGGTGAGCGCGACCGAGCAACTGCAGGAAGCACTAATGCAGCACGAGGGCGGCCGCAGCGGCAACGTGCCGTTTGCTGACCGAGAGGGCTCGCGGGTGACCGCATCCCTCTGCGGAGCCGCACCGGGCAGCCGCAGCTGTGTCCTGCACGGATGGGACGATGCCGGTGCTGACGGGGCCCGAAAGGTTTAAAACTTCCCGGTGCTGCAGCGTGGCACTGGCCTCGGTGCGGTGCAGCCTTTGCAAAGCCAAGCTTTGACTTTTATATAGAAGAGCCCCTGTGCTCTGGCTGGGATCCCTCCTTCTCTCTAGTACTTGGGAGTGTGCAGCAATCGGGCACTTTGAGTGTCTGTCTGTCCTGCCGTTGCCTGCACAGCACCTTCCCCACAGAGGGGCTGAGGACGGGCTTCGTCCACTGCCTGCTGTGAACTGGCTCCTACCCAGGGAGCACATTTCGTGTCCCGTTCTCGGGGCATCAGGGATAAACCCACTCTGCACAGGAACGCTGGCCTTATAGTCACAGTTGTTCAATTAACATTGCTATAAAATTAAATAATTACTTTCTACCGAGGTGACTGAAGACATTCCCCAGGGCAGAGCGAGGCTCGGGCTGGCGCTTTCCTTAGATGCTCTTTGAAGATATTTTGTACCCAAAGAGAAGACCCCGACAGATAGCGGTGAGCCCTGGGGATGGCGGGGAGCCTGGCCATCCGTGAGCTACCGTGGGGTTTCACCTGGCATAACTGCAGGGGAAAAGGAGATTTGGGGCTGTGTCTAAGTTGGGGGGCTGCAGCCTGGGCAGCTCCTTCCCCGCTGTTGCGAGGGCAGGTCCAAGCCGGGTGTTTGGCCCCATCTGGGAAAAATCCTGCCCAACAGCTGAGCTCCCCAGCCCGGGGACCCTCAAGGTACGCGTGGTGCTCCCGGCATGGCGCAGCCGGGCTTTGCAGCCACGCATTTTTCTTCAGAGCCGGGTGCGTCTCCCCCTCTGCCTCTGCACCCACCAAGGACCAGCACCCCAAACTCCCTATGGACCCCTCGTCCAAAGCATTAAGCGACCATCTTCAGCAGGGTGGAAGCCCTTTGTCGTGGCTCTGCTACTCCAGCGAGAGCCTGGGGAGACCCTCTGCTCTCTTGCGAGCGCTCTGGAAATGTCACCGCGGCCCCCAGCCTTGGCACAGACAAGCCCCTCACCCCCATCTCCCCACGCAGCCCCTCCATGGGGTAACTCACATTTGACTCTCCCGTGGCGTCTAGTCCCCCTCGGCTCCTGCCATTGCACTGCGAGCTCCAGCCGCGAGCCCGCGCATCGCTCGGGAGGTTTATTATTAGAGATAGATTTGATTAATGCCTGGGCCATGCGTTTCCTGGGGTTTCCCCTTATCCCTTTGATGCAAATCGGCCGCACGCACAGCGCATTGCATTGGCTCGCCGGGCGTCCCTGGGCTGCCGGGGGCACGGGGGCCAGGGAGGGAGGCATCCTGCGAGGAGACGTGTCACCGGGCACGGGGACGGGTGTCCTGGCCCAGGTGGCCGCGTTGCAGAGGGGCTTGCAGGGCTGGGGGCTCTGCAGCACCTGCCCTTGCATTGCTTGGCTGCAGTGGGATGTTTTCTTCTGCAGAGAAGGATGTTTTGCTCCGTAGAGGAAAGAGGTATCCTGGGTCAGGAGAGCCGGCGGGCAACCCTGTGGGTTATTGCTTTCCCGGGCTTTGCCAAGAAGGAGCAGCTACGTCGGAGCAAGAGGCCGTGCGGCCGCGGGGGATGGTTGTGCACGGGGCTGCGGGTGGAAAGGAGCAAGTCCCCTTGCCGGGGGTCTGTGTTACGGCCGGCAGACCCCCGCCGGTAACATCCCGCACGGCACCGAGGGCCGGCCACCCTCGCCTGCCGGAGCAGCTGCAGCTTTCCCTGCCTCCGGCCAGGACTCAGCACCGCTCTGTGCACCCATCCTTTCCCTGTCCGCAGGATGGTCAACCCCACACCGCTCACCTACCTCCTGCTCGCGGCACGTAGAGCATCTCGCGGGCCCCAATAACGTGCTTCAAACACCGTTTTTCTCTAGCGCATCCATGCCTTGGAGGCGGGAGGTTTGCAAGAGGGCTGCGCTCTCCTGTGCTGCCCTGTCCTGCGTGGGCAACAGAGGTCCTGGCTGGGCTCCGGGCCCGACACTGCCCTCGCTGCTGGCAATGGAGGTGCACGACGCATTAATAACACGGCTTGGTTTTCACAGAGGGAAAGAGCTACCTCTGTACTGCTGCCAGCCTCCAAGAGTATATAGCTGTATATTTATTTTTAGATCTCACCTCACCCTGCAAGTAGAATGGGCTTGATCAGCAAACCCACGAAGGAGCAGCCAGGCGGCACCCCCAGGGCTGCCTCAGAGGGGGGATTCAGACCGCACCGTGCTGCTGAGAGCGTCTGCCCTCGCTCAGCCGGCACAGGAGGGAGCGGGCTGCGACAGCCACCACGGCTGCCCTGGTGCCTCCGACCAGCAAAATCCCCTGGGTACATCTGGCCGGTGACACGATGCTCCATAGGGAATGGCTAGCAAAGCAAAGCCAGCCTGTGCGGTTACTGGTTTCGCCCTTTTCCACTGGCAGCGCATTTATTTCTGGAGGTTTCTCCCCCTTTTTTGCAGAGGTGCTGGGCAGGGCTTTGCCGTGGCCGTGCCGCTGGGAAGGGGCGAGGGGTGCTGGGAGCACGGCAGGACAGTGACTCAGCTCAGTCCGGCACGACCTTTCTGCAGAAGCAGCTGAAGGGGAAGGAAGAAGCAATACCTGTTACTTTCTATAAACATCAGCAGGGTAGCGTCAAGGTTTTTTCCGTTCGGTTCAAAAACTCCTACTTTATGCTTACCATGGTGATCTGCAACTGAGAGAGAGACCAAAAGGCAGCCCGCGGGGTGCAACGCACTGTGTCAGTTGCAGGGACATTGGAGGCTGAACCTGCTCACAGGGAGCAAAGCCCCAAGCAGAGAAACCCAGCACTTCATGGCTGCTCGGCCCCGCAGCGGCTGGATGTGGCCCATCGTGTCCCAGCTCCTGCGGGAGGGAGGGAAGCAGCATCGGCACCGTCCGACGGACCACGGGGCTCGGAGCGAGGACTGGGAGGGGAGGCACACCGTGGCCGCAGGGACACCGCGGCACCAACGCTGTGCCACGTGCCGTGGCTCTGCACGTGCATCGGTTGCAAAGGATGGGATCATTGCTGGGCTTGAGTGTCCCGCTGGGAAGACCTGCGGAGGGTCCTGGGAGGGAGCAGGAAGGCAGAGGCATGGCTGGGACGGGGGGGTTGCACGATGCAAGGGCTTGGGGGGAAAATGCACCTTTGAGTGCACGTAGTTGGTGGCCATCCACGCGCAGACTCGTCCCGCTAGCGCTGTACCCCAGGCAGACGGCAGAGCCCGCAGCCCGTTCGCCTGCAGAGCTGAAGCCGACGGCAAAGGAAATCACGATTTTGGCATCGCCTGCCCTGCTTGAGCGTGGCAGAGCGTGGCCCTGGAGCGATGGCCCCAGCCCTGCCCTCCGGCTCTTGGGGTTTTGCAGGGGAAACCTGCCTCTGTAAATAGCAGCAGGAGACTTGCAGTTTCCACCCTGGTGTGTCCTCAAGAGGGAAGTGAGAAGCACTTGGGGGCGGTTTGTCCTTCCTCGCTGAGCAGAGATCAGGCAGTGTGATTTCGGCTTTAAAATTCTCGGTGTATGCTGCGACATATGCTGCGGTGTATGCATCTCCTTGGCCGTGCGCCCCAGCAGCCTGACCCTCTGTGCCCCGAGCAGCATCACCCCCTCCCGCAGCCTCCGAGGACGGTGTGTGGCTCTTAAGCACCTCCAACCATGGTTCCGTCTCGCAGCCAAGGTGGTGGCTGCCGGCCTGGCTTGCCTGGAGTCATCCCTGGGCTCTGGGACACAGGCAGGGATCGGGCAGCAGCTGCCAGCACCCTGTTCTGGGTTTCTGGGTTAAACCCTTCCCTTGCCGTGTGCCGCTGGTGGGAGAGCATCGATCGGCAGTTCCCCATGTATCCCTCTGCATGGCTTTGCATCCCGCAGCATCGTTTTGCATCCTTCAGCACCCATCTGCGTATGGCTCCCGAGGTGCCGCTGTCTATTTGGGGTGAGAGAGCCCAGTTTTGTCCCAACAATAAAATCTTTTTTTCTTCTGGGCTCTTGCCCCAGCGGCGTTGCTGCAAGGAGAGCTGCAGGTAACAGGCAGACAGGGTGGATGATGTTTGGCTCCAAAATTTTTTGGGGGATGCCTCGCCTTCCCTTTGAGCAGCTTTGCTGGGATATTTTCCTCCCAGCCTCTCCTCAGCCCGTCTGCCTTTTGCAGTCCCTGTGCTTGGGCAGGGCTGCGCCTTGGCCAAGGCATTTGCTCGCACACGTGCTCCCTCTGGGACCTGAAAAAAGGGGCCGTGGCAGGGGGAAGGGGAAGAGGAATCATTTTGGGTCGAAACCAGCAACTGCGAGGCCGGGCTGAGCACAGATGTCTCCGAGCACGGCTGCTGAGGACTCATTTCTTTCACCCTAATTCCCTGTGGACACGTGCTCTCGATTGCGCTGGCGTCAGGATGCGCCCGACCCCTGTGCACTGCCCGGCTGTCCTCCGTGTCCTGCCACCGCCGCCGATTCCTCGTGGCAAAGCGCAGACCGGCTACGTGACCAAAGCCACGGGGGTTGCCGGTGCCCGATAGCCACCGCCGCTGCCTGTTTTTTCGGTGCGGGCAGGCGCGCGGCCGGGTCCGTGGCGGCACGTCGGGTGTCTGCGCGGGAGCTGGACCCACGCGCGGTTGCAGAGCCGCGGCCACGCCGTGGCCGTCCGGTTCGTGAAGAACGGCCACGGCGTGCTTGCGGCCGCGTCTCGAGCTGCCCTGGCTGCCTGCCCTGCCTGCAACGCTGCAGCCCAGCCGACGGCAGCGATGGCCCAACCTTGGGGAGCCGGAGAGCCCTGGGGTGCAGCTCCAGCTCCCCAATCCTGCGAGCCCAGGGGTGCCCATCCTGCACATGGGTGCGATGCTGGACCCGGCCGTGCTCCTGGCTGTTTGGGTCTCTCCCCAGGAGATGGCACCCTTGGCTAGCCCAGGCTGGCTCCCCGCTGGGTGCTGGGTGCTCTGGTTGCCTTTGCAGCCCGGACATTCTCCAACTGGCCATTCCATTCTCCTGCCTTCGCCCACTCAGGCCAGGACCCTTGTGCCAAGGAGGATACTGTCCCACAACAGCCAGGCTGGCTCCTGCCCATTCCGCGGGGCCAGCCGGGCCCCAGTACCACCATTCACCCCAGCCCCTCATGCAAATTGGGGTTCAGATGTCCCCATACCCCCCCCACTGCTCCATTTTTCCCTTTGCACCGCCGCCTCATCCTGCCACTACCCCACGGGTGTGCAGCGGGGCATCATCCCAAGGATGCTCAGCACCCACCGGTGTCCGGGCGCTGCGGCTGTGCCGGGGGGGCTGCGGGCGAGCCCCGGGGCTAGCCAGGCTCCAGAGATGCCCATGTGCATCGTTGGGGGTGATGCTGCAAGAACCACTTTGCCAAAAACTGGCGCAGATCAGGAGAGGGAAGCGTTACTGAAAAGCAGGCTGTGTTCAGGGCTGGCTCCCCAAACCTGGTAGCCAGGTGGAGAGCAAGGACGGCTGGATGGGAAAAGATCCGGCTCGGCTGAGGGCCGGCATGGAAGCGAGGATAAAAATCCTATAAATGCCTAGCAAAGGGGCAGGGAAAGGAGGCTTCAGCGCTGGGGCTGTGTGCTGAGGTGTAAAGTGTGGGTGGCAGACAAGGGAGATGAGTCAAAGAACAATCTTTAGCCAGAGCGGCTAATCGGATAACGCGGCTTTTTAAACCTGGCAGGAATAAGTCCCCATTCCCACCTCCGACATCGCTGGATTTTCTCAGGACGAGAGGCGTTGCTGGCAGGACCCTCGTAGGAGGGGGGGGCTTGCAGGCTGCCGAGGAGCTCTGCTGTTAGTTTTTAACACTAAAAACCCTGGGGAAATTCCAGAGGGTTGGAGGGTGGCCAGTGGGACTCTAATATTTAAAAGGGATAAAAGGGCTGACCCTGGGAATTACAGACCAGGTAGGCTGATCGCAGTCCCTGGGCAAATTATGGGCCGGGTAATTGGGGATACTGTCAGCCAAAAATTAGAAGCTAAAAATATAATTAAGGTCGTTAGCTTGGTTTCATGGATGGCAGCTCCTGTCAAGTGAGTTGGCTTTGGTTTTTGGCATGACTCTGGGCTGGCTGATAAAGCTAATTGTGTTGCTGCATTATAATGGGTTTCTCCAAAGTATTTAATTTACGGCCATGTGACATTTTCATTTGTAAAACTTGCATTATATGGAGTCAGCAGAGCAGACATCCGACGGCTGCGGCTGGCAGCTCAGGGGTGGTGGCCGAGGGAGCTAGCGATGGAGGAAGCTGGAGGGACCCGATTTTGCATGGGACAATATTTTTCGCAGGGATGCTGAGGCTGGCGGTGAGAGGGGAGTCGGCAGGACAGGCAGCCATTCCCCTCGCAGGGGGATCCGCTCTGTCCAGCCCAACAGGCAGAGCCCGGCCAAAAGGCCGGGGGGGGACACTTGGGAACAAAAGAGCCGGATTTTCCCGGCTAAAGCACAGCGAGGTCCAATGGCAGGAAGCAGCCATGGGACCTGGTCACCGATAACCCGACCGGGAGTGTAATTAACCATTGGCCCAATTTTAGGAGAAGGGTATGAACTCACAGGCATTTGGCATCTCCGGACAAGAGGAAATCTCTGCTTGGTGGGACGTGATTTAATGCGGTTTCTGGGAAAAGCTCAAGCCTCTGAGTGTGTGCGCGTGTGCATCCAGCAAAGCAGAGGGCTGCGCTGGACCATCCTCGTGGTCTTTTCCAGCCCCGTGGAAGCTGCATCCTTCTCTCTGGGCTGCATCAGCTGTAGTCAAGCACTGTGGATTTCCTCCAGTGGGCAATTTGGGTCCTTTTATTTTTCCCAATGGGAAAATAGGGCACAGGTAGGACAGGGCGCAGAGGCAGTACCTGGGGCAGCCCGGGAGACTTTCCCTCCATCTGTGAGGGTGTTTTTCACCCCCATACAGATTTCTAACTTGTGGGTTTCACCCCTACTAGACACAGGGTGGCTTCAGGGGCATCCAAGCATCCCCTGGCCAGTGGCTCCCCTGCCAGATATTCCCCAGGCGGGACTGGGCTGGGGGCTCTGGACAACCCCCCCCCCCAGCCAGCCTGGCTGGTTTGAGGGGCCGTATCCAGCCCCCCATGGCTGGGACTCCACTCGGTGCAGGGCAGGAGGAGGGAAGCCCTCGCAGGCGCCGCTCGGTCCCAGCCTGGATCCAGTGGAGATCCCAGGGCTTGCCAGCTTTAAACCATGAATCCTGCCCTCTCCCCTGGGCATCCATGCGTCTGGCTCCACCGTAATGATGGCGAGGTGGCGGCGCAGAGAGATTAAATGACTTGCCCAAGGTCCCGCAGGGAGCGATGGCCACCCAGGAGGAGCACCCAGCCGTCCTCCTCCTGCGCCGACAGCACCCGGCCCTGTGGGAAAACGTGCTGCATCGCAGCTTTGCCTGCAAAACAAGGCACGGCCACATGTACCACGTCCCCATCCCGGTGACATCCTCACGGATGGAGGCGGTGGACGGCCTTGGCCTCCAACCACACCACGACAGGGAGCGGGTGCCGCTCTCTGCTCGCCGGTGGGGTTTGGTGCCGCCGAATCCTTTCCCGGAGCAGGAGGGTTTCGCTGATGCCCTTGCCAGGCTGGGGCCGGCGCAGGCAGAGCCGGTGACTAACACCTCCTGGTTTGCAGCTTGTTTACCTGGCGCTGGGGCTTCGGTTTGGATCGCTGACTCACCGCAGCGCCTTCCCCCTCTGCCACTGCAGCTCCCTTACGAATACTTTCCATTTTCCCATTACTTTAATTGCCCTTGTTTGAGAAAACTGCCTCGGACTGGCTCTGGGCTGAAGAGACCTGTTACGCACGGCTGCCCCAACCGGGCGTCCCCGCGGCGGGGACGATGGGGGGACGGCGGGGTGGGACACCCGCCTCTGTGGCACACACGGGGGACCTCTGTGCCATGGCCGTGCCGGGACCTGGGACACGCAGGGAGAGTCATCGGCAGCGAGTTTTCGACAGCCCCGTCGGCCGCACACGTCGAACGCGGCGCATGGGCGGCCGGCGGCGTGCGGATGCCGGCTCCGGCACAGCTGAATGTGGCCCGACAGGTTTGCGGAGAGGCCCGTCCCGTTCGGCTGGATTTTTGGAGAGGTTGGAGCCAGCCCCAGCACCAGCCGCTTCCAGCGAGGTGCTGCCGGCTCCGGCGGGGCCGTGCATGGCGCCAGGTCGTGGCCCCGAGCCACGGTGCAGCTCAGCCGCGTCTCGGGCAGGCACAGCCGGCGGCGTGGGAGACGCCAGCCCTGGCCCATGCTCCGTGCTCTGTGCCAACGCTCTGCCCTATTTTTGGGGGACAGTGCCCCAAGGTGCTGGGGAAAAAGCAGCCCCTTCGCTCCTGGAGGGACCCCCCCCCCCCCAGCCTGTGGGGTCCCTGCCCCGTCTCTGTGCACATCAATGGGGGGGACAGGCACTGGTCACCCCTGTCCCCCTCTTTCCCAGCTTCCCACCCAAAACCCTTCTGGAGGTGCAGTGCCCTGCTCATCCCGGCCTCGCTCCGGGAGCACGGGAAGGTGCTGTGCGTGGGGCAGGGGACTTCGCATCGGTTGCGGGTGCTGTGCCTTTGTCAGCTCGCAGGGAGCCCCGAGGAGGTGGCGAAGAGCTGGGGACCACAAGGACAGCGTGTAGAGGTGTCCGGGGAGCTGCGGAGGAGCTTTTAGGCGCAAAAAAAATGCTGGGCATCTCTGGGACCCGTGGGATGCAGGGCACGCCAGGTCCTCAGCAAGGGATGTGGCGGGGAATAATCCAACATCAGGGATGGAGTGAGGAAGGCAAGGGGGATCAGGGCAGGATAAGAGCCGGTTAGGAAAACTGTCTGCCCTTCTCCAAAGAGCAGGCGTTCTGCAGTCATGTGCCAGGTGAACCCTGGACCCACAGCGAGGGCGTCAGGGTCTGTAAATCCCGGAGGGGAAAATCCTCCCTCCCTGGGGAAGGGCCGTGCTACTTGTACAACATTAGGATCAAGGGAAAGGCGAGAAAATCCACCCAAACAAGTGATGTGTGGGGAGCTGGTGGCCACCTCTCAGCCTGCGTGTCCCTCCTGGGAGCATCGCACGGGCTCGGGACCACCGGTGTGGGACCGGGGTAGGATGCAGCGGTGCCACGGGTGCAGGAGCGGGGTCAGCCCCACGGCTCCACTGTCCCGTCCTAATCCGTGGCACACCGGCACTGTGCGTGCTGCGAGTGGCGGTGGCAGGAGAGAGAGAGATGATTAAAGCAGCCTTTGATGAAGCAAAAATTAATAAACAAGCAGGCAATTGTGCTGGTCTTTATTTACTTGAGGATGACAGTGTGGAGCCGGCGCGGCGAGGCCGCCGAGGCTGGGCCCCACATCAAACAGCGGGGCAGCGCCGGGTGCGAGGGGACCACGCCGCCGCCTCTTCTCCGACGGGTTTTTCCTGGTCCCAACAAACCCGGAAAGGTCCGTGTGGCTCTTCCTTAGAGCAGGGCCCCGTCCCATGCCGGCGGGGGATATTGGGGTGAACAGGAGACGCTGTGTGCCACTGCGGCATCGGACCGTGGCGGGACGTGCCGGGCTGGGGTACATTTTGGAGGTGCCGTTTGGCACGCTCGCCCCGTCCCCTTGCTCCGGGGTCAGCGTTCCCACCTCTCTCCTGCTCCAGTGATGCTCCACAGGCGCTGAGATCCCTGCTCCGGCCCTTGTCTGGTTGATGCGTGGAATTAGGGCTGGGAGAGTAAAACCAGAGCCGGTGCGTGCCCACGGGTCGGTCCCTCGGCCACCCCCAGGAGCAGAGCTGGGAGGCCAAACCCACGCCTTCGCGCCGGGTCCTTATCACCCGGTCGGGCGTATTTACCTGCCGGTGCTGCTGGTTTCCACCGGATAAAAATGCACTGGACAAACAGGAGTTCCCTGCCGGCCCTGGGGTGGTGGCACAGCGGGGGACGCGGCCGAGGCGGGACATGCACCCCTGTCCCTGCTTCGTCCCCGGTGCCACCCTTCGTCGCAGAGCTGCAGGAGGGGCTGCATTGACCCCCCCTCCCCAAATTTGAGTGTCCAAGCAGGTGATGAACCCCCACAATGTGCCCACCCGTGCCAGGACTGGGAACTGTGCCCAAGTTTGGGGACGGGGTCAGGGTTAATGGGGGCAGAGCCCCATGGGGAGGGGGTGGGTGGGGGGGTGGGCTGTACCCCGGGGCACCCCTCTGCTGGGGGGGTGGCTGTGGGGGTGCAAACCCCACATGTGTCCCCACTGCTGGGTGGCCAGGGGGGGCCTGGGCTGTGCTGGGAGCTGTACAGTGGGGTGTCACTGCACTATAGGGGGGAGCTGGGCATGGAGGGGGGGGGGCTGTGCACCACGGGGTGGGGGTGGCCGTGGGTGGTGCAGGGGGTCTGTGCACTGGGGTGGGGGGGGTTCATGCATGGTGGGGGGACGGTGCACGGCACAGGGGTCCCCCCCACGATGGGTCAGTGCATGAAGGGGCCTGGGGGAGGCAAGGGGTCTGGGGCACAACGTGGGAGGGGGCCGTGTGTGTGTGTGTGTGGGGTCAGTACGCGGTAAGGGGGGGTCTGTGCACCCTGAGGGGGGGGTCTGTGCACGGCAGGGCTGCGCAGCTGAGCGGGGGGCCCCCACGCAACCCCTCCCGCGGGGGCTGCGCCGAGCCGAGCCGAGCCGAGCCGAGCGGGGCCAGCCCCGCCCCCCGCTGTCAGCGCACCGCCCCCCCCGCACGACAGAGGGAGGGGCCGAGGCGGCCCCGTGGCGCCCTCCCCTCTCCTTGCGTCCCATTGGCCGGAGGATCCTTTTGTTAGCGACGGATGCCCGCCTCCATTGGTAGGCGGGGACGTCCTTCCGCGCCGCGACCCCCGCCCCTCCTCTTTTCCGCCTGCCTCCCCGACGCTGGAAACTTTGCGGGCAGCGCAGTCGGCAGCGGCGCCCGCAGCGCCGAGCACCCAGCCGGAGCCAGCGGGGCCCCGCACCGCACCGCCGGGCACAGCCCAGCCCCGCAGGGCGGGGGGGGCACCGCGGCCCTTTGCGCGCCCCTCCGCGCCTCCCGGCCATGCGCGCCCGCTGAGCCACAAGCGGAGGCGGGCCGCCTTGCAGTTTGCTCCCGTCCCCGGTTTTAATTTGCTCTATTTATTGTGTTTTTTGGGTTTTTTTTTTTTTTTTTTATTGGGGGGGGTGGGGGTGTTTTTGGCTTTCCCCCCCCCGCGCTCCGCAGGCGCCAGGCGGGGGCCGCGGCCCGCGGTGGCGGCGATGGGCGCGGTGGCGGTGAAGGCGGGCGGGCGCTCCGCGGGGCGCTGAGCGGGCGCTGGAACGGGAGCGGGGACGCGCCATGGCCGCCAAGGACAACCCCTGCAGGAAGTTTCAGGCCAACATCTTCAACAAGAGCAAGTGCCAGAACTGCTTCAAGCCCCGCGAGTCCCACCTGCTCAACGACGAGGACCTTAACCAGGTGGGATCTTCCCCCCCCCCCCCCCCCCCCCCAAAACCCACTGTTTTCTCCCCAAAATCCACCCCCGGGGCTCCGCCCCCTGCCCGCCCCTACGTCGTCCGGCCCCAGGGAGCCCTGGCTCCCCGTGGGGTGTCCGCTGGCCCCGTGGGTAGCCCGGGGTCCCGTGGATGGTGTAGAGCCCCGTGGGTGCCTGATGGCCCCCCCCCGGGTACCTCGAGGTCCACTGGGTAGCTTAGGGTCCCGCGGGAGCCCCCATGGATAGTATAGGGCCCTACGGATAGCGCAAGGTCCCACGGGTGCCCTGCTGGCCCCGTGGTTAGCGTAGGCTCCCATGGGGTCCCCAGGGGTCCCATGGGGTGCCCGCGGGTCACGCAGATATCGTAGGACCCTGTGGGTGCCCGCTGCCCCCATGGGTAGCGCGGGCTGTCAGGGGTGGTGTGGGGTCCCGTGGGGTGCCCACCGGATAGCACAGGGACCCACAGGTATCCATGAGTCCCATGGGGTGTTCAGGAGCCCCACGGGTGCTCCCTGATCGCACAGGGTGCCCAGGGGTCCCATGGGGTGCCTGCTGACCCCGTGGGTGGTGTGGGGTCCCATGGGGTGCCTGCTGACCCCACCGGTAGCACAGGGACCCACAGGTATCCGTGAATCCCGTGGGGTGTTCAGGAGCCCCGTGGGTGCTCCCTGGTCCCGTAGGGTGCCCAGAGGTCCCACGGGGTGCCTGCTGACCCCGTGGGTGGTGTGGGGTCCCATGGGTGCTGGCTGACCCCATAGATACCCAGGTGTCCCACGGGGCACCCAGCGTCCCCGCAGTGCCCACCGGTCCCTTCGGCCGTGGCCCACCCCAGTGCCTCCTCCCCCGGGGCCTCACCCCTTTCCTGAGGCCGTTTGGGGACCAGCACCCACATTTGGGGTGATCCCAGCCCCTCTTGGGGTGCACAGCAGCAGGTGGGGGGGTATCCTGGGGGCACCATCAGAAGATCCCGAAAGTCCTGGGGAAAAAAAAAAACTGGGTTGCAAACAAAACGTTCCCTCCTGGATGGGCCGGACATGGCCCCCCCCCACCCTACAGCCCCCCGCTTTCCTGGGGGGGACAGGAGGGTGACCCCTTCCTGGTGAGGACCCAGTGTGGGCACTGGGGGGGGGCTGCTAGGGCTGGGCCTTCCTCCTCCTCCTCCTCCTCTTGCTCCCAGGCCTGATGCAGGCCCGGAGGCCCACGCACCCGCGGCGGGGGGGTATTTTGGGGTGCGGGGGCCTGTCTGCGGTGTCGGGGTGCAGGGAGAGGGGCCACCCTCCCTCCTCCCACACCTTTCTGGGCCGGAGCTGACATCCCCGCTCCCGATCCTATTATGGCAATGAGATCAGACATATTGCTGCGCTCGCTGGGGGGGCGGGGGGGGGGGGTGTATAATGAAATCTGAGGGCTAATATGGAAAAAATGTAACTGGAAAAAATGCCGTGGTGTGTGCGGGAAGGGGCGGGCGGCGGGGAGCGTCGCGGCCGTGCCCAGACAAAGGAGCCGTCCCGGAGGGGGCTCGGGAGGAGCCCCCCGCTCCCGGCCGGTTCCTTCCCGCTGCCCTGTCTGGGGTTTTTGTTGCCTCCTGGGTGCAATGTTTTGGTTTTTTTTTTTTTTTAATTTTTATTTGGGGGGGGTTCAAGGCATTGCACGCTGCCCTCCAATAGTGCCTGCCTGCCCCGGCTGCGGGGGGGCCTGCCACCTTCCCTGGGGACCCAGGGCCGTGTTCCAGGCAGCCCCTCGTTCGCTTTGTTCCCATTGGGGCGGTGGGTGGCCCTGGGTCGGAGCGGGGGGCTGCCACCACAGCTGGTTCCCGTGGGGCTGGGGTCGGCCCCGTGGCCGGATCCAGGCCCTGCGTGTGGGGGCTCCGGTTGGGAAAACGGCGCAATCTTGCTCGGCTTCTCCCTTGCAGCTGGGCTGAAGTAATCCCGCTTCCCAGATAAGATGGTGGCTCTGGTAGCGTGTGATGCACGCACGTACCCTCCCGCCCCGCCACGCAGCCCCCCCCCGTGCGGAGGAGCCCCCGGCCACGGCCAGCCCGGTGCTTCCCCCCCACCGTGCCCACCTCCCCTCCGAATTCGTGCCCCTTGTCGGAGGAGGAGGCAGCTCCGTGCTGCGGCGAGGAACCTGGCTGGATGTGGGGGTGTGCTCGCTCCGAAGCACACCCAGGAATAACGGTTCATTTAACAGCTCTGAATTTTTTTGCCTTTTTAATTTTCTTTTTTAAGCTCGGTTTGGGTGGGGATCCCACAGCATAGCGTGGGGCCTCCGTGCTCAGCGTGTCCTGCTTACCCCGTGAACAGGGACTGTGTTGGTGATTACCTAGAGTTCGGCTAGAAGAGTCTTTTTGAGTCATCTGACCTTTCTACTTGGCTTGCAGGAAAGGTGAAGGTACTTCACACTTACGCACTTGTGTCTTTTTTGGATTTTTATTATATAAAAATACCTGTGTGGGTGTTGGTGTCAGGAGCTGCCCCTCCTGCTTCCCGGGGTGCTCCGGGGTGCTGGAGCTGCTCAGGGCAGAGACTGGTGCATGCTTGCAAAGAGTCACAAACATTTGGTAGTGGATTCCCGTTGTACTCAGGAACCGAATTAGGAATGGGGCTGGGAGGAGGGAATCCAGCCCCAAACATCAGGATTAATGAGCTGGAGCTCTCTAATAATAATCAGACTTAGTGCTTCCAACTTCAAAGGACTGCGTGGATGCTAAATCCCTAATCCCGGGAGCGCTGCGTTCACGAGTTGTTTTTGTGCGTGGCTGTGCTGCCGGACGGGGGTCGGTGTGACTTGGGACGTCTACGTGTGGTCCCACCACCCCTTGGAGCCCTGGCTGTCCCCACCCTGGGGCTGCAGGTGGGAGGTGATGTGCCCTTGACCCCCCCCACTCCCCCCAACCTGCATTTGACCTTCTGGGGTGCCCGCATAGCATGGGAAAAACTGGGTCAGTCACCGCGTCTGCTCCCCCTTTGGGGAAAATCTATTGCTGTGGGTCTGCCCCGATGAACCCGAGCCCCCGCGTGGGTGCTCAGAGCCCAGTGGTCCTGTGTGGTGGCAGGATCTGGCCCGTGGTCCCTGGCAGACACAGTGCTGGTGACGGCTCTGTCCTGGCTGCTCCACCCACCCGTCGCCAGCTCCCCTCGTGCTGCCCCTTTCCCGGCAAGGGAGAAATTCCCTTTCCGTGGGAATTCCCTCTTTCCTGGCAAGTTGTGCCTGTGCTGGCACCGCAGGGTCCCCTTTAACCTCCTGCAAACCTCGTGTGGAGGTCTGCTTTCCAGAGCCAGCCCCAAGAAGATGGATGGTTCCGGGGGACCCTCTTCCATCTCCAGGAGAAAGCTGGGCTGGCCAGCGGGATCTTCTTCCCAAGGAAGCCACCCAGGGCTCTGCAGGGCCGTGGGGGTGTCCCCATGGGGTCCCCGACCTCTACGCCGGCTGGCCTGGACCGAGCCGTGCCTGTGCACACATACCCTTAGTTCATAAGGAAGAAGAAGCCCCCCACAACAGGAACAGGCTGGGAATCAACCTCAAAATTACGCTTGGCCTGAATTGGAAGACGAGCAGGGTGTAAAGCAGTTGCTTTTAATTTTCTCCATGCATGTGCTCTCTTGGGGCATGGGGACTGGCACAGATAGAGGAATTTGAGGACGTCTTTCCAGCTACTAGTGTCTTTTTTTTTTTTTAATTTTTTTTTTTATTTTTTTGAGATCATGGCATAGATGCCCAGAGGACCACCCAGTTAGAAAATGGAGCTCGCAGACTTTTCCCACTGCCTCCTCCCGCCCTGGCCCGTGACACCCCTGCCCAGCAGCAGGGGGGGTGTTTTTTTCCATCTCTCCTCCGTTGGACATTATCACTTTCCTACTGTTCTGGATGCTGGACAGCCGGCCGCCAGCAGCCCTGAGGCTGGAGAGTGTCAGCATTGGGTCGCAGGCTTGGCTTTGCTCTGGGGCATTGCATCGATGGGGCCGCAATGCCCTGGGCCGGGGTCTTATCCTGGCTCTGTGTGTTGTCCGAAGGGCAGCAGGGTGAGGGATCATGTCCCAGGCATGCTTTTGCCTCCACCCCCTGCTTCTTGGGGGAGGAAAAGCCCCCTCTTTCCTGGAAGGCAGCCCCCGCACTTGCATTCCCTGCTCCCGGCTGCTTGTATCATGCTGCAAAAATCTGCCTGTACTTGACTAATTATTAGGACCGAACAGGGGGGAGATTCTCTGCAAATGTCAAACCCGCCTCTGTCGGTGCCTGCAGTGGGCAGGGACTTGGGGGGCACGGGCAGAGGAGCCGGGGTGGGCAGGGTCATGGTGGCTGTCCCCCATGGGCAGCATCCCACCCTGGGAGAGTGGCGTGAGGGCGGCGGGTGCTCGGGAGGGATTTCAGGTTGGGTGCCAGGGTCAGCTTTGGGTGCCAGGGTCAGCTTTGGGTGCGCTTAACCCTCCGCGTGGCACAAGGGAAGGGGCATGGCGGTGCCTTTGGGTGCTGGAGAACCATCCCCTTTGCACACTTTATTTGCTGCTGGTTTTTTGCGTGGCACCGCAACTTATCTGCTCTGGCACCCGAGGAAGTGATAAATCCCCTTTCCAGCACTCTAGAGAGATGTTGTGGCTTCTCCCAGGCGCTGAGGAAGCCCCGTCGTGGGAGGTGGTTAGATACGCCTGCTTGCTGCGGGGCACGCCGGGCTTTGGGGCTGCTCGAGGAGGGGGAGCTGGGATTGTGAAGCCCGTTCCTTCCCACTTCCATTTTGCTGCCACTTGACAAATTGCCCGTGCGCGCCGCAGCCAACCTCTTCCAGCTCTTGCTCTGACTGCCCAAGCCGATGGCAGCGCTCGGACTGGAGTGCAGCCCTGGGGCCAGGGCCAGGGTATTTGCAGAAGGAGACGGGCTGTTTGCGCGAAGGGTGAATTCAACCTTTCCCCTTCCTGTTCCTCCGGTCGGTCGCTCCCACTGCCCACGCGGCAAACCACCCGGGCAGCTCCTTTCTTTGGGGTTTGCCGACGGCTGGGTCAGGGCTGCTGGTGTGCTGGGAGGGCTGTTCCATCCACGGTGCCTACCAGCTGCCCCACGGCGGTGGCACCTTGTGTTCCTCATGCCCCGGGTTCTGTCCGTCTAGTCTGATTTGTCCTCTTCCAGCACAGTGAGATGTGTTGGTGGTGAAAGCCTGACCTGGTTGATTTGCAGCTTCGGCAGCAGCCGGCTCATGCCAGCATCTGCGCTGTGCAAATGCGCTTTTGCAGGAGAGCAGGAGGTGGACGGAGAGGGGGCTGTCTCCACGCGTCCAGGGGTGTCCCCAGGAGCTGCCGGGGTCTCAGGCTGGAGAAAGCTGAGCTTGGACCCAACCCTGGGGCAGCGAGCAGCTGCCTGGATGCGAAGCTGGGGGATGGAGAGTGCTTTCGTGCCAGGAGCGGTTGTGGATGCCCACTGGCAGCACAGCAGCCTCCCGTGCTGGGGTTTGGCCCCGCTCTGCTGCGCGTCGCCAAGTGACATACAGCGGAGGGGGAATACTATACGGGCAGAGGAAACCGAGATGTAAGCGGCTTAACTGCTGAGGCTGGGATATGTCCCCGGCCCTTGGGATTGCCGGTGTTTGCAGAGCCTCCCGCCGGCCGGGGTCGCGGGTCTCCAGCGGTCCATGCGGCATCCTGCTGGGAGCACGCAAAATGTTAAGCGATGCGGGCTTCTCAGTTCCTAGAAGCCGTGCTGTGGGCAGGAAAGCCTGCTTGGGTATCGTATCCCATTCCCTGCCCAAGCACCATGTCACCTTCCCCATTCCTGCCAGGTGACGGCTGCTCCGACTCACCCGTCAGTGATGTTCTCTCTGGCTCCAAGGTGTGCAAAACCGAGAGCGGAGCTGAAACCGCCCCGATTTCTTCTTTTGAGGTTGCAACCACAGCGTTTGTGGTGACTTTCCCCTTGAGCTGTGCCAGAAACAGATCCCTGCCTCTGGGGAGCCCTGAGTGGTTCAGGAGTTGGTGCCCAGGGGACGATGACCTTGCCATCCCCGCTCTGGGGCCACGCTCTCCTGCGGGTCTGGCTGAGAGCTGTTGACCCTGTTCCCGGTGCAGGGAGCAGCCGGCACTGCTGTCGCTGCTTTCGGAGAGGCTCCTTTGATGAATATTGGGACTGAACCCATAAAGGCGGTGGGATGGGAGTTACCATGGGTTCATGCACAGCCTGGCCTGGGCTGGGGAGATGGTTTTCTTGCAGGGCTGCTGGAAGCCCCAGCACCGCTTCCCCAGTGCACAAGGCGCTCTCATTCAGCGTTGGAGGCAGAGGCTAAGCTCCGCTGCAATGGTCCATTTTTTTCCCCTTCCCGCTCAGTTGCCAAGCCTAAACAAAACAAGCCCTGCCTCCACCCGCGACAGGCTGATTACGTCTGCCGGCAGCCTAAACAGATTATCCCTCCTGCCACGCGCTCGGAGCCAGGAGTCTGTCCCAGCGGTGGATTCGGACTTCCCTCAGAGCACGTTGGGGTGGGTGGATACTGGCTGTGGGTGCATCCCCAGCCCACCCGGGTGTCCCGGCATCCCAATGGGGATGTGGGTGCTCTGCCCCAGGGCTGAGTCTGGACCCTGAGAGGAGATGTGGGTGTCGGCAAAGCTCTCCTGTTCCACCTTGTGCAATGAGCTCCTGCGGGTGCTGCTAAGCACCCTGATTGCCTGGCTGGTTTGCGTGCGGGAGGCAAGAGGTGAAGGTACCACTGACAAACGCAGCAGGCGTGAAAGCGCATCCAACGGGCACGCTGGTTGGTGTCAGCCCACCTGTGGCCCCCTGACCTGGCGCTCTGTGGGCTGTCACGCTCCTGTAACCTGTCCTGCCCACTGGAAGCGGGTGACTGTGCCTTCTCTGCCCTGCGGCCCTGGGGATGTGCAGGGATTCCTGTATCACCCCGGGCTTCGGGAAGTGCCGAGTGGCTCTGCACATCCTTTGAGCCCCGGCTGCTGGGAATCGCGTTCCCGGTGCTGGTAGAGCTGGTTGGGGTGGGGTGGTTTGTCCGTGCCTGGGCAGCATCAGCGCAGCAGCCTGACAGCTTTGTGTAAACCGAGCTGGGGCCGCTTCCTTCTCCGTTTCCTCCCACCCGCCATGCTGCCAGCGCTGGCTTGGGGCGCTAGGCTGGAGGCATCGTCTTCCCCCGTGATGCAGCGCAGGGCCTGCAGGCCGAGGGGATGGATGCGGTGGCCGGGGCAGCGACCCGAGAGGCAGGTGAGGGGCTGCGGAGCACCCACAGCACAGCTCCGGTGGCGGGTCCTGAAGCTAAGCAGAGCCGGGCGGGATGGGAGGCGGGATACCTGGGCGCTCCCAGAGGTGCGACAGGAACCGGAGCGGTGACGCAGGGGCGTTTCTGCCTGACTCAGCCTCCGCCGGTCCCACGGGACTGGATGGAACTGGGCAATTTGGGGCTCCAGCCCAGCCGCACCTCCCACCACGCGGTGGTACCCCTGCAAGGCACTGTGGCTGTATCGCTTTATTTGGGGGGCGAGGCGCCTGCGGATCTCTCCCAGGGCGGCGTGGCAGCGGCTTCGGCACCTCCCGGCCGAGGTCGTGGCGGGCGGTTGGCTTCGTCACCGCGAGCCGTGCCGGAGGAACCGGCTCTCCTCTTCCTGCCCGCCCTGCGAGCGTCATCCCACCCCACCCCAGACGTGGATGCATCACGCTGCCAGCAGCTGCCCTCCACTCTGCTTTCCATGTCGTTTTGTGGCTCGCCCTTCAGCCAGGTACCGTCTGGATAAAAGCAAAGCTGCCCAGCGCCCGAGCATCCCGTGTGGCTGCTACCTGCGGGGAAACCGCCCGGAGCTGCCCTTTGGACATCGCCGGAGCTCGCCGGAGGCAGACAGGGCTCTGCCTGGTGAAAGGCATCCCGGGAACCCTGGGGTTGCTCTAAAGCCATCCCTTAACGTGAGGTTGGACAGATCTGCTTGGACAGGGAAAGATTTTGCTCTGAGCTCTTGCTCAGCGCTAGGCGTTGCGTTTTCTCCTCTTGCTGAGCTCTCCGGAGGAAGCCAAGCTGGTGCGAAGCGACGTGCAGCTCCAGCTCCATCCTGGTGCGGTAACGCTCCCCTGGACCTGCTTCCCGCAGCGGCATCGAGCTGGTTTATTTTAAACCTTGCTTCGGCAGGGCCATTCCAATGCAGGTGTGATGGGTTTATTTCAAACACTTTGCACGCTAATTCATATCCCTTTTATTTAGGCTTGTACCTCTCTGGGCATTTGCTTGATTTTACCAGTAGCTTGTTTTGGTTTGGCTTTAAAAAGCGCTGCTGCGTGTTCATCTGTTGGCGGGTGGAACTGGGCTGCCCACGCCGGCTGGCTCTAATTCATACCTTTCAGCTATTTTGGTTTCAATATCTGAAATTGGACGCCTCTGCCGAAATAAGTATAGCCCACTGGTGTTTTTTTATGATGCCGGTAAAGAAATGACCGTGCTCTATGTTAAGGGCATGTATTTCAGGTGCTCGGTGCTTTATATACGGTCAGTTGAGCCAAAGTTGGAGCGGTTGAGGGCAAAATAATGTGTGCCGAGGGGTGTGAGCCAGGCTGAGGTAGGGCAGGGCTTCATGCCTGTAATATTGGGTTAAGGCTGTTTGTTGCTGACCCTGGTGATGGTGTCCCCTGTTTGGGTTTCGTGGTTATTGCATTCCTGGTGTGGCACTCGGACTTGCCTGCTGCTTGTCACACGGGGGGCTATGCGGGGCTGGATGCTGCTGGGGTGCAGTGGGGTGCTCGGGGTGACGTGGGACGGTCCTGCCAGGAGGGCCGGAGTGCTGTGGCTTGTGTCGGGGAGAAATTTTGCTCGTGGGGCTTTGCTGAGTTGAGCGCTTGGCCGTGCCCAGGCACTGTGCTGGGGCACGGAGGGGAAAATTGGGGGACGGAGGAGGGCTGAGCCCTGCAAGCAGCTCGGCCGCCCGTAGCATCGCCGCTGAGGGCTCCTCAGGGTGCCGCCTCGGTGTGGCGGTGCCAAGCGTTGGGAACGCCGCGTCTTGCCTTCGCTGTCATCCTCTTCCCTGTTCCTGGGTGGCGGAGGCTACTCGCGATATCTTCTCGAGCGCCGCGGCCGGTTGCTCAGGGCTCACCGCGAGTGCCTCTTGTGGGAATTTGGGGACCCCTTTCCCTGCCGCAGGGACCCACTGAAGGCACTTCCCAGCTCTCTGGTGGGCCATCTTCAGTTATTTATTTCCAATTTTGCTTTTCCCCCTGTAAAACAGAAGAGAAATTCGGGAAAGACCGTTGCAAGCGACCCTGCCCGGGCGGCCGCGGCCGCATCCCGGCACGGCGAGGAGCGGTGGGAGCCCCCGCTCCAAAGTCCTCCCCTCGCGTGGGCACGGATGCGTCACGGGCGCCTTTGGGTGGGGGCACGGGGCGGGCTGCCGGTGGGGCGCGCCGGGGGAGTGGCGGAACACGGCTCACCCCACCGGGCGCTGGCAGCGTGGGCGGCACGGGGCCGGGCGCAGAGCGGGTGCCGCGTCGGCTGGAGGGGGACGGCATGGGGGCCACGGGCGAGCAGGGTGCCAGCACCCGGGTGAGCAGGACGGGGGTGGCGAGGAGGGGGGGGGGCAAAGGGGCTCTTTGCCGAATCCGGGGGGCTGCGGTGTTCGCGAGGTGCCCTTCGGTGCCAGCAAGGCCCCGGGAGGGAAGGGAAGCAACTCCTCCAAACTGGATCCCATTCCCAGCACTCCATTTTCATTGTTTTTAATCCTCCTTTAAAGAGAGGGGGAAGGAAGGAAGGTCTTCTCAAATCATGTTTTCCCAGCTGCTGGGAGAGCAACACCTAGAGCTGATATGTCATGTTGTGGGAGGGGGGGGGATAAGGGATTTTGTTATTTCTTTTCACTTTATAAACAGTAAGAGGGCTCCTCCGGCTTGTTTCCAGTTTGCTTACTCAGTGCTTCATGCATTTGACAGTTTTTGGTGCATAGGCAGTTTCTTCTATTGTTTGCAGGGATTTTTCCAGAGGGGAAACTTTTTTTAACATTACAAAACCACAGAAACTGGCAGGAAGAATCTAGGGGAGGTACCGAATTGGAAACAGTTTTAAGCTTTAAGGAAAAAAAAAAAAAATAAAAGGAATGAAAGCAACAAGATTAACCAAATAATTTCGCGAGGAGCTGGGAACGTGTGTTCTTGGTGCTGTGCGGCTGGGCTTCGGCCGGGTGTGCGCGGATGTTTCATGGTGGAAAGCAGTGACCCTGGACCCAGGGGCTCCTGAAGCTGGATCTGCCCTGGGTTTCCTCCCTCCTGCCCTGTCCTGGTACCTCCGCGGAGCTGCCTCACCAGTGTGGCAATGCCTTGCCACTCTTGCACCAGGATTTGGCCCCAGCCCTTGCCAGGAATGAGGTTGGCTAATAGTTTGCAGCTTGCCAGGCAGCAGGAGCGGTGCCCATAGGACTCTGCAGGGGAGGACATGCCCAGCGCCCGTCCCCATCCCACCGCTCGCCATCGTGTGGGTCTGTTTTACGACGGCCGCTTCTGCGCCCAAACCACCGGTGGAAAGAGCCTGGATATTTTTTTTTTTTTTTCCATTGATAAACAGCAGTGCTGTAAGGCATTTCTTTCCGGGTATTCTTTCCCTTTCTCTTCCCGGCTGGCTGAATGAGCTGTTTTCCCTCTGCCTGACTCTGACCTTCCTGCGTGCTCGGCCGTGGGCTGCTGGAAGCTGCTGGTGGGGAGGAGCGGGCTGGCAGGGGCCACCCCTGCGGGGAAATGGGTGTTGGATGTGCACGGCACGGGAAGCGGCTGTGAGCTGGAGAACTGCCAGCGCTGGGTAGTTTTTCCTCTCTTAATTAACAAAAGGAAAACATCGAGCTCTTCTTTGAAGTATGTTTTTGCTTTGGAGTAGAGGCACGCTGCCGATGGCGAGGGGAAGAGCTGTCAGTGAGGACGGGCTCTGCAGCTTAGCAGTACCCGGGAGGTTGGCACTCTCGGCGCGATGCCATGCAGAAGCAGCCGAGTTTGGTGTTTGCCGCTGGGGTTTTACCTCTTCCCGAGTCCTCATCTCAGTCCCGTTTGCACGCAGCCTATATAACACCACGAGTTGCCATCAGGCATAGCGTTCCCCGCGCTAGCAGGGCTGAGTTTGCCTGCGTGCAGGAGCCTGAACTCGTGCAGCTGCCTTCACGCTGGGTCGTGGTCCCCGACCATCGATCCCCCGTGGTGTTGGTCCACAGTAAGCTGGTTTCCCCTGTGCCTGATGTGTTTCTCTGTTGTTCCTTTGCAGGCCAAACCCATTTATGGTGGCTGGCTGCTGCTGGCCCCGGAAGGAACGGACTTTGACAACCCCGTCCATCGCTCCCGGGTAAGTGAAGCTGAGATGCCCTCTCCCCGTGCCGGAGGTGGGGGGTGGCAGGAGGAGCGGCGAGGGCTTGTCCCTGCTCCCAGAGATGGCTGTGGCCCTGGGAGTGCCACAGGCACCTCCATGTACCCATCCCCTTGTGCAAACCGGGAAGCCAGGAGATGTTGCCTGCAGCAGGGCTCTAATGCCTTCACCGGGAGCACTGCAGGTGCTGGTCAGGCTCAGTCCATGCAGTTTTATTGCTTGCTGCTGTTGCTTTTTGATGCCTTGACGCTGCTGTGGTTGGGGTCTGGTTGGACTGACACGTGCCACGCTCACGGGAAGGCTCTCAGGCTGGCGGGGTGTGGGCTGTGCAGCTCTGAGCCATGCTGGGACCATCAGCAAGGCACCCAGTTTCCCTTTGGTGCTTGGAAACAACTACTTTATTTTCTGCAGCTCGTCATGGGTATGTCCAGAGCCCTGGAGGGAGTCTGCATCCCACTCCCTAATGTGGATACCCCTGTGTCAGACACCGAGGAAGGGGCTGAGAGGTGATTCCCTGCAGAGCTCTGAAGCCAAGCGCACTGGCAGCAGAGACCCGCAGACAGAGCGGGGCACGCTTAGCTCCTGCCCAAAGGGGTTTGCTCATGCCTTGCAGAAACAGCAGCATCGTGTGGGGTCAGAGCATCCCCCACTTTCCTGCCATGGGGGGTGTGAGGCCCAGAAGGATGTGGCCAGGCTGGTGTCCTTTCACCACTGGCTTGTGACGAGGACTCCCAGCCTGTCCCCAAGCTGCTCTTCCAGGGAACTTGCTGCTGAGGCTGCCAGGATAGGGCTGTCTTGTGCGTGGGAGGGATGGCAATGGTCCGTGAACCCTCTGTCATGCAGCCAAAATGCTCTCAGAGCTGCTAGTAATAAAAAAATCTCTCCCGAGTGAACAAGAATTGGGTTCTGAGTTCAGCCTGGGGTATATGGGTCATTATTTGGAGTTGCAGCTAGTCGCAGGCTTGCTGGCCCAACTTTAAGGGGGACGTGGGACTCGGATGCCCCCCGGAGCAGAGGCTGCCAGCTAAGCTGGGGCATGCGGAGGTCCGCAGGGTCCTCGGTAGTTTTGCTTGTCCCTGAGCACCTTGGACTTTGCCCAAAGGGCTGAGAAAAGCAAGATAAGAATTGCTGCACTGGGGCTATGAATCTAGGACCTTTTTTATTTCAGCCTGCTCAACCAGTTTTTGCTCTTGGCTGAAAACAACCTGGCACACACAAAAAAAAAAAAAAGGCAGTTTTCCAGCCAGATCGGTTCTCCAATCTGGTTTGCTGTGTGGCTGCAGAAGCAGCAGTGCCAGGGGAGGCAGGACCGCCTGGGCAGTGCCACCCCCAGAGGTGCAGCCACCATCCAAATCGAGCTCATGCAGTGCTGGGGACATCTAGTGCGACACCCTGTCACCCTGCAGCACTGGGTGCTGGAATAGACCACGCAGAATGTAGCTGGGGGCTGGGAGCACTTAGCTGGGGGACCCTTCTGGTGTCCTGCAGGTCTTGGGTCTTTTGGAGAGCAGTGATGGGACTTGTGGGCGTCCTTTAGGAGAGGAGGAAAGTCCTTGTTCCAACCTAGGAGCTGGGGTCTTTTGTCTCTGGTTATTTTTGTCCCCTGTATGGTTAAAGCAGGCCAGCTTGGGGTCTGTCTGAATGCAGAGAGGAGCGGGGTGGGGAAGTAACCCCCAAACAAAGCCTCTTCTTGGGTGCCCACGAAGCCAGGCAGTAAATCAGCATTGAGCAATGTGGGCTGGGGCGAGCAGACCTCCGGCAAAGCCCTGCCAGGTGGCCTGGCAGAGCCTTGCTTTGCAAAGCCCATGTCACCCTGAACGGGTGGGTTTGGGGCGTGAGGGGCTGAGCAGAAATGCTTCTGCAACATTCATCACCCTTTAGGAACGGTCCCCACAGTGCTGGGGGTTCTCCCCTACCTTTTTTTGGCAGCTGTGATCTGGTGCTCAGTTGTCACAAGTCCCCGTGCCACGAACAGGTTTCGGTGCCTTTTCTCTGCCCCGGCTTTGCGGTGTGCAGCTCCGGTGCCCTCGGAGAGGCCTGGGGGCCGGTGGGCACTGCCATGACCCGCCTCGCTGTCTTCTCTTGCAGAAATGGCAGCGTCGGTTCTTCATCCTCTACGAGCACGGGCTGCTGCGCTACGCCCTCGACGAGATGGTAAGTGCTGCCCGGCGGAGGTGCGTGGCCATGTTCAGGCTGTGGGGATCAGCCGTGGCTGCCTTTGCTGCCCTTGGAGGAGCCTGGGGCGATGCTCCTGGTACATGGCGTGGGGAAGTCTGTGCCAAACTGGTGAAGAGTTGTGCTCGCTGGGTTCACACGGGAGTTTGGTGGATGGTCTGTGGAGGGCGGTGGGTGTTTGAGATGTGTGGGCCCTGCCTGGCATGGGATTGACGAGTTGCCGACAGATCCCGTGCTGGCAGGGAGGGCTGGGGGGTCCCCAAGGTCGTCTCCCCTCCTTTCTGCCCCGTTCCTCGGTGCCGGCTGGGGTTTGGTGGTGGTGACTTGCCTTGGCAGTGCCTGGGAAGGAGGCCCTGCCTAACGATGCCCGTGGAAAGTAGGTCAGCTGGAACGCCTTCCCACCGCTTGCCCGCCCCGGAGCTGCGGCACGCCGCTGGCGCTGCTCCCGTCGGTAAAACAGAGGAGGGGGGGAGACAAAAGGAAGGAAAACCCGTCTGCTGCGAGCGGCGAAGTGGGGCCGATGAGCCCGGTGGGGTCAACCCTGCTGTGACCGCCCAGGGCTGCTGATTTATCCTCCCAGCTACAGCAAGCCCGCGGGAGGGTGCCCGGGGTTGAGCGTGCCGGCACGGCAGGCGCCCACGTGCTGGGATCCGCCTGGGCGGGAGGTTCGCGAAGCCAGGCGCGCCGGGATGCGGGGCAGCGTGAGTGCACACGTGGGGCAGGAACGTGCGGGGACCTGGAGGGTCCCTGCGAGGGCAGCGTGCCTTGGTCCTCCACTGATGCCTCCTGCGAGGACACTGTGGGATGGGGAGGCACGGCAGCACAGCGAGCGTTGCTTGAGTTTCATGCCTTGTTTGTTTGTATGTTTTTTTTTCTTTTCCTTGGGGTCGATCCAAGCGCCCTAAATAATTTGAATGTCTCGGGTATGAGCAGTGGAGGCTTTTAATACATTTTTAGTGTCTCAGCAACCTGGCTCTGCGCTGGGCTGGTGTTTCATGTCCTACACTGACACGAGAACAGTGTGCAGCCAGTTGGAGTGGGGAGATGCCCCAATCCAAGGCAGAGGTGCAACAATGTTGGGAAACACAATTTTTAACTTTTTTTTTTTTTTCCCTGCTTTGCATCCTGAGGAGGTTGACCTGCCTCAGGTGCTGCTGCATCTGGGCAGGAGCAGACGGGCAGTGCCCCAGCCCCGTGCCTCGTGGCACCGCAGGGGACCGTTGCTGGAGAGCACGCAGAGGACAGGGGGAGCATCCCACAGTTCTCCAGGCACCTCTTGGGCTTTTTTTCCCCTTGAGAAGGGAAAAAGCGGAAAAAAACCAAACAAAAAGGGAACGTGCACACATGCAGCGCGGGTCGGTGTCTCGGGCAGCACGACGTATCACTGTGCTGGCACCGCTCCATGCTGGACCCCTCCACAGCTGCTGCCAGGTCCCTGCACCCCTCCAGCCCCGTGTGCCCAGTGGGACGGCTCTGACCCAGCAGAGCACTGCTGGGACGGGGCACTGGGATTTGCTGCCCCTGCGGGCCTTCGTGGTGCCGTGGGTCCCGCTGGAGGAGGGCAGGAGGTCTCTGTTTGGCCTCGCCGTAGCCATAGATGGAGGAGACGGTCGTGGCTCCCTCCTCCTCATTGGGGTCTGACACATGGTGTAAAAATACCTTCCTGACCTTTCTGCAGAGCACATCACTGCGTGGGATCCATGCTGCGGTTTCCACCAGCTCTGCTAAAGGTGTTGCCTGGCCAGAGTTGGGCACAGCCTCCCCCAGTCCCTTCCAGCCTGCAGCATCAGAGCATACTCTGCGGTGCTGGCCGGGCTGGGGCAGGAGAAAAAGCCCCCAAGCAGGAGGAAACAGGGTTTTTTGTTGCTGCTCAGCCCATGCAGGAGCAGGGCTGAGGAAGGACAGACAGGGACCATCACTTTTTGCACGTGGGAACGTGTCCTGCAGCGTGTCCTCTGCTTGACCTTGGGGGAAGTTGTTTTTCTGCCAAACCACCAGTCCCTGACCTCTCTGCATCGGGTGCCAGCATGGCTCAGCTGGTGGGACCAGGGCACCTCTCTGGCAGCCCGTGAAGCCCCTGCGCAGCCCTGCCCTTGCCCTGTTCCCCGTGGCAAGGCCCGGCTCGCTCCCTGCATGCCGGGAGGCTGCATTTACAGCAGGTCAGGTAACTCCCTCACAGGTTTTCTGCCGGTCCCTTTCAGGTAACGCGTGCCCGTTACAATGCAGGTTTCCACTCCAGCAGGACCCTGATCCCAGTACCCGCCAGTTCACAGCAAGCCCCCTTACACCAGAACCAAGTGTCCGTGCAGGTGTTAGCCCTCAGCCCTTGGCTGGTCTGCGCGAGGAGGGGGGACCTGTGGGGAGTAGCTGGGTGCAGCGTGTCGAGCACGTTGGGGCTCAGCGATGGTGCAGCTTTCCTGCCCTGGTAATGCCAGAGCCTGGCTCAGAGGGTGCCACAGCTCCGGTGGGTCTGGGACCCACTGCCACCATCCCACAGCCTCAGGCTGTGATGGCTGAGTGTTGGGGGATGTTACTGGAGGGGACTGGTGGCACTCAGGTCGGGCTGTCGGCAGGCACGTCCCTGTGAGGGGATGTGAGGACCCAGCCCTGTGCCCATCACACCTCAGGCATTGCTGGCTGGGGTTGCTGGGGGACACTGGTTTCTCCTCCGAGGTGCTCTCCACCAGTCCGGCTGTGCTGGCTCCTTGCCGTGTCCCCACCACCTCCGCGGGCCAGGGAGCAGTAACGGGGTGGGTGCCTCGCTGAGGAGGTGCCTCTCGCCCGCACAGCGGGGATACTGGTTTTGTGCATGGGGGATCCACTTGGCAGCCCGTGCAGGGATGATCTACCCCTAGTGTGCCCCAGTTGCCCCCCTCGGGAGCCGGGTGGGGGTCCCGCGGGGGCCTCGGCACAGGGGCAGCCTCCGCAGCGTGCTGGAACCTGGGCGGCAGCTGGCCGGAGACCTCCCAGGCAGTTGCAAGCAGGGATTGAATTGCTCTGCCTTAAACCTTTTAGACGTTAATTTTGTGGGTTTGGCAATTTCTGGTCTTATTAAAAGCGGGAGGGGATGGAGGGGTGGGCTTGGGAGGAGAGCCCTGGGCTGGTGCTGGTGGCAGAGATGCTCCTGTGCCTGGCCAGGGAGACTCCGCTCCTCGTTCCTGGGGGGTTGGAGAGCAGCGGGGTGTGGAAGGGTGGCTCGAAGCCCAGCCATGAGCTGGGGAGACCTCAGGGAGTCCCCAGAGATGTTGCTGCTGCAGTACACAGAGACCATGGGACAGGGCAGCCTTGGGCACAGGAGCCTTTTGCTGTGGGGTGCGTCAAGTTTGGTGTTGGATTGGAGATTTTGGGCATGGAAATCCCTTAGCAGAAGGTGGGACAAGCGGGCACCAGCTGCCTCGCTGGCATCTGGCTCCCTCCTGAGACCTGCCCATGGATGTCCCCGCCGTGCTGATCCCGAGTCTGTGGTCCTGCTCGGCTGCCTTCTTTCTGTATGTCCATCCTTCCAGCTGTCTGTCCTTTCTCTGCCATATTTTCACTCTGAAAACTCAAATCACTTCTGCACGATGGCTGCGATGGGGAGGACGTGCACGGTCTATGGACATCCATCCCCTCGGATGCAGGCTGAGCTGTCAGACTCACTCCCCAGGTTCTCCCTCTTTCACATTGGGTGCCATTCCTGGCAGCAGCCCCAGCCTCGTGCCAGCACCCAGAGCCTGCCTGGCCACTGGGAATGCCAAGCAGAGCGCATCCCCTTCCCCTCCGCAGGGAGCGTGCCAGCAGCCGTTCCCGGCTCTGCCGAGCCCTGGCTAAGCCGAGCCTGCTCAGACGTGCAGAAATTCCTCCTTCCCAACCATGGGTGGATGTGGGGGTTGTGTGGTTGCTTAGGGTTGCCTTCCCATGCTGAACTTCTGCGATTACCCCTTGGCACTGGCTTGCTTCTGCTGTTTGATAAACCTCCGTGCTGGGCCAGATGATGTACAGGGGTTGACGTTTCTCTGCAACAGCTGGAGGATGGCAAAACTGCTCTTACGTTGAGTTGAGGGAAGGCAGGAAAGAGGGTGACGGAGTCAAGGACAGGCTTGGGGATGAGCTGCTGCGTTTTGAGTGTCCAAAGATGTTTGTCCCCATGTGCTCCCCAGTCCTGTGGCACTTCCCTGGTTTTCCCCAAGAGATATGTTCCCCCGATTCCCCATTGCACAGAGTGCGAGACTAAAGCCCACCAAAAAACCTAAGCCAAGCCAAATGCATCCAAACGCTTGTTTTGGAGGTGGAAGAGTCACCCAGAGAGCTTAGACCTTTGGTACTTCAGGATATTTGAAACTAGAGAGGATAAAGTCCTCAGCCTGTGGGGAAACAACCCGGTCTGGGCTGGGAGGGATCACGCTCCATCACTTGAGGGGATGAGGGGGAACCTGTGCCAGGATGGTGAGCGAAACCTCCTCTGGCTGCTGCCTGCCCGGCAGCTGTATCCCAGCACGCTCTGTCCAGAGGGAGATGCCCAAACTGGTGCTGGCGGCTGCACCTTCTGATGTTGCCTCATGCTGTGCAATGTCTTAGTTCTCCTGGTAAAACACCCTGCGGTCCCCAGTGAAACCACTGCCGCTGCTGCAGTGGGAGAGCAGCCTGGCACCACGGTGCTGGGGCGGTTCAGGAGGTTTTTGCTGAGGTATGAGAGCTGCCACAAAAATAGTGCTGGGGTAAGGGGATGGAGCCAGAGACTGGCAAGTGCAGAGCATTTGCCTCCTTTTGTTTTGATTGCTGCGATCTATAATTAGCGGCCAAGGTCTCTATAAATAGAGCCCTGCTGCGTGGGAACGTAGTGGAGAGGCAGTGGGTGCGCAGGAGGGGTTTTGCAAGGACGGAGAGCACTCTTCCGTCCCTCCCCGGACCTGCGGGTGGGTGATGGCTTCAGCACTGCCCGGGGATGGATCCAGCCCTGTGGCTAGAGCAGCTCAGAGAAGAGAGTCTGGACTGCAACCCAGCTTCTTAATGACCCATTACATGTCTATGGGCCAGGTCTAGTCTCTGTGCCTCAGTTTACCCCTTTGCCACTTCCCTTGGGCTGGGATTTATACTAGGTTGGCATTTGTGCCAGCACTTTGCTGCCAGTGATAGCTGCAGCCTCCCTGGAGGTATTCTCCATCACACCAGGCCTCCTTTCAGTGGCTGCCTAAGACTATTAATTTTTTTTTTTTTTTCCTTTGTGGATATGCTGGTTTGAAAGCAGGACAAAATTCAGGCTCACCTGGGAGCATCTGAAACTTTGCTGGTGTTGTGGATTACTAATGCCAAGGTGAGAGCATCTTCTGGATGGGCTTTCCCAGCTCTCCCGCGGGGCATCAGGAGGAGCATCCCTGGGCACACCGTGTCCTCCCAACAAACTGGCCTCGCTCCATGTCTTGCGCTTTCCAGTCTGGCAGGGCAGAGTGTGAGAATGGGCTGTGAGCCCTGCCTCTACCCTACGCCTTATTTGCTGGAATCAAGTTGCTTTCTAAGACTGGGGGGGGCATTAAGACCACTGTTTGGGGGGTGTCTAAGAGGATGCTTAAACCAGTAGTCAGCTGCCTCCGTGCTAGCATTTGCTCATGCGTATGGGGTTGGGTGGTTCCATTCTCCGCAGCAGCGTTGCAGACCCTTCTCGGGCTCACAGCACAGTAGTCCTGCTCCTAAGTCAGGAACTCAGGTGGATTGTAATAGCATTAACCTCAATACGATGGAGTGGACATCCCTGCTCCAGCCCGTGATGGCTGGGAGGGAGGTCAGGAGGGAGCTGGGAGCTGATGGGACCGGGGTGGGATGAAGAGCGAGACCAGCCCGACATCTGGCAATGGTTAGGGGAGCACCGGGACCCCTGGACCGGGTATATAAATAGAAGAAGAGAGGCCAGCTCAGAGGTGGGAGGTCTGGCACTGCGTAGGGGGCTGCTGGGTCACATCTGGAGCCCTGCGTGGCCCCAGGCCCCGCTCCCGACCGTGGAAACTTAAGGAATTGATCAATGGATAAAAAAGGAGAACGGTGTAAGCGTTGGTGGCTGCTGGTGGGGGATCAGAGAAAGGGAGGGATGCGTGCCCAATGATGCTGTGATGTGTAGACTCGTGTAATTATTGTTTCCTAATTGATCCCCCTCCAAAATCTTCTTTATTTGAAAGAACGGGGCATTTTAAAATGTCACCGTCAGCAGAGCTGCGCTGCGTTAATTTTCATCGTAGTTCCCTCCTTTGTCATCTATGTTGTTTCAAGAAGCCAAGAATCTATGCGTGTGTTTTTCTCCTCCTTTTCAGATCAAAGCGGTTTACTTCAGTCTTGGCACAGAATGGAAATTCATTGGCAGGGATTAAAAATGAACCTTAAACATCCTGGCCTCTCTGTCCTTACTTTTTCCACACGTTTTGCCACTTAAGTGTTTCCAAGCTCTCCCTGCCCCCTCCTTCACGGAAGCACAAGGCTTTACAGACCCCTGTTCCCCTTGTCCCTGGTGTTTCCCCCCACGGACACAATTTTGCCAGTGCTTCTGTTCACCAGATCTTCAAGACTTTCAGTTTCTGTTTAGCATAAAAAGCTTTTGGCTTAAATCAAAGCGTGTTTCAAATTTAAAGCAAGCTGAGAGAGAAAGGGCTGGAGGGGAGCAGCTGTGCGATGTTCGGACAGCGGCAGGGACCCCCACCCCAGATTTTTTCCAGGACATGGGTCTGACTTGGTCTTGCAGTGCGAGAACTTTCTGCCTGGCTCCTCTGGTTTTCCATTCAACCTCAATGGAGGGGGAAAGCGATACCTTGCATGGCTGCATCCTGCGATGGTCCAGAGGTTGTGTGTCACCTCGGTGAATGCTGGTGATAGTGCCCTGCCAGTCCCACCAGTTTATGCAATGGTTTATGCAAGGGCGGCGAATGGGTCCATCCAGGAGCTCCTGGATTCATGGTTGTGGTGTGGATGGGAAATCATGCAGGATGTGAACTGGCTGGGATGGCGGTGATGGACAGCGGTGGGTAGCAGAGCTGGGGAAATAAGCAGTTTGGTGGGGAGCAGGGTGGAGGATGGTCTGTCGGGAGGTTTCACGTGGGATGTTTAGTGTGTATCTCAAAGATGAAGCAGTAGAAGTAAGGAAACGTTGGGAATAATTGGGAAGCAGCGATCCTTTCTCCTCCAGGAGAGCTGGGCAGGAGAGGGACACCTGAAGTTAGGGTGCAAGGAAGAGGGGACAAAGCACATCTTTGTGATTGCTCTACAGAGGTGTAGAGACAGCACAAGTGCTAGTGGTTCCTGACAGAGCTCAGAGATCTTTGATGGATTTATTGTGTTTAATTTTCAATACTGCTTTTGGGGGAAAAAAATCCATGAACTTACAGGGATCCTTGGGAACTCGTTCCCCAGGACATCGCTGAAGCTGGGACCAAGCAGCCTTGAAGGGGTTGGGAGGATATGCAGATCTTCATTTGCGGTCTTTCTAATATTAATGTCTTGCTTGATGCTGATCCAGTGTCATTTTGCTTACTGGGGTTGGGCGTGGGGATCCCATAACAGTGGCTTCAGGGGGTTCATGTCTTCCCTTTTCTGTCTGCTCAAAGTGTCTGGCCCCAGTTGCTGCTGGCGGTGGGTCCTGCTGTCAAGACACCTGTGGGCACCTCCATGAACAGTTCCCTACCCTATACTCTTCTATTTTACCTCTTTTTAGTTTGGTTTAGTGTGGTGTTTGGGGAAGTAAAACTGCTGAGCTGCAGAAGGGCGGTTCGTGGGGGCTGAGGGAACAGGGAAATGCTCCTCCAGGGATGGCTTCAACACCGGTCCTGGCACCTGGCTCTGTGGCCAGGGACCATCGCTGGGGCCCCAAAAGTGCCTGGGTTTACCGTGAGCTTAGGTGGATCAAGCTGACTGTTTCTGTTCTCATCTTCTTGAGCGTGGACAGGGGATGCTGGTGTCCACATCCAAGCCCCCTGAGAAGGGCGGTCGGTGTCTGCAGGACCCACTCGGGAGAGGCCCCGGCGTGAAGCAGTCTGTGGTGGGAAATTTGGGAGTTAACAGAAGGCGAGAGGATGAAAGTGGAGTTGGGAGAGCTAGATACAGCCAGCTATCTCCCAGTGGACAAGCAGCTTTGATGACCTGGCCCAGGTGCTTCCTTCCTGGAAAGAACACAGCCCCTATTGTCTTCTGCGGGGTGAGCTGCAAAGCTGGAATTGCTCTTACGCTGAGCGACGAGAACAGGTTCAAGTGGCTCTGTCCCTTCTGCTTTTTCCCTACTCCTCCATCTCTTGAGACCTAGCAAAGATGTTTGTGTAGAAGACAGGTGCAAGAGCAGTGAGGGAAATGAGCTGGATTTTAAATTGCGTTTATCTAGTTTATGGGAGGCAGAGTGATACAGGCGCTTGCAGCAGCTGGAGTTTCTTCTTCGTGACTTCTGGAAACCTGGGCTCCGTACCCGTGGCCTCCAGCCTGCCTGCAGGCTCTCGGCGAAAGAAAAATCGTGATCTGCTGTAACATGTTAATGCAGAAATCAAACCCGCCTCTAACGGCATTTAGCAGTGAAGATATCAGAGCTGGTAGCGAAATGACACAGCTAATTCCTGAGCTCACGATTACCCTCACGCAAGCACTTTGGGCCCCAGCTGGTGTTCCCACCCTCCGCCTCGCACAGTGGCCCTGGACCTGCCTTTTCTCTGCGTCCCACCATGCCGTAAATATCTAACAAAACACAGCGCTCCAGCAACGGCCCTGAATGCTGCAGCGGCGAGTGACAGATGGTAGCACTGGTATTTACTACGGGCAGTTGCTCCAGTTGCTTTTTCCATTTTTTTTTTTTTTTTTTTTTTTTTTTCCTTTCTGGTGGAGTTGTTGAAATGAAGGCAGTGGGAGCTCTGCTGTAGTCCCTGCAGGCAGCTGAGGAAGGGGCTGCAGCGGTGGGTGCCTTTGGTGGGTGCCTGATCCCAGTTCTCTGCAAGCCAGGGCAGCACTGGGCTCCCAAGCATCCCCCAGTGCCTGGGTGGCCGTACCCATCCGCAGAGACATGAACGATCGACCCACCCAAGGAACCAACAAAACCACAATTTTTTTGCCCCATTGTTGCTTGGTGCCGGAGAAGGGGATATGAAATGAGCTGCCTGCGGCACGGCCCCGTACCTGCCAGCTGCACCGCGTGGCAGCGGGGATGGGGTTGGTTTGAATTCTTTCCAGCCCTGTCATGGGCCACTGGCTGAGGTCGGCGAGGACCACCAGTGGGCTGTGGGCTATAGGCTGGGTAACACTGGGCAATATCACCCCTTTTCCCATTGTGTAAAGGAATCTCTAGAAGAAGTGGCATCCTGGTGGCTGGCAGATCCCTCTTCCTGCCAAAAGTCCCATCTCTGCTGGGTCGCATGGGGTATCCTGGCCTTGCCCGGTGGGATTTGGTGCTGCAAAACCCTTAGTGACAGCTTGGAGAGGAGGACGAGGACGTGAATTGAACAAGGCAACAAAGCTGCTCCAAAAATCAAAGCGCGTTCCCCCTTTTTTCTCGGCAGAGATCCTGTATTCATTGATTGTTGACATGACATATGTGGGTTGGAGAAAGGCAGCGGTGGCTTCTGGCAGGGGAGGAAGGGGCTCGGGGGGCCGGGGGGGGCTCTGCAAGCTGAGATGCTGATTACCAGGGGCAGCAAATAGCTTGCAGCTGCCTCCGCTCAACATGCTCTTTGTGGCGCTTGCAGCCACTCTTTGGACGCAGCTATTTTTAATTTCCCCAAGCGCGCGCACAAAGCAAAGGGGGTGGGTGATGCCGCCGGCGTCCCCCCTTCCTGCCCCCTGCTCCCACCTCCTTCCCGGTCAGCCCTGCACTTCCCGGTCTCCTCCCGGCCTCTGGGGAATGGGGGGGGATCTGGCCCCCCCAATTTCTTTTTGGGTCTGCCTTGGGAGCCAGCCTTGGCTTCCCCCCGCCCTGCGCCAGTGTGTGCGGGGAGCTGGGAAAATGCAGAAATAAATAAATACGCAATTAGGCAGGCGTCCAGCCATGGAAGGAGGGGGGTGCTGCAAAAAGAGGCTCAGGCCAAATTTTGGAATGCCTGAGAAAGCGGCTGGAGCTGCAGGCGAGTGCAGGGTTGTGGGCTTCCCACCGCTGCTCTCCTCCCGGCGGAGAAGGGGCGGCTGCGGTCCCCGAGGAGGAGGACGAGGAGGAGGAAGGAGGGTGGCAGCTCCCAGCCTGGCTCTCGGCAGAGGTTTCCCCCCATCGGCATCTTGCAGAGCCCAGGACAAGGCACGTTAGTGCTGGAGGTGTGATGAGAGCAGGGGGTCTCAGCCAGCCCTAGGCATGCTCTTGCCACGGCTAAAAAGTAAACTTTCAGCTGGTGTTTTTGGGGCCGAAAGCCGAGGTGTGCACTCTGTTCAAGCAGCAACACGGTTTGGGGTTAATAAATTACTTATTTGCAGTCCTTGTTTCTCTGTTACGGTAAGCCTTAGTGAATATTATATTTCTGCTTTATCCCAGACATGCATTATTCATCAGGTTTGGAGTCTGTAGAAGGGACATTGTCAGGTTAAAACTTGCGTGGAGAGAAGCCGAGGTCTTCAGTGAGGTTTTGTAAATGGCTTTTCTCAGGGTTGCTGAATGCAGGGTTTTTGCAGAAGTCTTCCACCTTTTGTCTGTGCTGTTTTGAGGCATTTCTGGTGAAAAATGAGAATTCCCAGGCAGGTTTTATTATTGGTCTTGCTCATTGAGTTATCATGGGCTGCAAGATATATAAGGTAGAAAAAAAATGCCAGCAAAATACTGCTTGTCCCTCATGCTGGACCAGGTAACAGCGTGTGAATGTGCTTTTGGTAATACATATTTTGTAAGACCTTTTCATTTTGCTCCGTCCCTTCAAAGCTGCGGAAGAGACTTCCCTGCAGTCACTGAAGTCTGACTGCAAGTAGGCAACAAGAAAAAACAGCCAGTCAGTCTTGCTGAAAGTTAAAATTACCATAGGTAAATCACGTGTGCAGCAACTTAATGTTACCCTTCACCTCCTTCCCGCAGGATCCGGGAGCTGATTTGTCTGCGTATGTTAACATGGCTTGCACCCTGCCACCCGCTGCGGGCAGCACGGCTCCTCTGCGACCTCTTCTGCTTTTAAGGGAGAGCAGGTCCCTGGGGCAGAGGTGCTGCGTGTGGGGCTTGGGCTGCTCTGGGGGCTGGGGAGAGCTGGGGAAGGCTCCCACCTACCAGGGAGGATTTTTTTCCATGTTTTCCTGGCATGCACCCCAGGGCCATGCCACATCTGCGCTGCCGTTGCACCCCTCGCTGTGGGGATGCAATCCTGGGAGTCCCCACTCTTGCATGCCCCGTGCCGTGGGTGCCGTGGCTTCAGGTGCTGTAGCTGTGGCTCTCCGTGATTTTATGCCCAAATAGTGCCCTGGGGACCCGCAGAGAGGCTGTGGGCTGCTCTCTTGCTGCAGCCCACGGTTGTCACCACTCTCCTCTTGGTCTCCATACAGCGATGCTTGCGGTGTTTCCTTTGCCGTGGGTGACAGGGTCCCTGGGGAGAGGAGGCGGGGGGGACAGGAGCACAGGTTGGTTTTAGACATGTCCCGGCAGCACCCTGAGCTTGCACGGGATTTCCACCCGTTGTTATGCTGTGGCTGGGGAGACAGGGTGGGTTTTTGGAGCACGCCCAGCCTTGGCCCTTTCCTCCTTGTTTCATCAGCCGTGCTGCAACCGCATCGATAAAGTCACAGCAGATCACTGGGGCACTGGGGAGCTACTGGGATATAATTAGGGTTTTGGTTCGCTTTTCTGGCTGCCTTCCCATTAAGGGAGGGACAATGAGGATTATGGACAGAGCAGATGTGTGGAGGAAGGGGGGTGTTTGGTTTGCACGGGCAGTTAATGCCATGCACAGGCTGATGCTGGGGGGTGAAGTCTCTTGTCCCAGGCATGGGGGATGGAGAAACCTCCTCGGGCTCATCCCCTTCAGGTGCACCAGCCCCAGATTGCTCCTCTCCGATGGGGCTGAACGGCTGCTCCCAAAGGAGAGGTTGCGAGGAGTGCTCCTGGGAGCAGCTCACGGCCGTGAACTCGCTCCTCTCCCTGAACTCTTCTGCAAGTGCAGGAGCCAGATGGGAACAGCAGGTTTAAGGAGAAAACGCTGATCCCCTGGGACATGGGGATGGTTCCGGCAGCCTGGTATGTTATTCCCAGCCTTTGTCCCTGGCTGTTGCAGGTGGCCAAAGCACTTTTCCCCCCCGGGTGCCGTTTGCCTTTGAACCCGGTGGTGCCTGCTCAGCTAAGACGGCTCTGCTGTCTGCATCAGTGCCTCCACCACACCTTACATACGGCAGCAAAGCCCACCTTGAATTGTTGCTGGGTGGTCTCTTTGCCCTGCAACAGCCGTGTGTACCTGTTGGGAGCTTTTCTCCTTGGAACTGCTTTTCTTGACCGAAAAGCCTCCCATTTCGTGCCATTCGGTGGGATGGCTAATGGTCAAAGGTTGGAAAATGCTCTCCAGCTGCTTGCCTTGGCTTTTGGGAAAGTGCAGAGTCCAAGCTTGTCTGGAAGCTGCTGGGAGCAACGCAGAGCAGGTATGGGGTTTTTTTTATAGGGTTAAGGCGTGGGGTACAGGATGTGGCTGCTGTTTGGTTGACCAACCCAGCCCAACACAACCTCTTCTGCTTGGGTCGGCCCTCGCACCTCCAGCTGCAGAACCCTGAGCGCCCTGGGAGCCCGGCTGTGTGGTATTCCCAGCCCGGCAGGAAACTCTGCAAAGCTCATAAGAGCAGTGCTGGGGAATAATGAGATTTCCAGGCTAATTTGGCCGGATTCAAGAACTTCCACTGAAGCATCTGCACCCGTGGGAGTTGCCTGAGCCTCCAGCGGATCTGGTGCTGCCGATCGGCTGCGGGGTTGTCCTCTCCTCGTTTGCAGTCAGCGAGCGCTGGTGCAAGATGCTGTATTGACAGACCTCGAGGGTGAAGGTGGGGGCTTGGGGGAAACCCCACCATGGTGTCAATGCCGTAGTGCATGGTTCCCGCAGGAGATATGCAGCGTGGGACGTAACCGGTGTCCGCTTTGCTGCAGCCAGACTGGAGCCCGCTATTTCCCCGCAGAAGGGAGAGCAGGCGGGCATGGGGTGACCTGTGTAATGCACGGTGGGGTGGGAGGTGTTGACCACGAATAAATTGCCTTTATCCACTGTAAAGCAAAATCTGCTGAGCAAATTTTCAGTTCAGCTGAGCCCAAAAGCAGCCAAATTGGGGAGAAACCGCAGCCATGGCCCTGTGGTACAGCATTGGGTCAACTGGTCAGATGGAGTTGGCTTGAGTGGGTCTAACCCTGTGTCCTATAAAAGTGTTCAGCAGAGCTTTGCTGAGAGGCTTCTGCTGACTTTGTCCATTGCGAGTTAGTACTTTCCTTCTTTTATTTCTGTGTTTTAGTGAAAAAAATGAAAATTTGTAATTCATATGAAACTGAAAGTTTTTTTCTTTTCTTCTATTTGGACACTAGGAAATGTCTTGCCATTTTATTTGCTCTTATATTGGTGCTGTAAATAATATTGAAGCCCACATCAACTGCAGTTATTTTCCCCCTTTGCAAGAAGACTGGCTTCAAAATCAAGCAGCGAAGGAGCTTTGCCCTGGGTTCATTTCATAAGGTTTTCCCCAAGGCGCGAAGCCCTTTTCACTTAAATGTCTTTCGCACCTTTGCGTAGCTGCCGTAAGGATCCTGAGCGAAGGCATTGCCCCCTCACCAGTTTTTCTACCCAGCTCTAGACTCAAAAGCAAAAGGTCTCTGGAGAGTCAGTGCAGCAGTCTCAGCCCTGGTGTGATGGGTTAATGGAGCCAGCCTGAGCTGTTGGGCAGAGCCTGCCCCAGTTCGGCCTCGGCTCTCCAGCACAGCCGATGTTGGGGCAGATACTCAGGCCATTTCCCTCGCCCCCGTGAAGCAGTAATCGAGTTCTAGCTGAGGTCGAACAGGACTTGGGTGGCTGATCAACACAGGTGGAGATCACCCTCCCTCCATCGAAGCTTTCCGCCTCCTGGGCTGTCTCCAAAATTGGCATCACTGTGTCTGTGACCCTCAGCGTGCAGGTGACCTTACGAGTCCTGCTATGGGCATGTGGTTTCTGATGTTTTGGTGAAGCCCTTTGCTCCTGGGGAGGGACGTGCGAGCCGGCGCGCACGAAGGTGGTGGTGAGCCCCTGCACATGTGTGCCTGGCAGCGTGCGGTGCAGGGACCGCCTGGGACTTGTCTCCTACACCGAGGGGGTGGAGAATAAAGTTGACAAGGCCAATTTGGAACAGTGCGATTTAAAATTCAAATATCAAGATGCAAATGAAGCCCTCCTTTCCTTCCCACCCCCAAACGACTGTGTTTCCCTCTCTATGCAACTCGTCTGCCATAGTCCCTACACCAAGCTCTGGTCCCTCACCACATGTACCGTCCTGGCACATGGTCTTGCCGGGCTTTTGCGATCGGGCTGATTACCGTGACAAGTCGCTTGAATGCTGCAGATATTTGCTTCCCCTTGGCTGGGTGGCTGTTGTGGTTGCATGTCGGGGAGCGGGGAAGATGCCACGCTGGCAGCTGTGAGCAGATGGGGTCGGATCTGTTATCATGTATTCCTCCCACCCCCCTCCTAGGAGGGGAGGAGGACATTTTGCATTTTAAATGCATTTAAATCCTGGAGAGGGAAGAATAACTCTTGGGTTTGCAGGGCTGCGAGACGGTGCCTTCAGCATGGCCGGGCTGGCAAGTGCCCGTGCAATGCTGGTCTTTTGCTTTGGTCCCCAAAGAGCTGAGATATGGGTTGAGCAGCTGCTCCAAGCTCTTTGTGCAATGCTGGGCTTTTGCTTGGGTCCCCAAAGAGCTGGGATGGCAGCTCAGAGTGGCTCCTTGACCCCCATTCCGGTGGGACCTTGCTCTTTTCCCATCACAGTGCCGACGTTCTCTGCATCTTCTGTCCCTCTTCCCCTCCAGCAGCGTTGGACGTGGAGCATGCGTGTGCACTGGTGCAAGCTCCCCTGAAGGGCTCCCTGGATTTGGGATGCTGCCGAGGACCCAGAGGGTCGGACCCCAGCGCCGAGGGAGGTTGCACCCACTCGGTGACCACCATCGGGTTTGCTGACCCTCCCTGCCCAGCGCGGGCAGTTGTGTCAGGACAGAATACGACCATCCCCATCGTGCACGGACCCCTTGGAGGCCGTTCAGCAGGAAAGAGGTTAACAGGAAAGAGGCAGGCTAGGCTCCGGCTGTCAGCTCCCGACCCCGCTTTGGGGTGGGGAGCAGCTGGGAGCTGCAAGAGCGGCGCGAAAATCGCCATATAAGGCCAAGATAAGCCAGCTTCAGCCTCCCGCGCAGCCCCGGTCGGGCTTGCTCTGCTCCAGCGTGTGCTCCCCGCATGGGTGTCTGTGGGCACGGGGCTGCGGGTGGGAAGCACGGCCCCAAATTTGCTGCCTTGGCACCCCCGGGATGGGTGCTCCCCATGGTTCGCTGAGGTGGTGCTGGGTGGGAGAGGAGCCCGAGGGTGCTCACGGCCAGGTCGCAGGCAGCTCACGGCCAGCTCGCAGCCTCGCTCAGTGTTTAGACTCGCTGTCTGTGGACGTAAACACGGACTCTGCTTAAAAGCGGCCCCTGGCTGAACTCGCCTGCCCAGCCCCTGCACTTCGCCCCCTCCCCAAATTGCTCCCAGGGAAGAAAATTCCTTCCCCCGGGCGAAAATGGAGCTGATGTTGTTTTATCTCTTGGTAGAGGCTTCGGAGGGCTCTATAGGAGCCCAGCGTGCAGGAACAGGCATGCATGGAGCTTGCTAACCCACCCTCCAAGGCCACCCCCCCGAGCTGGTTCCTTGGGGTGGGTGACCTGGGGCTGGGGGGAGCTCCTCCAGCAAAACAAATTTCAGGAGCCGGCTGTCGGTGCCTGTGATGAACAAGCAGGGGCCAACAGTGGGGAAATGTTGTGATGGGGCCGGGGTAAGTGTTATGGCATTTATCCAACTGGGAGGGTGTTTCTGCATCACTGGCTGCACACCAGGGCAGGTGTCCAGTCCCCTCCTCGCACTGGCACAGGGTGGCTGCTGGTGGCACCGGGAGCCAGGTTTGCTGCCGGTGCGGAGCCACACCGGCACATGCCAAAGCCACATCTGCAGAGCACCGCTTGTGCCTCCATCTGTGAAAGGGGCTGATGGCTTCTGGCTGGCTGGAGAGTCCAGGCAGCAGTGAGATGTGGGGACATCTTCCCCTGTTTCTTGCACAGGGGTACGAGGTGTGCATGCAGAGGGACGCGTGTTGCTTGATACCTCTGTTGCGTTCCCTTGCCAACAGTAAAAACCTGCTTTTCTGTTGCCTGGTGTGCAGCCCGAGCAAGCTGGAGGTTTCTCAGTGGCTTCACTGAGCTGTAGTTGCTGATATGGGAAGGCTGCAGGTAGGAAGGGTGTGCTTATGCGGCCAAGAAAAGATACCTGCCTCCTGCTTGGATGGCACAGGGAGAGCAGAGAGCTGCTGTGGGGACGATGGGGATGGGGGAGCACTCCTGCTTGCAGGGATGTGTGGGATGGAAAAGCGCAGCCTTCTGCTCCCCTTTGATGGGTGATTGCTCCAGTCCATCCTTCTGCAGAGCCTGCAGAGGTCGTTTTCATGAGCCTTTGTCTCATTTAATAAATCCAGGATGCTCAGCCTGTTAGACGATCTATAAGTGTAATAAAATCTGCCCGCTGCAGAGCTCCAGTCGCGTTGTGGCCATATCGATAGCCTCATGCCTAGTGGCAAGGAAGCCTAAAACACTCATTAAAGCCCTGCTGCTGTGCCAGCCCCGCTTGCCCGGCGCCTGGGCAGCTCGGGGCACATCGTGGCTGCCCTGCTGGCACCGGCAGGCTGGGTGCTCCAGCAGCAGCACCCGGCAGCCATGGTGCATGCATGGTGCATCCCCAGCTGGGATTTAGGGAGGCCGTGCATAGCCTCGCACAGGTGAAAAGGGAGCTCTCTTGTGACTTTTCAAGGAGTTGGTGCTTTCTTGCTGATGGCCTCTGGGTGGGAATGGTGGACGCGGCTGCGGTGTGGGCTCCCCGTGCCGCGCTGGCGCCGGGAGCTGCCTGTCCAAGCCGCATTGCTGCCCTCGCCCAAGGCATGGTTGTCTCCATGTTGCTCCGATGCGCCTGTGGCGATGCGGCAGCGGAGTCTTGCTCCTTCCCACGGCGCTGCCCAGCCAAGATTCCGCTTGCATCCCGCCTCGAGCACTGTGATCAGCCGAGCCTGGGCACTGGGGATAGGTGAAGCTTTTAGCAAACACGGCAGCTGCCTTTGCAGAGTACTCAGGAGTGCTGCGAATGAGCAGCGCGCTCGTCGGCAGCCACCCTCATGAATATTTTAGCTCGGAGAATTAACATTTGTCAAGAAGCGTTTATGGAGGCAGCGTGGATGTCTCTTCCCCAGGCGCCGGAGGTTTGCTGCTGCTCTGGGGCCGTGCTGGGAGCCAGGGCAGAGCCAGCCGGAGCCCGAGCTCTTCCCGGGCAACGTCGCGGTGGAGCGGGACAGCAGAGCTGTGATCTCCCCCCCCGGGATGGCTGAGTCCCGGTGCCAAGGCAACCAGCCCGCCATGCGAGATAGACAAATGGTTGTGGTGGTTTTTTTTTTTTCTTCCCCTCCTGGTTCTTGGCAGAAAGTAAAATGTCCCTTTTGTTTGGTTTCCTCCTCCCCCTGCCCCATCGCCTTTCTTTAAAGGTTGTGTTCCAGATTTCATCAACCCACGTTGTGTAATAGCTCTGGAGAACGGCGTGGGCATTGGCCGTGTCCCACCGAGGCCATGGCAGAGCCGCTCCTTGGGAGCTTGACCGCTGGGTTACCTGTTCAGAAGACATCTTGCGTACAGTTGCTGAGCGAAACTCCGTTGTATTTTGGACTGAGGTCCTACAATGCACGTGTGTTAGAAATGATGGGGAAGGTACTTGGAGAAAATTTGGAAATTTTTGAATCTAAATAATCCTGTATTTCTACCTCAGCCCTGCAAAACGGTATGGAAATGAGAGACTCTTGCAGATAAACCCTGTTGACTTACAACATCAGCCCCTGCGCCTGGGAGTTCATTGCCCATGGAGCGTCCAGCACTGTGCATCCTCCTGCCACAGCACCTGGGTCTCCCCAGTAATGCTCCGCTTGGGATTTCTTCCTCCGGGCTTGTAAGAGCTCCCCGTTCTTGCCTTCCCTCCTTTCCACTGTCCAAGGTGGGAGCTGCTGCAGTTGCTGGGCTCTGCATCCTAAGAGCATCCATCCAAAAGTCCCTGCATCTCGTCCAGAGGCTGCTGGGTTTGTGGATGTGGAGAGCACAGCGTGACTTGTGTCCTGGGCACCCAGGAAGGGAGAGGAGGAGGAGGAGGAGGAGGAGGAGAGTGTACTATAGGCTTTGTGTAGTATAGAGGGGGATGCTGCGAGCACGTGTGTGTGTAAATATGGATCTGTCATACCAGAGGGAAACAGCAACGCAATTGTTTCTTGGCTCCGGTTCTTCTGCTGATACTGGCAGTGTGGAGAGCTGTAGCTGCTCATATGGTGCGGGTGCTGCCTTCCCCGTGCCGGCGAGCGGTGGGGGGCTGCTCTGCTCGCCGGGCTCTAAGTGGCCGGTGGCACCGAGGAGAGCTGGTGTTCGTGATGGTGCCCGTAATGGTGTCCTCTGCTCGTACACCCTGCTGTGCTTCCACTCCTCCCCCCAGTTAAAAGACACACCCAGCACCAGATCCAGTCGCGGGGTAGCTGTGTGCTCCATCCCGTTGACGACAGCATGGGAAATGGCAAAGGCAGGGCCAGCGCCTGGGGATGGGGCTGTCCCCGAGGTGGGGACCAGCAGAAGAAGCCAGCAGCTGGAGCCGGAGCTGAGCCTGAGCGTCCAATCCTGCCTCACCTGGACGCGAAGCCTCCCCGCGGTCCGATGCTGGGTTTGACCTTGTATCAAAGCATCTGCTCTTCAAAGGGCTGGTTGAAGTCCCAGCCTTGTTATTGTTTTGGTGTCTCTGCTGTATAATACCTCCCTGCTTTTGCATTTATTTATTCCCTTCTAGTTGCCGGAGCCACGCAGTCCTCACCTGGCCTGGGACCAGCTCTTTTTGTCCTTCCCCGGGGATCCCCAGCCCTGAGAAACCCCCCAGCGCAGAAATGGGTGCTCAGAGGCGGGGAAGGGGTCCACGTGTCCTCATCCCCTGCTGCAAAGCCTCTCCCATCTCCGCTGCTCCCATGCCTACCACCCCACAGCTTCGGCACGTGAGGGCTGTCCCTGTTCTCCTGGTTCCTCGGGGAGAGCAGCCGTACGCCGTCAACAGCAACTCTTCCAGGGATCCTCGGCCGGTTTCGAGGCGCTCCCGGGGTGCAGCGCTGCCCGAGCCTCGTCCTTTTCCTCGGTGGAGTTTGCGTCTGTGCGCGCACGCGTTTCCACCTGGCACCATTTGCATTTCGCTTTGCTTCAAAGTGCCTGCGCTGCCTCCAAGGAAGGAAATAAGTAGTGTAAAGGAATTTACATCCCGAGCGAGGCTGCTGGTCCGTCAGGTTTCATCTGCTGCTGAGAGGTGTGGGGGTGCAGGGGGGGCTGCCATGGAATGGGGGGTTCATCCCTGGTGCCTGTCCTGTCCCCGGCCACAGTTGCAAGGGGGGGGCAGCCCCAGCTTTGCTCGCAGCCCCTCTCCTGGCGTCCCGGCTCGGAGACACGGTGGCGGACGGGGACCCGTGCGTCGGGCTGTGTGAGATGCCAGCGTTCACCCTTGCAAGGAGGGGTGTGTTGGCAAAACCACTTCACAGGGCCGGCCCGGCGGTGTGGGGGCCCCAAACCGGCTCCTCCGCTCTGGGCACGCTTGGGTCCGGGCTGGGTGTGAGCGGTGGGGGAAGCCACCCTGAACGCTGCCGTGGGGTTAAAGAGGGAGGAGAGCAGGCGGGTTTTGCAGGGAGTCATCTTCTCCTCTCCTCCTGTGTCAGCTCCCTGCCACGTCCCTGCGGGGCCTCCCGGGGAGTTGAGGGGTGCCTGTGGCAAGAGGGACCGAGTGTTTTGGGGTCCCCATGAGGGACTGGGGCTCCCTCCTGGAGCTGCCCTCATCCCCTTTTTCCCCCGTCTTGGTTGTGTTCCCTGGTGCAAAAATGTTCTGGGTGGGGAAGGGGGTCGGATCCAGGCCTTACAGTCCTGGAGGCCTTGACTGTGCCAAAGGCCAGCGAGACAAAAACGTTTCTAAGGCTCCACTTGGAACAGGAGAAAGTTTTTCCGTTGGGTTTTTTTAGCTCCCGGAAAACGGGGTTTTATTTTTGCTGTCTAAGACAAAAAAATCCTCTTAGGAGCCGACTACCCGCTGCGGTGCAGGGCGGGTGGCTGTGCATGCATCATGCTGGGTGTCTGGGCTTGGCTTTGCTTTCCCTCCCTCCCTTCATCCCTTGGGGTCTGTGGATGCTGATGCTGGTTTCCACGAAGGAAAAGAGGTTTTGGTGTCCCTGATGTATGACTGGTCCCGTTTGTGTGCCCGTGCTGGGCACTGATGCTGCAGCACCTGTGATGGCTCCATGTCACCCCTGGATCGTTGTGGGATGTTTCCACCCAGGGATGCAGATGCAGGGAAAGCCCTTTTCCTGGGGAAGGGGGCTATTTCCCATGGCCCACAGATGGGTAAATCTGAGGCCTCGGGGGGCTGATCTGAATTTCCTGGGATTGTAGGCTGGGGTCACCGAGCTTTCCCCAATCGCCCCTTCTTTGCATGGCGCAGGCTGCTTTTGGAGAGGTTTTACTGGCAGGGGAGCTGGTTTCCATGGTAAAAACCTTAACAGTGTCTGCCAAAAATCTGTCTCCCCGTTGGCCCGGCCATCTGGAGGGTGCAAGGAAGCTTTGGTGGGGCGAGGAGGTGGCTGCAGGCTGCTTTGGGTGCTCTTTTAGCACTGTTGGCAGCTTGGAGGGGTCCCTCCACCCAGTCGTTTATGCCCCAGGTTCATCACTGGGATGCGGGGGGGACCCCAGTGTCACCGAACCTGGTGGGGCACAGGCAGGCTGGGGATGGGGGAGACATGACATTGCTGCTCAGGGAGGGAGGGATACGGGCACCATGCACTGGGAGCGGGTGGCCGCACTGTAATCGGATGAGCCGCCGCCGGTCCAGATGGACCTGTCAGTTCTTGTCAGTGCTGACACCCCTCCGGGTCCCTCTGCATCCCCTCAGGCCAGGGGGGCCACCGCCTGTCCCACTCCGCTGTGTCTGCTGGGAGCAAGGGGGCTGGGAGGTGACACTGTGTTTGCAAAGCCCATCAGACAAGCAAGGTCCCTTCCATGCTGCGGTCCTTCCCTGGCAAACTCCGTGTGTTGTTAACTTTAATGGGAAAAACCTGGCACGCGTGTCTGTCTATAGTGCCTGAGCCATTCTGCGCTGAGGGCAGTGGGGCCTTGCTGCTTTGCCACCCTCTGTCCCCTGGTGCCACCCCCCCATGCCAGATGCTAAAATGGCAGCTGCAAACCCAAAGCTGGCGACTCGGTGCCTTGCCTTGGTGTCCCCATGCTGCAGCAGGGCAGCCATCCTTCCCTGGGTGTTTGGCATAGGAGAAGTGTCTTGGTGGCAGCAGTGGACTGGACTGGGCTGGACTGGGCTGGCAGGAGTCGTGCCTGCTGGTCTCTGTCCCCAGATGTGCGGCACAGGGCTTTGCTGCGTGCCAGCATGGTGCACAGATGGGTCTGGGTACCCGCGGGCAGAGCATCTTGGTGCATAGGATCCCACTGTCCACCAGGAGAGGTTTTAGGGTTCAACTCTGCACTCCTCTGTTCTTCTCTCCTTAAACATTACTCCTTTCTCCTTTCCGTCGCAGCCGACAACCCTCCCGCAGGGCACCATCAACATGAACCAGTGCACGGATGTGGTGGATGGGGAGAGCCGGACAGGGCAGAAATTCTCCTTGTGCATCCTGACGCCGGAGAAGGAGCACTTCATCCGGGCTGAGAACAAGGAGATCATCAGTGGGTGAGTGCAAGTCTGGGGCTGAGCTGCCATGTGGCTCTTCCCTTAGCTGGGAGGAAGAGGAGGGCAGGCAGGACCTTGCCTAAGGCCGGGTGCTGTGGCAGTTCATACCCAGGCTGATGCCCAAGCGATGATCACAGCCTGCTGCAGGGACAGTCCTGGAGGCTGGCTGTAGCTGCTGCCCTGCAGTCAGCTCCAGTCTCCTCCATCTTTTTGGCAAGGACAGGGTTTCTTTCCCCTTCCCTGCTCCCCTGCCTGGCAGACCCCTGCCATTGCCTGGTGCTCTGCAGCAGAGGGGGGGCCTGAGCCCCCCCTCCAAGCCACCAGATTTATGGTGTGAGCATGAGCACTGACTTCAGCAGAGACCTGTACGGCGGCAAATGATTTAAGTCCTTCCTCCACACCTAGTGTGCGTGTTCGGCCGTGCTGGGCTGAAGTCTGAGGCTTCCCAACATACTGGACACATTTCAGAGCCAGTGCTCAAGGAAACTCAGCCTCTGCTGGAAGCCTTGGCGAGGCCCTGCAGCTGAGATGCTCCTGAGTCACTTGTTACCTATGAAGGCCACCGTTTTCAGGTCAGTTTTGTTGTCTGCCGTTGGGCAATATCCTGCTCCCTGCTGCAGAACAACACTCCCAGCGGCGTTTAGCCCCGGGAGTGACCTGAGCTACGCTGGAGCATCTGTGGGATGCTCAGAGGGTGCATCTGATGCTGAGGTGCTCCTGTGCTGCCCATGGCAGCTTCAGCCCCAGCAGAAAGCAGCTATTTACTGGCTGGGCTATTTTACTTGGCTGTTGGGTGAACACCAGGATGGGCTTGGAGCCAATGGGTGCTGGGGTGACCCCATGGTGCTTTTAGGACAGCATCCGATCAGGCACCCAGCCTGCCGGTGCAGGTCCTGTCCCCACACCAGCAGCAGGTCCCGTAGTCCTGGGGCTGGCGTGTCCAGCCCTGAGCACCATATGCCTTCTGGTCCTTGTCCATCCCTGGGCAGACGTGGCCTCCTGGGGCTGCCTGCTCTGCATTTACCCCGTCCCCATTCAGACTCGCCTTCACAGCACCCGCCTCGCCCCGCTCACTCCCTGCGGGCAGGCTGGCGGAGGGGGTGGATGCAGCCCACCCCCCCCGGTCCCAGTGGAGCATCTGACCTCCGAGAACGATTAAAATATCATCACTCACAGGAGCGCCTGCCACTGGGATGCAGTTGCTCAGCAACGCTGAAGATTAGGCCACTAAAATGAGCAAATTGTGGTAGATTTCCCAACTCCAGGTGTTGGATGGTGACCTAGAAACACCCTAGTCCATCGCTCGCATGCTGGCTTGGGTTGAAGCCAGCGCTGGTGAGGGTGCAGAGCTGCGGGAGAGCCGAGCCGCTGGCACTCAGCGACAGACTGCAACAGTGCTGCTGCTCATCTGTGAGCATTTCCCACGTGGGATGTCTGGAGCTTGGTGCCTCCCTCCCAGATTTGGTTGACATTTGAAACTAGAGCAGAAAGTTGAAGGGCTGAAGCGCTCGCTCTTTCCCACTCTTCCCAAGGCACAGCGTCTCCTGCTTGCCTGAGCCCTGGCAGCAGCAGAGTCAGTGCTTTCTGTTGAGATGATTTCTATTTCCAAGCATTTTCTTTGCTTGTGACTCCCCCCGTTTTGGTAAATACTGGTTGAAATAGGTATTTTTCTACCAAGAGCTTGGGATTTTGATCAGATACATGTTTTCATGCATTGAAACTTCCCTGCTCCACTGAGACATGTGAGCGTGGGTGATTCCCCCTCCATACACGGCTGCCCCCCCGGCCCCATTTGCAGCAGTGGGATTGCAGCGGCTGTGGAGCCAGGGTGCAGAGGCGTGGGGGGAACATGGCATGGGGGAGCTGGTTCCTCTCCCCTGGCCAAGGTGGGAGCGATGGCTGTGCCCCAAAACATGACCAACCCCCATGCCCTGCTCTGTTCTCCCTCTCCCCACGCTCCAGTTCGCAGCTCAGCCTTTTGTTGCCGGTCCTGCCAGCCGCACAGGAGGGAGAGGCATTGCAGAGCAAGGTGGGGCTGATTTATTGTTCATTGGCCTGGCGCTGGATTTTGAAGGAGTGCGTTTGCTCCTGACTGCAAGCATTAATCATCCCAAAAGAGTCCCACTCTGGGTCCAAGCCAGGCGGGTTTCATTTGCAGTTGCAGCACGACAGGAAGATTTCCCCAGCCGGGGGAGAATTTGTTTTACGTTTGTTGCATGCTTCTGGCATTTATTGCTTAACCAAAACCCACTTGATGTGGTCATCTCAAAACGCTTTACAGCAGCAGCGTGCGAAGTGGGGGGAACAGGAGAGGGAAGCAGGGACATCTGAAGCAGGAATGTTTCCCAGCAGTCCACGGATCCCCGTGGAGTTCGCAGAGATGCAGGGGCAGGTTGTCAGGCCGCAGCGGGAGGGCACAGGAGGCTCCCCCCCAAACAAGCGACTTGTGCAGGGGATGGACTTCTCAATGCCAAGTTCACGCTGCTCTTTCTTGGACAAAAGCGCTTTGTGTGCAGTGTGCAGGCATTGGCATCGCTGAAGGGGGAAGGTCTTGCTGGAGGCTCTGTCCCTCTCGGCTGTCTTTCAGGATCCTTGAATCCCCGTCCCATGTGAGCCTTGGCCGTGGCCTCACTCTTGCAGCAAGTGGGGTTTGAGCCAAAGCACCCCAGCGTCATCCCTCCTCCCCTCCTGTCCTGCCTCGATTTTTCCCCCAGGAGCTGGTTGGGATGATTTCTGGGTACTATCTACCACATTGACCCTGACCAGGTTGGAGAAACTGAGCTCCTCTGTATGCCCAGCTCCAGCTTGGGGTTGTGCTTATGGTCAAGTTACAAACCCTGGAACGCTGGGGTTAGGGGTAAAATGCGGATGCTCCATCTCCGGAGCTTGCAGGCAGCTTGCCCCAGAGGCGGGATGGAACAGTGTTTCCCCGGGCAGTGTGGTCAGAGCCACCCATGGTGGGGGAACAGCTTTGGGGTCCTCAGCCTGTGGGAAGCTGCCTTACACCCCGCGGTAGAGCGCGAGCATCGCTCCCGTCCCTGCGTGCCGCCCTTCGGCACAGACCTCACCTTTTCCTTTCCCTGCCTGCAGGTGGCTGGAGATGCTGATAGTCTATCCAAGGACGAACAAGCAGAATCAGAAGAAGAAGAGGAAGGTAGAGCCCCCAACTCCCCAGGTAACCCCAGGGGGACACATGCTGTTGCCCAGTCCCTTGCCTCTTTCTCAGGGCCACGGCATTGCTCTGCTCCCAGGGAAGATCCCCCCAAACCAGCCAGACCAGTGCGCTGCCAGCCCTCTGATGCTGCCTGCACAGAGGGTGAGAGCCGGGGCGAGCCAGGGCAGCAGGACGGTGTGAATTAATTCCTGGTCATCGCTTCCCAGGGTCACGCGCTGCTGCTGCTGCTGCTGCTTTCCTGGCTACTTTGGGGCCACGTTTTACCCCCCCGGGTGCTGTCTTGTGGCACCAGCCCTCCACATGCTGTCCTGGGAGCGGCCGCAATGCCGCGTGGTCCCCGTGGGGGACCGGGAAGAGGTGCTGGCTGTTCACGGGCCATTTCGGCAGAAACAGGATGAAATTCCATCGGGCTCCGGTTACCCCCTTTGAGATGACCCCAGAGATAATGGGAATGAAAGGAAAATACTAAAGGCCAGGGCCAGGCTGGGAGCTCCGGGGGCTGGAGCCAGGCTCTCCAGGGACCCGGCGGTGGCTTCGTGCTCACTTTGACTATAAATGGTAAAAAGCGGGGCCGGCCATGACTCACTCGTTCCTGCTGGGCTCCCACGTGGCCAGAGTGGGGGAGAATCCCACAGATGGGGAACGTGACCCCAAGGCCACCCTCGTCCCTTGCCGGGGCTGAGAACAGCCGCGTCCCTGAGGCTGCCTGACCTCCAGGCGTGCATCCCACCGCCGTGGGGGACCAGCTGGGAGGGCTCCTCCGGCCAAGCCGGTCTGCGGCCCTGGGGGACTGAAAACAGCATCGGGGCTCCCCTGAGCCCCGGTTTTCAGGTCTCCTTCGATGAAGTCCCCAGGATGGTCCTGGTGCAGACCTGGCCATGGGTGGGTTTTGTATGGCGTTTGTTTGAATGAAGTTTCTACCACTGCACCAGATAAAGAGGTGCCGGGCAATGGGAAAAAAAAAATTGGCGGAAGATGATCCTTTTTTGCACACCAAGCTGTTTATCTGAGGACCCCCTGCCAAGGGCTGGGGTCATCACAGCCCCTTGACTGCTGGCTCTGGTGATGCTCCAGGGAAAATACCTCCTTCCATGGCCAAGAGCTGATGTCTTACGAGTTGCCCATCCTCAAGCCCCAGGGAGGGGGCTGCCATAGTTGGCGCACCCCAGCGAGCTGATGCAGCAGGGCAGGGATGCTCACCCCATCCCTGGCGCAACACTAAACCCAGGCTGCATTCAGGAAGGGGACGGGGCGGAGAGGAGAAGGGGCGCAGAGCCAGAAAAACATCATTCTGGGTTACATTGCATTGCCATGGCAACTTCTTGGAAACCGTACAGGATCCGAGCTCCTGAGCACCAAATAAGGGAAGCGGCTGCGGGAAGGATGCTGGCTCCCCGCGGGCAGACAGCCTCCCCAGGTGCTTGGGGATGGGGTGAGCGTGGAGCCTGGTGGCACTTTTCCCCCCCTTGGCTTGGGGCAGACCACCCCACCCCAAGCCCCGTCCTGCTTGCTACCCTCCTGCTCTCTCCATCCCATTGCTCCCAGTAAAAGGCTCAAATTCACTTTTGCAAAACCAACCTCCATGTGGGACCTGCTGCCGGACAGATGCAGAGCTGTGTCAAGCACTCACAAACAACCTGTAGAGGCAGAAGAAGCATCCTTCCTCTGTCTCCCAATCGTGCCAATGCAGGTGGCTGGTCCGGGGAAGGAGAGGGGATGCTGGGGAGAAAATCAGCACCAAATCCCCCTCTGTGAAATGGCTTCTCCTGAAGTTGGCTGCTGTTCAGCTCACTCTCTGTGTGCCGGTGGAGAAAGCCTAATTTCTTTCTAAAGACGGCCGCACGCTAATCCGGCAGCAGATTGTGTCTGAGAGCCGCCCAGGGAGGGACGGATACCTTTGTGATTTAAAAAAAAAACTTAAAACAATAGATATTTCTGCTTTTTCTCACTCCCATGTAGTTTTTCCTTGCCCGTGCTACAGCAGAGCTTGGCTGCAGCTGGGTGCTCCTGGAGCATCAGGGCTATTTTCAGCTCCCCCCATCATTTTGCATCTTCCCCCTGCAAAATCGCTGGGGTGGGAGCAACGCAGGCGAAGCTGGGAATATCGCTCCAGCTGCAGATTTTTGGACAGGAGTTGTTAGCTGCAGTCCTAGAGGTGTTTTCACCTTTGCTTTGCAAGCAGGTTGCAGTCTTATGGGAAAAAGAGCAGGTTTCTCTTGCAGCTTTTGCTGTGTTTTGGCAGAGTGATGCAGGCAGTGGGAGAGAGTGGGCTTGCTGCCTTTGCCTGCCTGCTGTCCCTGGGAAATTGAGGCAGGATTTGGGGCTGAAATCTGGGTTTTGAGGCGCTGCCCTCTGTTGCAGGACAGGTTTGCACAGGGGTGCGGCAGGCTCAGGTAAGCAGAGCATGCCCAGACATACTTAAAGTAACTGGAGGCTGGTTTTGCTGATTTTGGTGCATGCTCCTTTTTGGAGCTGTTCATACTGCTGAGCAGCAAAGAGTTAATTTCTCTGCTTGCTTATAGACTGCTTTTTGGCCCTCATATCCCTGTCTAATTAAATACATATCTACAAATAATTATATGGGGGTGTGTGTAAGGGATGTATAAAAATATATATCCTGAGCTGGCGATTAGCTCTGGGCTTTGGGATCAATGAATGAGAGAGTGGTTGAGGTTGGAGGGGACCTTGGAGATCGTCTGGCCTGACCTGCTGCTCAAGCAGGGTCCTCTCAAGTGGGATGCCCGCGAACTCTGGATCGTTTACCTCCAACACAGCATTCCTTTAGAGTGACATTTCCCAGGGGATTTTTTTTTTTAAATTGGGGTCATTTGCTGCTTGTTGTGGCTGTGCACTGAGCCAGGACCCGCTCCCTGGGAGATCCCTCGGTGGCTCTGGTGCAGCCCTGCAAACACCAATTTGGAGGTGCAAGGGTAAAACCCACTGGTGGCTCTGCTGTCGTGGGAGGGGGGACAGAGGGGATGCTCTTCTCAGCCCGTGTCCCCGGCCCATGCCTGCTGGCTTGGGTGCTCCTGGATTCCCCGTGCCCTGAAAGTGAACAAGCAGCTGGGAAACTTCCCACAATCCAGGGAGTTTGGAGTGGGTTAATTGTCATTGATTTATTGATGGCTTTAAGGAAAATAACCTGCTAATGCAGAAGCTTAATACGACAACAGCAAAACATCTGCAAAACGAAGAAAGCCAAACCCTAAATGAGTTGTGAAAGCTGCTGCCACTTCTGGGGCATGCACTGAAGCTGGGCTGCCCCGGGCTGCAGCCACCAAAATGGCATCATTATCTGATGGACTCCAGAGCCCCTTGTTAGCTAGAGAAGCATTTAAGATGATGGGTATTGTTTTAAAATAGCATTAAGCTCAATGCGATGTTGTATTTCCTTTTTAAAACAAGCAGCCTGTTAGGTAACCAAAGCACCCGGGAGGAGTACAGCCCCGGTTGGGTTTTGTTCTTTTTATCAGTGGCCCGTAGCAAACCAGCTGTGACAAACAAACAACATAGCTGCTGGTGGCAGAGAATTAATTTTCTCCTCCATCCCGTGTCCTTTAGCCTGATTTCTTTTGGTTTTTTGATGTTAGTTATAACACTGAGAAAATTCAGTCCTGGCAAACGGGACCCAGGAGAGAAGCCTGGTATTGGTCTGTCTCTGTGAAAGGCAGCGGCTGCCCATGAGACAGCCCGCGGAAGGACCGGGGACGTGCAGAAGGACCGGAGACATGCAGAGGGAAATGGGGGATGCTGTGTTTATCAATTACAGAGGGTGCACTGTCACCCCAGACTGGGTTTTGGCAGAGGTGAGGGGAGCATTTCCAGGTTCCCTGTAGGTCAGGACCTGACAGACCCGTTTCTCCGTGGGTCTACGGTGTTGCACGTGAATTCAGATGCAGAGCACCAAGCGTGCACTGGGCTGCTTTTGGGAAGAGCTGCTGTGCTGGAGAGTAAGCGGAGCCGTGTGGGACCCTGCGTGCCAGGGAAGAGCCAGGGCTTTGCTCTGCTTGGGGCCAGGCTGCATGAGCACAAGATGAGCTTTTCCCAAGGAGTTACGTGTTGGTGGCTGCAGCATCGGCCAAAAGTCTCCTTCGTTTGTCAGCTTGCCTTTGCTCTGGATCTTTTCCCAGCTGGATGCGTGGGAAGGTGCGGCCGGTTTCGGGAGCCCTACCCAGGGAGGGACAGTGAGGGACGTTTCCTCTCGCTGCGAGAGCGGCGACGGTCCCTTTGGCCAAGGAATTCCTGACCCATCGCCCCACCGCGCTGCCCTTGGGCAGGGTTTCCACCTGCGAGCTTGTCCCCTTGGGAATGTGGCGGTGGCACATGGCTGAGCAGCCCTGTCCCTGTCCCCATTCTGTCGTGGCATGCATCGTGGGCAGCACCCAAGCCACGTGGGACCCACGCCTCTGGGGACCCTGGGTGCAAAGCTGGGGCAAACCCCTCTAACCCTGCTCTTTCCCCCATTCTCTTCAGGAGCCCGGTCCTGCTAAGATGGCCGTGACCAGCAGCAACATCCCCAGTGCGGAGAAGGTGCCTGCCACCAAGTCCACACTTTGGCAGGAAGAAATGAGGGGCAAAGACCAAGCGGACGGGGGCAGTGGCATCAGCCCAGCGCAGAGCCCAGTTCAAGGCCAGGCTGGGGCTACCAGCTCCCTGAAGGATCCCATGCTGGACAGCAAGGAAGGTGAGGGACAGAGGTGCCAGCACTGGTGTGACGCTGCGATGACCCAGTTTGGGCAGCTGAGCTGGCAGAAAACCACTGTAGAGAGAAAAGTTTCCTGCGGGTTTGGTTCCTGGAGCATCCCAGCAAGGATCGGGAGGCAGACCTTGTCCCTGCTGTGCAGGGACTGGAGTGAGGCCTTACGGGCTGGAGTTCAGGAAGGAAAAAATTGGCATCACGTGCTGGAAAATCACAGCATGGGGCCTAATCCTGCCCCGGCAGGGAGACAGGGCTGCCCGCCCTCGCAGGCGATGTTGCCCTGGCGCTGGGGGCAAAACGAGGGGGAAAATGCCTTTTCTAGCCCCTCCGCATCCCTGCCGGGGGCACCCGCAGGGTGCGGGGCCGTGCTGCGCTCAGCCCGGCTGTCGGTGCTGCCAAGCCCTGAGTGCCGCTTCCTCCTCCGGCCCCTGCGTCAGGGCCCTGTTTACATTTGGTCTCCCCGATGAGTCCCTGGAAGGCGCCGGGGCTGTGGCATTGTTCTCCCTGGAACAATAGGGGATGGGGACTCTTCCTGCTGGGGCCATGGACAGGTCCCATGCGCTGCGGCCGTTTCCTTTATCTGCCTGCTCCGATGGGAGATGCTTTCCGCCCGCTCCTGGCTGCCAGCAGCAAGGTGTCCGTTGCCTTGCGCCCATGGAGCTGTGGTCAGTGCTGGACTGGGAAGGACAGAGATGGAAACGGGTGCATAGCGGTGACTGCAGCTGTCCATTTCTTGATTTGAAGGTTTAGGTCTTTCGTCTGTGCAAGCCCAACCCAAGGGTTGGACCAGCATCCCCAGTTCCCTGCAGACTGTCGTGCCATCTCCATGGGCATGAAGGGTGGTCAGGGTGGAAAAGCCAAGGGTGCAAGAGGTGGCACAGCATGAGGCTGGGGCCCAGACCATCTCTGCTCGCTTCCTGTCCTGGGTGGAATCGGCATGTTTTTTGTTAAAAGCAGAACTTGGACTTGAAACCAAGCATGGTGACTTCTCTGTCCCTTAGACGAGAGCTCCATGAACGGAGACCGGATAGACTGTGGGCGGAAGACGCGTGTCGAGAGCGGGTACTTTTCCTTGGAGAAGACCAAGCAAGACTCGAAGCTGGAAGAGCAGCAGCTGCCGCCCCCTCCGAGCCCACCCAGTCCCAGCACCCCAAACAACAGGTACAGTTATCCCAAATCGCCCTCGCAGGAGCATGCCCAGCCCTTTCCTTCCCCAGGTACCCGATCAGGCGACCGAATGATTCACAGCTTCTCTCTGAACTCCTTGGACTCGAAGAGCAGTTGCCCCATGCACAAGGACTCCAGCAGCAGAGATGTAGGAAAGGGAGCTGAAAAATCGGGGCGTCCCCTTTCTTTTAAAGCCAGCCGGCAGTACACCACCCTGGCCGACGTTCCCAAGGCCATTAGGATCAGTAATCGTGAGGCCTTCCAGGTGGAGAGGAAGCGGCTAGAGCGGAGAACCCGGGCCCGTAGCCCTGGGAGAGAAGAAGTGGCCCGGCTCTTTGGCAGTGAGAGAAGGTAAGGGATGAGTGGCTAATCTCCTTGCATGCTTGCAACGGCAGCGACGCTGCGTCCCCGCCACAGCCCTGGACAGAGCAGGCGGTATTTGCCGGGTGAAGCCCCTTTGTATTACAGTGCTCCTGGGTTTAAGGATGCCCATCCACACCGACCAGGCGGTGGGATGTCCTTAGTAGTGCCAGCAGGCAGGTGTCACCCTGCCTGGCTGCTTTGGGGACAGCTGGCTGTGGTGGGTGATGTTCGGTGGCCGTATTTGCAAGCAAGCCCACCCTCCCCATCCCCTCCCTGGCGCGGCACACGCTGGCAGCTGGCACCATTAATTAGTTAGCTCTCTAAATGGTGTTAGTGCCGGGCGCGTTACGCAACTGCCTAATGAGCTGAGAGAGGTTTCAAAATGTCACAGCATTAATCTGGGAGAGGAGAGGCGGGTGCAGCGCCGAGGCAGGGCTGCAAAACAGCTCAGTGCGGAGGAGGACGGGGAGGGCATCCGCACGCGCGCCTGCACCGCGCACCGGCATGCTTGGTGCTCTCCGGGCGAGGTGAAGGACGGGCTCGACTTGCCCTGGGAGAGACGCATTTGTGTGGTGAGGGCAGCAGAGCAAACTGGGAGACGGGCCCCGGGCGAGAGGGCTGCCTGCCAGTCTGATTTTCTTGCCCTGGTTTTCCTCCGGGCATGTTCTCTCTTGCACAGTTTCAGCAGGCGCTTCTCCTCCATTTCTTCCCAGCCCCTAAAGGACTGTTTTCCAGCCTGGCTTCTGAGAGCTGGGAGCGGGTCTGGGAAGCACGGCGCAGCTTTGTGCCGGTGCTGCCGGTCGGCAGGAGGATCCCAAACCCAGCCCAGCCCCGGCAGCATGCGCAGCGAGTGCTGGACTGGGAATAAAGGAGAAGAGCATGGGTTTGGCTTTCTCTGCCTTGGGAATTGGGTGTTCCCCGGGATGGAGGAGAAGGATGCCACATGGGTCCCTTGGCCACCCCGGCTGGGGACGGGGCTGAGGAAAGGCTGGTGACTGCTGGTTTGCAGGCTGAACTGGTGCAGCGTGTCGGCTCAGGTGTGGGTGAGATTGTGTCCCTGCACAGGACGCCGTGGCCAGTGCCTGTCCCCAGTGTGAGAGGACAGCGGGTTCCTCCAGTGCCGACAGTCCCTCGCTCCAGCCCCGAGGGTATCGTGCAGCACGGGGATCCAGCACCGAGCTGGGATGTGCCAGCCGAGGACAGGGAGGAGCAGATTTACAGGCAGATAACGGGCCCTGGGAGAGGATGCTGCTGCCAGAGACTGTCCTTTTTTAATGTCAGCCCCACTCATTGCCTGCTGACGAGTGCCTTTTCCCAGGGAAAGTCTGTTTTTTCCCAGCCCAGCTGGGCTCCTGGGGCTGTTAACAGGTTTTTATTGCCTTATCAGTAATGGCAAAAATTCCACTATGTCAGCCCAGGGCCTTTATCAGAGCAGGACGGGTGTAGGGAGACGAGTGCGAGCTGCACCAGGCACAGAGGTCTTGCTGCCCGTGGGGCTGAGCCTGGTCCGGTATTTGGGAGGGGGGTGATGGCAGAGAGCAGGGCAAGGGGTCCCCACTTGCCGGAGGGTTTGGCCAGGGATCACAGCCCGTGGCGCTGGAGGAGCATGCTGTGAGCAGGGATGGCTCAGCGGGCAGTGTTCAGGGACGGGCACGTTTGCTTTCTCCTCTGGTAACCTGGGAATTGGCCCATGTGGGTGGAGAGACCGTGTGTCCCAGAGCTCGGCTGGACTCCGCATGGCACGGAGAGGCAGTCCAGCGTCGCACCAGAGAATTAACATTCACCAGCACCCTGCTCAGCTTGGCTTGGCTGCTTTTTAAATTTGAGTTTACTTAGTCCACATATCCCTCTCATTTTTCTCTTCCAAGCTCAGGCTGTGCTGTTTGAGGTTGAGCAAATACAATAACTCACTTCCATGCTGTGGGGTCAGCTTTTTCCCCCGGGTTTAACACCATTTCTAATAATCCTTCTCAGTAACCCACTAACATGTCCGGGAACGCTTGCCTGAAATCACTTGCCCACATGCCAACCCCATAGGCGCCAGCCAGGCATCGTTCAGATCTGCCTTTCATCTCTCAGTGCAGCCAAATGAACTCGCTCTGATGCTGTTGGTATTTTCGGCTCTTCCTCCGGGTTTTTTTTTGTCTACCCACCGTAAATCAGTGCAAGTGTCAGAACTATGGATGGAAAAGAATTATTTTAGGTACCCAGTGCTGCATCCTGGGTGCACATCTGTAGGCTTTGCTCCCAATAAAGCTGTTTTTCAAGGCTTCTTGTCCTGTTATAGTAAGAGATATTACGTGACTTAAGTCCAGGACTGTGCTAGAAATTTTCTGTGTTGACCACTTATACCTGACGCTGACTCCACGCCTCATGCAGACGCCTGAGCTCGCAGCCACTCAGAAACATGAATCAGAAAACAGGAGATAATCTCCATGATTTTGGCGGAGCGGCAGAGTGCGAGTTCCCTCTGCTGGCACGCAGCAGGACGGGGCTGCCGGCATTGTGCAGGGGTGCCCGACCAGCCTGGGGGACAGAGGCTGTGTCCAGAGAGGTTGAGCCCTGCCTCCGGTCTCCCATCTCAGACCCATCCCTAGGGTGAAAGAGCAGGGGCAGCTCTTTGGAAATCCCATGGATGAATCTCAAAGCCTGTTTTGCACACAATATCACAGCTGAAGAGGGCTGCAGGGATGTCCTCAGACATTGGTCCCCGTATCCCAGCGGGGCTCTGCAGCTGCAGGGATAAATCCTGGCACATCTCAGAAGGGTGCCAACGGCTTTGGGAAGGAGACCACCATTGGGTGGGGAGTTCTTGGGGTGCATAGACCCGGAGCCCCTTCCTCTGGGTATGCTGCTGTGGGCTCACCCGCCTCCTGCAGCTCCCCGAGGAGCGTCAGGATTTCTGGTTGGCAAACTTGGCTTTTCTTGCACACTTCCAGGGATGCAGCCTCTAAAACTGTGGCTTTCCCGGTTGACCCCACGTTCTGCTCATGCTGGCAAGAGTCCACTGTGGCGTCTGCCAGACCTGCTGCAGGAGCATGGTCAGGGGGCTGAGGTGTATTTCTAGCCTCGATAAATAGCAGAGCTGCCTGAAATTGCTTAAAAGACTTTTCTTTCTCAAATTCCTTCTCTGGAGCTTCTTGAGACATAAGGCTCTGCTCTGAATGCTGCTTCTACCCCTAGAGAGGAGCGCCTGCTCTCCCAAGTATAGTTTTTCTTTTCTTGTAAAACTATCCTCTTCATTTTTGTGGACCTCTTGGGGAAATTCCTCTTCCTTTTCCTGACACTCGCTGTCTTTCTTGCTGCTAAATAATGAATGAATCCAATAAAAACAAGCCCTTTCTTCCAATCAAAGAAAATCACTTTAACGATAGCTTGTGCTGGTCTTTATAGCTTTCCTTCCCACCGCACACACCCCTCCACCTAACAACCAAGATCTGCAGCTTGGGTTTAGTGGCCTGGAAAAGATTAACAGCCTGCATGGCCAAAGAACTCCTTGGGATGAGCTTCGTAGTTGAGAAAGCACTAAATGGCACTGCAGCTTTTAAAACGCTTCTTCGTACCTGTCTGCAGCCTTGTTTTGTCAACATGGAGCTGCTGTTCAGAGGGAGCAGCTTTCTCCTCCACGTGGTGGGGAGGAGAGCCCTTCCCCTCCCCGTCCCCCCAGGATCTCTAGCAGTAACCTCTCTGAAACGTTGAGCTAATGGGAAAAAAACGATTCTTTCCTGTAATCCGGATGATATTAACCCTTGGGGCTGTGATTTGGTTGCAGTGATTTATTTTTCTCTTCCCTTTTTCAATGACGAATTACTGGAATGATTTTGATTTTGTTTTGTATGTAGATGCAGATATATAATTTCCTCTTCTGTTCATTCATTTTCCAGCCTTGTTTTCTTCCAGGTCTTGTTGCTCTCCACCTTCTCCTGCTGTGTTGCTGTGTGACGTGTCCGCCTTTACTTCGCCTGCTTCGCTACCATCTCATCTCAATCTCAAGCCGTAGAACAACCTGGTGGTGCAGCCCCTTTCATGAGAAATCAACCTGCTTTTGATTTTGTTTTACGTTTTTTGGTTGGGTTTTTTTTTTACTCCTGATTTGTTTTTCTTCAGGCCTTCACCTAGTAGGGTACAGACAATGTTAATTCATGGACCTCTTACTCCCTCCTAAACTGAGACTCAGAGAAGGCTGGGCCAGTGTAAAAAGGGTTAAAAAACGGTGACTCCAAAACAGTTCCCCATCTATCAGTGAACAGAGGACGTGGATTTATGCTCCGCAGGCTGGCTTATTTGAATGGACATCTCATGAGCAGAACATCCCAGGGGGATGGGGAGCTCTGTGCGAGCCTGGGATCTGCCCGCTCCCAGTCTGCAAACTGGGAGGTAGCAGGGGCTGAACAGATGTCCCATAAAAACATCAGAGACGTTTGAATTTCCAAAGCAAAGTCTTGCCCACCGATTTTGTCCCTTCCTCTTTGGTTGTGGGCTTCAGTGCCCAGTCCTGGCAGCCTGGCTCTGAGCAGCAGTGGGGGGTGTCCAGCCCGCTGGGGGACGTGATGTACTCAGACTATTCGTCTCATTTATGGAATTTGGTGCAAATGTTGGTTGAAAACTGAACATCTCGTGTTTTTTGAGTCCTTAACAAGCTGTTCCTTTTTGTGGGAAGGGTTAAAAATGTTTTTTTTGGATAACGTGTTTTCCCTCATGTGATTGCCATTGTGATTTTCATGCACATTAGAGGTTCACATAGAGCAAGCAGCCCTGAGTTTAGATGCGGCACGTGTGGGTCCAAATTTCGTGTCAAGAACCCACCCAGACTGAGCATTTTGGGGAGGTTCGAAATTGAGCTTTAAACCTCACAGCTTGGAGCTCAGCTGGCGTGTGTGTTGGTGGTGGGTTATTGCTTCACGTTCCCAGGTTGTGATTAAAGACCTGAGGTTGATACTTGCCCGAACCCCTGGGCATGCAAACTTAGACACCAGCAGGCCCTTTGAAAATTCGAGTATTTCCTCTCCTGTGGGTCAGCGAGCAGCTTTTCATGCTGAAACGGCGCTTTTAATTCCACCTGCAAAGGCCTGTTGTTCGCTCGTTCTTAGCAGCATCCCATTTGGGTTTGGTCCGGGGTTGGCTCCTGCTCCATCCACATTTCTTCATAGTTCTCCTCCGTCCTCGGAGACATGTGTGCCACGGTGTGATGGGCCACCGAGGCGGTGTCTAAGAGCCCAGGTTGTGCTCCCTGCTGTCCATACTGGATTTGCAGACCAGTTTGAGAGGAGGGTAGAGCCCCGGGGTTTCGCAGGGGATGTCCTGCTGTGCCTGCACAGGGTGCTCCTCATCTCCTCATGCCTCTTCAGCTGGCACACCTTGCGAGCCAGACCCATTGCCTGGAGGCACCTACGGACACTCCTCACTCAGTGCAGTCCTGTGGAAGTTACCTGTGTGGGGCTGAGTTTTCAGAGAGTATCTATTGCTGTGAACACGCAGGGTGACCCGTAGCCACCCGTTACCTCTGCACCCCAGCTTCCTCTTATGTGTCTCTGCTCTGTGGTCTGGGGGGCTGTCGATAGCTGCAGTGCCAGAGAGTAAAGGCAAAGCTTAAGCCAAAGCTGCTCAATAATCCCTGCTTCTCAAAGGGCTGTAAAATTTACAAGTAAAAAGTTATTTCTGGTTTTGCAAGGGTTTTCTAGATATTTAAGCAGATACTATTTGTGGAGCTGAGTAGTGAGGTTTTTCCCCACTTTGGCTGCAGGTAAAGTGGTGCATGTCAGATTGGGGCATTTTGCCCTGGATTTGTGCACGTTAGAGCTTGCAGAGAAACGGTGACCAAAAGCCAGGTGTGCATGAACACTGGGTCTAGCAATTCTGCAGCCTTAAATTTGTGGGATTGTACAGCTCAGCGCAGTTGCTGTTCTTGTGTTTAAAGTGGCTCTGGTTTCCCCTTTCTCTCTGTTTTCCAGGCGATCCCAGGTAATTGAAAAATTTGAGGCATTAGATATTGAGAACGCGGAGCACATGGAAACGAATGTGTCGGCTGGTGCTGCCCTTTCCAGTGAGACGCGGCAGGGCAGGAGCGAGAAGAGGGTTTTCCCACGGAAACGGGTAAGCTGCTCAGCCGAGGTCTTGTGGTGGGGTTTGGAGGATGGCATCTGGGATCCAGCAGCCCAGGACAGAGGGTTTAGCTGTAAGATTTAGTTATAGGGTTTGTCCCTGGGTAGAGAAGTGGATCTGGAGTCGCAGGCAGGCTCATGCAAACCGCTGTGTGTGCTCAGTCTGTGCAGATTTGCTGCTTTCTGTTCTGCTCCCTTGGCCCAGCTGCAGGTCAGAGTGGAAAATCAGGCTGTCTTTTCTCCTTCTTCCAAAATAGAAGGAGAGAAACTTCAGATCTGGCATGGCAGGACACACCAGGATGGGGTAGAGTAACAAAAGAAACAGGCAGTCTTGAAAGTCCCAGATACGCTTAGATATATTGGGAACAAATTAATGCCTGAGAGTACAAAAAAAATGTATTGCCAATGAAATGACACTTGTTCTGAGCCTGAGATGCCCCTTAAATATGTGGATTTTTATGCCATGAGCCAAGAGAGTGGGACTCGCTGTCCTAGTTCCTGCGCTGATCTGGGCTAATGCTGTTTACACAGGACTTCACTTGCGAAGGTGCCGCTGTGGGCTCCATCCTGGATGTGTCTGCGTCTCCTCTGTCCCCGCATCGCCGGGCAAAGTCGCTGGACAGAAGGTCCACAGAGTCCTCTATGACGGTGAGCCGCCAGGGCTGTGTCCTCTGCCTCGGGGGAGGACGTGAGAGGCCCGTCCTGGGCAGGTCTGGTGAAAACTGCTGCTTTCCCTGTAGCCAGCACGTGGGACATAGGATACGCTCGGATTCGGAGCAGGTTTCAGTGACTTAGCTTCACACTTCACACTTGGCATGTTAAGGAGAGCTAACACATGGCCTAGTTTTCTAATGCCGCTTCCTTGATGTTTATGCAGTTGCAAGTGGGTGTGAGTGGGACGAAGGCTGCGAGGAAGGGCTGAACCTGCCCTCCTGAGCTTTCCTCCCTTTGCATATTTCAAATGCTCACCAGACCTGGAGGCAAACAGTACAGAACAAACACAAAATGCTTTCCTCTCACTTGCCACCCTTCTGTAGGAACAAAATAAATACACTTGCTAATCTCTCAAAAAGATTACACAGCCATTGTAAATACGAGCTGCGCTTTTCGTGGATGGACAGCTTCTATTGAAGTACTTCTCAGAAAAATGCAGTAGCTTAGCATTTCTGTAGTAGCTTTTCATGTAGACTTGTACAGCCACAAGAGCGATTTTTAAATTCTTGGTGGTAATAAAAAGGTGCAAGAAGTGCATATTAAGTGGCAATGCACATCGTCTAGTGAAGGCAAGAAAATCATGCAGTCAGTGGGAAGAAAACCTTTTCCTTGCATTAAATACGCTTTTATTGTGCCACTCCTGCTATAAAAGTAGCAATGTAAGAAAAACCTGCATGTCCGCTGGCTTGCAACCGTGATTGCAAGACTCTCCCCTGCCCGTCGGGTTCACTGTGTCAAATCAGATCAGATCGGTTATTCATCAGGGTAAAAGCCGAGGGAGAGTTCATCCCTTGTTAGGCTCAGTGAGTTACAGCAGAGCTGCGGCTTGCACTGCGTGGGTATCTCTTCCATCAAGTGCTTCATCTGTTTTTGGTTTCTAATGTCTACACCCTTCAGTGGCAGCTGGTCGCACACTTTTTGTGCTCCAGCAGCTTTGCAGCTTCGGGCAAAGCCTGTGCTCTCTTGCCTGCCCAAGCACTCAGAGGAAAGCAGAGGGGTTTCCGTGGAGGAGTGGGACCTGCAAGAGAAACCTTCCCGCTCCAGTTGCTTCTGTAGTGTCTCGCTGCAGCCCAGTCTGAAACGTGTGCATATACAGTTTAGCAGCCTCTTTCCTCTCTGGCTGCTTCTATGCCTTTGCTTAAATTTTAAGGAAACTGAGAAGCGTAGTATGAATGCTGCTAAGGAGGGGTTTATCTGCTTTTGCAGAAGATTCTTGCCCTGTGATTCTTCTCAGTTGATAAATAACAAGCCCATGAACAACTGTAACTCTTGCAGGCCCTCTGTTTCCTTCTCTGCAAAGTGCATGGTTGGGAGCTGGTTATTTTTGATCCAAAATGTATATCCTTTGCTTGGCGCTTTCCTGTTGTACAAGAAGGAGCTTAAACAGGACCCAGATCCTGGAAGCCAGGTCCCACCTGCACTTCAGCAGAGGAGAAGCAGGCAGGTGGTGGTATTGCGCTCTCAGGGTAAATTAGGGCTGAGATTAGGACGCCCAGCTCTCATAGCCTACTTGAGAGATGGATGTAGTCGTTGCAAATGCAATTTTCTCTATAGTTTGTTTGTGGCTTATCGCTGCCTTGTCAGCAGGTCCTGGTGGGGCTCGGCGGGTTTATTGCCTGCAGCCACATCACAGCCAGGGCTGCTCAGGCTGGCGTCTGTCCGCTCCTTCCTCCAGTTCGCTAGGGATTCGGGAAGGGCAAGGTGGCATTTACTTTCCCCTGTGTTTTTGTGGAGCAGGGCTGGGTTCCCGCCACTGTGGGAGCACTCAAACGTGGGTTGTGGTGCCCCAGAGCATAGGTTTGATTGAATAGGCTTCCAGACTCCAGTTTTCCATTGCTCCCCTTGCTATAGCCCATTTCAGAAACTACAGCTGCATTTCACACACTGCTGTCCTTTCCTCCTCCACTCTGCAGCACATGGAGCAGCTGGAGGAGCTCAGCCTCGAGGGAGTGAAAGCATTTCCACCACATCCTTCCCTGCGTGCGGGCAGGGCTGGGAGGAAGGGCTGGCAGGATTTATCCCACGCTGTCTTGGTTGCTTTTCTCAGAGCTTCAACATCCTGATGCACCCACTTTGGAAGAAAGAGCAGGTGTTGTTTGGGTGGTGCAGTGCTGGGATTCCCTGTATTTCCAGCCTTTGGAACTCAGTCTTGTTTTGAACCCTGCAGCCTTGCATCAATAGCACGTAGTTTGTCCTTCGTAATATATAATAGAGGGACAAAACTGCCTGCAGTCTTGCTAATTCCTTGCTTCTCCTTCCTCTGTAATGCTGCTGTAGCAGTAGGAAATTACAAGAGAAGTGCTAGGAAGGGGACAGCCTGAATAAACCATACAGCAGGTCTCTGTTCCTCCTGGGAGCGAATGTTTAGCCACCACGCAGTATAACGATCCAATTTGGATCCAAGGTCCCTTCCAACCCAAACTATTCTATGATTCTATGCATTTAACTGTTGCTGGTCTGTTTTATTGCTGTGCTGTGTTTTATCAAGCCGTTGCTGATAAGACGTTTCTTCCCTCCCCTCTGATCGCCTCTCTCCTTTCTTGTAGCCCGACCTGCTGAACTTCAAGAAGGGCTGGTTGACAAAGCAGTATGAGGACGGGCAGGTGAGTCCGGGGAGTGCTCTGCCCTTCGCGTTGGTCTTTGGAGCTGCGGTTTGTCCCTGTTTCTGGCAGCTGACACTCACTCCGATGTCCCGGCTGTTCAGGATGTGCATGGGGCTGCGCTCGGCGCTGACAAAGCCCCGATGTCCTTGCACCGTAGATCAGCATTGGGCCATGCTCCAGATGGGGGAAACAACATGTAGGTGCTTGGGCAGAGCAGCAACAGGGAATTTGTACAACTCTGGAGCCACGCAGCAGTGGTTGTGTGCAAGCCCTCTGCAAACGGTGTTTGTCTTGGCGTGGGAATAGCTGGTGCTCTGTCCTGGGGAGGTTTCAAAGCCCCACAGCTGGATATCATGTCATGGGTTTTTAGGAAGCTGGGGCAGCTTGGATAGCAGCACTGGTTTCGCGTTCCCATTCTCTTGTTAGTCTCATCTCTCTTGCGACCCAGCAACCTCTTTGGTGTCAGTAATGAGGCTCAGATAAGGTCCCCTGAGTGCTGGGGAAATGGCAGGGCCAAGAAATAAATAAATGCCTCTTGAGTTGGCACTGAGGGAAGCAGCTGCGGCCACTTCCCTCCTGTCCGCTCCCGGAGAGATGCAGGATATGCGGCTCTATTGGAGCCTTAGAGATGGGCACTGATGCCGAGGCGGCAGGGTGCCCTGGCTGCTTGCAATCCGCCCCTTCCCTGGATTTCCTTCCCTCCTGCTCAGCCTGTTGAGGGAAAATGAAGGTGACTCGCCCACGGCTGTGAGCACCGTGGCCCGGGCTCCACTGTGGGTACCCACTGGTGCGTTGGGGGGCCAAGGGCACGTCTGTAGGCAGCCAGAGGGGGAATCGGCTGCTGGAGCAAGTGCTTTATTTACTGAAAGCTGCCTTGGGTAAGACTGTGCCTCGCTGGGAGCGTGCAGAAGGCCTGTTTGTATAGAGCAAGGGCCAGGAATAGGCTCCAACTTAGGTACTGCAGATAAAACATGAATGTTTTACTGCTTTTTTAAAATTTTTTTTAAAAAGGTCCCTTGAAGGCTTTAAGTGCAGCCACTAAAAGCATTGTCTTGCCAGTGGAGCTAATGGGAAGGCTCCGACTGCCCCCGTGGCTCTCACAGTGTTTCACCATCACATGCAGGGTTGGTGCCACTGAGGGTCCAGCACTCTGCCAGTGCGGCAGCGCTGGGGAAATCAGTGTCCTGGCAGTGCAAACCATCACGGTGTCCCTTGCATTGCTGCCTGTTCGGGTGTCCCCTTCCTCCCAGGAAGGCCTCTCGGTGAAGCCGGGTGCGGAGCTGGGAGGGGAGAGGCTGCGAGCTGCCTCCCTGCGGGGAATCTCTGCTGGGTGACCTGTGACGAGCTGCCGGGGCGGCACTGGTGGGGAAGAAGCAGGATTATAAATGCCCCATCTTGGTTGTTTCCTAGTGGAAGAAGCACTGGTTTGTGCTGACCGACCAGAGCCTGAGATACTACCGGGATTCGGTGGCGGAGGAGGTAAGTGTCTTCTCCCATCGGTGTTCAACCCATCACTCTGCACCCCTGGGAGTCCCAGGTGCTCCCAAAACTGACCCCGGGCAGGTTGTCTTCCCAGATGCCAAGGTCCTGGAGCACCGCTCTTCAGGGCTTTGTGCTTCTCAAGGACCTGCTGCGTGCCTCCCTGCGAGCCCACCGCACTTTGGGGTTGCAAAGCATTACGGCTTATTTTACCTCTTCCCTCTCCAGGCAGCTGACCTGGATGGAGAAATTGATTTATCCACGTGCTACGATGTTACCGAGTACCCGGTTCAGCGAAACTACGGCTTCCAGATCCATGTAAGGAGAATGTGGGGAGGAAGAAGAGTCCAGCTGCAGGACAGCAGACAGGGCTGCTCACATTGTGCAGCTGCTTGGGGATGCTCATCTGTGGCAAGGGAAACATCTCCCCAAACACCTAAGAGAGGCGACTGGGCATCCCCCACAGTGCTCCAGAGAGCTATGGCCTTGGGTTTGAGAGCCAGTTTTTCGGTTCACAAAAAATGGGGAGGGGGAAAGGGAAGGTTTTGTCTCAGCCTTAGGGTCTCGGCTACGGCAAAACTAGCCTGATTGCTGAGAGATGTTAATTCCCACCGTGAGTGTGCTGGAGGATGGAGGGGCTGGGTGCGACGTCCGCGTGGCCGGCGAGAAGTGCCCCAGCGCTGGGTGCTCGGGGCTGGGTGCAGGGTGGTACTGGGGGGGGTGGGAAGGTGCTGGTGGGTGCAGTCAGCTGCTCTGAGCTGGTCCTCCTCTCTCGCTAGACGAAGGAAGGGGAGTTCACCCTGTCCGCCATGACATCGGGCATTCGCCGCAACTGGATCCAGACCATCATGAAGCATGTTCGCCCTACCACTGCTCCCGATGTAACAAGGTAAAGGGGGGAGTTTAGCAGCCCCTGCAGTTGTCTGGTTTGCTGTGCAGGAATAACTCTTCCCTTATCCCCTTTCTTTCCTCTTCCTGAGCCTGTCCGTTCCTGGAAGCTGCGGCTCTTTCTCACATCCCTCTCTGGGCTTAATTTGGATACGCTTTGTGGGGATGCTGATATGCTGAGTTACTCTTAACGCGTGCAGATTTCAAAGCGGGTTGAAAATGTGGCTTTAATTTGTGCATAGGAATATGAAATACTGTTCCTATATCAAGGCTCCTCTGGATTCCCACCAGGTATTGTGAAACCACTTGGATTCAGTTGTGCTGGGTTCCCCCTTTCCTCTGGCTACTGTTCAGCATGAGCTGCCCATCCCCTCCGCGGGTCACGGCAGCACGAGCCCAGGGTTCAATTTAGAAGCTGTTTGGCTCTGATATATTTTAAACTCCAGCCAGCAAATCGTCTTCCCTCCTCTTTTGATCTTCCAGATAGCTGCCGCAGCTCATTCCCCTTACGCGTTAGTAATGCTCGCGTCTCCTCCTGCCGTCAGTGCCAGAGGAAGGGACCCCCCCGCTTCACAGAGTACCTTCTGTGAGCGCTTGCAGCTGCGGGTAAAGGGTGTTTGACCTCCTCACAGCTAACCGTGCCAGCCACACTCGTACGGGCCACCTCTTACAGGCTTCATGGACACGGCCGCACCTTTAACTCCGTCTCCTGTCCTTACCATAGCTGCAACGAGCAGGTTTTTGCCAGGTTTGTCCCTGCATTGATGGAATGGCTCTTCTCACCCGGTGCTGTTGACCTGGAGATGCTCCAGCCTCTCCTTCCCCATCCCGCTTGGCACTCGGCCACCGTTTCCCAGCCCTGCCCGAGCTCTGGTGGATCTCACGGGGGTCTCGGGGAAGCCGCCTCTTTCCTCACTCCTGTGTATGTTTGATTTCCATGCAATCCCAGGAAAAACTTCTCTTTGAAACTATCCGTGCTGAAGCCCAGGTTGGAAAACTGTGTTCTCTCCTGTATTAACGTTTTGTGGTTTGTATATCTCGTGATTCACTGCATGCTTCTCCTTTTCTGCACCTCGGATGGGAAGTCCTGCAGTTTCCATTTATTTTTCTTTTCTTTTCCCCCCCCCCTTTTTTTTTTCTTTAAATAAAAGCCAGAGAGAAGGGAAGAAGCAACCTGGTCTTGACACTTGATTTCCCCACACTGGTATCTTCCGATGTGACTAGATATGAAGATGAAGACCAAGGAAATTTGAGGGGACTTGTCTGCCTTTAAAGAGCCAGATATATTTACAGCCTAACAGGTTACTGCAGCACGGTAGTCCTGTGCTCACTGTCTTTGCATCTGCTCCAAGCCCACGTGAAGTGGTTTGACGTGGCTTACCCTTGTGAGAGGGTCCAAGCGCAGGTACCAGTTGGGCAGTAACTTGTTACGCTGCATAAATAGACTGTGAATCTCAATCCTGAGCTGGGGAAAAGGAAATTATAGGTGCACTTCTGTCGTTTTCCACCGAGCTGGTTTTGGATGGGGTAGAGTCTGGCATGGGTTAGTCACTTTGCTGAGAAGTTGTTGCTGTGAGCTGAAGGGCTGCACCGTCTGTGAAGCAGGGCTGTGTTCACCCGGTGCCTGCTTGCAAGCCCTTTGCCGCGGCGTGGGGTATCCCAGCCCATCCCACCTGGCTTTGGGCACGTCATTAACATCCACACCTGGGGAGCGTCTTGTGAACAGGGCTGCTGGAAAGCTGAAGGACAGACTGCCAAAGGCTCATGATGGAGAGGTGGCAAACGTCTGCACAGCGTGGCCAGGGTGCAAGAGGGACGTTAGTCTGGGTGCTTGGCTGTGCCGGGAGGGCAGTGGTGTTTGCCCCGTCCCTGGGACCGGTCCGACTCCACACACTCCTGCAGCCCTCTGCTGTGTCTCATTAACCTGCTGCCATGTCTCCACCAAGCCAAACACACTTTTTCTCGGTTACTCAAGTCCTAATTACTGTTTATATTGCTGCATGTGTCAGCACCCGGGGCGGGGGGCAGATGCTGCACTGCTCCCTGCCCTCAGCAGTGCCCTGCAGTCTGCAGAGACACTAATTACACTCTGCTAACGATGACCGTGCAGATACAAAATACCCACAAGAAAGAAGGTGGCTGCTTCGGCGCTGGGTCCTTGTTCAGCTCGTGGCCCCAGTGAGGCTGAGCTCCCCAGCGCTCCCCCAGTTCCCTGCAGCCTTTGTGTGCTTCTCGCACGCTGCGGCAGCGTGCTCGGCTCGCAGCTTGCACCACTCCCACAGCCACCCATATTAAAAAAAACAACTTTTTGTTTTGACCTATAAATACCACTGCGAGGCAAAGACACCCCCCCCCTCCCATGTGATGTGAATTAATTTGTCTGGGATGGAGGAGATGTGAAATGCTTGAGCAGAATTAATAGCCATGGGGTACTTGCGGGAGATGAAATGAGAAACTTTGGGTCAGTCTTCTGAGTATCTTAACTCAGTTCCCAGCGGCCGTCCCTCTGCTCCCTGACACACATCCCATGCCCTTTGGAAAGCAACAGGAGAAATGAGCTCACGAGAGTTGTCACCTCTAGAAATGCCGAGATTCTTCCATGTGGTATTTAGAGCAGCATAATTTCTGTCTCTCAACAATGTCCGAGGGGCCCCTGGACCCCTTTTTTTCCTAGCGCTTTTCTCCATTTTAAGACTCCATCTCATCCCCGCTTTACTTATTTAAAATGCAGCTGTAATCACTAACTGACTCCAGATTGAGCGCCTGGCTGTGGAGTCATGCAATATCTTCTAATGGTTGAGGAGTGAGGAGGTTTCATCGTGGTGCCTTTTGGGTTTATTTTATTAGCTGCAAGTGACAGAGCTGAAGAAGGAATTATCTCTGAGCTGGTTTTAGCCTGTAACTGCCAGAGTTTCTTGAAACCCAGCTCTACTGAGCCCGTGGTTTGATCGTGGATGAAAGTGCATCGGAAGATACTAGCCCCGGACCCATGCAGAGTCATCTCTTTGCTCCATTCTTTGTTTTGGGCATATGCACATACATGAGGTTGTTGGCTGCGGGAGCTGGGGTGTATTACCAAGGCAGGAGGAGAAGCCGTGTTGCTGCTGCTCCCTCCCGGTCACAGCAGTCTCAGTGCATGCGGTCCCGTGGGTCAGAGCCCCGTTAGCGGTGATCTGCCTGCAGCGAAGGGCCCGGGGACCTGCTTTCCAGCTCTTCCCACTGCGCCCTTCTAGAAAGCTTGTGGAGGCTGTGCTGGAGGCTGGAGCCCGGGGGGATGCTGTGGGTGTACTGGAAGGGGGGAGAGCTAGGAGTCAGCCTGAGCAGCAGGGCTGTGCCTCGGGAGGCATCTCGGGGGCTTCTGATAGCAAAGAGGGTTCAGCAAATGCCTGCCACTCTCTCAGGATGGGCTTCCTCTGCAAAGTTAGCATACTGCTATTTTCTTTTTTTAATTTCGATCTGCATGTTACAAGGCTGGCATGTCTACGTTTAATAAGCTAATACTGCATTATGGATTATCCTTAGGTTGGAAACAGTATTGCCTTCCCCTGTTAACTTTCCCTGCTTGATGAGTATGTTTCCCCTCTCAACCTACCACCTTCTAACTCAGCACTAAAAATCATTCCTTGCTTGAGAAATTTGAGAAATCGGCATTTTCAGTGACTTCCATGGTGTGCTGAATAACTCTTGCTCTCCTTGCTGCACCGACAACTGCACATACGGTGTGCAGCCCCCGTGCCGGGGTGGCTGCCCGTGCTGCCCGCAAGGCTGGTTTCCCTGGGGGAGATCTGTGCCTTCAGTGCAGATAGTGGCACGGAGAAGTTTTCGACCCGTTCATACCCCAACTTTGCCAAGCTCGAGGAAAAACTTCCCCCTGTTACCCAAGACCTCTGGGAGCTGCTCTGTGCTTCTCCGCCCCGCAGCTCCGAAGCCAGACTGACTTTGGTGGGACTGGTGGCATCTTCCCCGCAAGCACGTGACTATGGCCGCATCGACCGGCGTGTGTGCATGGAGCCCCGCAGCCGGGGAGGCGGGCGGCGAGCCAGCTGGTGGGCCCCGGAGGAGCTTTCGAAGCCTCTTCCCCACCTGGCATGACGGTTCGGGGTCGCTGCCTCGGCCACGGGCTGCTGCTGGGTCGTGGTTGCCGGCCCTGGGGTGGCTGCCGAGGAGATGCGAGGTCGGGATCGGCTGCTCTCCGGGGGTCCGGGGGGTGCCCAGGAGCAGCCGGGGCCGCTTGCACCATGGCTTTGCACACCAGCGTGATCCCGGGGAAGGGCAGCGGCGGCTCCTGCGCCCGAGAGGTGATGGGAGACGGAGGGGCAGGGGGGGCACCCACGTGGCATTGGCTTGGGCTTCCAGCAGCCCCTTTCCACCCAGCTCTTCAAGGCATGCGTGGGAGTGCCCGGCCGTCTGGAGCACCCACTGACGCTTTCCTTCACCCTCTCTCTGTCCTCGCAGCTCCCTGCCGGAAGAGAAAAGCAAAACAAGCTCTTCCTTCGAGACTGGTCCAAAGCCGAGCGAGAAGCCGGATGCGGAGCAAGCTGAGCTGGACCCGGAGCAGAAGCGGAGCCGTGCCAGGGAGCGCCGGCGAGAAGGACGGTCCAAGACCTTTGACTGGGCTGAATTTCGCCCCATCCAGCAAGCCCTGGCGCAGGAGCGTGCAAACGCTGCAGACTCCTCCAAGAGCGGCTCTGCCGCCTTCCCCAGGGATGCCAGTGCCACCGATGCCGACCCGGGAGAGCTGGAGCGGGAGCGGGCCCGGCGGCGGGAAGAACGGCGCAAGCGCTTCGAGATGATCGATGCCGTGGACGGGGCAGGGTCGGAAGAAGCACTGAGAATGGAGGTGGACCGGATCCTGCCCGTCCCGGCGGACATCAAACCGCAGAACGTCCACGTGGAGATCGAGCAGCGCTGGCACCAGGTGGAGACCACCCCGTTGCGGGAGGAGAAGCAGATCCCCATCGCGCCCCTGCACCTTGCCCACACCGAGGACCGGGATGAGGGGCTGACAAAGCAGCACTTGACCACACTGCTGGAGAAGGAGGTAAAGTCGGGTGCGTGGGGTGCAGGCTGCCTGCCGAAGTGGCCTTCAGGCCACTGCGGGAACTGTAGGAAGCCTGAGCAAGGCTTAAAAAGGATGCATTTATTCCTGCTTCGTAATAGCAACGAGTGGGGATGCCGTAGGTTCCCCTGGGGAGCTGGCAGGGCACAGACCCACGTCCGTTCCCGTTCAGCCCTGCTGGCAGCTTTCATGTTCCCACGGCTGCAGAAAGGGCTGTTCTTGCAAGAGTGGTACTTCATTACCCCCTCCCAGCCAACGCAGCCTACGCTTCTGTTGGTCATTAGCCAGCCTGCCTCTGATGAGGTGGGTACGGTTGATGTGTATCAACCAGACTCTAAATTCAAATTCATAATTCTGTGTGCCTCTGCAGCTGTAGAGATTTGGGTCTGCAGTTATGTCTGCAGAACTATAAACTGGCTTGAGTTGTAGCACACACCACAAAGGTTCCCTTTTTGTGGAGCCTACATTAAACAATCTTATGATTTTAGGAAAAGAAAGGAGACTCGGCTCGCTTGGAAAAGGTCCATGCCTGGGATAACAAAGGTTGTTGTTTGTTGGGATTAAGGTGTATTAGCAGGAATGAAAGGGGTGCAGGCGTGGAGTAAGCAGGAGTATCACCGATCTGAACCGGGCTGGGATTTGCTGGGGTCATGCCTGGCACGAGCTGGTGCCGTTCATCCTTTGCTGCAGTGAGCTTTAGGAATTAAACTAACGCGTAACTTAGTTCTTTCAGAGGGGAGGGATTTTGCCTGGCAAAATGAAATCCAGATCCCAGAGCAGAGCAAAGCAGCGGTGCCATCAAAAGCCCCGTTCATTCTGCTCTACGTCCCCTCCAAGCCGCTTGCTCCTTATGGCTCACCCCCTGCCCACTCCCTGGACGCTGTCTTTGTTCGTGTCCTTCCAGCTGGAGCAGAAGCAGAAGGAGGCCCTAGAGCTCCTGGAGCAGAACCGGCACCTGCAGGACCAGCTGAAAGTGGCACTGGGCCGGGAGCAGAGCGCCCGGGAGGGCTACGTGTTGCAGGTAGGAGAGTGGGGAGGAGAGAGAAATCCGTCTTCCTCTGTGTCCGAGGGGGACCCTGGTGGGCTTCAGTCCAGCGTGTTTGTGGGGGCATACTGGTTGACGCAGAGGTGTGTGCCACTGAGCGGGCTCCACGATATTTGACCACCTTGCAAATATTGCTAATTCTGTAGCCTTACCAGGATCATCTGCTTAACAAAACCTCTGATCTGGGATGCAGTAGACAGAAGATAGCATTACCTACTAGTGTCCCCAAGGGAAAACAAAACGCAGCCATGGTAGACAGATGGGACCTCAGCAAAGTCCACCTCTGATCCATCCTATAATGTGTTTGCTTATGCAACAGCTGTTTCCCCCTTTCTGTGCCCCAGATATTCCCCTCAGGCAGTGGGGTGCACATAAGGCTTTGTAAGCATCTAGTAGCCCAGCGGTTGCTCCTGGCTGGGGAGTTTGTGTGGCGGTTACATGGGCAAGCACAGCACGCGCAGGCGTATCTCCCAGGCACGTTCCCCGCAGCCAGAGTGGGATTTGCACGGGGACGACCTGTTGTCTTGGATCACTTTGGTGGTTTCTTCTGTTTTAAGATGCCTTGCCTCAGCAACGCCTAGAAGTGTGTTTTGGAGGTTCTGGCAAAAGAGGCGAGAGAGTCTCTTGGGAAGCCTTTCCTCCCCTTCTCCAAACAAAATGGACTTTCTCCAGCCCTTTCTCTGGGAGCATCTGTGCCCGGAGGAGCCGCGATGCCTGCAGGGCAGCTTCTGGCTGCTCTCATGGGTCCGTGGTCCTGTTTTGTGCAGAGGCAGCATTTTGACCTGCTCAAATCTACTTGGCCAAACCGGCTCTGGATCGAAGTGGCCGTGCGTGGCCACACGCTGCGCTCCCATGGCAGTAAACCCGGTGTCGATGCTGAACCTTGCCTCCTTATTTCTCACGGGAGAAATTGCCCCTGAAGAAGTTACACAGGCAGTGGAGCCAGCCCAGGTAGGGGGGCATCTTGCCTTCCTTGCTGGTGATCTCCCTGGAGGAGTTATTAATGCATTTATTTCTGGAGTCCCCAAGCTGACAGTGCTTGCTCGATTGGAGGAGTTCCATTTTCACTTGGCAGTGTTGGAAGAGCAACTAACTCCCACTTCCCTGGGGCAAAGGCATCCGACCTCCCTTTGCCAGGAGCCTGAAAAAATCAGGGAATGGGGCTAAAAGCTGGATGCTAAATCCACTGTCAGATTGGCCGTGTTGAAGTTGGCCGTAACGCCTCAATAGGAGGAGGGGGGGCAAGAGGGGAAGTCCGCAGAAGGGCTGAGCAAATCATTACTCCAGTGAGAAGTGACCCAAACGTTGACCTAGAAGTTGGAGAGGGTTTTCGGAAGGGTTGGAGGCTTTTGCTTGCTCCAGTCTAATTGTTCTGGGGATTTCCCTTCTGTTTCCCCGGGAACAGAGGGATTAAAGTCCTGAAGCAGAAGGGAGTAACCCCACCAAACCCTGCTGGGGTGGAGGGAGTGGAATCGCTGGGGGAGTTTCTGCAGCCCCAAACTGCGAGCAAACATGACAGCATTTTTTTGGACAGATCCTCTGAATTTTATGTGCCCCCCACCTCCATCATGGCTAATTTCAGAGAGGTTCCTACATTGTCTATGGGGAGGGACGATGAAGAAGCCTGACTGCTGCCAGCCCATCCCTCTGGAACTGCCCGGGGGGGCACCAACCCCTCCTTGGCAGCATGAGCAGCCCTGTACGGACCCCCAACCACTGCCCCGACATAAAAGAGTGCACGTTTCATAAGGCAGCCACTGAGATACCCACCCCGATGCATGTGCTGTGCACCAAAGCCTCTCCGGCCTCGTGTAACCCCTCTCTCGCTCTGAGCTTCCTCGGGATGGGGTACCCCAACTTCGGAGCGGAGAAACGGCGGAGGCTCCTGCTCCTTGCAAAGGGACCGGAGACATCCCTTGGCTCCGATCACGGCGGGCGGGAGGGGTCACGTACTAACATGTCCCGGGCGGATGTTCTTGCATGTTTTTGGTGTAAAGCATGAAATTTAACTTAACGTAACTGAGTGTCACATCTGTGGGCTTTCCTTATCAGCAACCAGAGTACAGCAAGGCAGGCCAAATTCCTAGGCTTAACGCTGTGCTTCTCTCGCCTCTTCCTGTCTGTGTATTTTTTTTAAAGATACATAATTTCTGTCGCCTTTTGCATGACTCTCTCTGTGAGTTTTCTCTTTGCATGCTACATTGCTTTGGTTTGAATCTCACAAAGGTTGGTTTCTTTTATTTTACATTCTCATCACACCTTTTCCCTCCCTTCACTTGTCGGGCTTTTTATTTTGTCCTTTGTTGGTTTTTTTTTTGCAGGTAGAGAAATTAGATCCTCCCTAGTCTTAAACTTTAGCATAACAACATCTCTTTAATGCAATGAGCAGCCACTAAGTCCTGTCTGGCAGTCACAGAAATGACATCGCCACGCCGGCTGTCCTGTCTCCCTGCGTTTGGGTGGGATATGATGTCATTTGCTGTCACCTCACTTCCTGTTGTTGCTTTTGGTCGGTAGGACTGTGTTACCTGAACTGTGCACTTTTTGTTTCACAACAAAACGAACAAACACGCTAAAAAAGCAGTTCCTTTCTTCTCGACCTGTTCCCATCCCCTCCTCCTTCTCACCCTTCCCATTTTTCTCTTGTCCGTCTGTCTCTGTTTTACTGCTGGTGTTTCTTTTTCATTGTTTTTTTTGGTTCTATTTGATTTTGGTTTTTTTTTTCCTTTTAGCCTGTTACTGTACAGCTGTTTTGATGTTGTGGTCCATGTTTTCTGTTACTGGAAAGCAGTTGTCGCTCATTAAAAAAAAAAAAAAAAGTTGGTTAAAACAAACAAAAAAAATTGTGCCAAGAACAAATCATCCCAATTGGAGCATGTGGGTAGCAGCCAAATCGCTGCGAGGAGCTTTTCCGTGGCCTGCCTGGCCAGAGGTGTGACACTCAGAAGGTAGAGCCAAGAGTGTTACTAATCTAGTATTTAATCAATTTTTTTAAGACCGAGGTGGCCGCCTCGCCATCAGGTGCCTGGCAGAGGCTCCACAAAGTCAACCAAGACCTCCAAAGTGAGCTGGAAGCCCAATGCCAGCGTCAAGAGCTGATCAATCAGCAGATTCAGTCGCTGAAGCGCAGCTACGCCGAGGCCAAGGACGTGATCCGGCACCACGAAGCCGAGATTCAGAGCCTGCAGGCGAGGCTCAGTAACGCGGCGGCCGAGCTCTCCATCAAGGAGCAGACCCTGGCCAAGCTCAAGAGCGACCTGAGGAGCGAAAAAGAGAAAGCCAAAGAGCAGCTGGAGGAGTGGCAGCACGGCGAGGCCACGCTCAGCTCCCAGCTGAAGGCCAGCGAGCAGAAGCTGAAGAGCGCGGAGGCTCTGCTCCTGGAGAAGACCCAGGAGCTGCGGGACCTGGAGATGCAGCAGGCTTTGCAGAGGGACCATCAGAAAGAGGTGCAGCGGCTCCAAGACAGGATCGCGGACCTGAGCAGGCAGCTGAATGCTAGCGAGCAAACGCGGATCCTCATGGAGGAGAAGCTGCAGAAGAATTACGAGGCTTTGCTGGAGAGCTGCGAGAGGGAGAAGCAGGTTTTAATACGGAGTCTGAAGGAGGTGGAGGATAAGGCCAACGAGTACGAGAACCAGCTGCAAAATAGAGAGCAGCAAATGGAGATCCTACAGAAGGAGAAACTGAGTGCAAAGTTTGAAGGCAGCGAGCTTGTCCACCAGCTGGAGGAGCAGCTGGTGATGAAGGAGGCCAGCATCCAGAAACTCGCAGAGCACATCAAGGAGCTCGAAAGAGAGAGAGATCAGATCAAATGTCGGTTCCACGAGCTCATGAATCAGGTTGCCGAGTCAGACAATGAAGTTGCAAAGCTGCAGGCGAAGTTGAAAATGGAAGAGACCAACTATCACAATCTGGAGCAATCATTCGAGGAGGTGTCGGATCAGTTCCAGGGCGTGCAGAAGGTGCTGAAAGAAAAAGAAGAAGAGCTGAGACACGTTAAGGAAATGCACTTGAGAATTGTGGAGAAGAAAGATCAAGATCTCAGTGAGGCTTTGGTTAAAATGGTTGCTTTAGATAGCAGTTTAGAGGAGACTAAAATAAAGCTAAAGGCCAAGGAGGAGGCTTTAAAGAAATTAGCTGGTGTCGGCACAAGTCCAAGTACTGAGGAGGCAGAAGACCATGGCCCCAGTCTCGAGGCTGACGAAAGTCATCCATCCCAGCTGGGGCAGCCTCTGCAAACTCAGGATGTCCTCCCAGCTCTGACTTGCGCACTGAAGGAGGAGGAGGAGGAGGAGGAGGTTCTTGAGACCAGCCAGAGGCAAGCGGAGGAATTCGGCTCCCCATCCAAAGCTGTAGAGCTCCAGGACCAAGAGCTGGTTCAGAAAGCCTTAGCAAAGCCTGATGTAGGAATCATGGGGGCCAAGAGGCAAAGAATCCGTTTCTCGAGCATCCAGTGCCAAAAATACATCCATCCGGACGGATCAGAGAAAAACTGGACAAGCAGTACCTCTTCAGACACGAGCCAAGACAGATCGCTGTCTGAAGAAAGCATGTCATCAGAGCCAGCTCTTGGTTACCCATCATCAGGAGCAAGCGACTCTGAGACCTATCTCTCAATCATCCATTCCCTGGAAACTAAACTTTATATTACAGAGGAAAAACTCAAAGATGTAACGATGAAGCTTGAAAGCCAGCACGGCCATAATCAGGAGACACTCATCGCCCTCCACCATCAATGGGCCAGCACAGAGTCTCAGCTGCGGGAACAACTTCAGACCAGCTTATCCCAAGTCAGTGCTTTGATCTCACAGCTGGAGACTGAGAGGCAGGAAAAGTTCAAGCTCATAGAAAATCATGTTAGCGAGCTGGGAGGTTTCCAAATGAAAAATGATCAAGCGCTGACTTGCTTAGAGAAGTGCAGGGAGCAACTAAGATCTTTGCCCAAATCAGACAAAGAAAAAGAGGGTGATTTGTTCCTTGTTACTCTGTCCAGCATGGAAACAACCTTATCAAACGCAATCCAAGCCTTGAGAGGGACGCCAGTCCCCTCGGAGTATCAGCAGAGTGAAAGCCTTATCGTGGAAAGCCCCGCTCCAGAAGGAGGTTTTTTGGGAGAAGAGGAGCACGTCTCCAAGGAGCAGCGAGTGGAAATGTTTGACGCCAGCCAGCTGAGATGGCTTTCTGAGAGAGTGGCATTTGAGGCCTCTCTCATCAACCAAATAGCGGAGTCTTTGAAAAATGCAAGCTCTGAGATATCTCGGCTTCTGAGAGAGATCCAGGGAACGGCTGAGGTGGTTTTGTTGGAGCCGGCAAATGTTTCTCATACAGCCATTGATTTGGCCAGCGTCCTATCTAAGAAGCTGCTGCTGGAAGGGGAGTTCTGGAGCCAGGTGGAGGAGCTGAGAGTGCACTTGAGCACCAGAGAAGGAGAAGCCGAGGGCAAAACACAAACAACAGGTTTGGGCTTTTCTCCCTGTTCTCTCAGTGCTGTAGCAGACGCTACATTGATCAAGGCAGAACTTGGGTTTGTCGCACAGAAAATGAGAGAATCTTTTCATCAGAGATTAAAAACAATCGAAGAAGACCTCCATAATACCAAAACAGCTCTCCAGCAGCATAAATGCATGTTGGAGGAGATCATCAAAGCGTACAGGACTCCTGATTTTGACAGAGTTATGCACCAGATTTCTGAAGCACTTGAAATTCAAAAAGATGCTTCAGAAAGAACCCAAACCTCCTGGGACGGGAGCTGTCTCCAAATGGTGCCGTGTCAGGAATTAGCCAAGGTGGAGGAGATGGGCAGCCTGCCAGACCATAGTAGTGAAGCTCTTGTTTCCATTCAGGAAGATCTTGCCCAACAACTAAAGGACAAATCAAATGTTCTGAAGGAGATATCTGTTGCCTTACTCTCTCTGCCTCCTGAGGAGGCAATGAGAGACTGTCAGAAGCTCCTGAAGATATCTCAGAGTCTTTCATATCATTCGTGCATGGGAGACCTTGAACGGTATTCTTCTTTGTTAGTCCACGATGCAATTGTTCAGGCTCAGGTTTGTTATGCCGCTTGCAAAGTCCGACTGGAGTACGAGAGAGAGATGAAGTCCTACAAGGAGTCCTTACAGAGCATGGACGCGCTTTGCCAAGAGCGCGTGAAGACGGTCTCTCTCCTTCGGGACGAGTACGAAGACTTGCTTAGAAAGCAGCAGGGTGAGTATGGCGAGGTGATCGCCATGCTTGAAAGGGAGAACGCCGATCTCAAAGCAAAGGTGTCCCAGCTTGACAGTCAGCGAAGGCTCTTGGAGGAAGAAGAGCGTAAACACAGCAAGAGCTTGAGTGAATTACAGGGACGGTACGAGGAGGAGATTCGAAACGTGATAGAGCAACTCAACAGGACAGAGGATGCTCTGAAGGCCGAGAGGACGGAGGGCCTCAACCAGCTGGATGCCATTGTCCGTGACAAGCAGAACATGGAGCGGTATCACCTGGAGCAGATGCAAATGCTGGAGGACAAGTTCCAAGCCAAGATCAAGGAGCTGCAGGTCATCCATGGCGAGGAGCTGCAGGCGCTGCAGGAGCACTACAGCCAGAACCTGCAGCGTCTGCAGGAGACCCTCGACGAGTACCAGAGGCAGCACCCGGAGGCGTCCCCCGCGGCGGGTCCGGGCGGTGGGGACGCCTGGGCGGACGGTGAGGCGGGTGGCACCGGGCAGGGCCCCGGCGATGACCCGGACTCCATGCACGGCCTGAGGGAACGCATCCAGGAGCTGGAGGCCCAGATGAACGTCATGAGGGACGAGCTGGAGAACAAGCATCTGGAGGGGAACGCGTCCACCTTGAGGGAAAAGTACCAGAAAGACTTTGAAAACTTAAAGGTCTTGATACGTTTAACGCTTTACGCTTTCCACAGCTGAGTGTAAGGGAGGGTCCGTTCCGTCCCGGGGTTTGCTTGCCAGACCAAGGGGCATCCCCAGAAAGAGCCAGCATGCCGAAGCGAGCCCCGAAGTGTTAGAAAGGCCTCTGTAAAGCATGGCGTTTTCCTTTTCTCCATGCTGGGGTATTCTAAATGCATTGCTGAGGGCTTGGAGGGGGGTTGATTACTGGAGGCGGTCTCTGCATGTAGAGGGAGGGAGAGTTTCAAAGTAGTTTGATAACGTCACGCTCTCTTTCAATATGAAGACCGTAGTGTTTCTCCTCATACCCGAGGCGTACATTTTATTCGTGACTTCCCTTTAAAAGCATTCCTCAGCTCTTGTCTTCCCCAGTCTGATCAAATCTCCAGTTTGTCTCTGCTGCCCTCAAAAATGCAGGATGAAATGGAAACTTAATGCTTTCAAAATGTATGTTCCTGGGGGAAGTAGCTGCAAACGGATTCCAAATTCTGTAGCAAAGCAAAGCTCCTCTGCACGAGGCTGCGAGGAGAACGGCCCTGGTGGTGTACACCAGTGATTCTTTACACAACAAACAGTGCACAGTTACGGGAAACCCAGGCTAGGTGCAGGAAAACCCAGTGGCAATTGAAATGCCATCATTCAGATTGCTCCACCAGTCAGACTGGCTGTAAAACTAACCTGAGATGGTACAGCATCTAAAAAAACCTCTTGGGTTTGGTGTTTTGCATTTGATCGGAGAGCATTTCCAGTTAGGAAGTGGGTTTAGGGCAGCAGAGGACTCTCGGAAGCACCAAGAGAGGCTTCCAGGTTGAACAGGCAGCCGAAAGGGCAGCGATGCAGCCTGCGCGCAGAGGCCATGCTGGCGAGGCTTTCATGGAGCAGTCGTTCTTCGGAGTCAGCAAAAACGTGGGAGAGCTTGCTTCCAGCCACGAGATCCTCAGCGTGCATTTGGGCTGGGGGTAAAGCGTGGCTCAGCTCCAGCCAGAAGCTGGTTTTAGCCTGGGGAGAGCAGTAGTCCTGCTGCATCCCATCAGGCGCGAATCGGGTGTCCAGGGGAGGGAATGCTGCTGGGGAGATCGGAGTGAAGTGGTGGTGTTCACTGAATGCTGTCTCCTCCATCTTAACCCTTAGGAAGGAAAAGCCCCTCTTAAACCCCGCGCTCAGGTCAGCGGGACACACAGGTAACACCTTGTCCTGCGAACCAGGCACCAAACAGGGTCGCTTGTACCTGGGGATGTTCTTGCTTTGCCAGAAGCAAAAAGGCCAGAACCAAAATAGAGGCTGAAAAATAACAGCAGGGAATGAACCTGACCTCCCGCCTGTGTTTTCAACTTTGCTCTACCAAAACTTGCAGTTTGCCTGGTGGGAAGGCAAGCAGCATCTTCTGGGCAGAGGGGTCTGGGAGGAGAACAGGACGAACCGGCCTGTTTGTGCATCTTTGTAGGAAGCAGAGGGACAGGCAGCAAAACAGAAACTTCCCTTGGTTAGAAAGCTAACCAGCTGATTGCAAACCTGGCCAATTTATAGGTTTAAATGTGCTTGATTCTTCTCTTCTGAACCTGATGGAGAATGTAACATCAGTAACAGGAGATACTGGTTTGTACATGTTCAAATGTCCTGGATTTATAGCAATGCATTTACAATACATTAAATACTGACTCTACAGCCAGACCTGTGGAGGAGCATTCACCATTTTCCTCCAACGTTAGAGGTGTATTGAAGAATCCTGCAAGGCTGCTTCATGCCACTCTGTAGTCAGCCAAGTCCAGACAGGTTCTGGCACTGAGTTATGAGGTTAAAAAAAAAACAAGGCTGAGAAAGTGAAGAATGCCTCAGGATTAAAACTTAAAGGGGAGGAGAAAAAGCACCAGAGCTGAAAATTGGGAATGAGGATGGCATAGGTTACAGAGCATCAGACAACGAAGTGATGCTGAGGAGTGTAGGTCAGTGGTGTTAGACTGTCGTGAGCAGTTCTGTCACTGGGGGAGTGAATCTGCTCCCCTTAAATTTCCCATGGAGTCCCAGTGGTCCCTAGGTGACAGTTCTCACTTCCCCTGGAAAACATGACTGTGAATCAAGAAGAAATCCATTGAGACCAGGAAATAAAGCCAGCCTGTGACGTTAAGAGCCCAGTGCAGTTCTTGGCATCAGGGTTGTCCCCAGACGTCTGACGGGGCTTGTGCGCTGCATCCCTGGTGCGTGCCCTTCCCGGCTCGTGGCTTGAGCCTGCCTGTGGCTTTGCTGTCCTGCCTCTGTCCTGCAGCCATGTGTCTGTCCAGGATCCTGATGTGCTTGGCGGCGGCAGCCAGGCTGGCAGCTGAACTGGTAACAGGCTTTTGCATTTGTCCCACTGCAGAGGCAGGAGCGGGGTCTGTGCCTGGGGCAGGACTGGGCTGGAATTCAGGATTTCACAGCTGGTGACTCCTGAATCCCCAGAGCGCTGCTCCCATATCCTGGCCTAAGTTCAATCCTAGTAATTCAATTAGCAAATAATTGCCTATGCGGCATTTGAAGCAATACTCAGTTGGGAATTAAGGTCCTGTTGCTGTCACGAGTCTTTTGTTTCCCACCCCAGAGGTGGCCGCATAAAATCAGGCATTGTAAAAGAGAGCAGAAGGGGCACGGTAGGCTTTTTCTTGTTTTTAACATAAATTTGCATTCCCCAATCGGGTCTGACCCCAGACCTACCCTGTCCTTCCCTTTCACCGGAGCTGTCAGGGGTCGAGCCGACAGGACAAGCTCTGACCTCACGAGGTCCATCCTCAGCCAGCTCCTCCGTGGTTGGGGAGGGAGAAGACCCCCACGATGGAACTTGGGTGCCGACCTTCCCGCTGGTGTGCGGCTCCTGGCAGGCTCACCGCCGCTATGATGCCGACCCCACGTTCCCGGGCCAACACCTTGCCCTCGTCCCTTTTGCAGGCAACATGTGAAAGGGGCTTTGCAGCCATGGAGGAGACACACCAGAAGAAGATCGAGGACCTGCAGCGGCAGCACCAGCGGGAGCTGGAGAAGCTGCGGGAGGAGAAAGACCGCCTGCTGGCAGAAGAAACGGCTGCCACCATTTCAGGTATGGGGACACGCCAGAGGGTCCCCCATGGTGGGAGGTATTGATGGGGACATGGGGAGGGCATTTGGTCTGGTGGGGAGGAGCAGAGCGTGGGATGGGATGAGGGCTGGGTGCGGATCACAGGGAGATGGGAAGGGGTTGGTGGGAGAGATGTTTTGGATGGAGGTCCATCTCCTGGTCTTTCTCCAGGCTTGGTACCCGTATCCTTGGCTGTAATGGGGTCTGATCCGTTTTCCGTTTCATCTCAGAAAGGCATTAGTCATTCCTGTGGTTAAATTATTGCCAATTCCACACTGAATTGATTCTTCAGTGCCCCGGGGAGTTTTAAAGCACTGGAGCCCAGGGTCTCTGCATTATGAGTCCCACAGTTCAGGAAAAAACATGTGAATTGGACAATCTTTTGGGCTTTATTAAGAAGTGAGCTTTGCAGAAGCCCCTTTGCCACTTTGCAGCCAGGGGCACAGACTGAAGGAGCTGCAAAGCAGTGGGGGGCTCGCTGGGACGACTCGGTTCTTGTTCCTTTAAAAAAAACCAAACAAAAAAACACCTCCAAAAAAACCTGTCCTTGGGTGACGTGGTGCTGGGTGCTAACGCTGTGCGGTCCCATACAGCCATCGAAGCCATGAAGAACGCGCACCGGGAAGAGTTGGAGCGAGAGCTGGAGAAGTCCCAGCGCTCCCAGATCAGCAGCGTCAATGCCGACATCGAGGCCCTCCGAAGGCAATACCTGTAAGACCGTTGTCCTCTGTCTGTTGCTGTGTCTTGCAGGGAGATCGCGTGTGTGGGAGACCCCTTTCTCCTTTTTAATTTTGGCAATGAGTTAGGGGCAGACCTGTCATCGCAGGGACCTCTTCCCTTGGTCCTGACCTGGCTGTGCCCATCAGAGGCTCCTGGTTGCCTGTAATCTTTCAGGCTCCAGGCGAATGTCCCCCGCCAAATTCAGCTGCTTTATGGTCACCAGAAGCAGCAGATGTACAGATACAGTGCTGCTTTTCTCACAGCTGCAGTGGGAGGGTTGCTTAACCACATCTAACCAGGTGAGGAGAAAGCACTTAGCTTTTCATGGCAAGGCTGTCCTCATGTGGGAGCCGAGCAAAACAGCCCGGCAGCTTTATGAACCTTGATGCATCTATGTAGAGATGTGTAGGTGTGCAAATACACCCAGTCCCGAGTGCCCAGAGCAAACTTGATAGATCTTGGCTCAATTTTTGGAAACCCGAGGAAGTCCTGCCATTAACCTCCTAGAGAAAGACCTCCCGTCCCCTTTGGTGCCCAAGCACCGCTGTGCCAGGAGAGGGAAGGGCTGGCTTGCTCTGGGCTTGAGGTTTTTTCCCAAAATGAGTATGCAAGTCCTCCTCCTCAGTGCTTAGATCCCTGTTGCGTTGTCCTGGGGCGCTGGAGGAAGAGTGGGCACGGGTGGGTGTCTGTGGGGAGGGCACTACACGGCGTGTGTTTTGCCAGGGAGGAGCTGCAGTCGGTGCAGCGGGAGCTGGAGGTGCTTTCGGAGCAGTATTCGCAGAAATGTTTGGAGAACGCCCACCTGGCGCAGGCGCTGGAGGCTGAGAGGCAGGCCCTCCGCCAGTGCCAGCGGGAGAACCAGGAGCTCAACGCCCACAACCAGGTGAGGGTCCCCGCCGTAGCCGGGGCGGCCGGTGCAGGCAGGGGGTCACGGGCCGACGGGCAGCACGGTGGGCTCTGCGCCGAGCCGTGGCCGTGCTTCCCTCTTCCCACAACGGCTCTTCTCCTCTTCCCAGGAGCTGAATAACCGCCTGGCTGCGGAGATCACGCGATTGCGGACCCTGCTGACCGGGGAGGGTGGGGGAGAGGCTGCTGGATCGCCTCTCACGCAGGGCAAGGACGCCTATGAGCTGGAGGTGAGCTCTGCCGCTGCTATGCCGAAGGGGCAGCGTTGGTGGGCACAAGTGCCTGTGGACCCCCGGGAGCATGCCACAGCCATCCATCCCTCCATGCATCAGGTCTGCTTGGCTGCTCAGCAGTGTGCATCGTGGGGTGCAATGGGGCCAGGAGCTTTTGGAGTCCTAATCTTCTGTCCTCACCATGTCGAGTCAGACACCTGCTCTTCCTTCTCCTGCCCCTGCTTGTCCCCTGGGATCCAGTCCACGTAAAGCAGTGGGGACAGAAACCAAGGGGTGTGCAGGGGACACATCAGCGGTGCAAGTTCCCAAGAGACCCAGGAGTAATTTTCTTGCGTGAACCAGAAGACGGGTGAACCAGCAGCTTTGCAGTGCTGGCGTGGGGCTGAGCCTCCGGCCCTGCCTCGGTTGTTACCGGGCACAGCGGGCGAGCATCTCGGGATCGTGCTGCATCTGCTCGGCTGCGAACACGCGCTGCTTTTGTTCCCACAGGTCCTGCTGCGGGTCAAAGAATCAGAAATCCAGTACCTGAAGCAGGAGATCAGCTCCCTCAAAGACGAGCTGCAGACAGCACTGAGGGTAATGCCAGGGCCATTTCTGCAAATCCTCTTATGGGCTGTGCTCTGCTCCTCTGCGTTTGTGCTTAGATTTCAGCTCACTTATACCTGGATTTGAAACAATATTTAATTTTTCCCCTGAATGGAATTGAATACCCATTTTGGTGTCATTAGTAAAGCACTTCACGCCTGTATCAGCTTAGGACTTGCCCAACAAGGGAGACGATGTGGGAAAACATCCCCTTCAGTGTTTTTTTCCCCATTTCCTGTCACATCAGATTTAAGTGGCAAAAATAATCAGTGTTAGAGATCTGCCCAGCCTCCCAGCATCAGATCTGGTTTGCTCTGGATGGCCTCTTTGCCAAGGCCATTTCTGGGAATTCTGCTTGAATTCTGTGTCTTTGCTAAAATTAAAACCCACAAACAAGTAATCCTGTAACGAAGGAGCTGCATGCACGGGTAGCACTGTATGCTTGCTGCTGGGCTCACAGCTTTCTGCCTGTCTTAAGTCCCGTACCGCTGTTAGACGTGGCTTCGAGAGCGTGTGTGAAATGCGTGCATCGCCCTGGCCGAGCATTTCTACCTGCTGCCGGCTCTTCTTCCGTCAGCATTTGCCAGGCTCCCCTTCAGTGCATTCACAAACCCCTCGGCTCCAGCTGTCTGTCTGACGCCATTGGGTTGTTCTTGTTCCTTTGCCAGGATAAGAAATACGCCAGCGACAAGTACAAAGACATCTACACGGAGCTGAGCATCGTGAAGGCCAAGGCAGACTGTGATATCAGCAGGTTGAAAGAGCAGCTGAAAGCAGCCACAGAAGCTCAGGGAGAGAAATCCCCTGTGAACACCACTGTATCAGGATATGGTCAGTCCTCCTCCAGCAGCTCTAAGCAATCATGGGTTTCCCGAGCTAACACATCCATCCTGGCATACAAGCCCTTGTGCAGTAATGGGTCCGAGTGTGGGACTTGGCATGGTGCTCTTTTGCTGTTTCATGCTGCTTCTCGCCTCCACTCCTTGCAGACAGTCTCACCAGAGCTGCCCTCCCGTGGCAGTTCCTCCTTCCAGCCCACAGATGGGAAGCTGATGGGCTTTGAAAGCCTTCTGGCATTTTGCATTGGGAAAACCTTGTGCTGCACGTGGTGCAGGGGAGCGGAGACCCCCGAGAGTCCCCTCTGCCCTTACGGGGCACTTGCCTGGGCTGGGAGGGCAGAATTGCCCCAGCCCTGCTCCTTGCAAGAAGGCAGTGGGCACCACGCTAATGCCATTTCTTTTGCTTCTTCCCAGATATTATGAAATCAAAAAGCAACCCTGATTTCTTGAAGAAAGACAGATCCAGTGTTAGCCGGCAACTAAGGAATATCAGGTCAAAGGTGAGCTCAGATCTCCTGCCCCGTGTGATGGGAATGCTCAGCGTTACTCTCCGGTGGGGGTCCCAGGTGGGAAGAAACTGGTAGGGGAGGAAAACCAAGAATTTCCCAGTCACTAGTGCTAGCCTGGATGGCACTGAGAAGAAAAGTGAGCTTTTGACTGCAAAACAGCTGGCTGTGCAGCCAGGCAGGGCCCGCTCCTGCCGCGATGCCTGGCAGGGCACACATACTCCTGACCCTGCTGAGATCGAGGTGTGAAGCTGCTCCCCGCTTGAAAAAAAGGATGAAGTTCACCCTGTTCTTTGGTCTTTCACAGGAGGACTCTCCCAGTATTTGCTCCCCGTTTTCAGTTGAAATTTAGGTGGTGTCAATAGGTGGAAATGTTCACATCATTCTAGGTTTTAGTGTTCACCACTGCAAGACTTTTGGTCTTTGTATGGAACAACGATGCCTTGGTCCTGGGCATATTTAACACACGCTTTGCTTGTGTGTTAACATGGTGCAGATGGCCCTGCGTTTCCCTGGCCGTTCTGTAGTTGCTGTTGCTCCCAAAGCCCAGTGATGCTGTGCCAAGCTCGCCTGCTTGGCCTGCTGACAGCCAGAGTTAACATCGTGTTACGCACTGGCTGTTGCTGTGGGACATCAGGGCTAAAAAGGGCAAATAAAGCCGCTCAGAAGTCATCGTTAAACATAGGTCAGTTGGAAGGAAGATCAGCATGGGCAAAACCTGCTTTGCCTCTCACCACTGGATACCTGGTGTCTCATGCTGATGTTTGAAGTGGTTGGGACCTTGGGCAGAGCGAGAAGCCGGGCAGGCAAAAGGCTTCTAGCTCTTCCCCATGCTGGGGAAACAGCCGCCACCCGAGCTCTGCAGGTCATCAGCCTGGGGTGTCTGCGCTGCACCCAGTAAATACAGAGAGCATCTCTGTGCATTTCAGGGGCAGCGCAGACCTGCTGGGCCAGGTCTGATGTTGAGTTTCCCTTCTCCGCTTCAACTCGGACCACTTACCGTGTGGTCCCCCGTGTGTGTTGCTTGGTGGGGGAAGGAGGAGAGGAGAGCAAGCATGGGCTCTGCCTGGGCGCGCTGCCTGCTCGCATCGCTGCCGGGGCGGGGGGGCTGGGGCTGTGCGAACGCCAATGCAATTAGGATTTATGAGCTTCTTGTTTTGTTTTTTTTCTTTATTTTGCTTTTTCCTCCAACAGTCCGTTATTGAGCAGGTCTCATGGGATAACTGAAATGAACCCGAGTCCAGGTTCCCTGCCACGTAGGTAAACAAACCGGCACCCACCAAGCGACGCAGCTGCCCGCTGGAGCGGCCCACTTTTGCATGCACTGCTCACACCTCCATGGCAAACGAGAGCCCTTCTTCTTTTAATGACTGACTGGATTATTTACGGCTAATTATTTTACTGGGGGAGGGGGAAGGGGAGGGAAGAAGTCAGTGTACCCAAGATCCATATGAAATGCAGTCTTTCTGGCTCTTCCCTGGGGAATATGGCTTTCTCGTCTTCCTGCTCCTCCCACCCTCGCCAACACAGCTAACCGTCACGGAGAGGATTTGGACACGGTGGGGCACATTTTCCTGTTTGCTGTGTTGGGAGCGCGGGACGCTGAGTGTGCATGCTTGAATGACTCTGCATGCCTCAGACTAAACTTCAGCAACATCCAGGTCTTGTAGGAAAAATAGCCGTTTTGCTGTTAGCCAGGCGGAGGAGTGGGTCAGTGATGCCTGTAAATGCCTTTCCCACAAAGGCTTGTAGCATGTAAAATGGTGGCCCCCGTCTCAGCTGCAGAGGGGATGTCCTGGGCTGCCCTAAATTTCCCTTACCTATAATTGCTGCTGCTTTAGGTTGATCCATGCCTGAGCAAAAGTCTTCCTTGCCCAGTAACCTCCTCCTCCTGCTTTCCAGGCTTCCTCCAGCTCCCCAGTGTCCACCCCGCTGCTCTCCATCCCTTGGCACTGCGCCTCCATCCCACACGCTGGTCTGAGAGTTCCGAGCTCATCCAGCAAAAGGAGGGACCTGATGAGAAATGGGGCCGATCCTAATGACCCAGATATCTCAAGTAACTGGAGCAATAGTTAATTTACTGGCCCATGGTAAAGACTGAGGTTAGAGCACCTGCAGAGGGAGGTTAGAGAAAAGAGGGGAGCTCCCCAGCATGGTGGCAGAGGGGTGGCTGGAGAGCCCCAGGAAGTCTGTTGGAGGATCCCTTTATCACAGATTTCATCCTACATTAGTCTCCCTTCATCAGGCTCCCCTCATCAGCAACTCAAATAGGTTGTGAGACTGCCTAAGGGGTAAATTTGCTAGAATTTGTACCATCAGGCAGAATAGTCTAATGGTTTCTGTTGTCTCCTTCCATCTAATGAGAAATCAGAGGTACAGACTGGAATGCACGCGTTGCTGCCCATTTTAAGAGGCCCAAAGTAAACTTCCTTTAGGAAGTGTGTGCTCAGAGACTCGCATCCCAAGAGACTCTGCTGCCTGTTGAAAAGAAAGCATACAGCATTTGTAAATTCAAACCAATCCATTTTAGTGCTTTCATTTCCGTGCTGCTTCCCAAAGCCGTTCTGTGTTTGTGGGCCTGTGGGAGGAGAAACATTTAAAGAAATACAGTAACCATGGGAATCTGCACAGCCTCGGGGCAAGTTTATCATGGAGTCCTGCCTTGATAAACACATGTTAAACAAAACTCGGCCCAAAAGTCTAACCTGCTGCTCTGATCGTACGGTCCTCTGGCACCATGATCAGAGAAGTAAAAGCGAAAGGGGCGATGGCTGCCTGTTAATAGAAGGGGCTTTGCGTTCAGGTCTGTGCCTTTTGAAGCTGCCACATCTTGGTCTGTAAAGCAAATAAGGTTCCAGCTGCAGAGTGAATTCCTTGCAAGTTGCAAGGAATCGGCTTGCCGGCAGCGGTTACCTGCGGGGTGCAGGCAGGCAGCTGGCTGCCTGGCCCAGAGCAGGTACAGCCCGGCAGTGAAAGCCTTCGCAGCACGTAGGGGCAGAGCCGTTGCTTTGTGGCCCCGGCTGTTGGTTAGGGAGATGTCTGGCCTCCTCAAAAGAAGCAAGCAGGGACAGCTCACTGTCTGGTGCTCTGCTCCCCTGAAGCTCTTAAGCCACAGCTTTGGGGCTGCAGGAACTAGGGAAGGCTGGCTTTAGGCTTGTGCACCTCCTCGGGCTAGTTTCAGGTTAAAGCTGTTGTACAGGGGGCAAGCAGTTTGCTTCTGGGTTTCTGCCCCTCACATTGCTCTTCTCCTGGGTCCCCACATGTAGGCGAGAGATTTCACAAATCCAAATGCCGAGGGCTAGCGGGGCGGGCTTTTCTGTTGGCTAGCTGAGTGTCGTGCTTTGAAATCTGGATGCTGCATCTGAACTGGATCAGCCATCAGATCCTGCTAGACCTGAAGCAAGCATTTAGCAAGTCCTCTGTCTAACCCTGTGCAGTAGAGGCAGCTTTGGCTTGGGAGAGCCCCCAGGCTGGGGTTAGAGAAAGGGTGGGATTGTCGCTGGCAACAAAAATGCAGTTTCCAGGGCTGCTTGAGCAAAGCCTGCACGTTGACCAGAGCCAGGACCATCCCAGACGGACGCACGTTCAGTCAGTGCCGCAGTGGCACGGGCAGGCGGGGAGGACCGGCATGCAGGTCCTGCTCAGCAACGTGGTGCTTTAGCGTAGCAGATCCGAGCTGACCTGCCCGGGGCTCCCGCAGTGTCGGAGCTCTGCCGAAATTGCCCCAGCCACCGCTGCGCTGCAGGCTCTGGGGGTCATTTTCCAAGTCGAGCTAATCCCGCTTGCAGCATGGTGTGCCTCTCATTTGCTTCTGGTACGTCGCCTGGTTCATTTGCAATCTCACCCTCTCTCTAGGCGCCATTCACCAGTAACCGCCCTCCATAACCGTGTGTTTTCTCTTAGCATGTCCCACTAATCTCTGTGCCACGGAGGCCATTCTCCCGCTGCCCACGTCTCCTTTGCCTGAGCATCGCACCCTTTCTGTACGCCAGATGCCCGCCACCTCCCTCCCGCCCGTGTCCGACGCTGTCTGTCTTTTGTCTCTCCCAGAGTCTGAAGGAAGGCCTGACTGTGCAAGAACGCCTGAAGCTTTTTGAATCCAGGGACTTGAAGAAAGACTAGTTCTCCCCGCTCCGCTTGACCACGCGCACCTCCCAGCTTGAGGCAGCACAGCACCAGCACCGTTTGTCTCTCGTTCCTTACGACTGTCCTCGCTGTCGTTCGTCTTGACCCCCCCGCCGGGACCCGGCGCCGCGGTGGCGGTGCCCCCCGCCGCCCCCTCGCCTCCCCAGCTCCTTTCCCTGCTTGTGAGACGCTCCAGAGACTGAGAGGGAGAGGAAGGGATCGGGGTGGGGGTTTTTTTCCCCCTCTCTTCAGCGCTTTGTAGGAGAATCCTTCCTTTACTGTAAACCATTACACTAAGTGTCAGTATTAAGGCTCAGTAGCCTGTTAATAAGCTAGCTCTGTCGTACCAACCGTTTTGGTATGCAAGCAGGGCCTGGGTGGTATCTGCCATACCTAGCTCTCACTGCTGTCAAGAGACCCAGTGCTCAGAGCACACCAGGAGCCTAATCTAACCATTGATCTCGATTGCATTACTTGCACCTACAAGGGGGGGAAAGCCTGGGGGAAGCTGTCGGGGAGCGCAAGTCCGTGCCGGCGTACGCAGCCTGGAGGTACAACACTGACATCTCGCTGGAGAAGGATGCAAGAAATGATTCTCGTGCCCCGTGACTGTGCCGTATCCTGAATGTAGGCAATACCGAAGCCCAGCGAGCTTTGGTGGCTGCCCAGGTGGTTATGGATAGGGAGCTGCAGATACTCACGTGCACCGTCGAGTCCGCCCCATCGGCGTGTCTTTGCCTCCCGTCTCGCTGGTGGTCGGAGTCGGTGTTTCGGGGGCCGAGCTGTAAGATCACTTTCTTGCCTCTGTTAGATCAAGCCCAGCACTCTCTTTTTTTTGCTGTTACTCCCTTCCTCTCATTGAGTCCCGTGTATCCCAGGGTCTGTGCGCATGTGAAACTCCCTTTTCCTAGTCAAAGGAAAGTAGAGTAGAAAGTAGAGCCAATATTGACTGAAAATGCACAGTGCTCAATGCATATAATGCTCCTTTTTTATCAGCTTCTTGAATTCAACTCTTCTTGTCAGCAGGGCAGCTCCTATTTTAATTCTTTAATCTTTTCCTGAAATAAAAATCTCAAAACCAGTATGTGCTTCAGACCTTCTCAGTCCTAATAGCTTTTGTATTTAAAGCATACAATTTAGCACCGTGAAGCCGATAAACAGATACAAACTAAAAGTGAGTTGAGGGAGCTGGTAGCACTAGATACAGCACACGGCCAGCCGAGCAGAGGCTGTCTTCCTAGAAGAAGCTTACGCTGCTTTGCAGCGGGGCTGCCCAGGCACGGTGGCTTCATCCTGGGCTAAATTTCAAGATGCCACCTGTAAAGACCCCAGGTCCTGCCTCACCGATCGCCCTGGCCGGGAGCAGGGCTGGAGCAGCGCTCTGTCATGTTGGCTTCCCAGCCCCGTTCTCGCCGAGCGACCCGCATCACATCGGGCTGGGCTGTTCAAGATACGCCCTGGCCTTCACGTGGAGCAAAGCTTTCTCTTGTCTTTCGGGCCCTTAACACGTGGTGGAAGCAGGCAGCTCTGTGTGCTTTCATGGCTGATTTGGGGTCCGTTAGGCGGGCGGTACAAGTGCAGCCGTCAAGAGCAAATTCTGGCTGCAGGTCTGAAGCGGTGAGCACCGCGGGGCTGGTGACAGCCATCTCCAATCCTGCCAGGTTGGACCGCGGTGGCTGCCGGAGAGTTCGCCCTCATCCTCCCGCTTGGAGCAGCAAGTCTCTTGTTTCAGCCACCAGACCCTCAGCAGGAGATGGAGTCATCTAACCATGGCATGAATCGGGCTCTGGTCCAGCTTGTGTGGCCTTGCCATGGCCAAGTGCTCGGCTTGACACCTCCCGGGGTACTCATGGCAGCGCTCCGGTTGTGCCCATAGGAGCCCCACTTGTCCCCAGCCAAGATGCCGGGGCCGTCCGGTGGGCAGAGCATGTATGGGGATGCTCTCCCACTGTGATGCTCTGTAATCAGGGTGTACATGGAAGTCCTGGAGCTAGGAGCAGGGTAGGAAAGATGCTCAACCACTTGGATACGAAGGCTTTTCCCTCGTCAGCAGGCACGTGCCCTTTAAGATGTTTTGATGTGCAGCCACTTGCCTAATCTGAGCTCACCATCGCGCTTTCCATAACCTGAGCGTTGGACGACCCAGGAGCCTTCCCAGCCGTGATGCACCTGGACTGCCTCTCCGATCAGCCATTCCCGGGAATCTCTGTGCTGCTCCTTGCGTTGTGTTTGCTTTCACCCATCAGTCAGCAGCTGCCTTAGTCCTCCTCCCGTCCCACCGTGGAGGAACGTGGCCTGTGCACCCAAATCAGCTTGCCATCACCTTCTCGCCTGCATGATGGGAGTCCAAACTGGGGAGCCCCAAAGTGGAAATGGGCACCTTAGGGCTGTTTTGGGGCTGTGGAAATAACTGCACTCACCACGCTGAGCTAGCTAATGGCCATCTGAAGCAGACTGTTGATGATAAACCCATGTATGTCGGTAACACTTAGCAGTGGCTTTTTAGAGCCATGGCATGGGGTCCTGCTTCCCTTCCAGCTGAGGAGATCCAGATGCAGCTCTCCCTGGTTGTAGCACTTCCCAAATTCAGCCTTCTCCAGGTCAAGTGTGCATGCAGTGTACTTAGAAGGCCACTTTTGGAAGAAGAGGGTCCTTTCTCACTAGTCGTGTGCGGGATTTCTCTCTTTCCCTGCCGGCATCTTGCACTTGACTGAAGTGAGAGGTCTGGGTCTCTGGTATAACCTCACAGTTGGGTGAAGGGTGCGTGTTCAGGTCCCCATGCTCACCGCAGCTGGGAACGTGACACTTCAGTGGCATCTACGAGCAGTTAAAGGCAGTCTTTAAGTTAAAGCAGGGACACCAACGCCTGCCAAGCAGGGTAGACTGCAGGACCAGCAGAGATGTCAGTGCTGTGGCCCAGGTTCATTTAAATTCGGGCTATTACTTGGGTGGGAAGGTGACTCCATCCACTGTGTTTTGTATATTGTATACGCCTTTCTGACCGTGTCAGGAGGTGGTCGCCTGGCCCAGGTGCCTGGCTTGGTCCCATCCAAAGTCATCTGTCCAGCTCTCAGCAGGGATAACCTTTACACTTCATCCCTGGCTGCTCCGGGTCCGTGCTGAGCTCTGCTCTCTAGCAGCTGTGATCTCCTGGCAGAGACCTTGGGACACACCATTAGGACGGCACGTAGGCCTTGTCATTGTCATTGCTCTTCCCTTACAAGATGTCACTGGTTCCAGGAGGACACCCTCCTCCTCCTCTTCTCTCAAGACATATGGTAGGACTTTGTCCTTTTTATTCAACTGAGCAGAACATGCGCTGGTCTCCTTCTCACCATGTGGACCCTGACCTTTCTTACGTCCCCTAGCAAATCTTGCTTTTTCTTTGCATACTTCATTTGCTCAGGAGCACTTATTTTAAGCGTGAGGACTAGAAGTTATGTACCTTGCTACTTGCATTGGCACACGGTGGTGTAGAGAACGCAAGACGGACCCTTTCTGATACAGGATCATGCCACTGAGCATCTTGAGGCTCCCCACAGAGGGATGTTCTCTGCTGTACGCTTGCTCATACCAAGAAATCCTCTCTTGCAGCTTAGTGTCCTGCCTGGGACTAGGTATTGAGCCTGACAAGTAAGAGCCCTTGATTTCTTTGCCAGTGCTCCTGCTTCGAGCCTTGTTTTCTTAACATAGAGAACAGCTGGGTAAGTGCAGGGCACACACAGAGTGATCAGGTGGGGATCATCCCCAGTTTTTGACTCAGCATGTGTAAACACATTAATAGGATTTTTTTTTTAAAAAAGGAATGAGGATGGGCAGAAGGGCACTGCAGCGTGTTGGCAAAGGTGGCAGCACTTTGGTGGTGGATAGTGCAGGAAGGCAGAAGAAGGTGCAAGAAAAATGCAGTGGCACAGGGAGCCGTGCAAAGCATATGGGTACTGAAGACAAGGAGGGTTCAGAGATGTGCTTTCTGCTTGTGCTTGAGCCCTAAATTGCCCTGTGAAGAGAGGTTGTGGGGGGAGCATTCTTATTTATACACATCTAAAATATACTGATGTTTAGTGTGTGTGTGGGAGTCACCCAAGAACACTTGGACAGCTCTTGCTCCTTTCCCATAGACATGCCCATACACTAAGCAAGAGATCATATATAACGTCTGGGCCACTCGTGTCAATTCTTCACCCGAGGCAACGCACACGGTGTTTTGCATCTCTCCGGTGAGGCACTGCCAGGGATCCAGCACCAGCTGGAATGAAGCTGCATTTTGTTCTCCTCTCTTTCCTCTAGTTTGCTTTTACCTTATTGTACAGAAAACGTCAGTCCTCGCATCACCCCTCCTCCCCTTTTACGGACTCCCTGAAACAGCTGTAGAAGGATTTGAATTGAGGTTTGCTAGGACTTCTGTAGGAACAGGATCAGACCTGGGGCATCAGCTGCTCAGAGGTTTGCTGTTGGGGAGCTTTTATTTAATACATATGGGCCAGCTTCTCTGGACCTTCAAATAGCTGAGAAAAGCAAAACAGGCAGGTTTGCTGGGAAAAAAACCCTGGCACTAACTACAGGTATAGCTGAAATAAAATGTGTTAGATGGCAGGAGGACAGCCGCAGGGAATACAGCAATGCCTAACAAGCCTCATCAATTAATCTTACTGCTGAATTTCATGGGTTTAAAATACTTATCGCTAACCAAAGGGGTGTTTTATGAACATGGTGGTGGTCTCGTATGCTGTAGCTTGTAGGAGCAGCCATCTTCCACTGGGGAGTTAGGCTCCTTGGAAAATTAAAACAGAGAACCTGGCTCTGCTGTACAGAAGGTGCATCAGGGGCTGAGCCGCGACTTCTTGGCATCATCAGGACCAACCTCACCCTTTGAGGCAGCACTTCAGCAGGTGGGAACGCTGTATACGATGTCTTACGGCGGTAGCTCTGTGTTCTGGTGGTCACAAAGAAGAGGAGGAGGAGGAAGAGGGAAGATGCTGTGGTATGCAGACAGCTGTTCGTAACTACTGCTGCAGGCTGTGCTCCAGGCTTTGGGTTCTGCTCTGCTTGTATCTAAGCAAGAGGCAGTACATTACCTGCCTTTACACTAAAGAAAGAGAGAGAACCTGCAGCACCAATAAACAGCTGAAAACTGAAATATCTCTGCAGAGAACAGTACTTTGGGGGGGGGGGAGAAAGCCAGCTGGAAAGCCTTTTACTGATAGCAATGCTCCTTAGTTATCCTATTGCTTCTTCCTGCTCCAGGCTTCACCCATCTTTCAACATAAATCACTGGCTATTTAAATTAGAAAGTGTGTGGAGAGGGAGGGAAAAAATACAAGGAGGAGAGGGCAAGCTCCCTGCGTGCTCCGGAGGCTTTCGAAGTCCAGCTGCATCGTCCTGCTGCCCAGCGCGGTAGCTTGGCATGACCCTGGCCACGGGCTTCGCCTTTTGGTGTGGTCCTGGTGCCTGCTGTGCACAGCGGAGAGAGACCTTGTAGGTATACTGCTTCAGGTGCTCGCCAGGGCACCGTATATACGCTGCGTGACACGTGAAATGCAAGCTGCTGCGTTTTACACAGTTCGACACTATTGATAGTACTGAAATGTGAGGTCTAGGAAAAGTCAAGTGCAATGAAGGTGCAGACACAGACGCCTTCTAATTGGCTCCAAGTAATTTTTTGTTTTCCTGCGTAAAAATTTTCGTACCATTTGCACCGTTTCCTCCAAGTCCTTCTTTAAATGTGACCTTTTCTTTGCTCACATATAAAAAAAAAGAAGCAAATTGTGTTCATTTGCTTCAAAACTAGAATTGTGTGCTGACTTGCAAACCAGAAGTCTTTTTTTTTTTCTGTAACAGAGGTGGACTGGACTGCATTAATAGTGCTGCTCCCAGCATTGTAAAATCTCTCTTTTATACCAACTCTATACGTGATTGCACTTCCACTAGACCTTTGCATTTTTTTCATGGTCGGATGCAGTACTTCTTAGTTTGTTGTGAACACTTAAGCACATGCACGCTTGGTGTAGCTTGCCTTTCCTCTGTAATTTTTTTCCATTTTTGTAGAAAAAAAAGCTTTGTTATTCTTCTCTTTTAAAAAAAGTAATTTAAAACCTGTATAGTATTCAAAGCACGCAATGTAAATATTTATTACTCAGAAATTAGTGGAGGGTTCTCCTTTGTGACTAAGTTGTGGTTTTGATTTTTAAATCTTGTTCTAACACAGACGTCCCATGCGCGGATTGGGAGAAGAGCGCCGAGTGTAATGTGTCCAACCCACTCCCTCTGCCCTGATAAACTGTTTTGTTTGGTTTTGATGACTGTTATAAATATCTTTTCAAACCTTTTCTGCTGACCTGTACCTTTAGTTTTGAAGATACCTGTCCAAAGATTGTGTATAGTCTGTTTGAGAACTGTAACCTTACTGCGCTATAAACTTGGGGTTGGTTTTTTCCATTCAGAGAACTCAGTAATCTTGTATTCGATAGTGGCATTAACACCATGCACGTGCAAACTGTTGTTATACAGCGCAGCAGCAGCTACTCGGTTGCAGTGAGCGCAGCGAGCCCCTGGGTCTGGGAGGCACTGGTGTAATGCTGTAACTCGCTTGCACCGCACATTCAAGATGCTCTTGGACTTTACAAGAGACCGAGAGACCCCGCTGCACAGACACGCATCCTACAGCAGCACGGACGTGTACTGTAACTTACGGTATGTAAGTTTAAACATAACTTTCAGTACAACGTAGTTACTACTGAGTTGTACTTATGTGATCCTGTGGCACAAACCATTTCTTACAAGAGGATGCAAATGTACTGATGCAGGAACAGGGAGCACCAGGCTGGAAACAAGGCAGGCATCAGCCCTGCCTCAGTTTGAGACTACTAAAAGGAACCGAGGGTGTGGGATTTACTAGCAGAAACCTGATGAGCTGGACAAGTTGGTACCAACTGAACTAAGCCAGCTGGCCATGAACTCGTAAATAATGAGTGCAATTACAAGTATTTTCTTCATGCTTTCTTCACATGCTGCCTGTGTGCAGGATTGACAAGAACACTCACTCTTTGTTCTAAACTAGAGACAGCAAAGTACATTGTAAAATACTAAAGGCTATGGTAAGTAGAAAGCAGATATGAATGTGCAGTCTTTGATCTGTGTCCACCCTCCTGGAGTTCTGGATGACTTGGGAGATTTTAAAGAATCATTTATTTGAAAGGATGAAGTTTTGGAGAGAGAGAAGGAATCTCTGCAAGTCTGTGGGTAGTATCTGAAATGGCACTGGCCATTCAGGTGCTAACGGTCAGTCTTCCTCCATTGTCCTAACAAGAACAGAAAGCTTGCCTTAGTTCTGTCTGAGCACATCTTTAACTGACAACTGACCCATAACCGAAGAGTACTCGTTCTGCATTAAAACCACGCACGCACCATGTTCTTACCACGTGTACTCTGCCAACGACCCAAAGGAACTGTGAGTAATGAGGATCCAAGAGTAACTTCCCAGTTTCTGCGACGACGGAACGCAGCAGCCAGCCCTCCGCCTCCGACCTGTGGATGTGGCCGAGGGGAAAAGCGGCGGTGGAGCAGGGAGAGCGGTACCCAGGCAGCACTGGGATGCTGCAGCCTCACGGCTACTGGAAATCCCTGCGGCTCAAACCCAGGAATGGTCACAGCGGGACAGTGGGGTGGGAGGAGGAAGCACAGTTGTCCTCAAGCCCTGTCCATCCATAGGGCAGAACAGCCTCTTCTAAGAGGCATTTTCCACACGGATTAGTCCGGGAAATAATGTCTCGCGCGTGATATTTTCCCTCTGCAAAGGGGAATGGGTGTTGGAGGCTCCAGTTTCTCCGTATGTGTGAGTTCCTCTGTCCTTCCCTTCTCCCTTCCACTCCAGTTTGTTTCAATGCTTTTTTAAGAGCCACTGTTCCCAATCAATCAACTGCTCACCGTAATAGAAATGTCACTTTTTCTCACAGTATTTATTCCTTACAAAATCTCATGTGACATGCTAGGTTCCCATGGATGTAGCTGATCATTTTTATTTTGTAAATATAATTACCTAACTTTACATTAACTATATCGTAATAAACTATTTTTGCACCACCCTTTGCATGCTGTGTAGTGAGGCGTTTCTTTCAAAAAGGACACTACTACGGGAAGAACGGAGCAGAGGCCAGAGCCTGAAAACGAGTGAGCTGTTTGCTTTTGTAGTCACACTTGACAAAGAAAATGCAACAGGTAGCATTTTAATAGCAACATCATCTTTAAAGTAGTGTAAATCTAATGCTGCTGAACAGGATTTACTAGGGAATGACCTTCCTCAGCTTCTTCCATAGTTGCTACACCACAGATGATAACAGTAATGCTTTTTCCCCCAGACCCATGCCAACTTTCTCAAACAGAACAGATCAAATCTGCAATCTGTTGGTTACTCCATGTATCCTAAATAACACCTAAGGATCTACAGGAATTTTTAATGATTTGGCTCTTTGGAACAACCAACCCACAAGGACTGTCTGGAGTGCAAAAACCAGAAGATGATGTTGAGCTTTTCTGTGAAAGTAGTTTATTTAATAGTGCCAGTCCCAGCACTACTGTATCAAGCAAAACTGGTAACAAAATGTTAAGACCTTTTTTAATTTTGAGGTATTTTGAGGCACTTTATATTTGGTATAAAGTAATTCTTACACAGACGCTATTTAGAGTTTTGAAATTCTTAAGTTTACAGCCATCTGTGTTCCACCCTAAGCTGTAGGGACAGAGATCTTTCTTACCTTCCTCCCTCTTCCTCTTCACTCACTGTCCCCCACCCTGCTGCTGCCAAGACAGGTGGCCAAAGTCACCGAACCAGACCAGGACACGATGTCCCGCCACCTGAATGAATCGGGGTTTCCCTCCACTGCTCCACTCTGAAGTCAGTGACCAAACTCCAGCCATGTCTGCTCTCAAGACAAGACCAACTGATCCCAAAGAACTGTTTCTCCCGTTTCTTTCCAGATTTCCCTACACTTGCTTGCTGGAAGATGAGCTGTCATTAGGATCTGTTCTCATGCTTTTATGCTGGAGCTCTGCTAATCTTAAACCAAAGGAAACGTGTACACAATCAAAACATACTTCTAATTTCTGCCTTCGTATTTCCCACAAATTTCCAACAGTTAATGCCAACAAGAAACATAACTAAGGTGCTTAATGTCTCTATCCAAACTCTAGCTTTGCTGCAGCCCTCTTAACTCTTCTTTAGAGTTACTGATGTAGAGGAACCAATGGGCTACCATTCCATTCTGCAGTATCCCAAGTTGGAAAACGTCCATTTCACCGTTGAAACACCTACCCAGCACCATATGAACACACCTTGTCTGCACCAGGGCATGGCAACGAGCCTGCCCATAGTTTTAAGCTCTATGAATGCAGTCCTATCACAGCTATCCTCACAAAATGACTCACTGAACAGCTGGGTCATTCCCTCTAGCATGGGAACGACCCACAGCAAGGAACCTGCGGCACTTTAGGGTAGAGCGCACTTTGCTTCTCTGGAGGAGCTTACCTAAATTACACCCAGATGGATAATACAGTGATGTCTATACATAATAATAAAGTCCATGAATACTATCTGTTGAGTACTCCACCAGCCCTGTGAGGCAGCTTAATCATTTGTCGTCTTTGGAAAAAAATCTGTAGTTGATGGGATTGTACTCTTCCCAAATCCTTTCAAACTCATCCAGAAAAGGCTTCACGTACTCGGCGTCCTCCACGACCAGCACGTTCTCCCGGTTGTTCTGGATAGCTTGGGTGGTCCAGTTGAGGGAGCCTGTGATGAGCATCCTCCTGTCCACGACAGCAAACTTGTGGTGCATGTAACCGTTCTCCTGGTCATGGCGCACCTGGATCCCTACAAAGACACAACCAGGCCTTTCAGCGGCAACCGAAGCTGTCACCCAGGCCGCAGCCACCCCGAGCGCCGTGCCCTGCCCCGCACAGGCCCCTCGCCGAGGCGAGGCCGCCTCACCGGCGTGCCGGAGGAGGCCGATCTGGGAGCCCGGGAGCCCCATGTACTGCGCATCCGTGACGACGCGGACGCGAACGCCGCGGCGGTGAAGGAGCTGGACGGCGCGGCCCAGCTGTGGGCTGGAGAAGGCGAAGAGGCAGATCTCGAGGGAGCGGCGGGCGGAGAGAAGATGGCGCAGGAGGCGGCTGAGGGAGCTGTCGACCCGCGGCAGCGGGCAAGGGCAGGGCCGGGCCGTCGTTCCGAGCCCCGCCGCCTCGCCCAGCAACGCTTCGGTGCAGCTGGGCCGTGAGGGGAAGAAGAGCACCTCGCGTACCGGGGGACGCCGCCGCCGCCGCCAAGCCGCCAGCGCCAGGGCCAGCGCCGCCGCCGCCGCCGCCGCCGCCAGCGCCAGGCCGGCCCGCCGCGGCTGCCGCGCGCCCGCCGCCCACATGCCGCCGGCCGCCGCCCCCGCTGCCGGCCCGGCGCATGCGCAGTCGCTCCGAGCAGGCGAGCGCGTTTATGGCGGGAAGTTTCCTGAGGGAAACCGCCGCCGCCGGGTGTCGAACGGCCCCCGAGCCGACCGCCCTCTCGGTTGGGGGGGGGGGGGGGGGGGGCTTGGGCTGCTTCGGGGTGGGGGGGGGGAAAGGTGGCTGGGTGCTTCTGGATGCACCGAGGAGCTGCTCCAGACCAGGCTGCAGCTGACTCTAACCCTTCCCCAAACACCAGCCGGCTCCGCTGCATCTACTCAAGGGATCCTTTAAGCCGGATCCTGCCTGGCTGAGGGGACACGGGGGTGGCAGAATTAAGGCAAAAAGGCTTTGGCTCTAAGTGCAGCCCAACCAGCGACCCTGGGTCTCCGCTCCGTCAGCCTGCAGCTGCGGCGCTCACCGCTCCCACCTCCCTCCCAGGTATACGCTGCTCGGCCACGCAGAAAAGGCAATCACGCCAGAATAAAGAGAGATCCTGCTTTAATCAGTTTGTCTTTAAGGCGTACCGTTTAGAGGGAAGGAGGGTGGTGAAAGATGGCTGCAGACAGGCTTTTTTGTTAATTAAGTAGTGCTAAGAGGAGCGTGCACATTCCAGCTATCACCGACGGCAAAAGGAGCGCCTGCAGCCTAATCTGCGAGCTGCGGGAACTTGCCCAGACAGTTATTTGGTAATCCCACGTATAGATCTGTTCTGGCAGGCAAGCACATCTGGTTTTAGGCTACGCAGGAGCCCTGGGTTCACAGACTTCAGCAACTCTCCCCCTTCTTTCCTGTGGGTATTTTACACGTGTTAAGTTAGTGGTTTCCTTGACCTGGCTCAAAAACTATACATTACCCAGAGCCTGGCTGTCTGTGACACAGCCCTGTTTTGGACCAGAATACTGCGTACAACTGACCGCTCACACAGGCACATGGAAGAAGAGGGTGAAGCCTCAAGCTTGACCTTGCGATCACTGTTTTGGAAGAAACCACACCTCTGTTCAGAAACACGGGCTTTGCTAACGGGTGCTTATGCACCAACTGCGGGTCAGATAGACACTAGGTTTTAATGTTAGGATTGCTTGGGAGAGCTATTCTTAAACAGAAACAGTTCAGCAGTCAAGAAGGTCTAAATGCCAAATAATGTCTTACCTGTTGTGTTACACAGCTCTGAATTGGACCAGAATAGCTTTCCAGTAGAAGAATGAAGAGCACCAGATCACGTACAAGGTAGCCACAAGACCAAGCACCGACCTAGCACTGGAAATTCTGATTTACTAGTCCATGCTTTTCTAATTACTTCTGTCACTTTTATCCCACTGGCAGTGGGCTTTGTTCTTCCCTCATGACTAGCACCCAGCACAGAGGAAGCAAGATGCATATATTATTCAAAGCTTCCTTTCCTGTGGACAGAGCTTGAGCACCTCTTTTGTCTCATGTTTCCTTACTGACAAGTTGGGAAATGCAAGCCTTTTTGCAAACCCTGAAATTAAATAAGTGGTTAGTTTTTGAAGTAACAGAGTAACGCCTTTTTCCAAGCATCTGTTTGCAGTTTGAATATCCTGCAGTTGTTTATGTCCAGTCAAGCATTTTCAATTAACGTATCTGAGCATCTCTTGCTCCATATGTACAAGAAACTAATACATACAAAGTTAAGAGGAAAAGACCTGTTAAATTCTGTAAATTAGATCAAGGCTAAGATGCAGGAATTACCTTGTGGATCAACTGCTGCTTCCCCCACCCCAACACACACGCACACTGAAAATCAACACAAAACTAGGCTTTGTCCATTTTACAAAAATAGCTCTTAATGAGATTTAATGCCTGTCGCCATTTTACAGATGTTCCAGACAAAAATCAACCTGCATATTTTATATATAAGAACAGAACTCATGACAAGTTGGAACATCCCCTCTGAGCTTGAGTCTTGTTTGAATGAGTGTAGAAGGTCACCTGGTAAAACCTGCCTCTAGTTTGTTAAAAATGTCTATAGTAACGTCAAGTTTTCCCAATAATGATCCAGAAAAAAAAAAAAAAAAGACAAAAAGACTTCACAACAGAAACAGTAATTCCTTACAATACAGATAAGGAATATCTGTTTAGGTAATTAAAAAAATGCACCAATGTTTCCATGAACTATTAAGCAAAAATGGCTAGTCTAGAGTTATATAAGAAGGGAGCACCTACAGGTTGGATCTTTTCTGCTTAATTTAATTACAAAGCTAGAAAACTATTTCTGAAGACAGAGGAACACCAGCAACCTTATCCTGGTGAGGTTATCTTCATTACCTGGAAGTTTTGCAACCACAGGCAAAACAAGGCGAGTATTTTACCCTCTAGAGAGGCAAGCAGGCTGCATTTTGAGACTTCTTATATTACGATTCTCCCTCCCAGACAAGATTTCCAAAGCAAATGCTGAAACTGTTTCAAGTTAAGATATAAATAAATAAAGTGGAGTGACAGGACTCTGATAGGATATCCTGACTTATGCTACAGCAGAAAATAGTCTCTTCTTAAATCCGAGCATAAAGTGGTTCGAAGTAATTTACATGTGAGCCATACCCTGTGACGTGCCACTTATTTTTGGTTCTTCTCTTGCACATTTAGGAGTTTTATGTGGGATTCGGAGAGATTAACTATATCCACTCTCAGGAGTTCTGGACGTTGTCACAGATATCCAAGTCTTGCCAATGAAATCTAAAACCGAGGTCTACTGCCACACCATAATGCTTAATGATGACAGTAGGGTATCTTAATTAATTCCCGCTGATTCTTTGAGTGTTGCTGTATTTTAGTCTTGAGTGCGGAGGTCTAGATTTAGAGCTGAGTTTCAGGACAGACAGCAGCATTATTTATTAGCACTTATTAATCCAGTCTCACAGCAATTAGAAGAGACTTGAGTCACTCTTCAAGTTAGTTTGAGGACCAGAAGAATAGTGATGAAGTTTCACTATCCACCTAATGCACATGCTGCAGGCTCAGCAGTGGTAACTCAGGGTTCCCTGCGATTATCTGAAGGCAGCAAGTGAGGTTGGGCACCCTTTAGTTCCGGGACTCTGAGGATGTTGGGCTGCGAACTGTTGACATCAGGTGGGACTTGTATGTCTTGCTCAGGCCAGTCATCCAGAACTTGAGAAGCTTGACGTTGTCCTCCTCTGCAGCTCCCAGAATGCTCAGCAGTTTTTGGGTATCCTCCTTGGGTCTGCTGTCCACTTTAGTGAATTTAAAGAGGACCTTCACTTTACTGCAGAAACAAGAAACTCCTGTCACTACTCCAACAGACTTGCATGCATCAAACAGGAGTGAGCAATAACTGTAGCTTCTCTTGGTACCTACTGCAACTAAATGTTAATAAAAGCTTCAAACAATATTCCATGGAACCTACTCTCATGCTTTGAATGAAGAAGGTGCGGGGAAGAAGAGTAGAAGAAAAGGGGGGATTAGTTAGGGGGATTACTCATTTTCAGCAGTAATACGCATAGTTTTAGTTTGTTTTTTCATTCTAGCGGGAAGTAAAACAATTAATTGTGACAACTGAGAATCTCCCTGGGAGACACACCTAGTGCCTATCTGGCCTTCAGGTAAATTCACAAAATTGTAATGTTCCATGAATTATTTTACACGACTATCTGGTCTTCCTTTATAACTACTTGCACCTTTGAAATGTAGTGCCTGAAGGTGCAAGCATGACATCTGTTTGGCATGTTATCTGTACCGGAATATAGCGCGCATTGACAGGCATAGATGTATTTGCATACTTAATCCTCATAATGTATGTAAGGCAGACAAGTATTGTCATGTAGGTAACCTACAGATGTGTGAACTGAAGCATAAAGGTTAAGAACTGCTGAAAGCCAAAAAGAGAGCTAGGACTACAGTAGAAGGACTTTGATATTCTTAGCTCCCAACAGCAAAGCCAACTACTGTCAATACTACAGCAGAAGTTACCTGACTACAAGTTTGTCCTGTACTCTGCTGTAATCGTTCCAGGATTAGTGCCAAAGCTGTTTTCTCTGAAAGCAATGTAGTTGTACTTACTTCATCCATTCCTCCTTCAGGCAAACAAGGCACTGATCCACAACATCTACAGAAAGGTTCTGGTTGGTCAGGGCAGCTTCGATCTTGTTCAAGATTGTTGGGCCAACTACAAGATCAGGAAGAGGGGAAAATGGGTGAGAAAGAGGACACACATGTTATAGGTTACCCGCTCACACCCTTACTAGTAATTGTTAGCAAGGACTAGTCCATTTATTCTGTGACCTGGGCCTGAATACCTGCTGGAATTACAGACAAGAACACACATTTGTTCTACCTCTTACTCTGTTCAAGAGCACTAGCCTTCACTCATGTTTCATAGTACTTTGGTCTGGTGCACTAATGCAGCTTCCTCTATATGCAGAAAGCTACACTATTAGTAACAGCACAGCCAATTTCAACACAGAATTTGGCTTGATTAGTCACAGACAATAATATTCGAGTCAGGAAGAAACCTACCTATTCTACAAGGTGAAAAAATATACCCCCCAGTGGCCTGCCTTGATTTAATTTCGATGGAAGAGGAGCTAAAGACCATCCCACTAGAAAAACACCTGACCCAAGAAGCAACATGGAATTTTGTGAAGGATCCTGGGATCTGCACACAGGTTCAGGGGCCTTTGTTTTCTTCAGACCCACTTTTAAACTGAAGTTGTTTAGATTTTGTTGTTTCTAGTCCCATATCAAAAGCTCACTAAACAATGCAAAGTTATGAAAAATCTTCATGCCTTGTACAACATACATTCAGATATATAAAAATATAAAACCTCAACTTCAAAGTCTCCACTTACTCTTGATTTAATGTTCCTCTTGTTAAGGGCAGTTCCAGGATATAGTATAAAAACAAACGGACAACCAACCCAAGGCATTCCTTTCCCGGACTGCTTTTTGGAATTCCCTAGGAGGCTATTTTCCCAGCAGTCCGTGGCCTAATAAGTTTGATGCTGTGGTGGAGAAAAGACCTTTCGGTGACTATTTTTGTCCAGAAGATTCTGGACATGCCACTGGTTGGATGGAAAGCAGACTACTGTAATTATACATGTGGGATCTACAACAGAAAGAACACTACAGAGAGAGTAAGTCTCTGCTTTGCATTGCACCTGTACGTTCAGAGGACAGAGCAGAAAGGATTAGTGACCTGCCAAGTGTTTTGAGACAGTCAATGAGGCCAATTCATCTAAATGAAGACTTCCCAGAAAATATGAGACTGATGGACCTGACTCAAATCACACCTAGGTGCAAGTGCTCAAGTCCTTGAACAAAGTAGGCCAAAAAAAAAAAAAAAAAAAGTCTAGGCATTTCTGTATCAGTCATGCTTGTCTATCAAGTGGAACACAGGAGATGAGTAATGTCACAGTCCTTATAAGCTAGACATACTCAAAATAAACACACAAGTATTCCAGGATAGAAAACATTCATTGTGGGTTACAGAAGAATCTCCCCATAATTGCTACTATACACATTACAGAATTCGTTACTCATTTCTGAAAATTAATAAGCAAAATGCTGATCTGGTAAAGCAAGCCCTTTATAATTAAACAGACCTCAAGTAACAGTAACCCAGTTCTACTCAGACTTCCTTAAGGGCCAGTACATGAACAGCATAAAAAACTAGTTAAAGATCAAGATGACCTTTTAACCTCAGTGATACAGGTTCTTTCTGCTTTCAAATCACCCACCTCGATCTGCTGCAACAGGGCTACCACTGGTGACAACAAACTCATACTTGTTGAGGGACTGCTCATCATCAAACAGAGTTGGGTAGAGACTGGACCGGGTAGCAGTGCGAACTTCCACAAGGACCGCAAACTCTAGAGCAACAAGAGCCCAAAAGAACATGAACTGTATGAGCCCAGATTTTAAAATACAGCTACACACCCTGCTCCGAGAAAGCACAGCTGTCAGCTTACAATATTTGGCCCAGCATTAATGTTTCCTCCACAGGCACCAGGACTGTCAGCTATAGTATGATCAGTGCTTAAAGCAGGTGTCACACCTTTCAACTACTGCGCAGGCAAGGGTATAGGGAAAAAAAAAAAATTAAGTGGTACAGGTTTTGGTTCATGCAGCATTGTTAGACTATCTGCCAATACTTAATTAAAAAAAAAAAAAATCATCTTGTGTCCTTTAACATAAGATGATAGGGAAAGAAGAGGGTTCTACAACAGGTTCTTACCAGATGATAATATGTGGGATGGGATTTGGACGTGTGGGCTAAGCCCTAGGAAGTTACACCGATACGCCTCTTCATACTGGTCACTGTAGGGGATGATCCGCACACAACCAACAGGCAGCATAGTCTAAAGAAGGAAGGAAACATGTCAAGAGAAACACTGGAGCTAAACCAGTAAAGTACCCTTTTCTCCCTGACTTCCAGGGCCAGTCAAGACTTGGAGAACTGCTCAGGCAGATGCTCCTGATTTTGGGGATCAGAAGTATCTTACTCAGCTTGAAAGACTACGCAGTTGCCGAGGACAACAAAGACATCCAAAGGTTGGGGGGTTTTTTAGGTTTGTTTTGGGTTGGTTTTTTTTTTGTTTGTCTCCCTGCCCCAAACCACATCATTTAACACACATTGTCCAAAAGATTACATGTCAGAGACAGCCTGGACTACTACAGAAATATATGTAAAAATATGCAGTCAGGAAACAAAGGAAAAGGTTTCTACCCGTAGCACATCAAAAGCAGACTGGACAAGATCCATGTCTCGAGCTTTCCAGATAACCTGGTTCCCCATCAGAACATGCCAAGCCAGCATGCGGAATGCTGACGCCCCCAGAACCTGGAGGGGAAAAAAAAAAAAAAAAAAAAAAAGAAAGAAACCAAAAACATTCTGCATTGATTATGAAACTTAGTGAAATGTCCAGTTTGCCCTGTGAAATACATGAGTGCCACCTAAGAAAATCGCTAGAACTGAGCAGCAGAAACAAACATGAAAATTTAGCAGGTCTTGTGCACAGAGTAATAGCTCCAAACCACAGCATCAAGATCAAGTATTTCTTTGACAGGTGCGAAAGGCATCTGACTGTCATGGCAAAGCGATATTCGCCCCCATCTCTGGTTTCAAGAACAAACAGCAGCAAAGTACCACTTTGCCAACATGCCTAATCAATGATCCAGTTCACTATCAAGCACATTAAGAGAACAACAGTTTCATTTCTAGGTTGCTCCAGATTCTTCAGTGCTCTGGCTAGACTGCATCAATCAGCCCACTTGTTGGCCAAATTAGCGGTTTTGTTAAGATGGACACAGGTCTGTTTGGAATGGGACCGAACAACTTCTATTAGATGACAACAACTTTCAGGCATTTCTCTGATCTGGGTTATGTTCACAATAGTGATTCAGGCACACAAGATGAAACAATGTTCTCACACAAGCCTCCAAAGGCACACACTTGCAATACAGTGATGTAGTTCAATAGCTTCAAGCATTCTAAATTGGGAGACAGTAGAGCAAAAAGAGGCTAAAGACGTAAAGCAGGTATTTGTCAGGAGTGTCCAGGAAAACAAGCTGGTGTGAAAACAGACTGCGGGTCAAATGCACTGAACCTTCCCCCTCAGTCAGGTAACTCGAAGCACTAGATAAAAACTAGATCTGTACACAACCATTTGTTTTGTTTGTCAAGGATTTTTTTCCCTCTGAAACACTTTTGGTTTAGGCAAATAATACTTGGCTTTGAAGGTGCTGCACAACCTCTGTATTAAACTACTGTCACTGCTCTTGGGAAGAGGAAAAGTGCAGCATTTGAGAGAAATCATATGATCCCATCCCACATGACCGATGATCACTAGAGGCCCATGTGATCTCAGAGGAAGGGAGCATCCTCAGAGATGCAGTTAACACCGTGCTACTAGCTGTGCAGGCACTGTGTTGAACACGGAACCAGCAAAGAAGTGCAGACTGCAGGAAATGAATGTATCTTTTCAAAAAACATTATCAGGAGAAAAGAGGTTGTTAGCTTGTGAATGCAGCATCAGAGTAACTGCTCCTCTCTTACCTGTCTCATATGCCTGAGAGAGCGAAAGACAGACAACCTTCTATGAGCTACATTCCAGCTATTGCAATCTGGCATCAGAGATGTTTCAGGTGAGCATTTAGATAGCTCCTGCCCTTCCACAACATCTGGCTGGGAAGAAGGCTTCTCTTCTTCCTCAGAACCATCCCAGCCTTCCGACTCTTCTTTCAGATCTAGCAAAAAAAGGCAGAGTGGTCATAAAAATTGCTGCTCTCTAGGAATGGGAACTGCCTTAAAAGTGCCTACACATGCTGCAGCCAATTGATTTTGGCTGTTTGTGGGAAGACAGAGTTCAGAACACAGTAGCTGAAAGTACTGTCATCACAGACACACCTGAAGTGTTAGTGAAGTTTATTAGTTCAGACATAAGATAACCACTGAAGGGTCAAGAAGGAATTTCATCTCCTACAGAACACAAAGTCACATCTTTTGACCAGCTACGTGTTCTATATCCTTGTTTTAAAGGTCATGGCCAAAGCTTTGAGGCAGGTTTTGTAGATTCTAGTCTAAATGGATTAATAAAATAATTCAATGCAAGAAAAAAATTATGGTCCTTTATATTACAGAAGTTTTGTAGAAAAAGGAGCAAGAAGTCCATATGTTGTGACTGCAAATTCTTCTGGCTGTAGAGATTCACTGGGAGGGACAACTCAGCCAGAAAGAACAATAAACATGATGATGCAACATTGCTACTCAAGTAACAAACACCACATGTGTGTGCAGAGAGCCTACGAGGCCAAGGGCCTTGATTTCACATTCATGTCAGAGTCATCTCCATATGGGAGAGTGCATCAGCTACTGCAGAGACTATCACTAGGGTAAAGTTGATGAGAGATGGCTGTGCTTATGATGCTGATGAAAAGACTTGGTGTTTTACTATCCAAAGCGTTCTCAGAGGGTTTTCCAGCTCTGGAAACGTCTATCTCACCTGCAAGTTTTTCCATCTGAACGAGGGTGTCTTCTGTTGGTGCTCCTTCCAGAAGCTTCTCTGTAAGTCGGCTACCGCAAGCTTTCAAAAGCCTGGAGACATCGAAAGAAAGAGAAATAGCGTTCATTAAGCCTGCTTGCTAGGTACAAAAAACTTGGTGCGATGAGGTCAACAAAAAATCCAACCACCAACCAATTTCTGTCTCCTTTCAACACATCGCTATGCTTTCCTTGGTGTGGTAACTATCAACACATCTTACAACCACTGCCACTCAAAGTCACCGAAAGGCCTACCATTTTGCAATTACTTTGTGCAACATACTTGTTCCCCATCCAAGTCACATGCCAGTGTTGCAACCCTCTCTGTGGCATCTTTCCAGGGAAGCTGGATGAGCAAGTCAGGCACTGGAGCAACTGGACTCCCACAGACATACTACTGTGCTAAATGGCTGCACCTCCCGCACCACCTGTTGCAATACACAGGCACTTCCAGGTGAACAACCACTGTATTCCAAGTGTGGATCCGACATACAACACACTGGGCGTAGGAGCATCTTTTCTTGCTTTCTTCCATACTTACTTTTATACTGCAAAGCCCTTCCATCTAGATAGACATGGCTTCCATTAGCAGCCACATTAGTAGGTTTACTTCACAGCAACAAGAAATTTTTGTTTGTCCTAAAGGCATCAACGGGCTGCTGTCTTTCTGTGCTTAGCTCCTTCCCATTCAGAGACTACTTAGCAAAGTCCAACTTACTACGTCAAGAAAAAATACCCAAACACTCAAATCACATTTCCACCCTTTCAGAATATGACAATATTCTCTTCATGACAGAGTTGTAGAAGCTAGATACACAAGTGGCATTACCAAGCAAAGGAAGTATGCAAACATGCCCACAAGTTTTCATCGTTGGTCAGTGACGTTAAGGAGCGGGCTGCATTGCCGTTCCGCTGGTGCAGGAAGGGAGTGAAGGCTGTGTTCATCCGCTGGGCACGCTGAGGGCACCCATACTGCTCTGCTTCAAACACCTACACCACAGAAGAGCAGTATAAGAGACTGAAAAAGATAAAATGCTTACCTAAAGCTGAGCCAAAAAACGCAACAAAAATACGAAGTGAAAAGGCAGCGTCACAGACCATCATCCAAAATACATTGTAAATTATGGGAAAAGAGAGGGAAGGGACATCTTATTCTTTGATTGAGTAAAATTATCATTAAGTAACACTTGTGCTCCAAAACCATTATCCTTCACAACTTTAGTCACTTAAATTTCTAACAGAGCTACTGTCTAGCAGCTAGGTCTGCGAAAAGTGTTATGAATGGCTTAAAATGAGAGAGGCACCCTTCTCTCCTACACCCCCCAATTCACACCATCCTCTTATCCCTTGTGTCAACCTTAATGACCACCCTGGCTGCAAAGAGCTGGATCAGCTTTTTGACTCAGCTGTAAATCAACTACCATAAAGTTTTACTAACGTTGAGTCAAATGGACTCTGTGCACTGACCTACCTTAAGTGCTTTGCCCTGAAGCTCATCAATGATGCCTCTGATTTTTCCCAACAAGAAAGGCCAGGAGTTGATGAGGTAAATCCGGTCCATCATGATAGTGATGATGCTGTACCAGCGCTGGAAACCTCGAGCCAGGCTGTCTTTGATAAAGAAGGTGTGGCTGAACACAAAACCATGCTGTTCATCTCCAAAAAAAATAGGGCCTTCACGTCCTGGGCAGACCTGAAGGGGAGGGACATATACACCAAAGTAGTTAAGCACATCATGCAGCTGAAACGATAATAAACTGAACAAAGCTTCCTGCTCTTTAACACATACTTGGTGAATAAAAAAAGCCTCTTTTAGGCTACTATCCAAAACCCAGGGTCAAACAGATCTCCAGAGGTACCCTACAAACACTACAAAAACATCAATTTAACTGTATTTTAAGAATTCAGCTCTATTCAACTACGATACCGTTAAGAATCCACAAGGGATTTTGCTGAACCTGACACATGATCAATCTGTAAGATTCTCCCTTCACTTCCATGAGATGCTGAATGTTAATGGTCTACAAAGATCAAGTACTTCTTGGCACTAAACAACAGATTCCAATGTTTTTACAAAAACAGTTTATCTTACAAAGAAAAACAATAAACACATAGGAGCAAAAAAAAGAAAGGGAAATTTTTGGTCTCACAAGCTGAGAGGAAGGAACCCCCAAGGTTATCAAAGATCAACCTTAAAAATTACCACCAGTCCCAGAATGAACAGACTTGTGTGTGTCTGTCTTTCCATCTCCATTCCCTCCTTGTTTCAGGCTGCACAGAGCAACCAGGATCAGCAAAGCACCATCTTGGATTTGAAACAATACATAAGGCCATAAACAGGTTTTCTCCCTGTACTCCCAAGGCAGTTACCTCACAGCTCAGACTGCGAACACAGGCCTGGCGCACGATGCTGAACAGCTGGGGGTGGTTTGGGTGTTGGTGACTGACGTACTTGATTGAAGTTTCTTTGTCGTGGCTGACATATCCAGGATGTCCTCCTGCAAGAGAGCGGCAACCCTGAAGATAGAAAAGCAAATCCAGCCATAAATGAGCATGCAGTTATCTAAGGTTTCCAAAGGACTCTGCATATTCCCTTCAAAACGTAGGGAAACGTTACTTACACAAATAGATAAGAACTCAAATACTTAGAAGACAAGAAATATGAGTCAGGGTCAGGATTTGAACCCAGCTCCTCACATAGAACTCTGTGCGATACACTTCCCCTACTCTTATGCTCATTTTTCACTATTTAATTTGATTGTGAACTTGGTGCTGGCTCTACAAGCGGTAAAATTTGGTTAACAGCAGCTGTGAAACCAACTGGCCTAATAAAACTGGCCATAACCTAAAGGAAAGTAAACAACAAATACCTCAGAACAAGTACTAATAGTAGACAAGTGTGAGAACAACAGAGAACATATATTTTCTCTATTGTTTTAATAGCTTTTGCATTTTTTTTTGTTTCCTAATCAATACTGCTCTTAAAATTACTATTAATAAACGACCAGACCTAATCTAACAAAGTAAGTGCTCTTCAAGGATGAGGAAAGTACTTCTCAGCCACAAGAGAATAACAGATCACAGGGCTTAAAGAGACCTCAAGACACCATCTTGTCAAGGTCTATACACTCCACAACGGTTCCTTCATCCTCTTGTCATAGATCATTACAGTTCATGAGGACTTAGAGGTCTTCTGGTACTAGCAGTCACATACAAAACAAGTGCACTTCACTTTTTTTTTTTTTTCTCTCTTAAACAATTCAATTTGCCTTAGAGATTCCAAGAGCCCTTTAGTTAAGCCAAGGACCACTGATGCCCGCACGCAGACCTTCACACTTGCCTCACACATGTCTGACTTCTTTGGCCCTGGGCTGCTGGAATCGGCGCTGGCACCTTCTGCTGGGCTGTGTGAGCGGATCCGGCTGCTCATCTGAATACCACCTTCCTCCTCCTCTGTCTGCTCATTCTGCCCAGAGATGTCCCCGCTGCTCGCGCCTTGGGGAAGCGGTGAATGTAGAACCTCAGTACAAAAGAGGGTGCGAGGACCGTGGAGCTCACAAAAATGGCAGAGGGCAACAATAGCATTCATAGTGAGAGCTCAGCACATGCGCCAGGCCTCCTGCAGGCAAGGGAGAAAGCACACGCTATCAGCACAGCAGATATTAAAGCATTTCTTAGGCCCGACTGGTGCCAGTCCTGCTCTGTATCCTTCCAGGAGCGGCTGGCCTTACGCTTAGCCTAAGCGACCAGCACAACTCCACCACGCAGTGCCCTGAAGAAGGACCAAGCCTTCGTGCCCTGGTGGGATGGGACCAGAGCAGACCGATCCCCCCGTGCCCGGGTCCCTGACTCTGAGCCGGGTACACCGCAGGTCCCACGGCGGTGGAACGGGACTGGGCCGGACACCCCCTCCCCGTGCCCGGACACCTCCGGCCTTACAGCGAAGGCTGGGGTCTGACAGACCAGACCTCCCTGCCGGCCCCGGCGCAGCTTCCCCAGAGGCCTCAGGCCGCAACGGGTCGGGACCGGCCCTGCTCAGTGCCCCCAGACCCGAACGCCTCAGGCCCAGCCGGACCCGGACCCGGACCCGGGCCGGCCTCCCCTTCCGGGCCCCGACCTCCCGGCTCCGAGACCGGCCCAGCCCAGGCTCCCCGTACCCGGACGCCCGCGGCCCGGTCCCCGCTCACCGCGGCTCCGGGCTCCCCCGCCCCGGCCCGTCCCGTGTCAGCGGGCGCCTGACACAGACTGACCCACCGGCCCGTACCATCCCTACCGGCAGCTGGGGGGGGGGGGGGAGAAGAGGGGCAGACAGCTTCCCGGCTGCCCACCCGCCGCCGACAGAGAGCGGCGAGAAGACGGAGGAGAAAGTGGAAGAGAGGAAGAAGGAGGAGGAGGCCGTTCGTACCGGCGTACCGAGCCGATCCTTCCCGCCGCTCTCCCGAGGAGCCCGCTCCCCCCCCCCCCCCCCGGGTGCGGCAGTGACTCGGCCCACGGCCGCCCTGTCCACAGTGGCTGGGCAGAGCTATTACCTCTATACGAGAGGGGGGAGTTGAGAAGATCCGGGAGACGCCTCCTTCCTTCCCTCGCTATCCCCTGCCCCACCGCAGAGACCGGACAACGGTGTCGCAGCCCCCAGAGCCGAGAGGGGACCAGCCGCCGCCTACGACCCCGCGGGCGCTGCACCGGCAGCGGGCTCCGCTCCACACACCCCGCTCCCCCCCCCCCCCCCGCGCCGAGTAGTGCGGGCCGCATGGCGGGTCACGTGGCCGGCGGCCTCCGAGAGGGGACGCGGGGCGGGGCGGGCCGTGCGCAGGCGCCGTGCGCGGGCGGGGCCCTGCTGAGGCGAAGCGGCCGCCAGCGCCCGGCCTGGGGCGGCGGGGCCGGGGTCGGCGGGTCCCGGGCGGTGGAAGGGGGTTCGTAACCGGGTCCCGCAGAACCCCTTTTCCCCTCCCGTCTGCCCCCACAGCAGGCTGGGCCCCAGTTCTCCGTTAAAGACACTGAGTGCAAGGACGGGCGGCAGCCATCATCTGCTTTAATTCCTTAAACTACTTAGAATGTGAGATTAGGGCAGAGGAGGGCTTCCATGAAGTATTCTCGTTCCCCACTCCATTTATAAAGCAGTTGTAGCACGGGATTTACACAGGTAAAGCCCAGGCTAGAAGGGTGAAGGAAGGGAGCAGACACTGGGAGTTACACAAGCCAGTTCTAGGCTCTTCAGTAGAGATCCCCTCTCCATTAAACTACTTCAGTTTTTCTTCAGGGTATCAAGTTTTATTAGAGGATTATTCAGCTCTAGAAAACCATGATAGAAAGATAAACCAAAGTCCATGTGAACTATTAATCCTTTCAGGCTTCAAATATAGTACTGGATTACCCCCCCCCCCCATTCCCTTTACATTGGAGTTTTAAATATCTGAGTCTGAACAAAAGCAGTAAATCTTCCACAAGATAACAGCATAGATCATTCGGCTGAGTAACACTTCTACTTAAATCCCAAGAAAGACCAGCTATCACTGACACCACTACAATATATGCCTCTGGATCCAAGCAGCCATGCATGGACTAATAATTATGCCTCTAAAGAAAATGATACTCAGATGGTCAGCAAGACGGATGATTATTGTAACACAAAGATCAGATATGAATGGAAGCGTTTGATCCAAAGTCCAGCTAATCCTGGAGCCCATCTCAGTCAAAGACCTGTAGCAGCACTTCCCAAGGAAGGCACGCTGTTGGCACAAAAAGAACTACGATTTCTACTCGAGAGCGCTCCGGAGAGCTCCGAGAATCCACCAGAAGAGCTTGAACAACTCCTGAGCAGAGGGCACTGCCACACGCAGCAGACAACTAGCAGCCTCTCGCCAGTCAGCCAGAATCACGTGTCCTGAGAAGCGACAAGAACAAAAGACCCCCCAAAAAAAACCAAAGGAAAAGCCAAATACAGAAGACCTACCATCTCATTTAAGACAAACTAAGAAGAATGACTCGTTTGTTATCTTTATTTTCCAATAGTACATTTAAACAACTTCTCAGGACTAACCTCCTCAGCCAGTTCGGCCATGCAGAAAACATTTCCTAGGTTATACAGATCGCCTATGACAACACATGCAACAGGTCACGGTTGTACGGTAGACTAGAGAAGGGAAGCTGTAGAGGAGGAGGCAGCTGGAGTTACGCAAAAGCATGTGGCGCAATGGCAGTGCTACAGGTGTGTTAGCAGAGGTCACTGGCTGCGGCTCCTCAGCGGCACAAAAAGAGGAGGGGGTTTGTACACAAACAGCTTCTAACCCTTCCTTCTAGACACGTTTCGAATACCTGCTAATAATAACTGAACTAGAGACCCCTCCTGTGGCTAAGAAGTGTAGTTGCATGTCTAGTGCTACCTTCAGAACTGCATTTTGTATCTTTTGCTAATTAAGATGCATGAAAATAGGAGTTAGATATCAAAGCATGCACTCAGTACTTCATGAACACATCTTGTGGCCATGCATGACAGGAAGAACTAGCCACAGGACCTTTGAGAGTCTTAAGTTCTTATATTCCATCAAAAGTCCTTCCCTGCAAAAAATACAAATTAAAACCAGAAAGCTCAAGTGTTCTCAAAGCCTCTCAGCTGACCACAGCCCATGCAATTAGTTCCAAGACTTGAAGGAGCTACCTCATTAAAAATCTGACTTAATTTCAACAGTATCTCAAGACATGCAGATGCCAGACCCTATGCATTTATCAAACTATTACTTAAAAGCCCTTCCCTGAAGCACTTTCGGTGAACGCTTTATCTACTGATTCTACAGGTGGGACCCAACTTTGAATTTTCAACAGCAATCGGAGTTTAACGGCACAACTATCCACGTCAGAAAAGGAAACTTAGCAGTTCTCTAACTTTAAAAGCATTTGCCCTCTTAAAAATCAGCTTAAGAAAAATAGCCTAATATATAATTTGAAACTATTACATAGCTATTTCTACCATCCTTTTGATGTGAGGATGGATTTATTTTAATCACTTTAGGCAAAAAGGAAGAGAAAATGTAGCTGCTATTTGCCAGCTGCATATATTCGTTTGCTTCTAATTCCACAGATAGAAAGCCATCCTGCAGCTCTCAGCAGGGAAGTCCATGCTCCCTAATAGGAACTAGCGGTATAAAAGCTCAGCCATTGCAAAGTGGACATTTCTGGTTCTTCTCCAACATCACGAAAGCATCCTGCATACATTCTCCTCTGGCAAGTGAGCCCTTGGCAACGGAAGGCGAGCCATCCACATTTTTGTATAGGTGGCAGTTTGGGGTTAGTCATTTGCAGTCCTTTCTATGACTACCACACATGGTTGTAAACACTTTTGACAACCCAGCTTTGTGCTTGAGCCCACAGCATTACTAATCTACTAATTTAATACTTCCACAGTACCAAAGAGGAAAATTGCATAAGCATGTTCAGCATTGAAATCACTGCAGGAATAACCAGGAAAAAAAAAAAACCTTCAAAAATCATAAATATCTTTAATTACAAGACTAGTAAGGCAAGTTATGAGAAAAACCCAAGGTTTTGCTTTTAAGATCAGGTGCAGCAGTTGCCTTCAAATACGGAAGTCTCTATGATAGGAAGCACAAGTACTCAGTGGTGAACTACTAACACTATGGACCTATGCTGTGTTCAATACTAAACTGCTATTTTATACTTTTAAAAACATCATTCACCACCTAGACAACAAGCTGGGGACATATCTTCTACTAGAAAGCATACCGCTGTCACAGAGGCTCTGCTAGAATTAAGACACCAATTTTAAGTGAAAACCGCAACAGTTCTGTATCAGCACTGGAAGCACAAATGGAGTATTTTCAACCATGGTTGACCTCAATACATACAAGCTTCACGCAGCAAGAGCGAGAAATGCTTAGCTCCCACTTAGACTCCTGAAAAAAAGCTGGTAGGTTAGCAGTAGCAAGCAGCTCCTAGTCAGGTGTTTAAGTAGGAAGCACTGGATGCTGAGCTTCTCGCATTCTGACTTGATGACAGGTTTATTTACGCCCAATAGTAGGAGATTCGCACTGACATGAAGTGTTTCAAAGGTGTTTGAACAGTGAGAATCTTCAGATACATGAGAACTACAGAAAATTAAAAAGCCCGTTGATTTAAGGGGTGAAGCACTTCAAGAATCCTACAACAAAGTTTTTACGTTTAAAATAGCAAATTAAAACCCAGATAGCATTCCAGTACATTATCTCCAAATAAAATCCTGCATTTTGAGAGCTGGATAGAATTCTATGTTCCGGGTAGAATTATTTTCTTTGGAAACAAAGATCTATAGCATTGCCCTCGCTTAAACTTATTTCTACTGCAGAAATGTATTAGCCTGTTGAATACCTTCATGCCAACTTTATAGAAACAAAAATTCAAATTTCTTTCAGTATGAACAACTACCTATCTAGCATCCTCCAGAACACTACGGTCTTCTAAATATCCTTTTGTTTAGGTCTAATAAATTTGATCTAAGAGTAAACATTATTAGGAGATATTTTGTACCAGAAACTTAAAATCATACATAGCTGTTATGTATGGATTTCCTATAGTGATTTCTGCTTTTCAGCAAAACTGCCTTACAAGGACTTGATATGCTCATCCTTTTGGGAAGAACACAGTTCTTATTTAATTTAATAGACAGCAGCCAGCTACACCAGGCATATGCAAATTATAATGCAGAGAATGTACTTAAACTCTACCCCTCTCCCCCCACCGTACATATGATAAATCTGCACTTTGAGCCAACTTTAAATACAGAATAATGAACCAGTAATTATCTTGTACGTGAACCACCACTAGGTTTGTATTCTTCCCTGAATAACACTTTTTTTTGCAGAAGAGAAAAAAGGACTGCTACAGAAACACAGCAACATTCAAACCCTTTAAAACAAAAGGTAGATTATTTAATGCATTAACGATGTTAATCTGAAGATAAATAAATCCACAACAGACTTTTAAGTTTCTTTTGAGATTTCCTTTTTCTTTGCAGAGAATATTTCTGATATTATACAGTACTGAGAGGGTGTTCTTTTATTTTCTTAATGTCCAGGTGAAAAGCAAAGCTCAGTTCTCTCTGCTCTCTTCATGGAACTCCTCAATGCCCTATTCCAGGCGTGATTCTTTTCATAAGCTTTTACTTGAAAGCGGAGTGGTGAACAACATTAATTTCAGGAATAACTGGATGGTTTGGTCCCTGAGTCATCTTCTTGAGAGCCCATACTCTGGAAGGGAGAGAGTTATTTCTTCTCAAAAACAGGTCTGAAGGTTTACCTTTGAGACAGACAGTTCTTTGAAGTTAACAGGTAGGAAAATAAAGTGCATATGAAATAACATGCACTTCCTCTTTGTTTTAAAGCATGATGTTTATGCACGTATTATTATTATGTAACTATTAACACTGTAAACACTGACATTCAGTACAACATACTCACTGCACTGAATCTCTTACATACTCTTACAAGACATTAAATCAATTACCTTCTGCACAAACTGAGGATTCACAGTGATCTCTTGATCCATGGCTTTCAGTCGTTCATCAAGCTCTATACATTTCAGCATCTTAAAAATATATATAAGTTGATTACTTTGTCCAGCTTGTGCATGACCTTCAAGACATTTCATGGCTGTGCTATGTAGAACCAGTAACTTTTGCCATCACAAAAGTTCCATGTCAAAATATTCTCATCCCTCATCTACCAAACAAAAGTGCCAGACCATTTTTTATTGCCTTATTTTGATCCATGTCTTCCTAACAATCCTTTTTAAGGCCACTGATAGACAGTCCCATGTGGGTCAACCACCTCAACCTACAGGCAGGTTATCGACAGCCAGTGGAAGTGATCCTTGAAGTCTAAAACTCTAAAAACAATCCTTCTAATCCATTTGATTCAAGGAACTTCACATCACCAACATCAGGCAGTCAGTCTACTGAAACATCTCAAGCTGTACAGAAAATACAGCAGGGAACACATTGACAGTAATTGACTATCAAGCTAAAACCTTTAAATACCAGTATGGTAAAATAGTCAAATAATGACTCATAGTCCTCAATCTCTACATTTAAGTTACCTACACTGGCTTCTCCCAGCAGCTCTCTGATTACAGACTAAGGTTCGTCGGTAGGAATTCCAAAAGCAGTTAATATCTTAAAGATTTACCTCCTGATCAATGTTATGAAGCATAGCTGGATTGTTATATTTTTCAGGATTATCATGGAAACAGACCATACCATCTTTCTGATTAATACTTGCAAAGATTTCACCATCTTCTATCTGAAATGAGAGAGGGTTTAATGTAAGGTATCACTAAGAACAGAATTTCAGGTAACTACAACACACAGACTCCTTGTGGAATCATCTTTAACTTGTTTGCTTTTTATTTCCTAACAGCTTCCCAAAGATAAATGATGCATGCCTTATCTTCGGCAGGGCACATCTTTGAAGACATTTTGAGAACAGTCTAAACACCACAGCAGACTGACAGTATTTCCTTCACCCTGAAAAAGAACCGTTCTTCAGCCATTCAGAACATGCACTGCCAATCCAAACACTTAAAGAGTCTTGCGTTGGATCAATTTTTAAATTAGGATAGTTTACCCAATTCGCAAGTCTTACCATGTGGAGGACGTATTTTTCTGCTTCTTGGGGCCCCGACAACTGCACTCGACTTGCCATGTCTTGTAATGACAATGTTAAAAATGTCTGAAATTTAGAAAGTACCAAACCATTAAAACTAGATGTTAAGAACTTTCCCTATCGATCCTTCATGGCCTATGCAATCTTATTTTTGAAGTCCGATGGGAAGAAACAAGTGGAACGCATAGTTATTACTTACAAAAGCACCATGAGAGTGGAGTCAGTTCCTTCTCCAAAGGCACTAATTTGTTACTGTGCATGTATGCAGACCAAACCAATGGAGTCATTACTCCATTTCTGCAATTCCTTTTTACCCCAGACACAGTCCTGACCATGTCCAACCTCTCCCCTCACCTTTTTACGTGAATAAGGTGACCGTCCATCCCTTGAATTTCCTTCAAGGGATGCGTGTATTGCATTCCTTCTGAGGTTAGTTCTACTGCAACAAACATTTGAGCTTGCCAAAAAAGAGCTTTCCCTTGATCATCTTTAAGGATTAATCTGATCTCTCAGCTGAAGGAGCACATCACTCCACTGCTTCTTGTTTTCCTTTTACTTCAGACACTTCCAAAATCTGTCCTGTTCACTCACTCTTCCCTAATGAAGTAGCCTGTAAAGTTCAGTTTTCCTATTTTTTGAATAGAGATGAAGGTCAATGGGTAGCAGTGCTCACAACTTTTTTGATTATGTGTGAAAATCTCATGGGCAAACCTCTCAGATAGACAGACATATTGAACCACCTTTTAAATAATGCTTAAGTAGCCAACTGAATTGGTTTTCTATATAGAGCATTTTAATCTCATTTGTTTCAGAGACAAAAATCTCAGTTTTAGTCATTTCTCCGTGACATTACTACATTATCATTTTGCTCTGAATTGAATACATTTCAGAGATACACTCTTTGAGAAAAACTAATCACAATTTCTCAGCAAAACAAAACCCCTACATCTTACCTTGGTTAGCCTCTGAATATTCTTTTTGTAGAGAGATGACAAGCATTGCTTAACCAGCCCCATATTGTTATCCCTTGTGAATGTTTCACTGTGTTTGTTCACCAGATTTCGAAGCTCCGAGGGTTTATTGGTTGAATAAACTTGCGCTAATTCATGGTAAGCATTGCTAAGGGGCTGCAATTAGAAAAATGAGAACCCTTCTTAAAGAACACGGTGTTCAACCAGCCTCACAAAATCTATTCGCTACTTTAACATTAGAAGCTATGCAGGCATAAAAGTAAATTTATGTAAAGTAAAAGTAAAAAAAGTAGCTCAAGCATCTCTCAAAAAATGTGATGCCCATACATGGCTTTACGGCAGCAGCGATAGATCCCCGTACACTAAATCTGTAGTACTGCAATATAAGATTTAGTAAACATCATTCAAGGACCTCTGTGTGACAGTTCTAGTTACAGCAGCACAAGAAAAAGTCCATTAGCTGACCAGCACACAAAGTAAGCTGAGTTCAAGGTAAGTAGCATATTGACTAGTCACCGCCCATCCATTACATTTGTTCTACCCTCTTAAGACAGTGTCATCCTTCACCACAATGCATCACAGCATGGACAACAGAGAATCAGAGGGTGAAGACCAGTTCACCTCAATTACTTTAAAATGGCAATTGTTTGAGCTTGTTTATTAGTATCTGAAGTTAGGAGGAGATTTTTGGAACTCTTTAAAATTTTGGTCACAAATCAACAAACCCGGTGTTAAATGAGAACTAACTATATTTTTAAAGTGTGTTATTTACCTAGGATCAGAACGCTCTCGCTATCAGTTTTGTCTTTCACCCTACACCTCCCAATCAGAATGCTTATAGACTCCAAACTTGCAGCTTTTTCAGAAGCTTTTATTCTTTATAAAGCTGGAGTTTTGCAATAAACTATTTAGCATTTCGTACTTCGACTAGATGAAGTTAGGGGTTGAACGTTTTTACAAGGACACTGCATACTAAAAGCCAAGTGAAGTCTGCGTCTTGAGTTCTAACTTAAAATGCTACCAAGGGACGTGCAGTATCAGTGAAGAGAATATTGGTAAGTACTATTCAACCCTGAAGTTTTTCCAAATTTAAGTTTAAAAACCTGTATCGCAAATATGAACAATACAGTTTGTTTGTAATAGACGTAGAAGTTGCCAGACAATCTTTAGCTATTGTACACTAGAAAGGCAGCAACAGATTGTACTCTGGCACATTGTGCATTGTTTCCCATGATCTGCAACGTTAAACAGTAGCATCAAATAAGGGTAGAAAAAAAAATATAATTTACAAATTCAGATTTGTTGTTCTATTATTTAGCTGTATTTGCAAGACTTACCTTAATGAATCTACCAACTATCTGGGAAGTGTATTTTGGTAGCTGCTGAACTTTGCCAAGTAGTATCAAAGAAACTAGAATATACTTTTTATATGATTCCAACATAATATGACTGACTGCCATGGCTGGAGTAGTTATTGCCTAAGTAAGCAAGAAAGAAATGGAATAGAAATTTAGTATACTTACTGCTAGATCCTGGTAGCTACTGCATTAACAAAAATCTCAGTTTAAAGCTGCATGCAGAAAGGATACAATGACATATGGAATTCACCTTTGAGCATTAAAGCTTAACTAACTTCTGTCAAAATCAATTATTAAAAAATGTCCTGAAAAAGTAAATTCTATACAAGCTACTCAAAACATATCATGTTACAGTGATGCCCACCTTCAAATAACCCCGTTAAGATGAAATCAAAACTTCTTGCCTTGGTATATATCTAAAATTGTACTAGAAATCACCTGTAGCTACCTGTTACCAGGAACTATTACACAGTTCCTGTAGAACCTGGATTTACACAGATCCTTAAAGAGGATTCATAAAGTTGTTCCATCATCAGATCTCATATTAAAGTATGCTGAAAGAGGTCTGCAGAATAGGGAAAAGGGATTTTAGTTTACTATAATACTGCTAGCTACTCCAAGATCTGACCCTTGTTTACAGCAAAGAAAAATGCTCCACCAGTTTATTTTGCACATTTGACAGCATTTCCCTCTCATACACACACAAAGTTTTCCCAATTTTGCCCTTTTCTCTTCTTTCACAGAAAAAGCAAAAGCAGCAAATATTGTAATAGCCTTGAAGAAGTGTAACCCTCCTCATAAAATTAGCAACAGTCTTCGCAAAACCACTGGACTATTTTTTCTTTAAGAATACACAATTCTGAATGTCAGCCTGTGAACTGTTTCTATGCTAGCAGTAACAAGCAGGCATGTGAAAAATATTTATAGTGAGATAAATTTAACATCAACCTTTGAGTTGCATAGTTTTATGGTGCAATAGTTACTTGGCTGTAAGAGACCTTCTTAAAGGAAAACACCTCTAAAGACAGTTTGCTTGTTACTTCACTTTATACACTAAAGAGTACCATTCAGGCTGTACCTTTCATAAAAGAGCTAATAGCGAACACTAACCCAAATCTGGTTTTATGTATTACTATGATGAACACACGTACTAAACCAAAACCTATGTGAATGATGAACAGCAGTATAGATCTGTTAGTAGAATTATATCCTTAAGATTAAGAATGCTTGTACTTTATGTCAGGTTCACAGCTTTTATTGCTATCCTTGGTGGCAATTCAAAGATGATATGTTCTCTGAGCACTATTACACATGCTACCTTTGCCTTACAATTGATCACACTTTAGACTTACCATTTTAGTTAAAGTTACCTGTTCATAAAAGTAGAGTGCTCTTTCAAAGTTCTTTAGCCCAGTGTATATCATCCCACCATAGTAGTAGTAACATAAAAAGTGCTTCGCATCATAAGCCCCATTCTCTTTACAAATATCCATCATGTCCACATCTAGATACGGGAGGGCAGGTTTAAAGCATTTTGCTAACAAACAGAGCTACAAGAAAATAAATCAAGTTTTCATAAATTAGCCATTTCCATTCAAATTTCCACAAGGAAGAAGTTGAAACAAAATTCATCTAGTATTATTAATAAACCTCACTCCTCCAAGAGTGAAAAACCAGTGCATGTCAGTAGTTCTGTAACACAGATTATTCATTGTATCATGATATTTGGGAAACCCTTAACACAGATTGTGAACTGTTGTAAATTATCCAAATCTTAAAGAAATTAGACTCTGACAAAGCTGCTTGAAACTCCAGGCCTTCCAGACTACCATGCTGGCAGCACTAAATATTGCACTAAACATTCCCGTCCAACCCTAAATCCCAGGAGTCAAGAATGAGACAGAAGTGTAAATCCAGGCCAAAGACATCGAGACAAATATGCCTTTTGTCAAACTTGAGCAAACCAAATCTGGATATTACACTTATACTGCCTAAGACAAGCTGTGTGTGACTTTCAGCCCAGAGAGAAGGGATGTCAAAGGATTTTCAGAAGTCATCACAAAACCAAAGATCTGGGGACACGCACTGAACATTTAAAATTAATGGAAGCGGATTTTATTTCAGTATATCATATTATTTATTACTAGAAAAAAAACAGTTAAAAGCCATTTTTACATTGCAATATGTGAACATACATTTCCTCAAAGGGTTATAGGCATTTTATAAGCTTTTACTCTCATAAAAAGCCCTTATAGTGCCCTTACCTGGCAGAGATCTGCATGTATTGAGGTCAGCTGGTTTGTGTTCATCTGCATCTTGTCTATGGCTTGTCTGAGAATGCTAATTCCTCGCAGGGGCTGTCAGAAATTACATCTCTTTCAGATAATTTCTCATAGATGGCAGCACATTGGATCTTATGTTGACACTTACAAATGAAAAATAACACTAATTGACAGGTTCCATTAATAGTTAATTTGAGGTTCCCTTTTTGTAGGATACTGCAGTCTCTCAGAAAATAAAATTAACCTTGGCTATACAACTTCTCCTGATAAACTAAATAAAGTCATCAATTCTGCTCCACAAAGCCAATCTCCATCAGGAATACAGTCATTTGTATCAATAAGAAAACCTTTCTTGACTCCATGACACCATCTAAACTCCCACCAAATAACAAAGGCAAGGCTCTTGCTTTACTCCACTTAGACCAGACTTGATCTCTACTTTTATTTCAGGCTAGATTTCCCTAAAGTGGCCTGAAAAAGTCAGTATCTTAGCAACAAAAACATTGGTCAAATATTTCTTAAACAAGTTTCCTTTTTATATTTTAATGCATTTAATTAAGAACATTATATAATACTGGTAAGAATAACTAGAACTGAAACTAGTATCACTGACTCACCAGCGCTAATAATCTTTGCAGCACTCTCCCTACTCACACACACATTGTCTGAAGAACATTCTTGGTACTACACAAACTAGGAAATCTGTGAGAGATGTTTTTAGGTGACTCTACCCCCCCCCCAAATTTATCTTCCTTACATTTGCTTTAAGGAAATTTTAAAATCTTGGTTTAGGTTCATTAACTCTCAGTAAACAAGTAAGAAGCTGCACAAAAGTACTTAACGTGAAGTTAGTGGCAAATCTTTATGAAGCGAGTAAGATACTGGTAACATCCCCTTTAAGAGCTTGGATATGTAGGTAGCTTATTTGTACCAGATGATACTTGCTCACCTGTTTTCTCTCCACAAGGGCATTTGTTAACTGGTGGCACAGGCCAGCAACTAAATACAGTAAAACACAAACAAAAAACCACAACACAGTGAAAAATCAGTAATACCAAACTATCAAAAAATACATAAAGTCTAAAAGTAAGCTTAACTTACAAGTGTCTGTTGCATATCTAATGTGTTCTCCATTACAAGTGCTGATAAAAAGCTGCACCTGTGAGAATAATGTTTCGAAGTCAGGGATGCTGGGCATAGAAAACTTCACAAACCTGAAACAAACAAACAAAAAGGTTTAGCACTTTAACATTTGGAGATTAATAAAAAAGCTTCATCTTCATCACTGAAGTCTCTGCAGATGCATGTAGATGCTTGCAAACAAATCCGAGGTGTTTATGACAGATGGCATACGATTTCCCCAAGAGCTGCACAACATTTGAAAATACACTTTTCATGCACACCCCCATTCTCAATCTAGTGCAAACTACAATTTAGAACAAAAAATTATCTTTGTTTGCCACAATATCTGGTACAATAGTTACAATCATAATAGAAACACCGGCTAATGATGATGAATTATAATACTCAGCCACACAACTTCTCTGGATGCTTTTGCCTATCCTACAGCCATCTCCTGCTTGAATGTGCTCAAGATTTCTCAACTATTAGATTATTAGATGTGTATCTGTTGTTAGGAGCTCTTTCTCTTCACTTCCAGTTTCTCTCCATCTCTGGTGGTTCCTTAGCACCCTATAGGCTGTAGCCTTGCACGCTGCTTCTTCTGTAAGATGAACTATGATTACGCTCATCTGAGGGTAATGAAAACTCTAGCTACGCATCCTACAAATGTCACAAAGACATACAGAAAGAACTGTTTAATGCTGTTGGAAGGTACTCAACCCTGCCCATACTTCAGTTGCTATACACTGTAATACGCAGTTCAAACCTACTTAGATCATGAACTGTCCTTCCCTACAAGGCTTATGGCTGTCCAGGTTACGTGCTGCCACCCCTTCCCCATCTCTTCAGAGAGTCTTATTCTACCAGCGTAGGAGCTTGCCATGCCACAGTTTCAGCCAGGAGAGCTTTCCTATATGCTCCATTGATACCATCTCTTCAAATAATACATTTTACGTATTATTTCTTACAAACAGTTATCTTCTTTCCTCCACCTGTTTTAATGACTGTTTTCATGTACCCCATGATATGATTCTTCTGCTAACGCAGTGCCGATGCTCTGCTTTTTGTAAATTCCTTTTTGTAAATTCCATAATGCATTTTTATGAGATTCTAGCAAACTGTAATATTAAGTGCACTATCTCTATGTATTACAGTCATTTTGTTTCAAATGGGTAGTAGAACAAGTACTAAAATTCTGATCCTTCCCTTAAAACAGAACTTTAAAATAATAGTGGAACCTGTAGACGTTTCACTTGCAGTTAGGTACAGCTAGAAACAATAGTTTGAGCTTCAGGGCCAAATATCATTACCCTACCTCAGCATCACCAAGGCAATTCAGGTATTATCTTAAACTACAGACAGCAGCAAGAGCCTCAATGCTGTCTAGAGACAAATACCCAAGAACCATGATAAGAACCCATGTTTCACTGGAAAAAAAGTGTCGCTTCAGGCTTACAGTTCAATGCACTACTGCCCTGCCAGTCAAGTTGTAAAAGTTAGTTTTATACCTTTTTGCTGAACATGGATGGAAAAATACTTATACAGATGTAAACATGAGAAATAGATACAGCCTTAAGGAAAACAAACCCCCAATATTACCATTTGACAGTAATGACATTTACAAGCTCCAAAGGTTTTTTTTTCTTTTGAAAATACAAATTTGCCTCAGTATTTTTATTAATAAAATGTGCATCACCAAAGGAAAGTAAGCACCATTCTAAGAGATGCAGATTGAAAACATTTATGTCCAAAAGAAAAACATTTGGTTGACAATTCAGCATGTTGCCTGAAGTTTTAATACCAAGATATTCAATTAAAAGAAAGCAACACTTACAAGACAGCAAGAACGCCTAGTGAGTGTTCCTGCACATCCAGGGCACCAAGCACTGTATCCAGATGGGAAAGATTTTTTGCTAGCAGTTCTCCGCTTTTATTGATCAGTTCACAAAGCTGGGTCATTTGCCCTGAAATATAAAACATCATTGTCAAACTCTAATTAGAGAACGCTCACACATTCCCATATTTCATTACACCTTGCTTCCCTATATAACCTGAGGAAAAAGTAGTATCACCCAGAGAATTTACTTTTCTTTAATACGATAGGCATTAGTTTCCAACAAGTGAGGTACTCACCATATGTTTTTTATAGGGTGACAGCTAAGGTTCTGGCCTTTGGGATTGCAAAGGAGGCCCTCGGAACACAAACGTAACATGAAAAGTGGCATCAGCTCACCTCTTTAGGAAGGGGGCTTCAGGGTTTTGTATCAATGCCAAGCTCCATCTAAGTCAAGTCTACAAAGCTTTGACCAGCATACTATGATGCAAAATTTTGCCTCGTGTGGATAAATTTACCTACACTTGTGCCTTCTAGGTGTTATAAGGGAAAAAACAAATCCAAAACAGTACCAAAAATAGTTTCTTCCACTTTCTAAAAAATCCCAATACCAGAGCTTGTTCCTTGCTGCTTCTCAAGTGCCCTATCCACTTTTCAGGTCTGCTCATAAGCATTTTTTTGAAGTAGACGTTAAAATTACAACTATGTACCTACAACAAAATGATTTAAAAAACTGTTCTTAAATTTACTTCAATTAATTAAAACTACAATGTTATTCTATTGTTGTGAGCTATGAACACAGCATTAAAGGCAACTATTTTGAATTAGGAAGGTACGGTAAGCCCAGAAAACCTTACACAGAAAGCAGACCAATTATCATGAACTGCTTTCAAACTCTTCTTCCCCCCACAATTACTTGAATTAAAACTACCCTTTCTGAAGCAGAGTATTGTTTCAGTGTTCAATCCTTGCAGATTAGAGAGAAAAAAAAACAGAGGTTCTCTCACTCTTACAAAAATCTTCATAAAATGAGGAATAGTGCCTCCATTCATAGAGATTTACACTATCCTCAACTCTCTGGCCTTTCCTTTGAAAAAGAAAACCTGGGAAGCCCTAGCAATGAAACAGAACTTTTGATCCCTCTGTTACTTCAAAGCTAACAAATGGGGGACCAGAGCCCAGGAAGTCCAGAAACCCGTCCCAAAAACCATGCTCTCCATATGGAATTAAAACCCCAGGCATAAGCATGGAAAGGAATAGGGCTTGTAAAATGCTCTGTGGTTTGACAACAGTATTCAAGCACTGCAAAACCTTAGTTCTGGTGTCCTCCCTAGTAGAGAAATCTACCCGTTCTACAACGATCATCTAGCATTCCCCTAAAAAACAAAGCAAAAAAACCCCCAAAACAACCCTCTACCCACAAACGCACACTGAACAACTTGCAGTCTAAGTAGAAATATGCACACCAGGCCCACCTAAATGTCCATTTGTGTCACCTCCCATGCAGCCAAACGCTGATAACCAGAAACCAACACCATCACAAGTACACAGACTTCTCCTGTGTGCTCTCATAACCTCCAGCAGCCTGTCTGGTGTCTCGATTTACTTTCTCACAGAGAACGTCTATCTGGCTCGTCCCTAATGGGAGAACTTCCACAAAGTCAACCAGTCTCCCCTTGAACCCTTTGCATCCACAATACCTCGTAATAAAAAGTTCTCCAGCTAAACTACAGGCCTACAAAGAATCATGTTTCATCTGGTTTGTACCCGCACCTTGCAGGTATAACTTGTCTCTTGTATCCGATATCCCCAGCAAAAATACTCTATATTTAATAAGTTAAACCAAAGTAAGAGAAAGTTGGAGCTCCACCCAAAAGTAACTGACAGAGACAAAGCCTGGAGCCATAGAGGAAAGCATCAATTTTTGATCAGTTCCAGAGACCAAACATCCCATGCAGAGAAGCACTGAGAACACATTTTAGGGAGCATCAACACAGAAAGTTCAAGAACTAGGAAACGCTGTGCCCACACACAGGAAAATTAGGGGTCTGGCAATAAAACTACAGAATTCTAACTGTGGTTATTAAAACACTTTCTGAACACTCGATTATGACAACTCCGACGTCCAGCCTCAGGCCTCCTGTCCCACACTTCCGCGGGAAGGCAGGACTCTTCTGTCCCCAGAAGCCAACATTTCCGAAATGGATTTTAAAACACACGTGCCACAAGTTGCACACTCATCAGTTAGGTGACAGGCTGGGCTAGAGAATGCTAGTTAAAGTCCCCGCGATGCCCGCTCCTCCCCCCCGCGATTGTGAAGGCTCAGATTTTGGCACGGCCGCCGGTGCCGGCTTCACTCCGCTCACCCGGGACCTCCACTTACCGAAAACCACTCGCTACCTTCCCGCCGCCTTGGACGAAGGGCACAGCCGGCCCTTCGTGCCCTGTCAAACCGGCGGCGCCTGAACCCCGCCGGGATCCCTCCGAGGCCGCCTCTGCGTGCGGCGGAGAAACCCTGAATTACAGCCCGGGCGGAGGGCCCCGCCGGAGCCACCAGCCCCTCGGGGGAGCAGGACCGCCGGACCCGCGCCTGAGGGAGAGCCGTGAGAGAGGGGGCAGGCCCCGGCCCACCTCCACACACACCCGCGCGGGCCCCCACCGGCCGCCGCCCCCTCCTCCTCCTCAGGCCCCGCTGGTTCCCCGCCGCCAGCCGGGCCCACCCGCGGTTCTCCTCCCCCCACGGTCACCTTGGGCCGAAAGCTGCCGGACGCTGTTGACGAACTGCTCCAGGGCCGACGCCATCTTGGCGGCTGGCGGCGCGGCCGCGCGCGCTGTGGGCGGGGCGGGGCGGGGGGGGGAGGGAGGAGGGAGGGGGCGGTACCGAGGAGGGAGGGCGGGAAGCGGGAAGGAACCACCGCTACGGGCGCTGCCGGGCCGCCAGCCAATCAGGCGCCGCTGACGGGAACCGCGCGACGCCTCGCTTCCGCCGCTTCAGCGGCTCTCGCGAGAAGCGCCGTCGCTATAGCAACGCCCGCCCGGAAGTAGCGATCCCGCGTCGAGGCCCTCTCAGGGCGAGAAGCCGTGACTCAGCAGGGCGAGGGGGGTGACGTCACGATGGCGTCACCACTCCGCCCCGTGTCGCGACACGGGGCCCTCGGCGGGGGGTGGCCCGCTCCCCGGGGCGGCGGGTGTTGAAGGCCCGGCCGTTGTGCCGAAGGGATTTAATTCCTTTTATCCCCTTTGAGGGGGATAATACGGTGGCTGAACGTGGTGGTTGTCGTCCGATCCCGTGTAACGTTCGCCCTGCTCTCAGGGAACGAGATTTGCATCCTGCATTCAGGTCGATTCGGTTTATATAAATGGAAGTGTATTTTCCATCCCCGCAGGAGCTGAAGCGGTGAAGTTACGCAGCTCTGAGCTGCTGCGGGCAGGGAATTTGTCGGTCCTTCAGTGTACCATGAAGAAGAAGGAAACCTTTCTGCCTGTCGTGGGGATGTGTATGTATTCTCTCGCCGCTTAGCGAGAAACATCAAGTTGTGTTGAAATCCCATTCCTGGCAATAAGCAGCATGCCTCCGGGGCAAGCGAAAGCAGAATACAGACTTGAAACTTCACACGTTTTCCCTCCTAACCTCCCAGTAACATTTACTGTCATGTACAGCCTGGCTGCCAGTTCTGCTCCTTCCTTCGTTCACGCTGTGACCTTCCCCACATCACCTGATCTCTACAGCTCGTTTGCCCTTTCTGAGAAACAAGGACAATATATTCCACTGGAAGACATTCTGGAATTGAAAGATGAAATATTTTGGAACCGCTAAGCCGTATTATTGCTGTCAACCAAAATCTTTTCTTTCCCAGCTCAGCGGTTGCCTAATCCTGTTAGTCACACTCGGAGGCCTCCCCCTTCTTTAGCAGCTTTAATCCCCATGGTGTTTTTTGACCAGAGTGATCTTTGGTCCTGTGTCAGAACACGCAGACCTTCACAGTGTGCTGTCAGCGCTGCTTCTGGGTCCTATTATTGTCTTTTAAGGGTTCCCGTCACCCATGGGGACAGAGCTGTGTCACAGCGAGTGAGATCCTGGGCAGAGCGTGCCCCCTCCTCATGAACTGGTAGAAATGGGTATATTTTATGTCAAGGCTTAGCTGCAAAAATCACATTACGTATGCCCCCAAACCACGCACAGTTGCCCCCAAAGACGTACCCAACCCCTGCTCCGGGCAAAGACGGGCATGGGGGCAGCGGGGGGGGGTATCGGCAGCGGATGGGGCAGAGAGAGGGTCTACAGCGGGCAAGGGCAGACGGACCGGCGGCGTGGGGTATCCCCGAGGCTGAAAATTAGGGAAACTGAGGCAGGGGCTCGGTTCCCCGCCGGATTCGGCACCCCGCCGCCCCGCAAAGCCCCCCGCTCCGGGGAAGGGGAGGGAACGGGGCTTGGGGCAGGCTTAAAGCGGGCGGGAGGAGCGGCGGAACCGCGCCGTCGCAGGGCGCTTGTGCCGCTTTAAGGCGGTGCTGCCGATCCGGGCTCGGTCAGGCACCGGGAAGAGGAACTGGGCTTTGCACTGCCGGGTCGGGGCGAACGCACCGCCGTGCACCGGGTGGCCCCGGTTCCCCCCCCCCCGCCGCCGCCCACCGCTGTCGCCTGCTCCGCGCTCGCTGCAAGGGAGGGATGGGGCGGGGGGGGAGAGGAGGCGGGGGGGGCGAGGACCGGCCTTTGCATCCCCACCGCAGCCCCTCTGCAGCCCCTCTGCTCCCCGTTGCGTCCCCTTTGCATCCCCTCCGCTCCTTCCTTCTGCTGCAAGGGGACGTGCTTGCCAGGGCCGCCTGCTTGCAGGGTGCGTGCTTGAAATAAAAGCCCCCCACCACCACCCGAAGACCCCCCATCCCCTGCCCCGAGCCCTCTCCTCTACCATGATTTTGCTGAGCAGCTTCTTGCACCTGCGGCCTCGGCGCTGCGGCCCTTTCGCAGGGCTGGGCAGGGGCTCCGGCCCCGCAGCGGGGTCCCGCAGGGCTCTGCGGGTGCTGGTGGACATGGATGGGGTGCTGGCCGACTTCGAGGGAGGCTTCCTCAAGAAGTTCAGGGCCAGGTACCCCGACAAACCCTACATTGCCCTGGAGGACCGGAGGGGCTTCTGGGTGTCGGAGCAATACGGGCGCCTGGGACCTGAGCTGAGTGTGAGTTTATGCATCCCCTGGCTCCGCGCGTGGCTCTTGTTCGCTCCGCGCCGTGCAGCTGGAGCTCCGGCCCCGTGGGACCCACTGGCCCTCAGCTTGTGGGCGCAGCGCTGGGGAGGGCTGCGGGTGCTGGCCGGAGCTCCCACCGAAACACAGGCACAGGTCTGCACGCAGGAGGGCTTCCAGCGGTGCCTTTTTCCCCAGAAATCCAGCATTTTTCATGCACATCTGTCTCTTTTCCCCTGCATGCATGGATGGAGATAGATGCAAGGAAAGGAGATCTTTCAGAACATCTGTTTTAAAATACCCCGAATTGCATAGCTGAGTTTTTCTAGCTCTGATTTGGCCAAGCTGCATGCATTGATACTGTTCCTAGATGGATTATTCAGTTTCTCAGCAGCAATGTGAGGGGTGGGACGCAGCAGAGAAGCTGAGAGCAAACCATGCAGTTGATGCTTCATTTGAGGGCTTACTTAAAATTAAAACAACCCCAAGCCCTCCCACGCCTGAAAATTATTGTATTCATTTTAACAATTAAAGCCTAAAAGCAGAAGCTCTCTTTACATTGTACTTTATCATTCAACGAAGGGCTGAGTGCTACAGAAAGTCAGTTTCTGCCTCTACAAGTTCCCCATCTTGATGGGATGTCTGTGGTCTCAGCTGCACATTGCAGTTGCACTAGTTGAAACGTGTTACAGCAAATAAAAGTACTCTTGTCGTTAGTGGTATGATGGTTACAAGGAAGGGAGTATGAATAAGGTCCGGGGCTCTCCCACTGGCAAAGTCCTAAACAGCTTGATGAGCTGAACAAATAACGTGTCCTCTCTAGCTGGGATTGATGAAAGGGAAATGGAGGACATCGTTCATGCAGTAAGGCAGATGCTAAAAGTTTGGCAGGGTTAATGCATGATAACTCTTTTTTTTCTCTTGATCTTAACTACTTTGGATGTGTTAAATGAAGTGAGCTCATCTTGCGTCTGCTGTGATCACGTAAAACCACCAAAACCTTGGGCTGAACAAGTAGCAAAACTTCCATAGACCGACCTCAGGGCAACCCTGATTTCACCTGTGGTTTCAGACCAGGGATAAAAAGAATAGGAGCTGCTCTGTGGTTACGGACACATGGGCCATTCCAGTCCCCCGTCGTCAGAGCCCACCATCGACCTGCAGTAGAAGACCAGAAAATAGGAGCCAAAGAGTCCCACGAGCTGAGGTTCCCAGCTCTGAAAGGGAGAACAACAGGTCAACAATACGCCAAGCATACAGACCTGGAAGGATGGGGAGCCCTGGATGGGCAGGGAAATTGCTCACAGGGAGAGATGAGAAGAAGGAAATGGAGGGTCTGTCCTGCCTGGCACATGGTGGGATTCCCAGCCTGGGGGATTTTTCCATCTGCTGGGCAGCGTGCTGGCTGCGGTGCCACAGGGAATTAAAAGAGCCAAGCGGGTCTTTTCTTCAGGATGAACTTAGTTCTTCCCCCATTGAGCTTGATTGCAAAATGCTTTTTGACATAAGTGGAAGCTGAATAGCTACGGAAGTCCTTGCTGTAAGAATACACTTCAGCGCAATTTGAAGTGCTTTGCTGCATCAGGCCACATTTCTCAGGTGTCTCTTGTGCGACTACAGTCAGTATCTTAAAAATAAAATGTCATTGCTCACCGGTCTAAATCAGAGCAACTGGAGTTTGAATTGTTTGCCTAGCCCTGTGGCAAACTGTTAGGGTAGCTGTTCTTGTCATGGTGCCAGCAGGCATTTCTGCTGGCTCTCTTGCACCAAATCAGCATGTTTCATTTTGAACATGTATGAAGAAGGCTTTTCTTCCCTCTTCTGAACCACCAATGTTTTCTGCGGCTCAGGCAAAAGGGAAGAGCGCAACAGTTGATCTGAGTAGTCTCTCCTTTGAAGTTGGGTGTCTGGTCTTCTCACGTTATCTGGGGTTTTTTTGAGAAATACAGGGTCTGATTCTGGCATGTCATGTTAAATGCTCAGTGCCCAAATATGTAATGGGTTCATGCATTCATCTTCCCGAGAGCAGGCAAGGTGTGCAGCCAGCGTCTTGGCACAGGCAGCCAGCAGGATGAAGCAGAACATGACTCCCCCAAGTGAGCCCTGTGTTTGCTCTGGGGCATTGCTGCCCTGAGCCTGGAGTTACCAGCAAAGCCCCAGTTGCTCCTGCTTGCCTGCTTTCTTCCCCCAGTACGGGTGTAGTAAAGGCAAAACGTGGTGGTTATACGCGCTAGATTCCCACTCATCAGGCAGGGGGGAGCTGCAAGTCTAGCTGGCGTGTCCAACCAGCCTATTTGTTGCTATGAGCTGTAAGAACCAGCATATAAGCATCACTGAGGCTGCTCTCCCCTACCCTGATGCTCTGCTGACTCCTCCATACTGTGCAATATAAGAAGACCAGGATGGGGTTAAAAGTTCCTTTTCTCCCTATTGCCCGACCTCAAATACAGAAACAGAGGTGCTGAAAATGAAGATCAATCCTTCAGGGCAGGGCTTCCTTCAAAACTTCTCCCAGCTGCATCTGCGGATGCTTGGCTGCATTGCAACACCGGGAGAGGTCTGCTTCCTCTGCCTGCAGCCACATTGCAGCACTCCCAGGCTCTCCTCCCTGAGGACCCAGTGTCTGTGCAAAATAATTGCTTCGCTTGGCAGCTGACAAGCCGTTACCTGTTTGAGGGAGTGCAGGGGGTGCTGTGCCTTAGAGCTGTGCTGGACCCATTGCAGGCAGCCCCTGGACTCTGTCGTCGTCCCAAGGTTTTGCTCCCCGTGGTCTCTCTCTGCTTTGCTCTCCCTTTGCACCATACTAGTGCACCCCAGCTGCTAACCTGGATGTTAACTGTTTCAAACCCTTGCCTGCAGGTGCTGCGTTTGCCTGGTAGACCTTGCCCAGGCATCCCTGAGGAAGAGCATCTGCATTCATCCTGACATGCATTTCATCCTGTAATATACTTTCTCCTTTGAGAGCAGCCCCACTGCTATTTTAAGTGATCTGATTGAGACAAATAGGCCAGACAGCATCTGGAGCTGAACAGCATCACATTACAGCAGGGCTACCAGGCCACGTCAGCCAGATCCACGTGGAAGTGCCCCTCCAGATGCAGACCTGGGGTTTGGTTCAGTTCTGGACAATCTCTTGTGGTTTGCCTTGAAAGAACGTGCTGCTCCCTCTGTGTCTGGGGCTGCACAGGCAAAACCAAGCCTGCTCCAGAGCATCTCCGATCTAAATTGTATGGGACGGGTGCAGGTTGGCAGATGGGGAACAAAGGCACCCACAGAGGCAAGGAAGGTTAGCAGGAGGGGACCGGAGCCAGCCCTCCCACCTTTCTCACTGTCACCATCCTCTGTCCTGGGAAAGGGTGGGGAAGATGCACGTGCAAGGAGAAGAGTAGCAAGAAGCCCTGTGCAGTAACTGTTCTCTTTGCCCTCACAGGAAAAAGCCATCAGCATCTGGGAATCCAAGAACTTCTTCATCGAGCTGGACCCACTCCCCGGGGCTGTGGAAGCTGTGAAGCAAATGGCAAATTTGGCAGAGTGAGTAGGAACCTGCCCATGGTATTTGAGGATGGACAGGGGAGCAGCAGTGGCTTTGCATGCTCATCCGCCTCCTGGCAGAAGCGCTGAATACAACATCAGCATTAAAAATACCGCCCAGCCTGCCGGGTGTGGGAGGAAAGAGAGGGTTTTGGCTCCTCGAGCAGTCACCACGATAATCAGCCATGTGCAGCCCCTTACCTTCAGCTCTCTGCTCCCAGCAAGGGTGGTGAAAAAGGGAACATGCTTGTGCCATGGGTGTGGGTACACGTCCTGGGGGTGGGATCCTGTGAGATGGGGGATTAACATCTTAAATCACCCTGGTTTGATCTGTGTGTGACAGGGGGGGTCTGCTTTGGGCACGTGCCTGCTCAGGCACAAAGTGGCATCTCGCAGAGGCAGCCAGGTGTATCTCAAGAGGGAGCAGGGTCTGATCAGTGTGTTTGGCCACCAAGTGACACTCTGCCCCTGTTTTTACCCTCATGGCAGCACCGATGTGTTCATCTGCACAAGCCCGATCAAGAAGTACCGCTACTGCCCTTACGAGAAGGTGAGTAGGTCCGAATCCCAGCTCCCCCTCCTGTACCGCGCTGCCCAGTGAAAGCCATCTGACCCCCGCGTGCCTCCAGCTGTCTGGCTGTAAAATGGCAGAGATATTTCCCTGCTCCACCAGTTTTGTTCCTAAGCATCTTTGCAGAGCGGGAGCTCTGCCGTTGGCCAAGCTCTGCCATTTGCATGCACTGAGGCGCTTGGTCTTAGTATTTCATCACGATGTCAAAAGCTGCTTGGCTTTAAAAGAACTTGTGCTCCAGCAGCATCCGAATCCTTCCCATTAATGAACTTATTAAGAGAGATGTCCTCCCTGTGTGGGGGCCAGAGCTCATGCCGTGTGCTGCTGCCTCTCTGCTGAGCAGCCCCTGCTCCATCCATCAGCTTTCCCTGCGCTCACCGCTCGCCTCTCGCCTTCCAGTACGCCTGGGTGGAGAAGCACTTCGGCCCCGAGTTTCTCGAGCAGATTGTTTTGACGCGAGATAAGACGGTGGTTTCTGCTGACCTGCTTATAGACGACAGACCTGATATAACAGGTAAGGGAGGTGCGGGGTGGCAGGAGAGACCAGAGGCAGCCTCGAGGGGCAGATGGCATCTGGGGGCAATGGGCGCTGGTCCCTCCCTGCTTGATTAGGCTCTCATTAGGGGTGTGTGTCCGCAGGCTCCTCATGTTGGAGTAAGGTCAACCTCTGCGTCTCGCAGAGGAGTTGTCCAGCGAGCCGACCTCTCTCCTTGCTTTGCAGGGGCCGAGCAGAACCCCAGCTGGGAGCATGTGCTCTTCACAGCCTGCCACAACAAGCACCTGCAGCTGAAGCCCCCCAGCCGTAGGCTACAGTCCTGGACCGACGACTGGAAGGCCATTCTGGACAGCAAACGCCTGCCACCGGGCCAGACCGCCTAAACACCAGCCTCCCACTGCTGCCCGGGGCTGCGGCCACCCGCTCTTGTCCCTGTGGAGTCCTGCTGAAGGCTGAAACCACGGATGGACAGACAGACAGACACTGTCCGTGCTGCGGAGAGGAAGAGGAGGGTGAGCTGAAGCGCCACGGCCACCCAGACCTGGAGAGCGGACCCCAGCCCGGCCATGCCACAAGGGACCAGCAGCAGGATTGGCCCCGTGGACTCAGCAGCCCGTCTGGGGAGCATTTCCCCCTGGCTTCTGGGGTCTCTATGCAGCATCTGCACCCCCTGCGAGGCCAGCCCGGCATTTCTGGTGGATGAGGTCACCCTCAGCATGTCACTGCCCTTGTCCGGTGCACTGCATGGCACAAAGCCACTTTCGATCCTCCTCTCTACGTTATGGTCGGTGGTCATGCGGGTGGTTTGTTTTGTCCTCGCAGGGCTTCATACCGAGGGGCTGCCTCAGGGGATCTTTCCTCCCAGCCGGTGGCCGGGGTCTGCGGAGAGGAGCGGCTGGAAGCGCAGGGGGAGCAGGCGGACGCTGCCCAGGCTCCCTGCACCGGCTCAGCTGTGCTGTTCCTTGCAGCTGATGCAACGGGACAGCTACGTAGTTCCCTGCAGGAAAAGTCCCTGCAGCGGGATATGGGGACAGTACCACTCCTCCTGTGGATCTGGCCTTGGGGAGAGAGCCCTGAGGCACTGTCACACCCGAGATGTAGCCGTCCTCCAGCTGGGGGGAGGGATGCCCGCTTGCTCTCATCCCTGAGGAACTGCCACAGCTTTAGAGCTGGGGCTTTAGAGCTGATTTGGGATGAAGAGAGGGGCTTTTTTCCCACCTCCTCATCGCTTGTGGGCTGCTCACCTGGGGCACCTCTGGGGCAGTGAGCAGGTAGTGGCAGTGCCAGCACCAGCCCTTCCTGGGAGCCAGGCAGTTCCTGCAGGAGCTCATCGCTCACCCTGCCAGCCAGTGATCAGACCGTAGCTCCTTGGATTTCAAAGCCAGGAAGGTCTGCACATGCAAGCTGCATGATCAGATCACCCCATCTCCCTCCTCCTGGTAGTGTCTGACATCAGCCTGCCAGGAAAGCTCTGGGTGTGCATCTGCCAGGCACCCTGCTTCCACGCAGAAGGTCCTGGGTGCTGCATCCCACCACGGTCAGGCACTGGGACAGTTGATGCCACAGAGCATCCTCAAGCCTTTGGTGTGGAGAAGCGGGGCTAGTAGAGGAGCTACAGCATCGCTGAGAAGTGGGTAAAGCAGAGGCACCATGGGTGTCCAAAGGGGTTGCGTTGGTGGAGGATTATCACGGCTGCATCCGTGGATGCTGTTTTCAGTCCTCACATACCGCAAGGGAAGAAGTTGAGGGGACGTTGCTGTTAAAGGCTGGGGAGCCCATCAGAGCCACCCACAAGGCTGTATCACAGGGTTAGTTTGTTCTGCAGCTGCCTGCAGCTCTGCCACTGTCCCGGCTCTGGATGTCTGGGGACGGAGCATGCTGCCAGCCGCCCTCGCCTTGTGTCGGGACCCCTGAGGCGAGGTGTTTGGCCACCCGACCGCTACGAAGGGGCTGCAGCATACGTGGCTGTCTGCGCCAGCCGCCACCGCAAGATGACTGTGCCGGGGCTGAGCTCTGGGAGCAGCCAGTGCTGCTGGGAAGCTGCAGCTGGGCACCGCAAAGGGAGCGTTTGGACCAAGGGGCAGCTTCAAGAGGGATGCTTTTTGCATAACTGTACCCACGGCCTCTTCTTCCCCTGCCCGGCTCATTCCTGCCTTCCCAAGCCCACACCAGCCAGGCCTTGAACTGCAGCGACCCAGCTGGCACCAGCACCAGAAAGCCGCCGCCGCTGCTGCTGCTCTTCCATCCAGCCCCATAGAAGAGACATCCCAGCTGCTGGGGAGAGCCGGGCATCCCTTCCCTGCCTCCAGCACTGCCATAAGGCAGACACGGCCCAGCCGTCCCAAGCGGGAGCCGGTGCTGGGTTTCCCCAAGCAAAGCCCCGGGGATGCGCCGGCTGCGTCAGGGCCGGCACGCGTTTGCGTCACTGCTGACATCGCGGAGGCCATGCGACCCCCCGCTCCCGCCTGCCCCCACGCCATCTGGGATCCCGCTGCGCGCTCCTGCTCTCCTGGCCCGAGGACTTGCTGGCTGCAGGAATAAAATTCCCCACTGGGACACATAGCCCCACGGGCAGGGGCGGTAGCCAGGGCTTGGCCAGGGTTAGCCATCCCGCGCTGCTTGCTCATGCCTTTGGCTTGCCTCTCCTCTCTCCTATGGGCCCCCCATCAGCAAAAAACTATGTGAGCTTAAAGCTACATAGCCAACAAATAACCTATTTCAGCAGCGATAGCTGGCCCCCACCATGTCCAGGACCCGGAGGGGCTAGTGAAGTCGGTGCTTTCGAACCTGTGCCTTCCCCGGCTGCTGCGGGGTCAGGGATGAAGGCTGCATCGTCTTGGGTCTTTCTGAAAGCTGCCCCACCTCTCGGGATGGGGCACATGCATGAAGACGGCACTGTTGGCCCACAGTGCTGGGAGTTACATACCACAAGGACCTTTTATTTTTTTTTTTTTTTTTTTTTCTGTTTAAACCACTGTGTGCTTCTCCGGGTGGTGGGTTTGGTTTGGGGGTGTATTTGGGAGGGGTGTTTGCAATGTGCAGCCACCTTAGATGCAGCGCCTTGGCCGGGGGTTTGCAGGCGGGGAGCTGGGAAAGCGAGTGAGCTCTGTGGGCAGCTGCTACGGCTGCTGAGCATCACATACCCCTCCGCTCTGCCAGAGCCCTGCTGGCTGCCGGCCCGTTCGTGCAGCCGGTGTGGCCTCATGGGGTCCAAGCTGTTTTTTTTTCCCAGCAGGACCATTTGAATATGAGTTCCCCAAGCCCCCCCGGAGCCTTCTCACAGCCCATCCTCAAGCCAAGCCTGGAGCCGGCGTGTCATTACGGCAGCTGCCCAAACCAGCCATCTTCCCCCGAGGCTGGGGTGGACCTGAGGGACGTGGCTCTCTGGTGACCAGTGGGTCTTTCCCCACCTTGGTGGGAGATTTGATACCGGAGAGACCGTGTGGCTTCACGCCAAATATACTTGAAAGCAGAGCTGGAGTTTCTCACGCATGAGGCTCCGACTTGACGCACAGAAACCCCGAGCAGGTAGCTGGTCTGTTTGCACCCGCCGAGCTCGGGGCTGGGAGGTGGCTCTCCGTCGCCCGACAGATCGACCCTTTCAATGTTCGAGCCCTTCTGTGGCCAGCTAAGACGCACAAAGCTTTTATTTTTAAATGCACATCTATAAAGCCGAGGCCGATGAGGAGCACTGCAATAAACACTGGGTTTTATTGGCATCCAGCTTCCTAGAAACGGAGTTTGGGTTTTGCAGTTTCCCACCTGCGGCTCTGCCCTCCGCGTGGGGACAGGGGGGCTTCGCCTGTGGGCTTGGGCAAGTCCCTGTGTCCAAAAAGCCTATAACCAGCCCCCAGCAGTGCCATTACCCCATTAGACAGAGTCCCTGTGAGCAGAAATAGGGGTGGGTTTAGGTAGAGATGAGCTTCCTAAAGATCTTTTATAATAAATAAAGCCATAAAGCGTGTCTCCCGTTGGGCCACAGAGCAGAAGCAATAAAAGGGGCTGGAGCTGTCACAGGCTGGCTCTTCCCAGGATATTTTATCTTGTCCGTTGCTGTGGGCTGGTCCACATCCACGCACACTGGTTGCGAGGTGTCCACAGGCTTCCCCTGCCCACCGTGGGGCCGTGCCACGGGTGACCGCTGCGCTTGACCGGCACTTGCATGCTGTAAGCAATGCCGTAGCCCTGCCAGACACGCAGGATCCAAGGTGGGGAGGGAGGACTGCAGGACCATCCCAGCAGGGCTGGGAAAATCCCCATTTCTGGATCAGGCTCTGAGGAGTGATACTCCAGTGGCCTGTCTGGGGTTCCCCCTGCCCTAAGCACAGTAGCCGTCATCAGCGCAGCACGGATGCTGGGACAAAGCATGGGAATTGGTTTTTTCCCTGGTAGTCAGTGCAGCCCTAATTCACTACTATGTACAGCTTTAAAAACAGCTTGATTTGTCTCTTCCAGCTCAGACCACTGCATTAGATAGTTGCAAGCACTCAGAGGTTAAATTAGCCTGTTCACTGGTGAGTCCAATCCTGCCACAGCTTAGCCCCTGCCTAGATGCTACAGCAAGGAAAAACGTGGTCTGTGCCATAGCTCATGCCTGAAATGAGTGTTTCTGGGCCTGAGCCGTGCTTGGCTGCAGCTGGACAAGGTCTGACTCTGCTCCCCCTGACACTGGAGTCAGGAGTGTCCCATGGGAGGCAGTGACCTGCCCCAGCGCACCAGGAGACAGCGGGGAGGACGGGGCATTTGCACCGGGGCTGGGATGCGTGGTCCTCGCACTGGTGTGGCTCCGGGACACGACACGACACGACACGGGCTGCGAGCAGGATCGCATCCGTGAGCTGGAGGTGCTGTCCTGCTGGAGCCGGGACACCCAGGGAGTCCTGGGCAGCATGGGGGAGAGGGCAATTCAGCTGCCAGCTCGGGCAGCACAGCCTGGACTGGGTGTGCATCCCCCCCCCAAGACGCTGCTGTGGGGCCCGTAAAGCTGCCCTGGGGATGGTTTGGGCAACAAGCACCTCTCTGCCGTTGCAGCTGCTTTTTGGGGCTCCCTGCAAAGCCTGGCAGCAAGCGTTGGGCCCCAGCTGCCTCTCTTTTCCCACTACCCTCGCCCTGCGCTGGAGATCCCAGCTCCCCGGAGGAGACGCTGTCCTTTCCCTGGCACAGGGATAGAGGCAGCGGGTTTGACACCAGCTCTGCTCTGAGCTGGGGCTGCCAGGCGGTGGCACTGGGACCAGGGCCACATGTTTCCCAGTAAAAGATGGAGGAAGGTGGAGGGACCGCATCCCCACCAGCCCAGCGAGGGTTGGTGGAGGAGCATCACGAACTGCCGGCTTGCAGCTGAGCTGTGGGTTTGTTGCTGTGTCCGCTCCCCCACACTCTCCAGCGTGCCTTTTTTCTCCTTGAAAAGCCTCAGGTTGCAGATATCGCATATCTTCCGGGTGACAAGCACAGTTTCCAAGGCAGGCGGAGGCGGAGAGGAGGGGGACGAAGGTTGTGGTGACCTGGACCTGGCCCTGAGCACAGGGGAGCACTCTGGACCGATGCCGGTGGGAGCATTTGCGCCCTTCCCATGGCCAGGGGCTGCTGGGTGAAGGTGGCCCTGGCCAGAGCAGGACCACCGACCACGGAGAAAAGGATGTCAAAAGCAAAGACGCCGTCTCTAACGTGTAAGCGCTGCCCTCGGCTGGGCGCTGAATTTCGGCATTGCCCAAACTCACTGGAAAAGTTCCAGGAGGTTTGGGTGCCATCCCAGCAGCCGGCGCAGCCCCCGCGTGAAACCCCTCAGCTGCCGGGAGCGGGGTGGGGGTGCGGGCACCCGACCCCCTTAGGGAATTCACCGCGAGAGCAGCCCGCTTCACCCCGGTCCGAGCTGGACCAAGCTTGCAGGACCCAGCAGGGTGGGAAGCGAGCGATGCTTGCGCCTGGACCCCTCGGAAAGTTGTCGCCACGTGGGTGTTTGTTAGCTCTTTCTGACGTTGGCCGATACCCAAATAACTCCAAGCCGGTGCAAAGCTCGGCGAAGGGGGAGAGCGAGGGCTGCAGGGGCCGGCTGGCCCCAGCCTTGACGCAAGGGCGGTGGGTGGCGTGTGATGAAGCCAGGGCAGGGGACGGCGAGAGGATGAGTCACCCAAATACGCAGGAGGGGAAGGAGCGGAGGCAACGACGGCTCAGCCCACGGCAGCAGCCGGACGGGGCTTTGCCTCTTGCAGGGCCGCTCTGCCCGATTTTGGGAGAGGAGCGGGATGGTGCCCCGGCGTCACTGCTCAGGGCCAGGGTCCTGAGCCCAGCGCTGCCCACGCGCCGTGGGCAGGACAGCCGTGTGGATGCAGGAGAAATATCCACTAGAGGGGACTGTGCGATCGTGTGTGGGAGCGTGCAGCTGCCAGCCTGGCTCTGTAGAGCAGGATCCGGCTCCTCTGGCCGCAGAGCCAGTGCTCCATCCAGCCCTCAGCCTGCTTGGTTATCCCAGCCCGGGCTCCCAGTGCCCTCCGCATCACTCCCGCTGGGCACTGCAGCCCGGGGGGCACAGCTTACCCAGGGCCAACCGGAGTACCGTGGGGTACGGAGAAAGCAGTTGCAGCTGCAGGCGCTGGGGAAATGTGCTGGGTTGGCCCCAGCCAGCAGCTAAGCCCCCACCCAGCCGCTCGCTCACTCCCCCCTGGTGGGATGGGGTAGAGAATGAGATGGGCAAAAGCATGAAAAACTTGTGGGTCAGAAGAGGAACTGGGGATCTATAGGGTCCATATAGAAAATACCCCTGGAAAAAATGCAGGCTGCAGCTCCCTGGCAACTCAGGGCATCCCCCCTCCTCCTCCAAACCTCCCTGCTCGGCTCTGCCCCAGACCCCACAGCTCTCCCAGAGCTGAGACTATTCATCCTGTTCCTGCAAGCCCAAAATCCCCCAAGGACCCAGGGCCGTTACTTTGCTTTTTCCTCCCACTCACCCTGAAGCTGGAGCCCATTGTGTGGGGCAGAGCTGGGGGTGCCGAGGGCAGGCAGAACTGGGTTGGTTTCTGGTGGTTTCCTCTCGCCGTCCCTTTGTCCCTCAGCAGCACAATATCATCTCCCTCCCGGTAGGATTAATGGGCTTTGCTTCTCTATTTGTTACACAAGAACTTAAGTAATGCACTCCCCAGAGAGAAATAAAGCTTCCTTTGCCCCAGCAGTGCTGGGGAGGCCAAATCAGAGCCCACGGTGATGGGCTGCATCAGCTTTCTCATGTCCTTCAAGGCTCCACACGTTAAGCCCATCCTTCTGGCAAAAATCCTGCAAAACCTTTATTTGTGACTGTGTTAACAAACATGCTTGTGGAACATGTTGTGTTTAGATGTGGGCACGCCACCTTCTCCCTGTGTCCCCGCGGCCAGGCTTGTGGGCAATGCGGGGCCAGGGTTCACAGCTGCCAAAAACCGGCCACTGATGCTGCTGACGCTGCACTCGCGAGCACCACGGGGACCGGCAACCCCGAGCACGAGGCCACATCGCCTGCTGTTCCCATCAACCACCAAACCTGCCAGCAACATCCCGCCAGCTGCTCTTCCCTGGAGGTTCCCAGCTCGTGGTCCTGGAGCAGGGATGCAGCCGGGGGAAGGGTCTGACCACGATCTCACACAGCCCTGGTGTCCTGCAGCCGCTGGAACACGGACACAAGGGCTCCAGGGATCCTGTCCAGCTCCATAAATACCTGTCATAGGGGAGGACGCTGGTCTCAGGCCACCCCGTGGGCAGACACCCGTGGAGCTGAGCTTGCACATCCCGCTCCCACAGCCACCCTTGATGGGTCTGAGCCCGTCCCCATCCCCGGCTCCCTCGACCGCCCGCTAATCCTCGGCTGGTAGTACCAGCAATGCTCCTGGGATGGAGAGGGCACCTTGGGGAAATGGTGCTGCTCCTCTCCCAGAACAGACTTGCCCTGAATACATACTATTTTAAACTCTAACTTGCCAGATTTGGGGGGAAACTTGCCTTGGCTGTGTCTGGGTCCAATCCCCCATGTCCCAGAGTCAACGTTCAGCATCCCCAGGCAGCTGGGACTGGAGCCGCGTCTGGTCTCTCAAGATCCAGGGAAGGGAGATTAACAGCAATAACTGAAAGGCTGTTAGTGAGATACCGGGTGAGAGCACTTGAGGGTCTATGGAAACATAGCTGGCTGTCCCCAAGGTCCACAGGTCCCCCGTGACCTGCTCGGTGCCTGTGGCGTGTTTCCATCATGCCAGCCCAGTGGGAGCCCCAGCTGGGCAGCACCTGCGCTGCCTTCAACGCTTGCACGTCCGCCGATGATGGCGGTGAGTCATCCAACGGCTCCCGGGGACGACTCCAAAACGCCGGCAGACTTTGGGAAACTCCCAAAGGTGCTGGGATATGCAGCAGGAGCAGCTGTGGATGTCAGGAATCTGCCTCTGTTTAGGAAAGGGGAGGCGAGGGGGCCCCGCCGTGTGTGCCGGAGGATGCGCCACGAACAGGGAGCAGCTCGTGCTGCACGAAGCGAGTCCTTCCCAGGTGAAGGGATGGGAAAGGCAGCGACCTGCTGCGCTTGGTGCTGCAAAGCCACCTGCACACACTGCCAATGTCACCCGAGCGAGGCTCAGCGCCGTCACCACCGTATCGCTGCTGAAGGCACCGGCTGGGAGCAGGCGGCAGCCGGTGCCTGCTCTCAGCCAGCTCTCCATCCCTGTAGGGCTGGGATCTCTGCTGCCTTTGTTACCCTTTATGGCACTGTGCCTGCCTGCATGAAGCTTCTGGCTGGGCACCAGCTGGGAACCACCTGGCTCATCACCCCAACCCGGCGGGGGCTGCTGGGGCGAGCCGTGCCCCATCCTGCCCAAGGGCCCCGCTTGCTTCCCCTCCCAGTTACGGCCGCGCCAGTTTATGACTCCATCAGCCCTGAGGAAGCATCGCAGGGAGCAGGTCCCTGAAGCTTTTCAGGTGTTACCACCCCCTCCTCTTGCAGGCATCGCCTTTGCTCTCGGCCCCAGACCTCCCCACAGCTCCCCACAGCCTCTGGAAAAACAAACGCATGCCTTGGATGCCTGTTTTATTACAGGTTTTCCCTTTCCAGCCCAGCAGCACAGTGCTTCCTGCTCATGCATCTCGTACACATCCTTTTTTATCATGGGAAAAGTGCTCCCGGGATGGCTCCTGGGGACGGGCACTGGTGCAGGTGGCAGCCGCAGCCCGGCCACACACAGCCCTGAGCTGCAGCTCGGGACACAAGCGCTGCCGTGTTGGGGCTGCTTCGCCCTTGCAATGGAGCTCCTTTCTGCAGATGCCAGTTTATTCTCTGCAGGACATAGCAGCCTGTTAGGAAACACGTCTGACTCTAAACCTCACTTGTCCAGCACCTCCTTGGTGCAAAATGGATCTCTACCGACAACTTTTCAGATGATGAAAGTGAAGGCACAAGATATGTTATAGTTACTTCATCTATAGCAGGATTGAGACTGCCCACACCTATGGGTGATAGGAAAATAGGGAGAAGAGTGTCCCACCCGATTGGCATGGGTCTGTGATGGGGCCCCTGCTTTTTGGTGTTCATAAATAAAGACCACAAAGAGTCCACGAAAAAGGGCAAAGCTTCATGTCTGCTCAGCCTGGCGTGGCCTTGGAGCACGATGCCAGAGTCCAGCATCCCCCTCATCGGACCCCCATGCACGGGGCTTTTGCAGCAGTGTTTTTTGGCTAAAAGGGTTTCAGAAGTGCCCGAACTTTTAGGGCTGCCTGTTCCCAAGAAGCCACAAACCCTTCTGCATCTCTCCCCGCAAATTTGCAGCATTGCAGCCCCAGCGATGACCCAGCACCCATCCAGCCCTGGGGACTCCACTATTTTCTGCGCCGCCCAGCTTTGCGATGTGTCTATCGAACACATCGAACATGCTGGGAGGAGCGTTTCTGGTCCAGCACCTGCTTTAGGTGTGCAGCATTGTTTCCCCAAAGCCCAGGAGAACAGCAGCAGCTCGACACGGTCTGACCCCCGTCAGACCCAACCGGCTCCGTCCTGCTCAGAGATGGTTGCTTCATCCCAAACTAGCTAATTCTTGCTGCTTTTTCTATTCTTGCTTTTGAAGGAGGGAGGGGAGAACAAAACAGCCCTCGGGGTGAAGTTACCTTCTTAATTAACAAGGCTGAGAGCTTTGCAGATATTGTGCAGAAGGAGAGAAAAATAAGGAAAACTGGGCAAAACCGGAAAGGATTGGGTTCAATTGTCAGACCAATTAACCTAGATCCGCGCTCTCCCTCTGGATGAATAGCTCGTTATTATGTAATTGCTCGGGCCCAGCTCCTGATTGAGAGAAATTAAAATCAGACACTGAACAAGGCAACCTGGTGTGGAGACAGGACGTGGGAGCTGCCCGGGGAAGCCACCCGTAAGGCAAAACCGAGTGAGAGCCCAAGCTGTGCAGGGTGAGCTTGAGCTTGAGCCTGAGCTTAGAGGATCTTGCTGAAACCAGTATTATCTGGACCATTTGCACCATCCTGGACCCAAAATGTGGCTGGGCTGGGGGATAATTTGGAAAGGCCCTGGAGATGGTGAGCAGGCAGGAGGTCCTGGTTTAGCCAAGCACTTAAGCGTCTGCATAATTGCAATGTAGCTGCAAGTCCAGCTCAGCTCAACAAGGGATTTCGGTGAGATATGTGGTGTGCTCAGTCAGGGACAAAGTGGTTTGGGAGCTCTTTTGTCTGGAGAAGAAATAAAATTCATTGTAAGCCCTACTTGACCCTTTCCCGCATGCTCTGTGTTAGGACCCATCTGCCCAGAGAGGAGGAAAAATTCCATCATTACAGACTTTTAAATCTATACCTAATAAAAAAAAGCCACTAATCCTAATAAATCAGCATGAGAAAACTAGCCAGTGCCATAGCTGAGCAGGGTTTTCCGTCTGTAAGGTTGATGAGTTCATATGCAGTGGGAAATTTAAATGCAGTGTTTGGGAAAGGACTGCAGGTTTCAATATTAGCTTAAGAGCAGACAAACATGTTTTTCTGCTGCTGAAGTGGAAGGGGATCTCCTTGCAGGAGGGTTGGCCTTTCCCATCCCCTGTGTTTTCATCTACCTCTTCTCCTGCCTGCAAATTATCCACAGAAGGGAGTGAAAGCTGCAGAAAAACACCCCGCATGGCTGCAAGCCCCGCACGCCGTTTGTGCTGCTGTCTCAAGGTACGATAGCAGCTTTGCTTCCAACCGAACCGTGCCAGTGCCGGCTGGCTGCTGCCCGCAGCTGCTCACCCTCCTGGCTTGACACCCTGCAATATCTGCATTTCCCCAGGTTCGTTTTGGGGTGCTGGTCCTGCATCTGGCTCATGCTAGCATTAAACTTTTTTCCAGCCCCTTGGCTGAGCCCCCAGCCCTGATCCCCATCCTTAGCAAAACCCCACTGCAGCGTGTGTTGCAGAGATGATGTTTGCTGTGCAATACAAAGCAGGTATCTTTAAAGAAAAAAACACTGGATACCCTAAATTAAGCAGCTTTAGCTTATCCTAGCACCAGGCATCCTTAGCTGCCATGTCCTTTGCCCACACACGTCCCCAGGGCCGGGACAGCCACCCCACAGGGCTGAGTGCCAGGTACAGCTTTAACCCACTTGACTTGCCCCAATCATTCTTGACAGCTGCCTTAAGTTTTGCTAATTAACTGGGTGTCCCGAAAAGTCCTAAAAACTGCCACAGATCAAGCAGAGACCAGCAAAGGGCGAGAGGAGCCCAAACAAACCCTCCCTCCCCAGCTGGCAAACCCCAAAGGCTCCAGCCAACACAACGTGTCTTTAGGGACACCACCAGCAATCTGGCTACACCACGTGTATTTATTGACATGGAAAACAGCTGCCCTATGTTTTCCAGCTCCGTGCCCTGGACATAACCCGCAGTCACCAACACCCTTCAAAACATCCCTCTCCTGAGATGTTTGGCGTCTGCCATGCTCCGAGAGGGTCTGAAGGGCCCATGTGCGCTCAGGCGGTTTCATCTGATGCTGAAATGGGCTCAGGATTTTCCTACGAATGCCCCAGGATTAAATTAAAGAGGGTTTAAGCAGATGGTCGGTTCTCTGCTCTTCCTAGTTGGCAAAATGGGAACCATATCGCTGAATTGTCTACCAGCACTAATTAATGTTTGTAAAGCGCTCTGCTCTGCAAACTGCTGCCTACGTGCTAAGTGCTATCATTAGTATTATTACTAAGCTATTTATGCCTGTTCCAGTGCTTTCTCTTCCTTGTCCCAAAGGGCTTTTCCTCTTCCTTGTGCAGATGTACTGGGGCTGGGAAGAGGAATCAGCCCTCCCAGGCTCCGGCTGGCTCTAGCCCAGGCTCAGATCCTCGGTTTGCTGGCAAAACCCTCCGTTTGTGCCAGCACCGCCGGGCTGGAGCCACTGGCTCCACAGTGAGGGCAGGAGCAGCCGGAGACTGGGAGGATCTGCCCAGAGATGGGGTTTAGCATCATCATGCCCAACTGTGGGTGAGATGGTTGTCCTGCTGCCTTTCCTGATTGCAAAATGGACATGATGCTGCTTCCCTGCGTCCTTCGTGTTCCCACTGGGAAAAGCTTTCTTGGCTCGTAGGGGCTATTTGCATCCTTCTCTCTGTCGCTGCATGGCAAAGGGTTTTGCAAGAGAAGGGAGGGATCACACATCCTTCCTAATGACCTAAGAGGAGACTGAGGCACAGAGGAGGTTCAGTGATGGATGAGCTCAACCGTGGTCCATGACAGGCCCTTGTCCCCGTGCAACAAACGGGCAGTGACGTCTGCTGCTGCTGGCAGATGGGACAATGCATTCCCTACAAATAATCATCCTTGCAAGACAGTATTCTGCAAAACTGCAGGACAGCTTCTCCCTTCCCCACTCAGTGAAGCCATCATCAGAGAAGCAGCTCACAAGAAATTGCGGCTGCTGCCTCTGGAAAGCAGTGAGATGGCAACAATCCGCTCATGGGTGCACGGAGCAGCCAATGCTCCCCACAACCAGCACCGAAATTTCGGAGCACAAGATCTTTACCCCGATCAAGACCCTGCTTTGAAATCCTTTGCTCAATTAACCTAATCAGGCAGGATGTTCCTGAGCATCCCCATGACATCTTTTTGATACAAGAGTGGCTTTCATGACTCAGTTGGGAAAGAAACTGCCCAAGACAAGAAATTGGGGAGGAACCGACTGAAATACCGAATGCGCTGAGCCGGGTACCCAATCTGCTACAGGGACACAGCAGGCAGCATCCACACCCCTGAAAATCCGGGGTGAGGAGGGCACCTTCACTGCCGTCACCTGCACAACCAGCAAAATAGCTGAGGACTGATGCTATGCTTCTGATGGGAGGTTTAGGGCATGAACCATCCTTTTTTTTTACCCCATAGCAAGTGCATGAGACGAAACGAGGCTCAGAAAGCTGGATACGGGATGCAGGCAGAGCGGGCAGCTCCCGGAGCGGGAGCAGAGCTCGCTCCAGCGAGGGCAGGAGGTGGCACAGGTAACACTGACCCACTATGGCCCTGGGCCAGGGTGCATTTGCTTTGCAGAGGTTGTTCAAAAGAATAGCAGAAAAAACAGCTCCAGCAAGCATGCGATCAACGTTTTCTGTGTGGTTTGAATTATCCATGACTTTTGACCCAAGATTAAATCTAGTGTGTAACTGGTGGTTATATATTGAGTCATATGAGCAGGCTAATCGCAGGAACCCCATGTTCTCCAAACAGCCTGCGCCCCGCCAGGGCTGACTGCAAGCCGCTCACGTTTTCTAGCCAAAGCACCCTGTGGCTTTTGCATCATCCTTTTAATTCAATACTTACAAAGCACTTTTTTGTCCGACCAGTATCTCAAGCCCAGAACAAAACAAACCCAGCAACGCCGTGAGCGGCCAGCCCAAGGAAGCCAAATTTCCCATCAAGTTTTGCTACTCGGTGGCTGCTCCGGTGTCTAGTAAAGGGCTGGGCTCACGCTGCAGCATTTTTCTCAGCAGGAGCTGTCTCTCCTCTCCATCAGCAATTCTCCTGACGTGCATAGAAATAGCCTTTTGACTTCTACCTCTGTGTGCAGTTTGGGTGAAAATGAGCACTGGAGTCAGAAAGTATTAGCAGGGGGTAAGCGGCAGGTAAATGGGCTCTCCCAGGGTGCGATGCCTGCCTCGATACCCACTGGGAAGGCAGAAGGGCTTGGCACAGCCTGGCCCTGGCTCTCCCCAAACTCATTTTTAGCTCTTTGCACCTCCCTTCCCTTTCCTTAGGGCTGTGGGAGCCTGAACCAATTCACTTCTCCCAGAGAGCCCAGGTAAGAGCTGTAAAAAGCTGTTATCAGCAACAGTGATCGGGTAATACTCCTGTGAGTACAATCCTGTGGGCTCACTGGGGTGTTTCCCAGTGCCGGTGACCAGGATAGGGCTGGCACAGCCTGCGTGTGCTGGAGCCCTTTGCCTTCCCTCTGCCCGGGCAGACTGGGCAGCAGGGCCAACCTGGGAACCCAGGGTGGACCCAAAACAGGGCTGATCCAGGGTCTGCCCAGGTTCCTGAAAGGCTCCATCGAGCGGGAAGTGTGTTGGAAGAAGTTTGTGATATGCAGGGGGTCCCCACTGGCCCACACACGCCGGGTTGGCAGCGGGGACCTTGCAGGAGCAAGGCAGCAAGGGATGCACGGAAGGTGCAGGGGAGAGCGGGGTGAGGGTCCCACCGCCCTGGACCCATGCAGGCTTGGGGCTGTGGGGAGAAACACCTGGCTCTTTGCAGCAGGGTTAAATTAAGGCTAAATCATCTCTTTTTCCTCCTGCAATAACTTGCTGGCTGATAGAAACCCAGTGGGAAGAGCGTGACCTTGGCACGGGCTGGTTGTGTGTCTGGCCATGCTGGTACGGAGCTGCTCAAGAGGCATTTCATCACCAAAGGCTCTTTGTCTGGAAGGCCAGCCACTGTCCCAGGAGGGGTGCTGGTGATGCGGGAGGCGGGGGACACCTCCACCCTGGGTTCAGAAGGGGGACAGCCCCATCCCGATGGCCCCAGGACCCTCCTGAGATGCCCTGAAGGATGGTGGTCCCCAGCAGTCCCCCAGCCAGCACTGGTTTTGGTGTCATCCCACGTGCCCCAGCACCCCAGGTGTCCCCCAGCTCATGGCAGCCCCCAACCCTGCACACCCGATCCTGCCGCAGGGACCTCCCCGTGTCCCCTCGTGTCCCGTCCCACCCCCCGGCAGGATGCCCAGCTCCTTGCTGGTCTGAACTGGTGCAGGCATCAGCGCTGGGCTTTCACCTGCTCTCAGCCAAGGTGGCTCTGCATTGCTTTGCAGTGAAAATAAAGCAGCAGCTGGAGGGGAAAAATCCATGGTTACTAAACAGAGCTGAGCAACCGCAGACCTCTCACCCAGGAGAGGAGGAGGGCAGGGAAAGCGGAGCTGCCTGGGGGCACCCAGGGCTGGATTTCGACACCCTGCAGAAGACAAGATGCTTTTATTTAATCATCTGGGTCCCAACCCTCCCCGTGCTGCCCCACGTGCGGCGGCGGCGGGGGTGGCTGTTTGGTCTGGCCGCAGAGCCCCGTATCGATAAGGAAGAGCCGGACGGGAAGGGAGCGGCGGCGGCCGAGGGCCAAGGGGAAGTGGTTGAGGTTTGGGATCGGCTCTCAGGTCTTGTTTTGCCCTCTCCCCTCCCTGCTCCCCCGCAGAGGAGGGCGATGGTGCAAGGAGAAGAGGTGCCTGGAGGATGTCCCCAGGCCCCCATTACTCCGTAGCCCCTTATTTCCACAGCCCCTCTGCTTTGCTATATCGCTTAGCTGACCTCCCTGAGTCCAACACCACATCTGCTGCCACTCGCTCTGATTTGCATTGTCTTCGGGTCACCTGGTGTCCCTCCTGGCAGTGCCAGCTCCCACCACGTCCCTCCTGGACAGGGGCAGAGGAGCAAACCCCTGAAGCAGAGGCAAAAATTTGCATTTTAAAATCTCACATCTGTTTTTTTCCCAGGAGGGGGACTGGTGACTTTGTGCACTCTGTCACCTATCCTGTGGATGCCACCGCTGTCCTCAGGGGATGCTTGTCTGTCCCCAGGGCTTTGCCCTGCACAGCCAGGTAAGGTCACGCCGGGACAGTCCTGATGTTGGGTTCCTTCGGTGCTGGCTGCGACGGCTCCATCCCGCTCCACCTCCAGCATAAATCATGGCAAGCTATAAATCCCTGCCAGCCCTCAGGGACCCATCCCTGGCAAGGGCAACGGTTCAGCCCTGAGGCAGCAAAACCAAAGATCATGTTTTTCACGGGGTCGATATTACCCGCAGGCACAAACAAGAACCCGGAGCAAGGGGGTGCTGGCAGCGCAGCACCTCGGGGCGGCACCGATCCAGCCGGACCTGTGCAGGCACGACTCGAGGCGCAAACCTTCGGCAGGGTGGATGCTTCCAGCCGGATCTGGTCCCTGACCTGGCTGCTGCATGAATCCTCATGGCAGTACAAGGAAAAAGGACTGATCAGGGCAATGGGGACAGGAATACACAGCATTGGGGGGGTTCAAGGCAATGCCGGGTGTTACTGCGCTGCGGAGGGGCTGTGACCAAAGGGAACAGGGATGGAGCTGCCCCGGGGGATCCGCACTCCTTCCCCAGCCCCTTTCCCAGCCCCACGCTTTACAAACCCTCTTGTTCCCAGCCCCATAGCGGCTCCCAGCCCATGGGGACCTGTCCCCACCCTATCCTGGCTGAGCTCTGCCAGCAGAAAGATTTGGGGAGATTTTGGACGAAACACCACAGGACACACAAACAGCCTCGCACCAGCTTTCTGTGGCACAGGCAGTTGAGAAGAGGCTTTATTTTTCCTAGTGTACTCCTCAAGTCGCTGTCTGCTACTGAGATTACCTGGGAATCTTGATTTTCTTTTAAAAACCCATGTTTCCCTGCTGTGACAGCTACCACAGAAAGCCTGAGCCTGCCAAGGGTGCCATGAATTTGTCACTCAACAAGATTAAATGGGCTCTCGGCACACGAGAGTGGCAGGCGACCCTGGCAGGCGAGCGCGAGTGGCTCCCAGGGAGTTATCGGGCACATCCCAGGGATTTGCTGGGAAGTGCTGAAGGAGCCTCCGCACCAGCTGCGATTGCGGCGTGCACCGACGTGGCAGGGCCCGTGTCATTTCTCATCACTGGCTGGCTCCGCAATCTCTTATACAGGAACCCGGCAGATTATTTCTCCATTTGTGGATGTGGGAGGTTGATAAGGAGTGGGGCCAGGAAGCAGAAAGACACTGAGCTTTTTGTCCTTGGGACTGTTCTGGGGCAGGCAGTGGGTGACCATGAGGTGCCAGGTCTCCACCAGCTATCGGGGGGATGCGGTGATTTGCCTTTCCTTCTAGAAATAGCCCTTTCCGCACTAGACGAAAAAATACCCTCATCATCTGCTGCCTGCTTGCCTCGTGGTCAATATACCGAGCAGCAAACCGGTGCCAGCCCTGTGCAGGGAGAGGCTCCCAAAGGGCATCTTCCTAATTTTGGTGGTGCAGGGTCATATTGTCCCTAATTCCTGCGACTTGAAAGTCCCCAGGTCCCCGGCTAAGGACCAGCCGATGCTGTTCGTGGCTGGATGCGGGCCTCAACCCGCATTTTTCCCCATGCAATGGGCATAAGCATGACCTTGCTGCAAGCTACAGCCACTCCCTGCCCTCCTGTCCCCAACTGTGTCCCCACAGCATGGTCTGGGGTCACTGGCCAGTGACTGCTTGGTGGCCACAAGCTGGGTTTTAGAGGTTAGACAAGGTGGGGGCACCCGCATTCCTTGTACGCTGGTTTTCTAGTTCAGTGCCCTGTGTGACCGAGGGCAACAGTCATGTTTTGCATCGAGCAGCGGCACAAACTCCCTGACCTCCACAGGGCTCACCAGGCACATGAGCCGTGGTGAAAGCCGGTGGGGTTTCCAGATGAAGGCTGTCCCTTTGCCAGAGCTGCTCGTCCCCACCGGTGGCCCTGGGGGAGCACCCCCAGCTAGCATGGCTGCAGGGGAGGACGGGGAGAGCTTTGGGCTCTGCCGCCAAAGGACGAAATGGGAACAGAGCAAGTGTGCAGCGAGGCTGCCCGCTGCGTTCGGGGTGTCGGAGAGGGCTGTCCCCCCCCTGCAACAGCCAGGATGCCGTAACATCCCAGGAACAGCCCGAAGGTCCTGTTCCAGCTCCCGACCTGAAAACAAAAGTGCGTCTTGTTCCCATCGTGTTTTCAAAGCCAGAAAGGTCGGGGCCATGAGAGCCCTGCCAGGCTGGGCAGCACTGCCAGCTCCTGCCACCCGCCCTGACCTCGGCACACACCGGGACCGACGCGTGCCGCTGCTCCTGCCCGGCTGCAATGCTGCTTGCCGGCAGCGCCGGGCTGGTGAGAGCCAGGGGCCTCCCTAAAAAGCCCATGTTTGGAGAATCTTGCAATCTCCAAACAATCCATGTTTGGCGAATTGATGCTCTCGTTCCTGCTCCCTGCACTGCATGGGGAGAGCGAAGATGCGTGGGAATGCTGTGTCCGGGAGGACCACACCAGGGACCCCCTGTGCCCAGCACAGCCCCGAAGGCTCCAAAGCCACCGTGAAGGATTTCCTAATTCACCTCCAAATCCCTCTCCAAATCCAAGAAGCTTTTGTTCTTGTTAGATGGGGCCATCATTAGAGGGGCTGGTGCTTCATGGGCAGCCCTCCTGCTGGGATGGGTTGGGGAGAAATGCAAAGGGTCTATATGGCAGGAACAGTGGCGTGGCCCTGCCATCGCCACATCAGGCTCTGAACTATCCCCCTCGTCCCCGTGCTCGGTGCATGCATGTGCTGCTGCCTGCTCAGCGGAGATTATTAGCAGAGAAAATCGTTAGGCACAGGGACAGGAGCTCAAGGGACACGCGAGCACCTCTGTTACTTGGAAATCAATCCCAGCTGTCTGCCCAAGCTGAGTTTCCTCCAGCCCAGCTCAAAGCGACAGCAGTTTCTCTCCATCGGGGAGGATGAGGAGGTCCGACTGGAGCGGATGCTCGTCCTGCTCCTGGTCCTGCTCCAGCCTTGAGCCCTGGGGAGCTGCTCCCAGCCTGGGGTTCTCTGGGACTCTCTGCCCTCCGGATCCCAGAGCAAATGGTTGTGCTTTGCCCATGGACCTGGACCAGCTTCTACGGCCAAGCCCTGGGAGGAAAATCCTGCACCGAAGCCCTGGGAAAGAGACAGGGCTGGGCTTTGGAGCCAGAAACTGGAGGGGGCTGGGAGGATGTTGCGGAGGGGCATCACAACCTGCTTACCCCCTCGCTCTCCAGGAGTGGAGAGGGGGTACAGGGACCTCTGGGCTGAGCAGGCAAAGCTGTTTGCACACCATGATATTATTATTATTAGGGATAGTTGCCCTGCCCAGCCCTGCAGCAAGCAGAGCGCTTTTTGGGGGCTCCGTGCCTGTTGTACAGGGAGCAGCATACCCGACAGCCGTGACCGTCCCTCCGAGCACCCTGTGTCCCCAAGGCAGCTTTGGCATTCTTGCTGACTCAAGCCGACAGAGTATTGACATTCGTTTTGACCTTTTGAATCACAAGGATGTTCTGTCCTTCCCGGCCAAGTACAGCCTGGGTACCCTGTGGGTGGATTATACTGTATATACAGTGCCTGCAAATATGGAGCTGGCAGAAGAGAAACGTGTTTGTGAGCTTGCAGGGGTGCAGCAGTGGTGGGATTGGAGTGAGAAGCTGCTGCCAGTGCCCAGTTTTCCTCCCAGGATGCCCAAGCAGATGCAGCACACCAAGGGAGAAGGACGGTGATGGTGGCAGGAGAAATACCAGCAGCTGGTTTGGGGTGGGGGGAGAAAGGATCCTGCAAAAGCAGGAGCCGCAGCCCGGCCCTTGAGTGGCCACCCCCTCGCCATCAGCTCCGGAGGCTGCTCCTGGCTCCCCGCATTTCCCGTCCTCCAGCTAATTAAGCCTTTTGCTTTGAGAGAACATGAAGAACTGCAATTAGAAGACAACATGCAAAATCAGCCACGAGGGCCCAGCTGGCTCCTGAGGGCAGTGCTTTCCCTCTCAGCCACCCAAAACCCCACTCTGGGCAGCAAGAGCGGTTGTTTCAGTACAAAACCTACCCCAGCCCCAAAAGCTTGAGCTGATACAAAAGGCAGCGCGTTGCAGTTCCCAAGGTGTAACGTACGGTCACTGCCAGAACAAGCTCATGGCACTAAATTAGCATCTTCCCGCCTCAAGCTTGGCCCATGTGCTGGCACATACCAAATCCTGTGCCCCGAGATGGCAACCGTGGCACGGAGCGGGGCAGAGAGTGGGGTGCAGGTTGCGTGGGGTTGGGGGGAGCCAGCCCCACCGCCCCTTCCCCTCACAGCCCTTGGGAGCCAGAGCAGGTCCCTGGATGGGGCTACCTCCTCCCTGCCCTCTGTAGCCAGAGGGTTTTGGCAGAGGGCTCCCATACGGCTCTTTCCAAGCTCTGCCAGCAAGCAAGCTTTGCTGCGTGGCTGGCTCCATCCAAGGCTGTCACGGCCCGGATCCGGCCACCCGGCAGCCCCATGGCACCAGGGAGGCTGACGGCTCCGTGCTCCCAGCCCAGATGCGCTGCTTATCTCTCCCTTCTCTTGCCCTGACACATTTTTTTCTCTCTCTCCTTTCCCAGCCAGCTCATGGGACTCTTATCTCAAGCCGCAAATCACCCTTTCTCAAGGCATGCTCAGCAGCATCCTTTGCGAACCCATTTCCACAGGCTTGTGCATGACGTTGGGGCACAAGTGACAACTTTGCAGCAAAACCCTTTTGCCTTACATCTTTATGCCACATTGATTTCCTCAAACCCCCTCCAGCAGCCAAGGCGGCGTATGGTGAAGGCAGCTTGGCCGCAGTCGCAGGGCATAGGCAGCAGAGCATGGACCCCAATGCCCAGCATTGCCTCCTTGCCACTGGGCTGTGGCCATGCAATCTCCAGAGCAGGGGAGGCAAAAATGGTGTTTGAAAGCTTCTGCAAGCCCCAAAAGCCCAGAGGGTTAATTCAAGGCGTGCTGCTCCTAGAACAGGGTTTGCACTTGACAGTTGGCTGCAGCCTCATGGTTTGTGGAGAATAAATAAAAAACAAGCGAGGTGCAGAGCCCAGGGCTGGGCTGGGAGCTGTGGGATGGGATGGGATGGGATGGGAGCTATGGGATGGGATGGGATGGGATGGGATGGGATGGGACGGAATGGGATGGGATGGGATGGAATGGAATGGGAGCTATGGAATGGGATGGGACGGGATGGGACAGGACAGAATGGGATGGGATGGGATGGGATGGGATGGGGAACCTCTGCTGATGCTGCCCCAAAACCACATGTTTTTGAGCATAAGCAGAGCAGGGATCCCACAGCTGGCTACTCAATACACCCTGTGGCACCGAGCAATTACCAGCAGCACCTATGCCAGGTGCTGGACGGGGTGCAGGGAGCAAAGCACTGCGCTCTCAGCTAGCTCAAACGCTCGCTCCTGCTGCCAAGCGAGCCTCATACATCAGAGCAGCCTCAGCTATTGTCGGCCCTGCCTGGGAGGTGGTGGGTTCCTGGGTCTTGCAGAATGCTCGTTGGTGGAGGAGAAATCAATGCTCAGTCAGGGGTTTCTGCCATGTGGCTGGTTCATCCACCTTGTTGCTCCAGGGGAGAGGGTAACGTGCACTGCAGTCCCAGGCTGCGTGTCTCGCCAGCATGGAGCAGGTCTGCCCGGTGCAACAGCGTGGCGAAGCTGCAGCAAGCTCTGCGGTCTGCAACAGCATTGCCCAAAACAAGGGGCACCACCGGACCGAAAGCAACATGGTGTGTTTGAGAACACACACAGCTCGTTACACCGAGCAGCAACCATGTACTGTAAAGGCTATTCCTTGGTTTCTAAGGGGAGGAGGTTGCTGTCTGCTCATCTGCCAGCTCCCCCCCTGCAACTGCCCAGTTTATGAGCCTGTTAGCTAGTTTAAAACATTATAAAATTTAGCAAAGGGAATAAAAGAGGGACTTCAGAGATCCTCCATTCTCCGGAGCTCATGGACACCAGCGCTTGTGCAAAGGAGAGGTTCAAACCGCAGCCCTCACCGGGGGAAGGCTGGAGCAGGAGCCTACCAGGTCGGCAGGGAAACGGGACTGGGAGTTCCCGACATGGGAGTAGCTCTGTGTGTACCCACACACACACGCGTGTGTGTTCACATGGACGTGCATGCCTGCATGTGTGTATGCTTATGTGCGTGCATGTCCATGAGTGTACATGTGCATTTCCAGCCCTTTGCATCCCACAGGGACAATGTTGTGTCCGGGTGGGAGAAGCCCCTTTGGAGACATGACTCCCTGGGGATTTGGCTGTGTTTCATCCCCATGCTGAAAATCCCACGTTTGCACGCCCTCGTGTCCAGGCTGCCTCTTGGGAATAGTTCCTGGTCCGCACCTTGTCCCAAAGCACACTTGCAAACCGGCACTGCTGTTAGCGGGGGCTCAGTGCGGGGGCTTTGTTTCAGGTGGCCGGATCCAGCCTGGTTCAGCCTTTTCTGGCTCAGAGGAGCCACTTTCCGCCCCTGAAATAGCAACTGAGATGATGCTCTCGGCAGCTGGGGATGATGATGCAAAATGCTCGTTATCCAGCAGGAACAATTAGACTTATGGCAATTATCTCTGCAGTTGCTGAGAGATGCCGGAACGGGCCGGCCAGCAGCCAGCTCCCGGTGTAATCCCTGGGCAGGAGAGACGCCGGCGCCCAGCCTTGCCAGGAGCTGCCATTGCCATGGAGGAAGAGCAAAAACACAGCTGGAGCATCCGAAGAGCCTCCTGCAGCGCCAGGAGGGCTGGTTTTGCGCAGAAGCAAGAGCAAGGACGTGCAAGTGTTTACCTGAAAGCCAAATGCCCCTTTCTAATGACATTTGTTTGCATTCAGATTAATGATGAAATGGGCTGAGCCACGCTGGGTTTAGAAGATGGTGTTATGGACTGAGTTGCTTCGCGTGATGCTCCGACCTCCCTCTGTGCCGGCTGCTGTCGCAGGAGAAGTCAGGCTGGGCTCAGCTTTATCCGCAAGGTAGAAATGGGCAAAAGCTGGCTCCAGGCTGGGTCGAGCCGTGGGCACCCGATGGTCACTGAGCTGGGCAGCAGCTGCTGAGCTGGGCTTTAGGGCACATTCCTTTGGAGGAAAAGGTTAGGCTTCTGGCTGAGAAATGCCTATGGGGTAAAGGCATAAAGGACAACTTCACTCATTTCTCAAGTCAGAGCAACAAGGAGGGTTCTTCTTTTCCCCCTTGACATTATTTGAAAACTTTATTTTGACACTGCTAGAATGAAGCAAGCCCTGCTGCCCGACAGTGGCTCAGAGCCAAAACCCCAAACCAATCCCAGCTTGATAAACAACTCCTCCTTGGATAAATCAGAGCAGGGCTGGGATGGTGAGAAAGCTTTTGGGCAGGATGGGATGCGGCTGAGCACTGGATCACCAGCTGATGCCCGAGGGATGGCAGGGAGTGGGAGCTAGAGGGGTGCGGGGAGCCTGCTCTAGGAAAACCCAGGCTGTTTTCCATTGAAAACTTTATCCGAGGCAAGCATACCACCACATCCTGGCATTGTTTGTGCTGCAAGAGCCAACAAAATTCCCAGGAAAGTTTAGCTACCTGGTCAGCAAAACCTCTCTGATACGCTTTGTTTATTAGCGGCTAAACATTAAACCCTTGGCAAACAGGGCTCCTTGGGGCCAGGGATAAGTGACCGTGACAAGCTGCCCCGCGGGCTGCCAGCCCCAAAAACAGGCGAGGGCTGCCGTCACGGCCGAGGAGGGGACAGGTTGCTCCAGGTGGGGGGGACAGCAGTACCCTGGGGGTCCAGGCTCGGCTGCATGTGCCAAAGGGAGCCCAGGGCCAGGAGGAGGAAGGCTTACCAAAACGTTGCTCTTGCCATGGCCATAGTCCTGCAGAAATGCACCTTTCCCCAGGTCAGGAGAAGGATTAAATGGTTTCTCGCTGGAGCTGGATGGAGACTTCTCCATCTCCCAGTGCCTTGATTTGCAAGAGAGATGTGTCTCCCATGACGCCAGTGCTGCCCCAGAAACCCACTGCTCTGGCAAATAAAAGTGTATTCTTCAAGGACACCTGATTCATCTTGGAAAGCCCATGTAAAATTTGTCTGTTTTCAGTAATTAGGCCAATTATAGCAAAATGGTATTTGCAGTTCGAGCAAAGGACAGGCTAAAATCTTAACCTGATGCCTTTTCAGTGGTGCCAAAACGAAGTCCAAACAAAGCTCCTTTCCTCTCCCCCTGCATTAAGTAACCAAAGAGCGACATTTTGAAGTGCTCAAACATCAGGTAATGGCTTTTCCTGACACACTTGAAGAGAACCTGACAAACACACAAACAAAGCCTGACCCACTTTAGCAGAATAAGAACTACACCAAGAAAGGGAGCAGGGATTTCAATAAAGTCCCTAATGCAGCCTCATTAGCAAGTCTCTGCTACGTGCATCCAGATAAATTTATCTTGACAAGTCTGTCCTCTGAAGAGAGCAAGCTGTGAAACCTGCACTGTGCCCATGCGCAGGGCAGCGCTGCTCTGGATGCACGAGCACAGGGATGCACACGCACAGGGATGCACGAGCACAGGGATTCACATGCACTCACACAGGGATGCAGGAGCACAGGGATGCACACACACAGGGATGCACGAGCACAGGGATTCACATGCACTCACACAGGGATGCAGGAGCACAGGGATGCACACACACACACAGGGATGCATACAGGGATGCGTGTGCCCAGGGATGCACACGTATGTGCTGTCCCACTCCATCACCTTCCCAACGTGCAGGGTGTGCATCCAGGAGGCCAGGGAAGAAATCCTTGCCCGGGCCAGGCACTGGGCACTGCTTCAGGCTCTTGCAGCATTGCTTCAAGGCCGTTATTGCGTATCGAGAGGACAAACGCCGCTGCCTCATGTGTTTCGTGGCACGTGTTTTGTGGCTAACTCATTATTTGTAAATAATGGCAGGGATGTTGCTAAGTCACCGCGCTGCAGGTGAGAGCCAGCAGGGATTCGGGGCTGGTTTCGCCCAGTGGTAACAAGGGCACTTCCCTCTGCAGGGGTAGGTTTCCTCAGGGACACCCCAAATTCACACACCAAGCTCCTGCCTTGCTCCTGCGAGGTGACTTTTACCCCTTTGCACTGGGTGGAAACTGAGGCTGGGAGCGCTCAAGCCTAGTTCTGGGATGAACTGGTGGGACCCTGCAGGGACTGGTGGCTCCCAGGACCCACCACCCCGAGATGCCCCACGGGCACAGCACTGCCCGACAGAGACAGCGAGCTTCAGAGCCACTTGCGCCCAGAGACGGGCCAGGCTGGAGCCTGCAGCTGATCCGGCTGCCTGTTTTCCTGGATCCGTGCTTCTGCGTAGCTGACCTTGCGCAAGAAGCCCTCCGTGTTCCCCTTGCCCACGCAGTAGCTTGGGTGCCTCCCCCGGGGTGGCACGCAGCCTGGGCCAGCCTCCGTGTTTGCTCAGCGGTGGGGTGGCATCAGTGAACATCACGAGATCGCTGGACACTCCCTGCGCCCTTGAATTGTCCCCATTCTCCCCCCGAGGCTTGGTGCACCAAAGTGCTAGCCTACATGGCTGGGCCAATGCCCTGCAGCTCCGACACCCAACCCGGAGCTACAAGCAGCTTGGCCAAACCTCTTGTGCCACCTCTTGTCCCCGGCTCTGTCCTGTATGCCGGGCTCCCTGGGAGAGGCAGCCACCCTCCTCGAGGATGGCATGTCCTGGGCCATGGGACGATGGCCCTCCTCCCCATGGCAGCCCCAGGACGGGCCACCGCGGAGTTTCCCCAGCAGCCAGTGGCTCTGCCAAAGCACGGTGGGCTCCAGGAGGGACTGGGGTGCTTTGGATGCATTTCCCATCAGCACGCCCCAAGAAGCCTGGGACACCAGTGCCCTGAAACGGTCCCTGAATGATGCCAGGACTCAAGAGAGGGCAGAGCCCAAGACGAAATTCCCATCTGGTCAAAATTAGGGGGAATCTTGGCCAGGAACCTGAGCAGTTGCAGGATCACAGCCACGACCTAATGAAAAGGTCCAACATTTCTGTGCTGCTGACCACAGCCAAGGGCTGGAGCTGTAATTTCTCATTCCTATCACCCCGCCCCAGGTGGCCACAACCCTGACAACACCTTCCCGACTTAGCAATACAGACTTATCCCACCATGGCAGCTTAGCAAGACTTAAATAGAAAATTCAGGCTGCCGATGCAGTGCAGGAGCAGAAGGAAGAGATAAAGTTCAACCTGGTGATAGCCACATAGTAAAACATGGTAACAGAGCTGGTGGCAACAGCACAACAAGCTCCAGATGGTCCGGCAGTGAGAAGCAGAGCCCAGTGAAATGCCAGACCATCAAGATAAAAACGTCAAGTCATTGTAAGGAAATGGTGAAAGGCACAGAGTCACCTGGTGCTGAATTAAATAACTGGTGGTAAATCCCTCAAAAGTTACCTTTGGAAGCAGACAAGAGGTGCAATTAGTATAGAAATTACAGAAAGAGTAGCATCGGTATCATAAAGGAAACAGGCAATAACAAAAGAGGCTCTGGATACGGATTATTGGATCAGCTGGTTTTTAGGATAATGGGTTAACCAAATGTCTGGGTGAGCAATGAGTGTACATGATGGCTTTAAGATGTGGGAGATCAGATGGTTTGGAGACATTTGCACATTTCAGAAACCGGCTGTCCAGCAAGTGAATTATACAAAAAGCCACAATCAAATGCGAGGAACAGGTCGATCATTTGCACTTCAGGTTTATTACCAAATCCAGGGGGAAATTACTCTTTTCATTCAACACTAAGCATCTTTGTTCATGTTTTAGCTGCCTCACTAGGAGTTTTCATAGGGTGCTCATTCAAACCCTTCTGCTGAGGAACTGGCAGGGGGTGAAAAAATCCAGACTGAAAATTAGGAAGAACTGCAAACCAACACCAGCTCCACATGAGAACAGCAGATGGTCAGACATACAGCCCTTCCGTCCGAGATGGAGACCTTGACAGGACTGCGAAGTGATGTGGATGGGGAAGACCATGTTGTTAGCGATATCTGCTAGGAACTGCATCACAAGGATGTAACCCAGGTCATTGAACAGTCACCCCATGGGGACAAGGGTCTCACAGCTTGGAGCTCCACGAGGGCAGGTGAAGATTAGGGCACACCAGCACTGCTCCTCACCTGAGGTCAACACTCCTCTGCATGCCCAAAAGTATGTCTTCTCTTCCCTGCCACACCTGTCAGCTGGGTCTCACCTCTCCCCGCAGTCCTCACCAGGGATATGGACGCGCTGTCACAGTACAGACAACAGCTCTACTGTGTCACTCACATAGGTTGACACTCAAATGGTGACCACACAGTCTCCTCCAACCAATTCACCAGCATCTTCAGTGATGGAGGAGCCTGTTGAACCACAACCCTACCACAAAACATCTTCGCTCTCCCCTGGACTTGCCATGAGACATGACAAGCCCCAAATGACAGAGATGGGTCACCTGAGGGAGCTGGAGGAGCTGTTCTCACAAGAAAGAGAAGGTGAGAGGCAGGGACAGGGAGGAACCAGACAAAGCTGTGTGTTCCAGCTGCTGTGGGAACACATGACCCAAAATGGGAACTGAACGGCACAAAGAAATGCCGATTGACAGCACTTGAGGTACGGCTGAATGGTATCTGCGTGTTGTCACCTGCTCTAACGACTACCTGACTCAGCCATCAGAGGCAGGCGTCCAGCAGCCTAGCAATTAGCCGTCCTCCTCCGTAAAGTCAAGGGGAGAGTTAAAACCAGCACAGTACAGAGGAAAGTGTCCCCCACGGAGCCTGAATCAAGTCTTGCTTTAGAAACAGCCCATAAAAAGTGACAGAAATGAACCTCTTGGCTCAGCCGCATGCAAAGGACGCAGCATCCTGTACCTCCTGCTTGGCTCAGTCAAGGACCATAAATACCACCAGCCTCCCTGCAGGGATCTGCTCAGCGGGACCTGGGCTCCCCCGGGCTCCTTCGCACATTCCAGCATCAGCGCCCGAGCCGGGATCTATTCCTGACAGTAGGAACAAAGTGAGCGATTGCATCTGCTATATTTAGAGCAAACAGCCAATATTCCACATGTTTAAATGGTTACCAGCATTCTCATTTGATATATAAATAGCCTCTGTTTGCTTTTCAAAAGAAATTGGTTTAAAAAAGAAAATTGCCTTCCCAGTCATCCTCAGCCCACAACTGTTGAGCAGGGGGGCCTATTTCAAATGAAAAATTAAATTATGCATTTTCTCTAAGCCAACCCGGGAAGAAAAACTCATGACTGTGGCTGGTATTATTAGCGCTGTGCTCTTTTGTGTTGATAGAGGGGTTTAAACACAGCAGCAGCAGCTCTGAGGCCGTTTGGTGCAGAGGGGCATCGCCCTCCATCTCCCAGCTTCCACCACACGCCATCTCCAGCCACCTCTTCCACCCGCGGGTCAGTCACGCCAGAGCCCATTTCTTTCCCCTCTCCCAGCTTCACAGTGGTCCCAGTCCTGACACCAGATTTCTGTCTTCCTCCAGATTCCTCCAGTTTCCAGCCCAGGCTCTCGGCCAATGCTCCAGCTTGCTTTCCCTCCAACTGATGTCAGCCGTGCTTCCTTCCTTGGGCAGAAAGCCTGGTCCCGCGTAAGCATCCGTCTTTAAGGCGTTATGAAGTCCCTATCCCCGTCACTCAGCCCCCTCGACGTATTGTCCCCAGTTGCACTGAAGTCAAACTACGGACACCAACTCATGAAAAACCACAGTGGAAAGCTGGGATCTAAAAAAGACAGTGGAACTGTTATCGAAATCCGGAATAAAACTCCTTAACACCGATGTGATGTTAAGAAGCAGGCACTTCGTTTATTGCAGCGCTGGGGACACGGGGGATCGCTCCTCAAAGGCATGTCCAGTTTAACATTAAATTCATCAGTTTTTATAAACTTTTTCTGTCAAGTCATTGTTACATAAGCTCTTTACATAAAAATGCATACTATGCTTGCTCTTAAATTTAACCTTTATTGGTCTTTTGATTATATCACCTTATCAATATTCTTCTTTAAAAACAATCATTGGTCAATTTCACTTAGCTCTACTGATTGGAATCCTCCATACTCAAATTGAGATGGGAAGAGTAAGGGGGTTTCCAAGCAGCAAACTGGTGTCCATGATGGTTTCCTTAGTTTCTTGAAACAAAACATAAGAAAACCAGTAAGTTCCTGGTGAAGTTTCTATGGTTAGCTTATTTCAAACTTAACAATACTAAGGTTCCTATGGTCACACATAACACAGGTCCTAAAGTTTTATGACTACATTTCAAACCTAACACTCCTGTACATTATGCTTCACGATTTTCTATTCCTTAATCAAACCTAACTCTTTTATATAACCGAATTTTAATTTCTTTATCAGAGTATTTGCAACAGAACCTTGCTGTGGGTATTGATTTAAGACAGAACAACGCAATTTTCCCCCTAAGATTTGGCTCGAAAGGGAGGGACACACGCAGGCTCGGAAGCCACTGCCAGGCCAACGCGGGATGGTTCCCGGGAACCCTTCTCCGGGCTGCGGGACCCCCCTTTGCCCCGCTCTGTCCTTCCTCCCACCTCCCCCCTGACTTGCTGGGGAGGGGGGGGGGGTCGCAGGGGCACGGCTCAAACCCAGGCCCAGGCCCGGGTCCAGGCCCGGGCCTAGGCCCAGGCCCAGCCCAGGCGGGAGCCGGCGGCTGGCGCGGCGGCGCGGCCCAGCTCCGCCCCGCTGCGCTCGGCTCCGTCACTGCGCGGCGCCGCGGTCTCCCTCCGGCCGGGCTCCGCCATGGCTTCGGGGGTTGCCGCCGCCCGCTCCGCCGAGGAGCCGCCGCCGCCGCCGCCGCCGCCCGAACCTCCCGCCGAGCAGAAGCCGCCGCCGCTGCTGCCGCCGCCGCCGCCCGCCCAGGAGGAGTTCTCCTTCCTACCGCTCGTCCACGACATCATCAAATGGTAACGGCGGCCACGGCCGGCACCGGGCCTGCCCCCTCCCCGCCGGCACCGGGCCTTCCACCCCTCCCCTGCCCGCCCCAATCCCCGGGCATCGCACCGCGGGGGCTGCCCTGCACCGGGGCCGGGCCGGGCACCTCGTCCCTGCTCCAGCCACCCCCCTCTAATGATGCTGTCTGGGTCTCGGGGTGCCCAACATCCCCAGGGTGCAGGGCAAGGGGGTCCCCCCTCGAACGGTGCTCTCCCACCCCCGGCATCCGCAGGCATGCCCTGGATGGGGAGCAGGACAATGGGGTATCCCCCTTCAACGGTGCTTTCCCACCCTCAACATCCTCAGGGTGCCCTGGACAGGGAGTGGGGCAATGGGATCCCCTTCTAGTGATGTTTTCCAGCCCCCAGCATCCGCAGGCATGCCCTGGATGGGGAGCGGAGCTACGGGGTCGCCTCTTTAACGATGCTTTCCCAGCCACAGCATCCTCAGGGTGGCCTGGACAGGGAGTGGGGCAATGGGATCCCCCTCTAATGATGTTTTCCAGCCCCCAGCATCGCTGAGGTGCCCTGGATGGGGAGCAGGACAATGGGGTCCCCCCCTTCAACGATGCCTTCCCACTCTCAGCATTCTCAGGGTGCCCTGGACAGGGAGCAGGGCAATGAGATCCCCCTCTAATGATGTTTTCCAGCCCCCAGCATCCTCAGGGTGCAGAGCAAGGGGGTCCCCCCTTGAACGGTGCTCTCCCACCGCCAGCATCCGCAGGCATGCCCTGGATGGGGAGCGGAGCTACGGGGTCCCCTCTTTAACAATGCTTTCCCACCCTCAGCATCCTCAGGGTGCCCTGGACAGGGAGTGGGGCAATGGGATCCCCCTCTAGTGATGTTTTCCAGCCCCCAGCATCCCTGGGGTGCCCTGGATGGGGAGCAGGACAATGGGATCTTCCTTCTAATTATGCTTTCCAACTGCCAACATCCTCAGGGTGCCCCAGATGGGTGGCAGGGCAATGAGGTCACCCCTCTAGTGATGCTCTCCAACCTCCCAGCATCTCCTTTGCCCTTTTTCTCCTAGCTAGAGTTCATGGGAAGAGTGTCAGTGGGAGCTGGCACAGCCCCAAGTCCATCTCCGCTCTGAGTCATGCCAGTATCTGGGTGCTGTTTGGGTCAGTCAGGCGGTGCATGTGTTCCCATGGCCCAGGTACACTGCCCCACCATTAACACCCAGGAGCAGGAGCGTTGTACTTGCGCTGGGTTATTGCTGCAGATAACTGTACTGTTTGGCTGATAACAGCCTCAGAAAGTACAGGCAGTGCTGGGACAGGAATGCAGCCCATTTCTGGGGAATTGTAAAAAGGGGGATGGCTTCTGCAGTGGTATGGGTTAAATTGTTCTCTTCCCAGTTCCAGATAAGTACTGTAGGGGTAAAAGGTACTTGTACAAGGGTTCTCAGAACTGTGATGTTTCTGGCCCAGGATAACCCCTTCAGAGATGCTTGTCTGAGGTCCCAGTAGGGGCATGGCTCTGCCGTGAAAATCCATCCAGGCCAGCTCCATGCGCTCACCTGGGCACAGTGCGGGGTAAGGCAGAGGGGTTGGGAAGCATGAATTCCCTTGTCACTGGCTGTGGGCCTGGCTGCCCTTTCCCTGTGTGCTTATTTAGGAGCTGAAGCTGGTTTGCGTCCTGCTGATGTTTCACTTGCAGCAAGCATGTCTGAAAGGTGAGCGAAGTTCACCCTTAGTGGCTCTGCAGCCTTACCCATGGCAAGGAGAGACTGAAAACCTCTGACACGTCGGTCCAGATACAGAATGGGTGAGAGAGTGCAAACCCTCTGATTTCCCTCAGCTTCCCTGTTGTGCTGGGGGTGGGCGGTTGCCCCCAACCTCGATCCTGCCTGATCTGGCCAGACCACAGAAGTGAGGCTAAGCCCATTGCCAGGTGCAGGCATGTACATAAGCAAAGTGGGCAGTGGCCATGGGCCGAGACCTCCCAGATTCCTATATGTCACTGAGCAGGTCATGGTGACACACAGATGACAGTACCGAGGATATCTTGTGCCCTGTCCTGCTGAGCCGCTCATTCCCGCTACCCAGCTACCTCCCTCAGCTTCGCACACGGCATTTTCTGGGCGGCTTGAGCAGACATAGGTACGCTGAACAGTGCTGTAAATGGGTAGGACCACAGAGGCAAGTGGTGGGATGTGTTGCCTCATGTCTCTGACAGATGGCAAATGTATTATCCTATGTGCTGCTAGTCGCAGAGCCCAGCCCTGCTGTTTTGACACTGACTCAGCTGTGAAGATGCATCTCCAAGGTGACTCTGTGCTCCGGAGTGAGGATGTATCGCGTAAATTTGCTTACATTCAAGGACACGTGCTCTTTCCTGTTGTTCGGGTCTGGAGAGAGTTTTCCCAAGCAGGGCTTGCTGATATTTTCAACCTTGTACAGTCAAATGGCATCGCTGCTGAGGTCCCAGCTCGTGGCTCCACCGATGGGGGGTTGTGCTGGTGTAATGAAGAACACTGTGCCTTAAGGCGGGTCTTATGCGCAGTCCATCAGCACAGGCTGTGGTTGGACGTTGCGTTGAATCCTGTGTTACCGCAGGCAGCTGCAGTCTCTTCCAACACCTCCTCACCCCTGCCTATCCATGCCCTCAAAGAAGGAGTCACTTCAGTGGCTTGATCCAGCAGGAAAAGCACCCATCAGAAAAAAAAAAACCCACCAAACCTGAAATAATTACCCCTTTAGATCAACCAGCCAGACAGGCAGCCATCAGTTCTCTATGTGTGGGGAAGGGAACAAGACTCGGGGAGACCTGGAGCGGAGAGGACATCCATCTCAAAGCCAGCCTGCAACTATAGTGGATTAAAGGCAGTATCAACCCATCCTTCCCCAGATGTGCCATGGGGTTGTATGTGTGCCTGTATTTTTCCACTGCCGACCTGACCGTGAATGCCTGCATAATGGGGATACATTGTAGTACCAGCTGCAGTTTTATTTAGAAGGGAGTAATGAATATTTTGTTCCAACAGGCTTTTGAAACGAACGGAGACCATCTGGTTAAAAGTTTTGCTCTCAGCCATGTCACGATTCCCCAAAGTTACAACTGAGCACCTCTCTGCCCTGGTCCTGCCAAGCAGATTTATTTTTAGGTCTGGCTATTGAACGGGCTCCAGTTTACAAAGACCATTAGAATCCCGCTCTCGTTATTAACAGGCACCCTGGAAGTGGGGACTCGCTTTTGCCTGGAATCGTTAAAACTTCTCGCTGGTGCTAACAAAGCTGCGGTAGATACTAACGAGGGTTTGAGGGCAGACGCTGCCTCAGACAACACTGATCCTTGAAAAACATAGAGCTGGCCGCAGAACCAATTGTGCTTCTCTTAAAAAAAAAAAAAAAAAGCTGTTGCTTCTCTTTTATTAGGTATATATCCCCACAGAGTCGTTTTAAAGCTCCAAAGTACCATTTTCTCTGCCATTGGATACTCTCTGATACTTTGGGGAACAGTTTCTATTTTCCGCTGTCAAGCTGTTTGACTGCATTGATTTTTTGTCTTACAGCAGCAACAGGTCACCGGTGAGACTGAGATCTTTTTTTCCAGGTGCCTACACACAACATATGTATGTAATCTTACCTTCCCCAAAGAGAGATACAGGAGTTGAAACAGAGGGAGAATTTAGCCTGCTCCATGGTAATGTTTTAAAGCTGCAAACCAGCTCCTAATCCAATTGATGGGTCCTGAGGCAACTGGATTGTGTGCTGGAAATTAGCAGGAAACCAGTTTGCCCCAGAGGCTACCCAGTCTGTGTATCTATCTGTGTCCATTTTATTGGGATAGGTGAATTAGGTGTGCGTAGGTAGATACCAAGAGCAAAAGTTTCCCACTGGATTCCAGTTTAAGCTCTAGTTGCACTGGAAATGACAGTCGCCCCAGCAGGTTGTTCACTTTCCAGTAGGAGAACTGAATAGTGTCTCCGTTTTCTCTTCTCTGCAGCATGGACAAGGACAGCCAGGATGTTCATCAGGTGCTGAATGAGCTCAAGAACAAGTTTCAGGAGATGAGGAAGCTGATCAGCTCCATGCCTGGCATTGGTGTGAGCCCAGAGCAGCAGCAGCAGCAGCTGCAGAACCTGCGGGAGCAGGTCCGGACCAAAAATGAACTGCTGCAGAAGTACAAGAGCCTTTGCATGTTTGAAATCCCCAAGGAGTAGGAAGGGCACAGGTCTGCTGTCCGCGTCCGAGATACCTCTTCTTCTGGCTGAACAGGAGAGAAAAAGGTGGCAGAAGTTTACTTTTCTTTCTTCTATGCTTTTTTGATCGCCTTGCTCTGAAGTTGTGTCTGTGTGGATCGCAGGCATGTGACGCCGAACCAGAACACTGTGTGCTTCACACATGATGATTACAGCAGTACGTTCACTTTGATCTGCTGTAGGACTGTGCATTTATATATGCATCTCTTCTGGTTTTCTCTTGGGGTGGGGTGGTTGGGTTTTTTTTTACATTCAAGCAAGGTGGAGACATTATATTTTCTCCTCACTAAGGGTCAAAGTACCTGCTGGTTAACTTCAACAAGAAAAAGGGGGCATTTTCTGCATTTTTTTTTTCACTTAAAACTGGCCAAACATCAAAAGGGAGCGTAAGAGGGAAGGGTGAGCTGTTTGGCTCTGCGCCTGGGAGGGGTCTCTGGGGCACTTTCCAGTCTCTGTGTGTCAAAAGAGGAATGATTGCTTTCAATTACTTCTGTATTTCTCTCTCTTTCTCTTTTTTTAAACAAGTGGTGGTTGTGTCTGAGATGAGTCAAGTAAAGACTTAGAAATTCCAAACTGCCCCTCTTGTGTGTTCACTGAGTGGATGTGGGCTGAGCTGGGACAGGGCTTTGGCATCACGGAGGACGTGTGTAGCCTGGGTCCAGCTCCTCTGTCTTTACCTCACTTTTTTGGAAGCAGGGTGACTTGGGAGAGCAAAGCAGAGACTGCCAGGGGAATGGATTTCAGTAGGCTTTGGGTGCATAAATCTCCTTGGGTGAGTGCAGCTTGTAAGCAGTACGTTGGGCATCTTGCTCTTTTAAAGCAGAGGAAGGGCAAGCAGAATCGAAGCAAAGGACATAAATGACGAGAGCTTTTAGTTATTCCATCCGTGACACAAGTCAGGCTCAACAGGATGGGTAAGTTCCGCATCCGAAGTGCTCCAGGGGCTTCCCGCAAACACAAGCATTTGAGCAGCTTGAACATTTGCCAGTGGCTGATGGAAAGCTCTTGAATGTTGTATCGCATTCAGACGGATCCCAGGGCTCCCTGCCCTCTGTTCTCTTGCTGTTAGCTGTTACGGTGGCTGATGACAACCTGGTAAGCAGCACTGCATCTCGCCAACTAACAGAGATGTGACGGGACCTTGAATCTCATGGTGCTCTGAATTATGCTGAAAGATGGTGCAGGTCAGCAGTGGAAGAGGTGAAAAACCAGCTAGCGAAATACCATATCCATTGAGAACCAGCATCCAAGGGCAGGTAGCACTCATGCCTTCAAAAGAAGAGAAGCAAGGTCTGTTTGAGTAGGATTTTCCTTTCCTAAACCAAGAGGCAAGTAATTCTGCTCGTTGGGAGCTGGGATGGTTGCGACTCACCTGTAGCGTAGAGATTACTCTGTTCCCACTGGAATACTTTACTAGTACTTTCTTTGGGAAGGTGCCAGTGTGTAAACTCTGAGTAAAGCAGAACACCAAGATAAACAAAGCACAACGTACGGTCTTTTTATTACTGAAATTTGCCTTTCTGCCAGCCATTGCCTGTCCCAGCTCAATAAATTCTTGTGTCTCATGCCTGGATGGTGGTTTCCGTTTTTTTTGCCAGTTGCTGTTCCTGTGAAATCGGGGCATATATGAAGCTGGAAGAAACGTGTTTCCAAAGAAATGTCTGGCACTTAGCACCGGAACAAGTTAACTCTGTCAATGTGAATCCAAGTTTCAAACGGAACTGAAGCGGTAGATTGCACTCTCACTTACCCACCTTAGTTTTGTGGCTTCGATAGAATTTTTTGTCATTAATATGTATTAAACGTAGATTTGTTCTGCCGCTTGCAGGGGGAATGGGGGCTGAAAATGAACTGAAACAGAAGCTGGAGCCAGGGAGAGCTGTTCTTTGAAGAGCTTTTCCCTTTCCCTTTCACTTCTAGCAATGGTTACTGTGACTTGTTATTAGGAAGAGATTAAAAACCATCAGATGCAAAGGTGACCTTTCGAGCAAAGTACTTCCTTTACTCATATTGCAAAATAAAAACAATATCCCGGATGGGGCACAAATGAATCACTCTCTGTTGACATCATTAAAATGTGCTTAGTTAATCGGGAAAAAGCACAAAATACAATCAGCTCTTTATAACAAAGTGATGTCAGTTTGCTCGGTTACTGTGGTGAATGACATGCCAATGCCCGGAGTGTCATGGGGCTGGCAGGATCGTCACTTGGCGTTAGTGAAGTGAGGAAAGAGTCCTGGCTCGGTGACCCGTTTGAGTAACTAACTCTGTGCGTGGCCCCTCGTTACCCCGTGTGGCAAGAAATTGGCTGCTTGCAGAGGCGGAAACCTTTGCACTGGGAGTCGGAGAAAATGGGGTAATAAAGGGATTGAGTCGAGAGACTGTTTTTAGCACCTCGGAGTTGGGCTCAGGTCTTGGTTTAACAGGATTTGGTTTTGCTATAGGGCAGGGCGAGGAAGCAAAGGCAAACCGGCAGATGTCGTTTTAAAAAGATTTTATTAATTTGTAGAAAAAATAAAACATCAAGTTTCACCCACAGTAGAAACACTTGAAGATTTTTTTGTTCATGTCCATGATAAACAATACCTACATAAAGTGCCTATTATTTTCTTATTTAAAAAACCCTTTCCGCTCCCCCCACCCTCCCCAAATCTTGTAAATCAGACAAGACAAATGTAAACAAGAGTCATTTTTTTGGTCCATCAGGGCTGTAACTCTGCAATGTCTTTGCAACAGCTTAGGAGTGTCTTCTGCACGTGTTTTGCAAACACAGACGAACACACAACACAGAGCCAGAGTCCGTGCACAGCTTCTCAAGTTAAAAAAACAAACAAACAAACAAACAGAAAAACAAGCCCAAAGCCCCAAGCAGGCGCTGGCAGGCCTCTGCCCTCCCTCCTGAAGGCAGTGCCTGAGGCTGGGTGGTTTGGGAGGGAAAGAAACGCCGAAGTCCGTGCCCTCCACACTCATCCTCCCACCTGGCTGCCCGGCAGCTCACCCTTTCCCCATCTGTCTGCCCGGAGGAGGCTGGTCCCAGCAACACCCCCCTTCTCCCCTCCAAAGCCTCCCCCTTCGCATCCCTCGCTCCCAAAATTCAGCCCCTGGGGAGGGAGCCGATGAAAGCGATCCCTTGGGAGGAGGGAGGCTGGGGAAGAGGCGACCCCCTCTCTGTCCCGGGTGGGTGCCTGCCCAACCTCCTGCCTGCCCAAAGTCAATTTGGAAATGAGCATCTTTCCCCCCTCCCTTCTTTCCTTCCTTCCTTCCCGTCGTGGGGCGAGCGGGGGCTCCTAGCTGATCACGCAGCGGTCCTTCTCCTTGCCATGCCCGCCGCCGATGGCTTTCTCTCGGATATACATGAGGTCGCTGTGGACGCTGGGTCGCCGGGCGAAGGGGGCCACGATGCCGTACGCCTCCTCCGTGCTGCCCCGGCCCCCCTCTTTCAGCAGCTTTTTGCCTTTCAGTGCCTTCTTATGCAGGATATCGCAGTACTGGACCGAGACCTTGCGGTGCAGGTCGGGGCTCATCTCGCTGGGCAGTTTGGCCATGGCGAAGAGCGCCTGGAACATCTGGTCCAGGCTGCTGTTCTTCTTGGCCGAGATTTCGAAGTAGGCGCATTTTTTGGGGTCCCCTCCCACCAGCTCCTCGATCTCCTGGGGTTGCACCTCTCGGTAAAAGTCCCGATCGCCCTTGTTGCCGCAGATGACCAGGGGCACCTCTATGTTCTCCTTGGTTTTGTTCTTCAGGCACGACTTGGTCTCCAGGATTTGCTGCTTCAGGCGCTGTACCTCCTCAAAGGAGTCCCGGTTGTCCAGGCTGAACACGAGGATGAACACGTCTCCTGGGGACAAAGAGGGACCGTGAGATGGCTGCAGGAACGGGGACACACAGAGACCTGCTGCCTAAGCCATAGAGAGACTTGGGGAGGGAAGGACTGGGCAGCATCTGGGTCTGGCATCCTCCTGTCCACCCCGTGCAGGGAGCAAAAAGTCACCCACCCCATGCACACACAAAATCCCACCTCCCTCCTCCCGGGACTGGAAAAACATCCCCAAATTGGGCAGGAACACCTGAGATCTGGCAAGGGACCCCCCCCCCTTCCTCCTGGCGCTCCCCAGCCAAATACCTGTGAGGATGGAGAGACGACGCATGGCTGGGAAGGGGTGGTTGCCTGATGTGTCCAGGATGTCGAGCTGGTAGACCTCACCGCGGATGCTGTAGAACTTGCGGTGGAAGTCCTCGATGGTGGGCGTGTATTGCTCCTCGAAGCGGCCGGTGAGGAAGCGCGAGACGATGGCCGTCTTGCCCACCTTGGAGGAGCCCAGGATGACCATGCGGTAGCAGTTCTTGGCGGGGATGCTCAGCTCGGCCTCGCTGGGACACATCTTCTTGATCATCGCTGCCAGTTTCATTGAAGCCGGCGAAAGTGCAGCTTGCACCGAGAGGAACGAGGAAGAGGAGGACGAGCAGGAGGAAGGCGATGTCGGCCCGGCCGCTCAGCCCCTCTCCCCTCGCAGGAAAGGCCGCTGTGAGCTCTGCACGGTCGCAGCCGCCGCCGCGTTATATGGAGGAGGCAGCGACCGCCCCTCGGCGCGTCACGGCCCGGGGCGGCGGCGGCGGCGGCGGCGGCGGCTGAGTCAGTGCGCGGCTCCGCGCCCGGCCCGCTCCCCCGCCGCAGCCCCGGCTCCGGACTCCCGGTCCCGTTTGCAAGCCGATCCCTTTGCAAGCTCAACCCGGGGATTCGGGGCTTTCGAGCTGTCCCCCGTTCGCAAGTCCGGGCCGGGTTGCCGGAGCTCTGCAACCGGCTCGGGGTTCCCGGGGCCCCGCACGCCCTACGGCGGGGTCCGACCCCCCCCACACCCTGAGCGGGACCCCTTTGCCGACCGCCCTGCCCGGGCTCAGGGACCCGGGGCAGGGGTGTGTGTGTGCGGGGGGGTGGCTCCCGGGGGTTTCCCAGCCCGCTCCCCGACGTCCTTTTGCTCCTTTTTACACTCGCTCTGGGTGCAGAAACGGGTGTGCGGACCCCCCGCCCGGCAGAAAAAAACCCCTTTACGGTCCTCCGGGACGCGGGGCAGGGGAGAGGAGCAGCGAGAAATCTCCCTCCCTCTCCCGGTGCCCCCCCCCCGGTGCATCGACCCCAGCCCCGACCCCAGCCCCGGGGCGCCGAGCGCGTTGCAGCGCCGAGTCCCCCGCTAGGGGGCAGGCAAGGGCACGGCAGGCAGCGCGGGCAGCGCGGGCAGCGCGGGCAGCGCGGGCAGCGCGGGCAGCGCGGGCAGCGCGGGCAGCGCGGGCAGCGCGGGCAGCGCGGGCAGCGCGGGCAGCGCGGGCAGCGCACCTGCGGTGCTGCCCCGGGTAGGGCTGGGGAAGCTCAGCCTGGGGACATGAGCCGCAGCACAGGGCCCTGCAGCCCCTGGGGGGGGCTGCCAGGAGGAGGAGGAGGAGGAGGAAGGATGCTCGGAGGGATGCAGGCGCAGTGCGAGGCAGCAGGGTTGCTCCCGAGGCGGGCAGGGTGCACGGTGCTGCTTCACTTCGGGGGGCCTGATCTGGTGGGGTGCTGTGTTGGTGGGTTTTTTGCTGGAGCTGGATGCGAGGGCCGTCCCAGGCAGCCCCCCCCTGCCTCCCCGGACACAGCAGGGCTGCAGCGTTGCTTGGCTGACCCAGCATCTCCCTGAGCAGCCGGGCAATAGTCCTCGGGGAAATGGGAGCGTTGCTGTGCTGAGGGATTTCTGTGCCATCCATGAGTGAGAGACGGGGCCCAGGAAAAGCCAAATTCCTCTTTCACATCAGGCTGATGAGAAGGTCTGACTTAAAAACACCTGTGAGGATCTATTACCAAAAAAACTTAGCAAAAGGTGATGCTTAAATAACATTCAGGATAGCAGAAGCTTCACCTACAACACCGAGAGGGACCTCAGGGACAGCTAGAACACACAAATGTGTGGAGTGCGGTGCATTTCATCAGCACCGCTTGAGAAATGGCTGCTGCTGAGCTTTTCATCTCCCCCGAGTGTGGTCGTACACTTGGACATTAATTTAAACGCTGCCCAAAGGTTTACGGAGAAATCGCAGTTGTCTGCAGGGTGGGAGGGAGCAGCGATTTAAACAGCCCCCTCCCTGCCTGCAAGGAAACATCCTGCCCGGCAGCAGAGGCACAAGGACACTTTAGGGAGAGAAAGTGAGACAGTTTCCCATGTTTATTGATCTGTGTGCCAGACAGCGAAGAGGTTTAATAGCCGATTACAGAGCACAAATGTATCACCCCAAAATAACAAAAAGATCATTTAAAAGTGAAGAGGTTGATGGAAAACAACGAGGGGAATAGGAAGTGCCAACCTCTGGGGGACAGACAAATCAAATATCTTGATTTGGTTGGACTAGATGACCTTTAAAGGTCCCTTCCAACCCAAACTATTCTGTGATTCTATGGTTGGTGTTTATTGTTAACCATACAACTATTAATAGTGCCAGGAATGGGTAAAAATAGCCTGCTTGAAGCCTTCTCTTAGGTTAACAGGCTTCAGTAATGGAAAATCCATTTGCTCCCTCCAAAAGGCTCTTTGGTGACAGCAAAGGCAGAGCACACCACGAGGCAGATGTGCTGCCGGGGTCCCAAGGGCTCAGCTCAGGGGTGCGGGGTGCAACCAGAGCCACTCTACCAGTGACCCCTTGGGATCAAGGACAGGGATCCCGGGCGGGTGGAAGAGATGTGATGGCTGCAGGAGCTCCTGGGGAGAGGACGTGGGCACTGCCTGCGCTGTGCCAGAGCCCAGCTCCTCGCAGAGTCACGCAGAGCCTGAGAGGAGCATTACGAGGCATTAGGCTGAGTCCCCCAAGATCATCCAGAAACTCATCTCCTGGTGAAGCAGAGCACGTTTGCTGGGAGACAGCTGCCAGTGATTGATGATAAAGGACCCACCTCGCTGCGAGGCAAAAGCCTTCCCACAGTTATGACTCTGTTAAAAATCACTACCTATTTCTGACCTGACTGCAAATAGCCTGAGTCTTAAACAGGGGCAGGTAAAAATAGCGTTTTGCCCCACGGCTGCCATACCACCTGCGCAGAGTTTGATCCTGCCATTTGTGGGGTGTTTTGCTCCTTGCCCAGTTTTGGAGGATACAAGCTCTTTGCTCGCTCGCGCAGCAGCTCGGTACAGCAAGAGCCGCAGGCAGGTTGCTGTGCACAAAACCCAGCGACTGCAGACACCTTTAATGGAATCAAACATCTTCAGCACAGATCAGTCCCCGGTTTCTTGCTGTTTCTTTCCCTGTTTGCTCCCTCCCGGGTTTACCAGCCACCTGCCAACGAACAAAACCCACTCGACCGCTGTAAGTGAGTGGCTGAAGAAAGGAAATTCCACGAAAGTCACACAAACATCCCCGCAACAGAACATGCAGCTCCCCAGGGTCCAGCTTGGACGAACTGTGCAAGCAGCAAAATAGAGCTCGCGGCAGCACCAGCCTCTGCAAAAATGTAGGAAGCAAAATGTACCAGGAGGCAGAAGCGTGCATCGCGCTACCCAGCCCAGGGACAGGCGAGTGGGGGGATACTCGGAAAAGAACGATTACATCAGAACATGACTTTGATTTCTGAGTGTGCTGCAGAGCCGGGAAGTATCATCACCCCAGGGTCGAGCCGGCCTCGGTTCCCGGCTGGGTCCTACGGGTCCAAGTGGGGAAAAGTCAAGACTGGAACAGCCGTTTGTGCCTTTCCCACCCTGGCACACGCAGACCCCGAGGCCTCTCCCAGGCCACGGAGAGGACCACATCTGACATGAGCTCCTTATCGTTGCGTTAAGATGTTTCACGTCCTACCAAGGGCTTGTCCCCTGTGCAGCAGCACATGGCATTCCCTGGCTCTGGAGCAGGGCTTTGCGGGTACGCGCATGGAGCCAAGCCCGCTCCCCAGCCAGGCTTTCCTGGCTCCCCAATTCCTGCTTTTCTCCCCCAGGACAGGGACCTGTTCTTCAGACAGGGACCCTCTCTCTCTTTGGTGTACAGCATCCCGGTGTGCTGCTCATTAGCCCACTCACAAATAACCACAGCGTTTGCGCTGTGCATTTCCCAGCGGCTGCTGGTGAATAGCGGGGTCTTATGGGACCCCAAATCCTGCCCTGGCTGCTCCCCTGGGATGGGAGGAGCGGGAAGACGGAGGAAGAAGGGAGCAGCTGGGTAGGGAAGGGAAGGGAGGCTTTAGCTAGAGCTCTTGCTCGTCCCCCTGGGGAAAAGCATCTGATTAAATCAAGATGCAGCATCCAGGGTTGCTATTCATTCCCTATATTATTAGCTTGTCTCATTTTATTAAATCTCCTTTAAGGCTTTTCAAAAGAAGCACGTAATTCACAACATATAATTTTTCCCAGATGAGATATGATGCAGAAGCAGGCTGCTCTGTCGCTGGGGACCGGGGGGGTGGGTTTATTTGTTTCCTTCCCCCGCCCCCGACTTCTTTAGCAACACTTTTCATGTCTCTTGATTCCTTTTAGCATTTGGGATTTGATTAACAGAGAATTTGAAAGCCTGAGACATGTCTCAAATCCCCAATTCCTTGAGTCATCCAGGCAAGGGGTGGTGAGAGCTCCCTTGGAGACACCATCCCTGTGCCCGGTGAGATGCAGTTCCCGGAGCAGGCTTGTGCCATGCCATGGTCTCCAGACTTTCTGTATCTATCTATTCCTCTTCTCCCACCTTTGGTGTGTGATAAACTTGCAAAAAACCCACAGCAGGGGCTAAATGCCCGTATTGCAGTACAAAGCCGGGGAAGCGGCATGCTCCAGCAGATCTCTTGGTGCTGCTGCTTTCCTTACCGGCAGCGCAAACATGTGCTGGATGGCTGAGCACATGGTGAGACCTGGGGTTTTGGTGGCACCGCTCTGCAGGGAGACTTGGCTTCGCCGCCCGGCTGCCCCGGGGACGGTGCCCCACTCTCCCGCCATGGAAACATCTTCCTTCCGAGTTCACCGAGGTGACATTAACTCATCGTCAATAACCACGCGGCACAGCTGGGTCAAGACCTCCGTACAGAGCAGAACTGGGGTTCCCCGAGCCGGGGGCACCCTGGGAATTCTCTGCTCCCAGTTTCCATCCCATCTCATGCCATCCTCTCGCCTGCGGTTTGCTCGGAGACAGCAGCATCCCGCCAGCATCCGGCATGGACAAAGGCGTTTGCGTGTCCTGGACGTGTCCCCAAACTCCGGCACCTTCTGCTCCTTTCCAAAGAGCGGCAGCCTCCCTGGGATTAGAGAGAAATGTCACCTGTAACCAGAGACGGGCAGCAACTGGGCTTGGAATATAAGGCACGGGAGAGAGGGAGGCTTGGTGTCCCCAGCAGACGCATTGTTAAAGATTTCAGGAGGGTTCCCATGGAAATAGCGATGGCTGCTGGGGTTATAGGTATATAAAAGCCCAAGAGGAGGCAGGGACCTGGCCAGGCAGCGATGGGCTGGAACTGGCAGAGGGATGCGCAGCCGGTGCTGAAGGCTCGGAGCCTGGAGGTGTTTCGTGTCTAGGTCCCACATCTGCCCTCGCTGCTTCGGCTGTGGGGACCGGAGAGGGCTGAGGCCAGCGCAGGGTTTGATGCTGCGGGTGGAGGCACTGGGGTTGGGGAGGGTTGAGCTGGATGAGGGCTGAGCCCCGCTCGGTGCTGGTGCCCAAATTGAGGACCCTCGAGGCTCCCGCAAATGCTCAGCCCTGGTGCAGCAGCAAAGCAGAACTGCAGGCAGAGCCTGGCCCCAACATCTCCTTCCCGGGGGCTCTGCCTCCCTCCTGCGATCCTGATTCAGAAAGGAGCCGTGCTCCGTAAGCAATTCCCCTCCGAAGAAAACACGACATGGAAAAAGCAGCACATTCCTCGGATTTTTTTTTTTTTTTAAGTAAGATCCAAGGAGGATGCAGCGCAGCGTGGCCAGCTCACCGGGCTGTCCCAGGGCGGCTTTTTAGTGTGCAAATTAAAGAAAACAGCCTCGTAACTTGTCCTCTGGCACATGGCGGGAGCTCTGTGCGTAAAGGCCCCTGGGGTGGAGGGCGGAGGTGGGCTGGAGTGGGTTGGATGGCGTCTCCGTGCTGTCCCTGGCAGGATTGATGCGGAGGGCAGGGTGCTGGTGCTCTCCCGGCGCTGGGGCTCATTTTGAAGCATCCCCTGAGCACCCACGAGACGGGGGCTGCCTGCATCCGCAGACCCCAGAGCAGGAGACTGCCAGCGGTGCCCATGCGGCTCAACCCCAGCTCTGCCAAGGCGGGACGGATCCTGGTCCTGCCCCAGGCATTTGTTTGGGGTCCAACACTGGTGGTTTCCCACCTGGAAATAGCTTCCCACCAGAGCGTTCTTCCCATCACATTTTTTTGTGACCATTTAAAGCCCAGACTGCTTTCCCTACGCAGTGGGGATAGCGGAGACTGGTTTATTCCCCTGTAAAGATAAGTCCTGTCATGTCCCCCGTCTGCCTTCTCTGGATTAAGGGGTCTCTGATAAAGCAGTCGGTGCCCAAACTGCCCCTGAAAGCCCCTGTACCGCCTGCGCTCAAAGCTCATCTTTTTTATTTGCATCAAATCTCAATTGCTGGCAGAGAAGCCCATCTCCCCTGCCCACCGAACGGCCAGGCAGAGGATCAACCTCAGCATCAGGATGGGTGCAGGAACCAGCTCCAGAGCCCTGAGCCCCCCATCTTCCCAAATAGCAAAAGTGCAGACTCAGCAAGCCGGGCCTGGCAGGAGCCCGACGAGAATCGTGACTTCTCCATCGCTCCATCGATGTGACATGTGCTGCCTTGATTGCACCATGTGTTTATTCTCTGTTCTGGCTAATCGTGTGTGTTTGCCACCTAAGGGCCAGTGGCCATCCCTGCCCTGGGTGAAGGCAGTGCAGCTCTGCTGGACAAAAGCAAACACAGGCGTGGGATTACGGGTGGTCACATCGCAGAGCAGGGCCTTTGGGGATGTGTCCCCGGTTCTAGATGTCCCCGCCATCAGGTCGCCTTCAGGGAAAGGACCTCAAGATGTAGCCTCCATCTCCCAAAGCGTCCCTGGGTGAAGCATCCCGCCAGCGTGGAGCTGGCCCCGCATCGTGTGCCTGTCGCTGGGGCCGTTTGGCTTTGTATGGGTGATCCCCCCACCCCCAGAAAAATTACATGCGGTTTCAAGGAGGGGAGACACGTGCGGGGGAGCCATGCAAGAGGCCACACGGAGAAAACCCGGGTGGGCACAGCCACTGCTGGGGGCTGCACGGCAGGACGGGTGACCCGAGGCAGCGCGGTGAGATGGACTTGGTGACCCTGCCATCCCTGCCAGGCAGGAGTTGAGATTTAACCAATTTCTCCTTTCTTGGTGTTTGCTCTGGAGAAATGTCCCAAACATCAAGGGAGGTGTTATCGGTGGCATCTGCACACAGCCTCACGTGCGGCGTTTCCCAAGGCTGCAAACAAACCACCCTGCCAAACTCACATGGGCCCAGCAAGCCCCACACTGGATTTTTTTTTAAGCCACGAAGTTCTGAAAATGGACCCATGACCACTTTTCCAGGGACTCCCACTTGGTGCTCAACACCTCCCCAAGAGCCGGAGGGATGCGCCCAGCCGTGCCGGCACGGCACCGGGTCTGCAACCGGCTGGTCCTGGGGATCGGAGAGTGCAGATCTCTCCTTGGGAAGCAGCAGGAGTCCCACGTCCTGACCTGGAGGCCACGTATCCCTGCATCAGTGCAGGATACGGCCCAGCTGCAGCCAGGCACTGGCCCTGGGGATGGGAAGGGGCGAAATAGCTCTGACACCACTGATGCTTCATGCTCAGCCTGAAGGTTTCATCCCCACCCTCTGTAATCTCAAATTCTTAGAAATATTAGGTAATTGGAGAGGAATCCATCTTTTTCCTTAAAACCGGCGAAGGAGAGTTCCTTAGTCCCTCACTGTTAAATACTATAAAACAATATAAATAATGGTCTCTCTGTTTTCCTCCCCACAGCACCGGTGTGCAGCACAGCACCGCCGGGACTGGCCCCGGCCAGAGCCAACCCCCCCCACCTGAGGACCGCGCGAGATGGGCTTGAATATCACCTTCCAGCTCCTCAGTTTTGCTTTAGGGAACAGAGCAGATGCCTCTGAAACGTCAAACTCCAGCTTTACGGCAGCCAGAACCAGTTCTGCGAACGCAGCGACACATTAATCCTCACTGGCTGCTTTGGGAAGAGCTATTAAAAATGGGGATATATCTGGCATAGCCCCAGAAAAACCCTTGTGCAATGCAAAGCCAACACGGAGCGGCTGGGAAGTGAGAAGGGTTGGGTTTGAAATGGCAGATCAAGGGGGAAGGAGTCCATGAAGCCGGTCCCAGCGCAGCACTAAACCCCTGTGCTTTTGGGATGCTGTGGGCATGGAAGGGGAAGCAGCTGCCACTGGGGTGACAGACACCCATCTAGGGGGGCTGATCCTGGCTGGGGATGGGAATGGTACAACTGGGGTCCCCCTGGTCTCGCAGCGGGGACAGGGAAAGGCGTACACGGTCTCCAGACTGGGAATGAGACAGCACGAATACAGCCCTCGCTGTGTTCTCGTTAAGATTAATCCTTCCTGAACAAGCATGTGTCTCTTCGGTAAATACTGATTTCACCTATCAACAAATCTGAATTTATTTACATCAGAGACTTTGAGCCAGGACTGCCAACTCTGACATAAATTGTCTGAATAATGCAACGTGTCCTCTCCTTGCTGGTTGCTATGGGTACTGGGCTGTTTTAGCCTCCTTCTGTAAACATTAACCATGAAGGGGATGTGGAAACTTATCTAAAAATAAAATACTATGCCCAAATCTTTTAAGAGGAAGGTTGTTGAGATGGCCATAAAAAAATCCTTGGGTAATGGTTCTGAAGCAGTGAAACACAGCATCCGTGAGCTGGGCCGAAGGAAACAGAGGCTGGACTGAAAAGAAACCAACACTTTTAATTCCTGCTGAGCAATGCCTGAAAGGTGAATTACAACATGCAAAAGCAAAAGGAAATCGGACCGTTTCGCGGAGGTGACGCTGAAAAAGGGAGGACCCTCTGCAGAGGTGCCTGCGTGGGAGCCGGCAGCAGCACAGCTCCCTTCTCCAGCGCCACTGCTGGGGGCTTTATGTTGCTTTTTTTGGTCATTTACAGCTTATTTCTCAAACTGTTCTGGGAATCTGTAAACACTGAGCCTGGGTCTGGAGCATCACCCTTGGGATCTTCCCGTTCAGGGCAGGATCCGGCACCAGGCTCTTTGGGACTCGCTGAGGCTGATGGCAGGGGCGGAGGGGCAGATCCGTACCCGGCTGCTGCACAGCGTGGAAGGCAGAAGCAGCCCTTTCCCTCCCTCCCACCCACTGCCCCTGCAAGGCAGTGAAAAATAGCTGGAAGGCACTGGGTGGTGGGGAAGGCAGGCAGGACCCTCCCGTGGTCCCTGGGGAAAAGGAGTGGGAAAGGTTGGGGGGGTGCGGGGGGAGCCGGGGCACGGACACGGCCAGGAATGGGATATCTGCAGGGTGCGGATGGGGACTGACTCTTCCCCTTGGTCTTCTCCATGCCAGGGCTTCCCCGTGGGATTGCTGCCATCCTTCCGTCATCCCCCTTGGGCGGTGGTTTAGGTCATATGTTCACATCTACGTGCTTTTCAGTCACCTTTCTCGGAGCCTTTGCAAATAGCGCGGAGATGCTACAGGGCACAGGTGGGAAACCGCAGCTCTGGATGGGAAGGTTTCCCTCTCCCAGAAAAGAGCGGGTTTGTTGTTGGGTTTGCAGCAGGTTTTGTTGTTGCTGAGTTTGCAGCAGTTTCCGCTCTTCCTTCCCCAGCCGTGTTTGAATGCCTCAGGGGTTCCTGAGCCCTCTCCGTTGCTTCGCCTGAGCTTTTGTTTGCTTCCTGTGGCTCTTCAGCAGCATCTTCAGATGATCTTCAGGATCAGCCGGAGCCGGTGCTTCCTTGTATTCAGAGCTCGCTTAGGAAAGGCCCCCGGTGTCTCCATCGTTAACTCTGCTTGCCCTCCAGTCCGGGGCTGGAGCTGGGTTGCTTTTTTCCCTGCAGATCTCCAATAATTGGTGTGGGAGAAGAGGTCGGGAGGTCCCACACCATGTGGCTCCAGGGAGAGCATCGCCTTTGTGGCAGGAGCCACAGTGACCCGGCAATGGGGACAAGGACCTGGGGACAGGGACCTCCAGCTCCCACGGGCTGCAGCGAGGAGGTGCCGCCACGCTTGGGCTGTTCCTCTGATCGCTTCCAATACTGCAGGGTGCTCAGTTGGCTCATTAAGGGTTGCTGGGCTAATTAGTAGGATACATCTCAGTAGGAAAACGGGCAAATCGGACAGCGTGGGTACTGGAGAGGCACGCTGTGCCGAGGTATCCGAGACACTGCTTTGCAAAAGGCAAAGAGACGAGTCTGTTAGGGACCTCACTGGTGCTACAGCATCTTAGCATCTACAGCATGGCAGAGGCTACAGGGCTGCCAAAAACTCAGCAGTGCCGTGTGCTCATCCAGCCTCTCCAACCGCCAGCTGGGAGACGCACCACGAGTTTCATTTAACCCTAGGGAAAGGAGTCTGGGCAGGAACTTAATCTTTTGTAGAAACTTTTGGCCCTAAAAAGCGAGCCCAGGCTGAGTTTCTGGGGTGAGCCGGTGCAAGCCCACATCCAGAATGGTCCCGGCTCGGGCACGGAGCAGCCTGGAGGGGGGATGCCCCATTTCCCTGTGGGGTGGTGGGGCACGCATGCCCTCTCGCGCCATCCCTGCCGCTCGCTGGAGCACCCCCCATGGCCAACAGCTGCTTTTTTCTACCTGATTTAGACTAAGCCTGGAGCCTCAAAGCTCCCCAGCAATTTTCCCTCATGCTGACTCTCAAGTATATAATCAAACCAATTTGGGGGTTGCTGGTCGAGTGCCAAGAGGCGGACGCAACCGCCACCGTGCAAATCCTTCCCGCCTGGGTTTTTGCGGAGCTTTGAAGCTCAAATCCCTTGAGAAGTGCAGGAAGGGCTCTGGAGGAGCCGGGGAGGGCAGGGCTGGGCAGGGGTGCGCTGGGAGGGCAGGTGGTGCTCCCGTCCCCATCTGACGCGCTCGTAGGTGGGGGAGCCTGGCAAAGAAGCCCCTCTCGCCGAAACGCCGATCGGCAAACATACCTGTCGCTACTTGTTCTTCACTCCTTTCTGTTTCTGCCGATATATTTCCTCTGTGAAAGGCCTGTGGTTGGGAGGATGGGAATTTGGGGAGAGAGGGGGCAGAGACACAAGAGAGGGGCAAAAGAAGGTGGGAAAGAATTAAAATCAAGACTACTGTGTGCTCTCCTTTGGGCCCAGAAACTCTGCCCTTCACAGGTTGGCACAGTCTGACTATTCCTGTGCCATGGCAATCCTCGGCTCGGTCTCTCTGGACCACGGAGCAGCTCCAAGCTGCTCCCGACTGGGACCAGCCCTGCACCGAGCAGGATGAGGCTCAGCACACGCTCAGACTCCCCCTGCATGCAGACCGGCCTCGGCTCTCTTCATTTCCTCCTCCCTTGCAAACACAAAAGACCTTTTACTGCTGAAGTACAACCGCTGCTTCTGGGAGTAATTCTGGGCTGCTCTGTCCTGGGCTGCCGGGCTATTGTCGTGCAAAATATCAGAGAAGCCCATCCAAGGAACAACAAAATGCAAGCTTTTTTTGCAGGGTGTCTTCAGATGAGACAATGAGTCCTCTCACTGCCTTGCTTATTGTTCTTGTATAGACAGAATCAGGCACCCGAAAGAAAAAAAGATCTCATTTTGGAAAAAATAAACAAATGCATAAATGTTCCTAGAACTCAGCAAATTGTTTCAGAGAGGAATCTGCCCATTATCAAAACAATTGAAAAACAATCCTCTGTTTCCCTTCCTCCCCACTGAATTAATTGGAAAAAAAAACACCTCTACTTCTGTAGTTCCCCGAAACCTTGGGAGTTAAAGCTGGTAGAAATAATTAGAAGCTCTCCAGTTTTACAAAGCTACTCACCCCTCATACAGCATTGCGATTGTGTAGGAAATTGCCACTACAGCTGTCAGCAAAAGGCCAGCTGGGCTTGCATGCCTGTTTTGAAAGAGAAGGAAAAGATCAGGTAAGTACCTGGGCTTATGCAAGACCTGGTTTAGAAAGTGAAATGAGACGCTGGGCTCCATGAGAGCACTCTCTTGCTCATTAAACAGAGGCGAACAAAAGGGTGGGGGTTTTTTGTACTTAATGTTAAGTGCCTTAGACAGATGTTCCTTGGCAAAGACTCTTCCACAGCCTACTTCGGTGACTTCTTTTAAGTCTGATCCCTGCTCGTCTCTGCTAAGAGAGCTTCTGCTTTGATGCCAAGTCCTGAGATTATAAGGCTGTTTAACAGCTGAGCAGCTGCTTACGTACGGCTGTGGCTTCCAGCCAGCGCGCTATAAGGGAAATGCCTGGTGTGCACCGAAAGATGGGCCACCCAAAGTGCAGGAGGCACCTGGCAGACGGAGCAGCGTATGGTACCGTATACATCGAAACGGTGGCTGAGCCAGCACAGGGCTGGGGATGGAAAGGGATGGAAACGTCCATGCCTGCCCTGTGAAAGGTGCTGGGGTGGGTGCTGTGTCGGGGCCGGGTGCGTGGGGGCTCGGTTCACATTTAAACCCATTTCAAGATACTTAGGAATATGTCCCGTCATCTCCCCAAGGCCCAGATGAATGGTGTCCTTCAGCAAGAGGTCACCAGGCACAGCACGGGGGACCGATGCCACCCACCGCACCGCACTATGATGTGGTTATGGGCACAGGTCCTCGAGGGCTGTGGATGTGACGGGAGCAGCTGCTCCTTTTAGCACCAAGGCCGAAGAATCGGGACCAAAAAATCCCCATCACCTCCTGGTCTAAAGAGAGATGTCAACGTAGGCAGCAAACCTGCACCACCCACGTGGGGCCACTTCTTTGATGCTTGGCCTGAAAGTGTCTGAGATGCCAGCGAAGGCAGCGGGGGCTTTGCTAAGGCGCCAGGATTTCAGCGGGCGGGTTACAGTCCCCAAACCAGGTGCCGACATCATCCCGGGGTGTGCAAATTCCCCCAGGTGAGAGCGGCCACACCAGCAGCCATTCCCCGCTTGCTAGCCCAGCACCCACGAGGTCCCAGCCCCATCTCTCCCCAGCAAGAAGTGTGGCTGCGTCTGGCTCACCACAGGCACCAGCCCCCCCCAAACACCCTTTCTGCACCCTACACCTCCAGCTAACGGCTGGAAGTGTTGCTCTTAATTAGGACACTGCTGATTGCCTTTAATTGCTGGTCACAGCTCAGCTCTGAGGGGGACAAGAGCTGGCTGTCAGCAAAAAAAAGTACTGAGCTGGTCCTTGGCGAGGATTAACATCCCACAAGCCTTGTGCAAGGGGACTAGCCCTGCCAGGAAAATGTGCCTTCAGAGGAGAGACCAAACCACCTAAACCTCGTGCTGGACCTGCTGTCAGGTGCTGCCCAGCCACATCAGTTCCTGGAGAGATGCACACAAATCTTCACCTTTTCACTGTTTCCATTTTGCAATAAGTTTTTCCCTCATTAGGAAGCATCGGGCACCTTCTTCCTCTCCCAACCCCCTGCTATTACATGCTTAGTCATGTCTCCTCCTTGATTCCTATCAGAGAGAACAAATTTACATGATTGTTTGTTGACAGCAAGACCTCTAATTGCATCATTTGGCTGCGGCTCCAGCTCTGATTTACACAGCCTGTTGCCATGAGTTAAAACACTTCCCTACTAGAGATACACAAAGCTGTCCCCAAACAGCTAATGCTCCATTTGTCTTTCAGGAGAAACGAGGTTGCTCGACGCAGGTGATGAGAAGCATTTGGGTGAGTTGTTTCTCTCCTCTTAGGAGCTCGACCTACTTATTGGGCAACGGCTCGTGTTGTAGCAGCATTGACGATGAGTCAGCCAGGAAGGTTTCTTGGTCCTGGTAGGACTTTTCTGGGGTAGGAAATCTGTCCGTCCCCAACCCTTGCTGCAGCTCCCCGTGGCTGTGGGGTGTCTGCAAGAGCAATAGTGTGGGCTCGCATCCTTCCCCACTGGCCTCGCTGGTCCTGGGTGTTGGACGTGGAACACCCACTTTGCGCTTTCCTCTTGGAGCTCCTGTTTTCGTGGTGATCAGCAGAGGTGCCTTCTCCAGTGTATCTGGCGGACACATTTTTGGCTGCAGAGCTGCCATTAGTCGAGCTGGGGATAGCTGCAATGTCATGCAAGGGAGAAAACAGCAGCTCTCGCCCCACGCGATGCTTCTAAGATTGGACCGGAGTTGGAAGGCAGGCTGTCTGGTGTGCTGCCGAGCTCGCTTACGTTATGTGGTATGTGCACTTACAGATGAAAATGAATAAATCCTTTGGGCTCCGATGCCACAATATGGAGCGTGATACATCACCAAGGGAGGACAAATATGCTTTACGTTTTAGGTCTGACCAGAACCAGATGGCAGACACATTCCTCCAGCATCCCTCCCGCTGCCACGGAGCTGGGGCGTTAGCTCTGGCCTCCGAGGGCAGATACCTAACATCTTCTGAAAGCCCTGGGACCTCAAAAGAGACCTGGGACTCCCCCCCAAAATCTCAGCAACCTGAGCAGAGATCCCAGGGAAGAGAAAGAGTCAAAACTACCACGTGAAGGGTTGTGCAGAGCTTCCCCAGGGCAGGCGGGCGGTGTCCTGGTGCCACTTTGCACAGCTCCAGCAATTTGTTAACAGCAATTATTCGTCATGCCTCACTGCCCTTTATGGTGGCAGCCTTTTAATGAGAAAAAGCAGGCAATCACACTGTTGTCTCAAGCCACTTCAAGCGGCTTTTGCCCAGGATTGCGGTGGAAGACCAAGCGACATGCACCTGGTGCGAGGCTGCTGTCTCGTGGCGGCAAAGAAGGGATTTCTGTGACAGAAACAGCTCGGGAGGGTTCAGCTGGTTCTGCAAAGGTTCTAGGAAATAGTTTGATGCTGATCTTAAACAAATAAAAACCTCCTTATAATTCCTTCTGGTCAAATTCCTCCTTCTGTGCTGTTGTAGGGGTAGTGGTGCTGGTCATCTCCGGTTGCGGTACAGTATGGGGGGGCTCATCCTGCCCCAGCTCTGCTCCACTCTCCCCAGCAATATCCACGGTGCCAACCCCATGGCTGGCTCTCCTGCGCTTTGCTCTGGCTCTCGTGCACCATTTCCCGGGGTTTAGACCCCATCCAGTGTCGTGGGTCTGCCAGGAAGGCAAACAGCCTCGTGTAGCCAGCCCTGACAGCACCGAGGGGAATTTCAAGTGCAGAATGAACAGCAGCAAGTCTCGGTGGAGACAGGAGAGAAACCATCAGCTTTACTTATTACCAGAGTCCAGAAAGCACTGCACACATGGCTGAAAAGGTGACCAGAAAGTGGCCAAGCACTTCATTTTTCCCACCGAAGCAGAAGAGAGCTGGTCACACTCAGGAGCACCAATGCAAAGTGTTTAGTGATAAAGGCCCACAATGCTCTACAGGCTCCTGATGTAACACAGCCAGGGTTTTTTCTCCTGGGCAAATAAATAAAATGTGATATTAAATGAAAACCACATAAAACTTGTTACACAGAATAGAGTACATTGCTCATTTGCTGCTAAATTACAGCCTATTCATTTCCTCCTAAGCAGGCTATTGAGCCGTGTTGTATCACATGAGGAGTGTTTCGGAAGTGTTATCACCATGCAGTGGGGGAAAGGGTGTGTTGGCTTATTTTGCTTTTTTTCAGAGGTAATTACAGGGTCACACTGATCCCCCCTATCAGTGCCCTGTCCCTGCCGAGTGACACCCACCATGAATTCGGCCCTGACTGTTGATTTTTCCACATGCAGAGCCTGCCAAGGACCTCATTCAGCTGCAGAGCATTTGCTGATACTTCCTCTCCCCAGCACTTGGCTGTTATTTATTTTTCTACAATTAATGCTGCCAGTCTTTTATGACAGCAGAAGATTTTGCACGCACAAAAATAGTCAGGAAGCGAGAAGTCAGGGCATGTTATGCTTTCCCTGCCTTTTTTTTTTGCTGACTGCCATCACCAAGAGTTTCTTTGGCCCCTGATGCAGCCCAGCACCTTATTCCCTGCGGAGCACAGACCCCCCCACTTGCCCTACAACCGGTGCTGTTTGCAGGGGCACGTACTTACATGAGGGACCAGCCCAGGTAGACGGCTGTGCTGCCCCAGTACATGGGATTATCCAGGATGCTGAAGGGGAAGCTGGTCACTTTTGCCTCCATCAGGATGCCAAAATAATCACCTGCAAGGTGAATAGAGGGTTTCTGGTTAGGCTCCATAAGGCTGGGAGTCATGGGGGGCTTTGGCACCCCGATACCCTCCCAGTTCCATGGGGCAACCCTGCCAGGGATGCAGAGCAAAGGTGAATGAGGGGTTTTGCTGCTGACTTCCAGGCTGAGAAAACAGCAACAAACAGGTTGGCTGTTTACTCGGTATCTATCAGCTTTTCCAGGAATGGCTCTTTGCCCATGAGGAAGGTTTACGCATTGCAATGAGGCTACAGCAGCCACATCCCTCATCGGGAGGCAGCTCTCAAGGTCCCAACTGGCTGATTCTGGCTTTCTCATTTGAAAACTGCCCATCTGATGCCACCTGACAAGGAAGTAAGTGGATAGGATCAAATTCATTTAATGGGGAAATAAGCCCAGTGCACTGTAATGGTGTTTCGAGATGTTATAATCACAACCGCCACCACCAAATGCCCTCATTCAGTGTCACCTTTATCTCACAGTTCAGAGAATTTCTCAGAATTTCAGAAAATAGCACCTCTGCCTACAAAACACTCAATTATCAGCATGATGGTGATAATAGGTGATTGTCATCTGTAATGAGGAAAGCTTTCAGAACTGTCAGCATCCAACCAGCTTCCTATCTACCTCGGAGTAATCCTTCCACCCTCCTGAAAGGAGCCTGGCAAAGAAATGACAAGCAAGGAGATGTTGTGCAGTTTGTGAATGGCATTTTGCGGGGAGAAAGGGCCAGGATACAGATCTCTGACTTCTGTTGGTCTTACCAGCGAGACCACAAAGCCCAGCAAGGATTTTGCTCCGTGTCCGCTGCACAAGACGCAGCATCAATCAGCGAGGAGCAGTGCCGGTCATCAGCCCACGGAGCTGCCACTGACCCGGGTCACGTTCCCAGCTTTGCTGCCAGCCTGTTCCCTGACCTTGGGCAAGTCTCCTCTGTCCCTCCCGGTGCTATTGTGCACCGATCATAATATCAGTCTTTCTTATAGCGCGGAGGGTGGTGAGGATTAATGTATGGTGAGAAAGTGCTTGGAAATCCAGATGAAAGGCATTACAGGAGTGCAAACTATTCAAGGTTGTTATTATTATTAGCTGGATCGTAGTGTAATTTCTTTGACCTCACATGGTGCAAAAACATTTATTTCTAAGGATAAACAGCGCCTGCCCAATTAGACAATGCTTTTGGGCTTTAACTATAGGCCACTAAGTGAGATAATTGCCTGGTATTCATACTATATGTTCTCACAGTTACTTGGCAATGCATCTCTGAGATTGTTCTGGTAGAAAGAACACATCACCCCCTGCCACAGCCCATTTCTGTGCTTTCTTATGTGTCAAAATGCTTCATTATACCCTGCCCGCCTTCGCCTTTGGGCTGAACACCTCGCTGCCCAAACGGTGCTGGCACCGGGGAGGTTCGCACAAAGCCCTGGGTCCGTGGGGCTGGCAGGGGCTTATCCGAGCCCAGCACCGGTGGGGCCGTGGGACCCTCCAGGCAGGCTCCCTGCAAGCAAAAGCACACAGCAGCTGGGGGGAGCAGGCAGCTCTCCCAGGACACAAGCTTTTCTGATGTAAACCCTGCCTCCAAACCCACACAGTTAAATGAACGTGACCACCAGAGAGGACCTACGATATTTTTATATTCAGGCAGGTGCTAAGGGAAAGGACCATGCATCAGTTTGCACAGCATCAGCCTGAGCATCTCCAGCGCCTCCATTAAGCCCTCAAAACAGGAATCCGCTCCTTGTCAGGCTGAGGGACTTTGGCATCTAATTTGGGTTATTTTTTTGCTGGAGGTCAGTGTAACCATCTCGCTGCACAGGGTAGACACTTTGGATCGCAGCAGCAAAAAGCCGGTTGATGCACTCCGCAGGGACCCCCATGGTCCCTGGAGCCCAACCTGGGCTGAAGCACCACCTCGGCTTCGCTCCGGGGAGCTGCCGGCTTCACCATAGCGCAGTGACAGACTTCGGTCAAGTCAGATTTACTTGAAATCTTGGTCAGCGCTGGAAGGAACAGCGCTCGGGTGCGACACAGATGGGCTCAGACAGGCAGAGCCGCCTCTCGGTGCCCGCGGCCTCTGGGAAGCCAAGCCCTCGTTACTACGTTTGTCGGGAAATAGGGCAAACGGCGAGGCAGATGGCGCTGAACTGATGCCCGAATCCCTGCGAGGGCATGGTGCGGAGACGGGGTGCCAGGAGGATTGCTCTGCAGGGGAGAAGGCTGCTGGGGCAAGGGGCCGCATCCAGCCAGTGCAAACAGAGGCTGGGGTCGGTGCTGGTGTGCGGGAGACGGGGTAGCACAGAAAGGCTTCTTGCAGAAGGGTGACTCCCACTGCTCCATTTAGCCCACACGTAAGAGACAAAGTGCTCTGCAGCCGCTCCAAAGCTTAAATGTCCTGTTAAAGAGGAATCTAACAGGCAGCCCCAGTGCAGTCTCTGTGCCCTGCATGTTTTAGCCCTCATTGCCATAGGAAAACCCAAAAAGGAAGGGTCAAATGCTGTTCTAATAAGTTCTTGAAGCGCTTGGGTGTCAGAGGCGCTCTCAAAACTTCTCTCAAGCTCAGATATTGACTGTGAGAAGAAGCTGGATGATGCTATAACCCCCTTCTGGCCAAAGCAGTGCAGCCCTTTGCTAACCTGCCGTCAGAAGCGCTATCGCTGCTGGGGGACCCTGCTCTTCCCGCAGCACCAGCACATCACTGAATCCCTGCGTGCAGGAGGACGCTGGAAGTACCAGTCTCAAGTGAGTCCTGAGCAAGAGACCATCCCACGTGAGATCCTCGGAGACCGGCAGACCCCTCGTCTTCCCCACAGCTGGGTAAGAAACCATGCTGAACAGCATTCTCCATTAAGAGTTTGCTGACTTGGACTCATGGGGGCTTGCATGGAGCTGGGAAGTCACGCTCAGTCCCAGGATGGATGCTCGGCAGGGCTCGAGCCGGGCCATGCCTCTGCGGCACAGAGGTCCTGAGCCAGCCCGGCTGCACCAGCACGTGGTCTTGGCATCTCCCCACCCTGACTCAGCTCTGCCCCAGCGCCCATCATGCCCCAGCGCCCATCATGCCCCAGCTAGCAGAGAGAACTGGCCTCGCTCCCTGCTGTGTCATGCAAGACTCGGAGCCATGCAGACTCAACCTGGTGTGCTGCTGGTGGCACGGAGAGCCTCCGCTGGCCGAGAGGATGGAGCAAAAGTGCCCGATACGGGCCACTAACGCCTGCCTCTTCCCTGCCCCGGGGGATACCGGAGCCTCCCACCGTGCAGAGCGGAGCGGGACAGGGCCACTCTCACCACTTAACACTGAGCCTGACTCACTTGTTTGCTTTCCCCCAGCGGTTCAAGTCCAGTGGATCTCCTGGTTGGATGAATCAGGCTTTACGCAAACAACCCCAGACCTGGCTGAACTTTAGGAGCATTCGAGCAGCTCTTGCTGGTGGGTTCTCCTATGCCCAGCCTCTCTGGACATGTCTCCGCAGGCACCGCATCGCTCCTGGGGGCTGCGGGCGATTCTGGAGGATGCCGGTGCCCGGTAGCTGGGGGACGGGGGTGTAACACGGGGCGAGGAGTGGGACTGCACAGATGAAGTGTGAGGGCACGCGTTCAGGAGTGCTGAGCTCTATTTCTGGCGGCAGGATCTTGGCCAACTCAACTCATTTCTTTACAACTCCACTTGAAACCAGGAAGGCTTATTACCTCCCTCTCTTCTTCCTGGCGACGCTGCAGGAGCTAATTGAATTTGGTTTGTAAAGCACTTGCAAAAGCACAGCCTAAATGCAGTGTCAAAGCTGGGGCTGTGATTATTTCAGCCAGCGGGAGCTGCCCCTTTCCTTAGATATTTATTGTTCCTGTCTCTATTTTATTTTTATGAATTCCACACATACTGGCATGTTTTTAAAGTCAACAACGCTAATAGAATTACTCTCTAAATGGGAAAGCAGGCACAGTGGAAAATGCCTTCTGCCATAAAGCGGCAGATAAAAGAATCTGTCAACGAACATCAGGTTTATTGCAGAGGGAAGAGCAAACGAGATCCTGCCTCGGTGCATGTGTCGAGCGGGTGGGGGCTCAGAGCAAGGCTGCCAGACAGCTCGTACCCGCTGTGCTGCTGCCGACGTGCTCGCGGGGTCTGCACTTGGGGTCCCTTTTCTGGAGGGCATTTGGACGGTCAGAGGATCAGCTGCTTTCCATAATTTCAGGCTTGACACGGAAGTTGATGGGACTCATCGTATAAACCACTGCACCATCTTCTCCATGAGAGGTAACAGCATGGCTAGATCATGCTTTGGCATCATAAAGACAAGACCAAATCTAACAGCCCTGAAGGCAAGGACGAGGAAATTCTTACCGGACTCTGCCCTAGCAAAAGACACCTGCAAGGATTAAATGCACTTTCTGGTTAAGCTGTTGAATTTTCAGTGCTTACCTAGGAACGTCCCAGTGAATCCCAGTGCTAAGAAGCTGGAGATGACAAACAAGGTCCCTACAGCCAAGACGGCCAAGCCTAAGTAATAGGCCCAGTGGCAGTCCAAGCCCTCCAGCTTCGGCTGGCTCTTCATGGCTTCGGTGAAGCTGTCAGAGAGAAAACAAGGGCTGTTAAAAGCAGCAACTCATTACTAACACCACTCACCTCTCCCTGGGAGATGCGGAGCTTTGGAAGAGGATGCTGCTGAGGAGGATCCTTCACCAGGTCCCTTTTTCCACCTGGATCTACTCAACTTTCCAACAGGAGAAGCAAGGAGCCAAAGTCTTGTGAGCAGCCAGGGTTTGACCCGGGGCAGCTATTTCTACCTGTAACCCTTACTCACTCGTGGAAATACCAACCCCACTGAACTGTAATATCAAAAGCTTTGCCTCGCTTGCCAAAGGCCAGGTTTTATCGTGACCGGGAGCTCTGGGAAAGACGCCCTTGCAAATGCTGGAGGCTGCGATGCCTCAGCACAGGACTTGAAGGGTTGGGAACAATTGGCTGGGTTATCTCATGCTCCCACCCCCATTTCTCTCCATCAAAATATTTTGCAGCGTTCATGTGTTAGCCACGTGCCCAGGAGTGATTCACGGCTGAAGCCTGACAGTCAGGGGGAGGATTGGAATGGCGAAAGGAAAATACTAGAGACACGCATTTTCAAGTGCGAACGCAGCTTCTCAGCTCCAGGCTTGTTCAGGCATTTCAGGTCTGACCTTCCAAACACTCGTTTGTGAAGTGGAATAATTGTGAACCCTCCCCTCAGCCCCCTGAACTTCGCCCGGAGCAGGGCTTGGCAGGCTCAGCATCTCACGTAGCTCCGATACAAACATACGACTACAAAGGAGACAACACCGTGATTAAAAAAAGATGCCCATTAAGAATAGCAAGAGGAGATAACAGACCCGCAGAGCCATACACAGTGTTTCTCCACATGTTGCTGACACATGAGGTAGGAAACTTTGAGCCTTTTTTTAATGAGCACCCTGGAGGCTGAAATTCAAGTGGAATAACAGCTCTCCCGTGCCTCCTGCCACCGCTGCCTGCCAGGACCAGGCCAAGAGAGCTGCTCCTGCCCGCTCTCCCAGGCTCCTCGGCTGGAAAATGCTTCCATGACGTTACCTGTAGGGCTTGGGAGAGTTTTTTTCCCCTGCTGTCCAGCTTCCCCAAGCCCTGCAAATTCCTGGATTTTCTCTGTTGCCCAAATGAAAGCTGAGAGAGACAGTCCCGCCTGATGGACAAGCAGCTGGAAACGCACCTTTCGAAGGCTCAAAGACCAGATGGCAAGTTACAGGCACCAAGCAAAGTCCAGGATGATATTTTAAACCTCATGGTTTAGGGACCTGGATGATATTTTTTGTTTTCCTTGGAGCTCGTTCCTACTAGGTTTTCTATTGTCAGGGAGTTTTTAGGACCCCAGAGCAAGCCATTCAATCTTCGCTTTGGACTGGAGCAAGGAAACAAAACACAGAACAAAAGTAACGTGCTCGGGAGTGAGCAAGAACACAGCATCTTGGTGATTTACACTCTGCCCCCCCATGCTGGAAATTACAGGGAAATTCCCTTTTCCAGGGAGCAGAGCACAGGCAGAGGAACGACAGCGTCCCCGGGGCTGGCCCTCCTCCAGCACCCAGCACACCTCCCTGCGCTCACCAGGCTGACGGTGGTTTAGCTTAAAATCATTACTGATCGGAACACACGAATCCGGCTGCAACATGAAGCAGCAGCAGCTGCACAACTTTTTGCATGATTTCCCTGGTATTTATTTTTAAATGACACAAGTCTCCCCTATGAGGAAGCCCAAATCCACATCCCTGCTACCAGCGCTGCCTGGGATTGGGAAGAAAGCAATCCCCCTGCAAGGACGTGCCTTGAGCAACCCTGGTCTGGCCGTGCTCTCAAATCACAACATGACATCCCCGGGGATGCTCTGGAGCAATTTGCTCCCACAGAGGAAGATGCTAATGCCTTTTCACAGCGTTGGGGGTTTGATTCCGCAGCTGGCCAGGACCTCTCCGCAGGGCATTAGCAGCGGGAAGGAATCTCACAGCAATCAAAAACTGCTGCTGCTGATCCCTGGGGAAGCAGGTCTGGGAGAGCAACACTGAGCCGGCCGCTGCCTGGATCCCAGCTCCCAGCAAAGAGACGGCAGAGCAGCGAGAGGTACAGCTAGAGCACAGCACTCGGAGGCTGCTTCTCACTCTGGATGAGCTGGATTCATGCTATCTTACATCCTTGAGGCTCCTCTATCCTATGCTAGTGACCTGACTTGGCCTTGGAGCACGAGAATAACAAAGGTGGCTTCAAGAGCGTGAACTGGTTGACTGCAAATCAGCCTTGGAGGTTTTGCAGCCAGCACGTGATGTGGTTTGTTTTGGCAAAGCTGTCTCCCCTGCTCCAGATGATCCCATCCTTCCTTTTCATGGTCGGATAGGCCTGCATTAGTTATCCTCATCAGCATGTCTTGCTCGGTCCCCTGCTGCTTGGCTTACAGCTAGAGAGGGAGGTGTTTGCACAGAGATAATGGACTGCCTTTCCCTCTAGTAATGTTTTATATCTTCCTAAACACACTCTCTATTTGCATTAAACATGATGCACACAGGAGTTTTCAGAATTGGTAAATAAACCTTTTAAGCATTTATGATGCTGGGCCATGACAAGCAGCACTGAGTCGTCAATTATTCTGGCATCCGCGACTGCTCCTCGGTGGCAGAGGAGCCTCACCGCACCGCATTTCGCCCTCCCTGGCAGGGGGAGGACAAGGTGTTGGCCATCCCCCCTGCTAGGGGAGCCAGTCATGCAGCCAATCTGTCATGAAAGCAGTCCCTTTCACCATGTGCCTCTGAGTCACGTTTGTTACAGCATTTATTTCTGGCTGCACGACAAGGCAGCGGCCCAACTCGGTACCCAAGAGGACACCAATTAAAGCCATGCTTTGTCCCAGTACCTGGAAATGCTTTATGGGCAGAGCGGAGCGATTGCCATGGTGAGGAGCATCCCTGTTACCAGCACTGGGGAGGGGTGGGTGGACTGCAACCTACTTTAATCACATATCCAGCTGCTATCACGAGGATGTCTGTCATCAGTGGGGGGGGTGGGGCTGGAAGGCGCCCCCAGCTCTGGCAAATGGAAATTGGGAAAACTGGGCTTCCCCTGACATCTCCCCACGCTTGCCAGTGTGAAGCATGATACCAGAGGAACCCATTCTCCACCCCAGCAGGGAAAAACCCAAATCCAACAGCTCTGCTCTGGCCAAATTGGCAGATTTGGCCAATTCCTGGCAGGGTGGGAGCAGCCGCAGTGGCTGCAGCGGGGCTGCACAACTGCCAGAGCGTGCCGCAGGGTTTTGCACGGGGAAACCAAGGCAGCGGGTGTTGTTCCGCCCACGCATCCCAAAACAGAGATGCCCTTGCTCAGACACTCAGCTGTTGCTGCTGCTTTGTGGGGATCATAGACTGGTTCGGGTTGGAAGGGGCCTTTAAAGGTCATCTAGTCCAACCCCCCTGCCATGAGCAGGGACATCTTCAACTAGATCAGGCTGCTCCAAGCCTCGACCAACCTGACCTTGACTGTTTCCAGGGATGGGGCATCTACCACCTCTCTGGGCAACCTGTGCCAGTGTTTCACCACCCTCATTGTAAAAAAATTTCTTCCTTGTATCTAGTCTGAATCTACCCTCTTTTAAGCTTACCACGTAAAACCACCTGAACTGGAAAAACACTCAAAAAAGGAACTGAAGCATGGGGATGACATCACGCCAGTAGGCTCACAGGAAGAAAGCGGGAGTGAAAGAAATCAGCTACAGGTCCTCTCACTGAGACACGGAGAAGACATGCAGCCAGGTTTGCACAAACAAGCACAGATTTATTCAACCAGACAACGGCAACTGCAACACCAGAAAACTTATCAAACCCACAGCCCAAAATACATCCCCAAAGGCCGTGTGGAGCACGAAACAAACCTGGAAATACCGTACCGAGAGAGAAGCTGAGCTTTTTAGGTCTCTAAGCCTCTCTCGCTGGCCCACAGCAAGCATATTTTGTAATCCTTTCCCCGCAAAGGAGGGCAAAGACGTCGTCCAGCAAACTGGGTCGCTGCTGGGAGCAGCCCAGCAGTGCTCCCTTTGCCTGATCCCAAAAATTAGCCTGGAAACTGGGGCTGGCAAATGCAATTGGGGCAGAACTGGGCCAGGGACGGCAGGCAGCGAGGAAGCAGCGGTGGTGCAGGTGGCCAGGGTTTCGGAGGCAGCAGCTGCCGCTGCAAGGTGCCGTGCTTACCATGCGGGACATCAGTCCGTCCCCCATGCCTGAGGTTTTGTTCCTCTCGGCAAAAGGAGGCAATGGGGGTAAAACCATCCGGTGGCGCCCAGCAGCACACACTGCAACAAAAGATCTTGTTCATTTGAAAACAGCAACTCCAACAACACTAAAATCGTCCTGCCAATACCACTGGCAATTGTTAGCCCAATCATCATCTTCACAGCTTCTTTTGCCAATAATGACTTTGCTTTTCTGCCAGCGCCGGTGTGCATGTTATTTAGGTCAGTTGGGGGCTGTGGCAGCTTCTCCCCCCGCCTCGCATCTCAGCTGCCCGGTTTCCTCATCTGGATGCCCGGTTTCCTCATCTGGATGCCCGGCAGCCGTGCCGGCGGGGGCAGGAGGTGCTGCTGGCCACCTGGGGCTTTTCCCAGACAGCCATCAGAGATTGCTGGCAGCGTGGCTCAGAGGGGACATCGGCTCCTTCAGGCCACACTCAATTCCCATCATCAAACTTGGTCACTTGGTTCTCAGATCGATACCATTTACACCATGCTCGTTCATGGTACTAGCTCACAAAATTAAATAGCATTGACCATAAAGCTGAGAGGCACTACCTGGCAATGACAAATAACCCCTTCCCTGTGCAAAATCCCGTCCCAGGGTGGATTAATTTTCTCGGAAGCGTCAGCTTCAAGCGAGAAGCCCGTCCATGCAGGAGACAATACCCAGCGGGTGGCATCAACGAAGGACTTCATGTCAGCCGGCAGCGCGGTACCCACCGAGCACGTTGCCAAAGGCACTGCTCTTGCTTAGCTTCTGCGGGGCTCACTCGTGGCCCCAGGCACCCCGAGACCCTCGCATCTGCAACCCCCCCCATTCAGGGTGTGCACGTGGGTCTTGCCTTTACAGCTCAGGCGAACACCCCGAGACCCTTAAGGTGGGAAGTTCATAAGCTCCCCGAGCACAAAACCACTCGCACACGCCTGCCCCGAGGGGAGTTTGCCAGGGCGTGCAAAAGGGAGCGCAGGAGGGCTCAAAGGCAGCACCAGCGGCTAATTGTAGAGCTGATGCAGGGAAAGATATCAACAACGTGGTAAGGCAGGAGAGAGTGACACTGGATGTAAGTCTGGAGGACAGTGAAGGTTGTCACGTCCCGTGTCACACAGATAACAGTCATAAACCACTGGGGTAGCACATGCAGCGTAGATAGTTCAAAAGTTCAGGAATTGTTTTTGCAGATAAGAGCCTCAGTGATGGAAGTTCCCTGTTTCTTGCAGAAAGAACATGGCTGTAATGAAAATAATCATTGCACCAAAGCAATTAAGCATGCTTGTCTTGTGCAGTTGACTAAGCAGGTCCCCCCCTGGTCACAGGTCATTCTGGATTGCTTCTCAGAAGCAAGCCAAGGCTGATAATGAAGCTCAGAGCTGGGAAGCACCTAATTGCTTAATTGAGCACAAGACATTCCTCCTCTTACACCCAAGCTATCCCTTAGGAGCAAAGCTTGCATGAGAGCATCACGGTGCTGAACTGGGGACAGGACCACAGCAGAGACCCCTGCGTGGGGTGGGCGACGAAGCAACCGCACAGCCCAGCTCCCGGGTGCTTTTAGCTGCAATGCCAACCCACTCACAAAGTTTCTGTCTGCTCTGCCCTCCCCTCCTCCGCCTCCAGCTTGGAGCCTTTCAAAAATTCAGCTGAAAAAAGGAAGCAGGTTTTTAAAAACAAAAGAGACATCCCGTGGGCTCCTCAATAGCTCCCTGGCAGCCCCCACCAACATAAAAAGTCCCCAAAGCACGCAGAGAGGAGTTTTAAAGGCTGGATTGCAGCACTGGGGGTGGAAGGACCCCCTGAGGCTGCCTTTTCGCTCGCTATCAGCAGCCAGCACGCTCTGCGCAAGCAACCCTGACCACCGTGCGCAGCCGAAGCGCAAGGCACAGCTTGCGCTTTGCCGGCTGGATTGCCTCCGCGGGGCTGAGGAGCGGAAAACCTGCTTTCATCAGCGCACTCGAGTACAAGTGACTCAGAAAATAAAACAAAGGGAAAAGCGAAACAGCAAGAGCGGGCGAGATGCATCCCTCCCGCCATCGCTGGCCACAGAGATGACAGTGCCCATGTCGTATGACCTGTGAACCCCCTCTGGCCAGCCGAACCCCGGTTTGGAGCTGGCTGATACCTTCATGCAAGGGCAAGGGGCAGGATGAATCCTTCCCAAACAGCACCGCTCCAGGCTAAAGGAATAAACCTTGGGCAGCCGTGGAGGACTCACTGTGCTGGGAATGGAGGCAGGGAGTCTCCCAGGTGCATTTCAGGGCAATTCCAGCAGAGTTGCTGCTCTGATGTCCACCTTGAAACCATCCCATCACTCCCACAGTAAAGGGCTTGCCTTGCTTGAACAGCCTCCAAAACCTGCTAGCCATCACTCGGGCCAAATTCAGTGCCAAGGAAAGGTAAGGGAATACCCAACCCTGTTGAAACACCTAGGCGAAATAAACTTCACACTCCAATCATCTGAAATGGCCTTGGCCCATCGCGGTGGGCTGGCATCTCCTTCGTGTTCTGCTGGGGCTGAGCTGCCCCATCTTCTAGAGCCTCTCCTCCAAAACCAAGGTCCAAATTTGGCTCTCCCAGCAGTGCCCTATCAGTGCCTCACTGTGACCCAGAGATCCTTGCTGACCCAGGAGCCAGCAGGACCACTGGGAACAGAGACTGTCTCTCCATCAGCTGTGTTCTTAATTAAAAGCAGGCACAAGGCTTTGCATTGCTTCCCAGACAACAAGTGACTATGTCATCTGTACAAGAGACTGCCGAGACATTCCCCAGCGAAATCCAAGCCCACTGTGTCACTAAGACATCAGCAGAACACACACATTCCCTCTGCATTGCCTGCATTCAATTACAGCCCCATTCATTGCAAGCTTTCTTACAGTTTCTGCAATAAGCAGTAGCTGGGACAAATGCAGAAGGGCAAGGGCAGGTCTTGGTGTCACTTCCAGGAAGGCAAAGCTCTTAAATACATGTGCAAACTCCAACCTGAGATCTCTGCACCTGGGAAATTACCCAAAGTACTAAACAACCCATTAGCTCTGACCCTGGCATAATTGAATCTGGGAATTTAGTAAGAGAGTCTGTCTCTCCTAACAGCACTGAAGATAAAGCCTACCAGATCGCAGATAAATTGCTGGCATTGAGGAAATCTTCTGCAGTAAACCTCTCTGCTGCACTCAGAACGTCAAAGGACATATTCCCATGGTGTACGGTGTATCAGTCATACAATACTATTAGCTAGCACAGGTGGTATTTAAAGAGATCGCAGATAAGAGTTTAAAGAGACTGCTTGCTAAGTGCACAGATAATCCTGCTCTTTTACACAGGAAACTGTGGCTTCTTAAAGGCAGTTTTAATTTTATTTATGATTTTTACGAGAAAATTAAAAAATTCTGCTGTTACATATGACCCATCCTGTGCAAACAGCCCTCCTGTCACCTGGGCTGCTCTCAGGGCAGGGGAAACTGCCCCCAGAGAGCAGAGCAAGGAAGCCTGCGACACTCAACGGCTGTTGACACTGATGGTTTTGGCCACACTGCCGCATCCTTTGTCTTTATTACAAATCCTGGAATAAATCTGCTGCTGGCTGAAGGTATCCGACCACGTAAAAGCAATACGCTGGGGCTGGATCCAGCACCGCAGAGCAAATATCCCTCATCCCCCCCACCCTGTAGGGGCATTTCTTTGCATCGATACATAGCAGTAGGGTTAGCTCCTTACCAATGGCTCCGCACACAGTTAAGCATCAGGATAACAGCACCCAGGCAGTAGCAGGCAGCACGTGGAGAGCCGAAGACTCGGCTGAGCGCTCGCGTTTTGTGCTCCCATCTGGCTACCTGAAGAGACAACAGAAAAGAAAGCGGGTGGTTGGAGGTGCCTGGGCACGTGCTGCCCCAGGAGCGTGAATCCCACGGCCTCGGCCCCACGCCGGGGGACACACACCGTCTGCGTGGCTTTGTGCAAGAAGCAAGCGGAGGCCACTGATGAGACATAGCTTAAACCAAGCCTGGGGGTGAAAGCTCTTTCTCCTACCCATGCCAGCCCCTACTAGTGCTTGCATTGCCCATGCATTGCTAGTGCTTGCATTGCATATGCCCTCGCATTCCAGGCCAGCCAGCAGCACTGAGGCACAGGCTCATGTTAAAAAAAAAAAAAAACAAAGCCAAAAAACCCTACACATCAGTTTTGGGGAATATGTGGCTTGAACAACATGTGTCCAACGAGGCTGAGAGCATTGCTAAGGCTGTCCCCAGGCTCCAAAGCCAACAGGCTCCTGCCACGGAGCCTGGTATTGCTCTCCTGGAAGGAAAACAGATCCCCGAGTAAGGGATGGATCACAAGGACACCCAGCTCTCATTTTCTGGGCTCCATCATCTCCTACATCCAGCTGTAGGGATTATACCTGACAGGAACAACCCCCTCCCTGCTCACTTCCAGAAAAGTTTGCAAGCACTCCTCCCCCAGACAAGATCTACCAGCTTCGCCCAGTGAACTGCTTCCACTTGTACAGGCTGAACGAGCTGGCCTTCATTAGCACTCAGCAATTGTAGCCATTAAGGGCTCGCCTGCACTCCTCACCCATCCCTGCACGGCTGTCTCAATGCAACCCGTACAGCACGTCAGCGACAGCCCAGGACTCACACGTACGCAGGCGGCATCTCCAGGGAGGCATTAGCATCCTTTACAGCACGCTTTTCTCTGGCTGCAATTTTAAGCTCCGTGTTCTGCAGAAGCTGATGGGCCCCTGCCCAAAACACCTCGCAGCTGAGGAGGTGCCCTCTCAACCCGGGAGGCTGCTGCAACGCAGGTGGCTGGAGCTGCTCCCAAAATCTGCAGGACTGCATCCACCCAAGTCACCAAATCCAGGACCCTCATTCCCAAACTGATGAAAATCCTTATAGCTACTCTGTTTTCTACCTTTCCTGTACCCCTCAGAAAACTGTCGCTGTATTTATTGCCTTTTTTGTAGGCTCCATTTCCAGGCACCACGCCTGGGGTTTGGATCAGACCCTCGATTCAAGCCAAGCAGGGCACACCTGGGCAATGAAGCGAGAGGTGGGAGTCAGCAGAACATCTCGGCACCAATTTGCTTCTCAGACACGGCTGGCACTTCATTAGCTTCAAACGCACTTCACTCCCTCGTATGGAGCCTGGGCAGCTTTTGGGAGGCACCTGCAACCCAGCTATTCATCTACTCTGAATGTATTTGGTAATTTATTGGCTCTATTTGAGCAGAGAAAGGCAGCTTTGCAGGTCCCGCTTTCTTCCCAGGCTAATGCAAAAGCACAAAGTGCTGCTGGTGGAGGGGGACTGCTGGCTTCGGGAGGGGAGAACGATGAAAACCTCTGATAAGCAGGGCACTGATCTCACATGCTGAGAGCTGATTCAATTAGTTATGCAATGATTGCTCTGAAATTACAAATCCACTCATGACAGAGAGAGCTGCTTCACTGCCTTTTTCTGGCTGGTATAAATAGTTTGTATTCTAAATTGAATTTAAAATACCGTGCGTCACGCTGCTGCTAAAATGGGAGCCGCTGTTTGAATGCTGAGAGAGTGGAAAAAGAAATATAGGGTGAGTTACCACCTTTGGAAAGTAAAAAGAAGTGACCGTACAGGTGACTGAATCACAGATGGAAAAATGCAGCCACGTGCCAGTTATCTGTACCAACTTCCTAATTCCCTGGAAATTATTCTGCCGGCGTTTGCACGGATGGCAGCTCCTGGTTCGCTTCGAGAGCTTCGCAAAGCCTCTCAGTCGGCGGCAGAGCTGAAGCTGAAAGAGAAGGCAGCGTCGCCGGGATCAGAGGGGAGAGCCCGCGTGCCTCTGGGAGCCGTCAAGGCGGCCTCGTAATTACCCTTGCCTTTAGAAAAGCATATCTGGGCAACGACAGAGCGCAGCGGGGCGAGGGGACGCGTTTCCGAGCCCTTTGGGGCACCAGCTGGCTCGGCTGCGTTGGGATTGCTCCCAGCAACAGCCCAACTCACGCTGCATCACGTTGCTGCTGACTCCCCGGCTGGGACCGAGACGCCAACTTTTATTTAGCTGTCACAGCCTTCGGATGGGACCCCGGGCTCTTTTCTGAGCCCACGCGGGAGTCATCCCGAGCAAAGCAGAGCGGGAGCCTGCGTGGGGCTGGAAGCGGCGGTGCCCGCCAGGCCCCGCGGCGATATTTCAGCAACAATTAATTTGTTCCGGTTCTGGTTCTATTCCTTGAACAACTAATTAGTTCTGGCTCAGTTCTAATTTTCTAATTTTAGTAATTTCTAGCTAATATTAGCTCTCGTTCGACCCATGGCTACGCAGCTGGCTTAATGGCTTTATAAAATCATGAGCTGATGTGTTATTATTTACTGCATGACGGATGCAAAACGCTTTTAGCATCCTCCGTGGCCGTGTGCGGGACACGGCAGGGCTGAGACCAGTGGCCTCCGGGGGAGGGCTGCAGCCGTTCCCAGCGTGCTGTTTGCCTTCCCAGCCAAAGCCAGCACCGTGCTGCCCGCAGGCGAGCACAACGTCGGGGAGGAAAAGCCCCACGCCACGGCTGTGTGTCCCGGTGAGGGAGAGAAGGATGCATTTTTATTTTTCTTCCAACCTCCAAGTTTGGAAACGGAGTTAATACAAAGTTTCCTGACTTACCCAAGGGTCAAAGCAATAGAAAAATTCAAGGCTCCTTTTCCAAAGCTCCCAGCCCTCTGCTTTCACTTTAGGATACTTGGTGAGGGCTGTAAGTAATTTTTTTAATGTTTCCCCCAATGCTCGTTATTGAAATAAATCAACGAGCGGATGTGGCTGCAAAGCCGGGGAGTGCTCTTGGGTCCCATGTTCTGCCTTTGGCAGGCCGTTTCGGCGCTCGTCAGGGGCAGACACAGCCGGCTGATGTTCCCAGGGAATCGCCGCCTCCTCTACGTAAATTCAGGGCTGATTTCTACATAACCGAACCGAGCCATCTCCCCAGCCGCTCGGGCAAGTGCGTAAACAAAAATGAAAGCACCAGCATGCATTCCCAGTGGCTGCCCTGATGCAAAATGGAAATGCTCTGAGTTTTCTTTTTTTGGGCAGGCAAACCTTTCCGAGCCACCTCGAGAAGGGCCACAAATAACCACTCGAAAAGCAATTTCATCTCATGAACCTGTCTCCACAGCTGATCAACAGGAAATGCTCTTTACAGCTCTGTGTGCATGGCAGACCATTGCCTCTCATTAATATTTAGTATTTGTTTCAAGGAAATTGATTATTTTTGTCTGCCATCCAGGGAAGCTGGCTTTTGAACACGCTACATTTTAATTTGCTCAACCCCAGCTCTGAAATAGAGACTCTGTGCTGTTTCGCATGACTCCATTTCTATATCTGGCTCGCCCCAGAGATGGGGAACAAAACCAGATAGCCCAAAGGCTCAGGTCTAAGGGACATTTTGCATCTCAATGCTAATCAGCTGATCTACGTCCTCACATTGCCCCATTGCCATAGTATCTGAAGAAGACGGTGTGGGCATGAGTGAATTGAGCCTTGCGGCATGCCTGGGAGGCTGGGATGGATTAGCAGCTCCCTTCAACCCAAGGGAAACTGAGGCACCGGAGGGTTGAGGCAAGCGGCTCCTTCCCAGTTCTCCAGGGAGCAGGGCAGAGGGGCTGTGCCCTCATCCCGGACCCATCGCCCACCCGGGGGCATGCTCTGCCCACTTCTGGGGATGCTCTTGCCCTGGCCAAACTGTTGGCATAAAAATATTCAGTGCCCAAGTCTGGGCTGTAGAAAAGATGGCAGTGAATAGGATATGCTACCTTCACCATCCCTGTCTTGCAGTATTTGCCATCATGAAGGATTTTGCCCCATCATGTGGGGTCTAGGAAGCAGCCCGCCAAGGGACCCAAAAGACAGAAATTTCATGAAAAGACGAGAGGAAGAACAATCAGCTCCCCAGGGCATGTCTGCGTCCCGGTCCCAAGAGGATGCACGTGGGTAGGGTGAGCCCTGGATACACGGACGATTCAGCCCTAAGTAAAAAAAAAACCCTTCAGACAAAACCAACCTGAGCAAATTTTTTAACTTTCTCCTCCAGTCTGGCCTTTCCTAGGCCAGCCATGGGGGTACGTCCTCCTGTGGGCGCTGGAGCAGGAGAAACCCTGACTCTGGACTTAGCTGGCTCCGTATGAGCATCTCCCATCAGGGTAGACGTGCCCTGCCTAGCCTGTAACCTGATGAAAGGGCAGGAAACCTGACGTTACCCTTATTTCACCTGCGAGGACCAGAAGCACCGACCTGTTCCCCTGTTAGGAAAAATCCATTTTTCCTTTCTGATTCGCTGGAATCCCTCATTAAAATGTAATGACATTCTCTGTCACTGCTTGGATGCTGGAAAACAACCCTGCTTGCAGCTACTACCTTTATCTAAAAGACAGGGAGGAAAAAGATACACCCGAGCACCCAAACTCTGACTGTGGTGCTCCCGGGAGCGAGCAGGGAAGCAGAACCAACACAGAGCCAGGCAGCAGAGCAGGCTGCAATGTAAATGCACGTCCACTGCCCGCCTGCGAGCGCTGGGGCTGGCTGACCTTTGCCGAATGCCAGAGGATCCAGCCTTTCTGGCTGTCCAAGTGACCGCGGAAGAAATGAGGGTGGTCTGACCTTATCCCTCTTAACGAACCGTGCTCGAGCCCCTCTGCAGTCGGCAGCGCTTAGTGCAGACGGTTTATTGCCCACGTGCCGGTAGGGAATCGCCGACAGTGCCGGTTGAACACCGTGGCCAGGCTGAAAGCTCCAGCCCGGGCTCCTGCGGTCACTCAAGGCAAATGTCCGAGTGCTCGTGCTGCTCCTAGGTGAGAAAAAATCTGCTTTTCTAGGAGAAACCTCAGGAGAGACGGGAGGGGAAACTGCAGGGCTGGTCCTGGGGAGGATCGTGCATGGCAGCCCCGAGGGGTGTCCAGGTGCCGTTCCTGCCGCTCGCCGGCACAGCACCGAGCCCCTGGCACAGGAACAACACCAGCCGAGGCTGGCATGTGCCCATGTGCGCAAAACACCGGCCCGCCAAGCACCCACCCCAGCACCGGGCACCGGCACAGGCTTTCTGAAGGCATGTGCAGAAAACGCCCCAGGGACTGGTGTGCCACTGGCAGCAAGAACATGATTAGCAGGAGCTCTGGGCAGCGAAGGCAGGAGAAAAAGAACAGAACAAACCACGGTTTAATTTGTACAAGCTGGTAATTATAGTTGCTATCTGTCTGAAATCTCTATTGAGTTTATTTAAATATGTTCTCCGTGAAGGCCATTCAGACAGGAATTATCAAGGTGTTGCAGCAGAGGAGATAATGCCATGCAGTTTTCAACAGATCAAGGGCTGATTAGGAGGAATTAATTAGCTGCTTAAACAGTCCTTGACTCGCTGCAGCAATTAGCCGTCACCTCCCCACAGTCACGTTCCCGGTGCAGCAGTGGCGGTGATACGAAGCACCCATCAGCAGAACTGCCTTCCCTGCGCTGCCGATGAGCACCGGGTCAGCCCCGGGTGGGTGCGTGGCCCCGGGAAGGTGCCCTAAACCCACGAGGTTTAGCCCGTGGCCAGGGCTTGGCAGCCAGGCAGCGGTGCATTAGGCTGCAGTGACTCCCTTGCACCCGCCGTGACGCCCATCGCCGGTCGGTACGCGTCCACCCGCTGTGACTCCCAAGATGAGGCGGACAGCGGGTATCTTCCCTCTTCCAGCCTTTAGCAGGCCAGTCTCTCCTGCATCCTTCATCCACCATCTCTTATACGTTATGAGCCACCAGTTCTCAGCCGCGCTCCACCACTGGGGCCAGCTGATCATACAGCAGCCTTAATCCCACGTGCCGTCCCTTTGGCACGGCGGGAGCATCGTCCCCACCTCTGCCCATCCGAGCCGTCACCCAGCCTTCCCCAAGCCCTCGTACCACCCAGCCCTGCCTGCTGCAGCCCCTCCGTCCTGCCGCAGCACTGCTCGGGGTCCCTTGCTGCTCATCCCTGTCGTTCCCAGTGCAGCCCATGGCCCAGGACCCGTCTGCAGCCGAGGTGGGCACCGGCTCCAGGACTGGCTGGGAGCGGGTGCCACGGGGCAAGCACTAAACCATGGCAAGCTGGCATTGCAGAGCTGCCTGGGGAAAGCGGGCTGAGCCGTCCCCAGCTGAACACTTTCCAGAGGCAGGAGGAGAAGCCGGCACTTGGGGTGACCGTGAGACCACCTTCTTGTCCCTCCTGCCACCACAGCACCCTGGGGGAGCCAGTCGCAGGCTGCCAGCTCCTGCCAGCACCCCGACAGGCTCCACTTTGTTTAATTGCTTCCTGCCTGCACTGGGAAGAGCCGCGGCGGCTCTGGACTACCTGATCTAGAGACCGAGTTATTTCTCTGAAGGCTTCTCAACTCACAGGCACTCAATTACAGAGAGCCATAAGACGGTAATGGAGCCTGAAAGCTTTTTAGCAAATGATTAAAGCCCTGCGAAGTTCCCCCACTAAGTACTGGAGCAGCAGCTTCCAGTTCGTGCAATTAAAACACTGAAGTGGTATTAGAAGAGACAGGCACCGTCTTAACGGTTTCATGTGAGCTGTAAGGCAACGCAGGCCGGAGATTTTGCCCACGCAGCTTGTAAAGGTCTTTTTTATGGTAATGCACCAAGAAAAGATGGACCCAGAGATGGACTGCTGATGAGCAACAGGCACTGGGGACAACGGGTGACAGCCCGTGCACCTGGAGCCAGAGCAGAGCAGGGACTCCCATCGGAGCTCGGAGGCTCCGGGCACCCCGATCTGATGGGCAGAGACCTGACAAGTGTCCTGAGAGACGGGGACAGGCTGGCTCGGCCAAGAAAGGTCTCCCCAGGAGGCTACACCAGTTAGTTTTTCCCCTTTCCCATTCCCCACTGGTACGATGGCAATAACAGCTGTCAGTAAGCCGCAGCCAAGGAGGACGGCTTAGCTCATCCCTGTCTGCCAAGGGCTTTCAGTTTGGAAAGGAAGGCGTCGATTTGACTCAAGGAAGACTTTTCCATTGCCTTTCACGGGCTCTGGATGGAGGGGGGTTGTTGTTTATTCCAGCCAAAAGAAACAGCAGCGGGGTTTCGGAGAGAGAGGGTTTCAGTATGTAGACTGGCTACGCAGCGATACTGCGGCATAGAACAGCCAGTTGGAACGACGGGGCTGTACACCCAAGTGACATGGAGTTTCACGGAGGGAAAAACCACACGTTTCCAGGCTCTCGCAGTGGAACCGGAGGCTTGGAAAGCATAAAAGGCTGCAAAAAAAAAGAGAACATCCAAGGGGCTGAAGAAGAGAACTATCTACAAGAGGAAAGCAGGGCGGGCTCCTCTCCAAAACCAAGGGGCAGGTTGGGGAGCCGCAGCGCTGAGACAAGCCGGCGTGACAAACCCTTGCTGCCTGCAATGTTGATCGCCCAAACGAGTGAGTTAAGACCATGAAAAGCAAGCTGGAGTGCCTCTTCTAGTGACTTTTCCCCGACAAAGCCTGTGCACCGCCATCAAGGGGGTCAATGGGGTCTAGTCTGAGCACTTTGACACAGGGAGAAGAAGTGGCTCCGCTTCTTTAGAAGTGGAAAGATGACTATTAAAGAAACCCAGCCTGCCTCTACCACGTATGAGTTTAGCCTAAAAAATAAAGCCCCCCCTGCATCCATCCCCAGTGAAAGTAATTGGACTGAAATGGCACAGGTCACCTCAGCTAAGAGCCTTGAGTTGGGGAAACAAAACAAGCCGGCAGGTAAACAGATAAGGGTTTCGTAAGGACTAGGTACGCTTTACCTCAAAGCCATCCCTTGAGATTACCTCCACATGAGCCTTTACCTTGAATCCACTCATGATCAACAGCTAGATAATAAATTTCATTTCTCTAATAGTGTTTATGTGATTTGTCAAAGTACCATCTCATTAGCTGGTTGTAATAAAAACAAGCCCCTACTTAATGTATGCCAAGGCAGCCCAGGTCCATCGATGTTCCATGAGCCACATCCTTTCCTCTTCAATAATAACAAAAATGACACGCAATATGGGCTGTATTTGCTAGCAATTTCCAACACAAAATCTGAACAGTTTCTCCTCAAGGCAAGGAGCTCATGATTTATGTCCGAAGAGCTGGAAGCTGAAGGCAGGTGATTTTGAGTAACCCAGAATGAGCTGTGTTAATTAATTTTGAGAGTGGACATAGGAAGCCCTTATGAGCAGCTCCCCAAGACTGAGCAGGGGAAAGGCAACACGCTCCAGCTGCAGGGAATCAGCCTGCATGGCCCAAACAGACTCTCCTAGCCAACAAAACCCAAGGAAAAAATATCTGGGAAATAATGATTTCTCCAGAGCGCAGCACAGGATGGGGAAGGACCTTTCCAGTCCTAGGCTGGGATGCGGTGGGGATGGCCAAGTACTGGGAGGGACATGGGCTGCGTGGGGGAACGGGGAGCAGCTGGGAGCCACCCAGCTCCTCTTATCCTGTAATACAACCTAATAAACTAAAGTCCCGAGATTAGGGAAAGGCAGAGGCTCCCCCCACACAAGTATTTGGGGCTCTGCTGGAGCCCAGGGGGAAGGCCAGCACTGCCAGATGAGCATCTCGTGCACAGGACGGTGAAGCATTTTGCCCGGTGTTTCGCCAGTTTCTTTTTCATCTTCCATGCCCAGATGACTTGGCCCACACTCGGCTATCCATTGCACACAGTCCCCATCCAGAAAACCACAAACCTCATAGTTTCATACATTTTTCTGAAGCTCAGAGCATTTTCTTTGAGCAAAACGGGTCTGATTTTGCTCAGGCAGTCCATAGCAGGCACCTTCCCAAACCAACCAGAAGCAAAGGTGTGTGTCGGTCTCTTGGGTGAGTGAGACTATTCTGCCCATCTCACATCCTGTATTTGCTTATTTTTTTTCCTGTTACTCATGCAACACTAAAAAAAGCAAAGCCGGGGAAAGTGCTTGAAGTGTTATACACACAGCCGCTTTACCGAAACAGGCCGTCTACCCAAAAGACCCATTTTCAAACAAAGCGATCCAACAATAGCACTGACAATGTTTGAACTGGCATCGATTTAGAAAGACAAGCTCTTTGCTGCACCACACTGTCAGCAAGCATTCAGTACAAATGCCACGTTACAAGACAAACGCCTCTCTTTTTTTTTTAAGACTTCCCTTCTATTTTCGCACCTCTGCTCCGTTGCGTTATTTCCAAATCAAGCCCTGGATCCCAGCAGATCCACAGTGCTGAGGTCAAGTCCCTCTGAATTCGCTGCAGACTTCAACGCCTTAGGTTTGGTTTTAAATGTGGGGACAAAGCTTTCTATCTTCATCACAAAGCATCTATCCCGCTCTTCAAAGCTTTCCAACGATTGCTGCAAACATCTAGTTCAAACGCTATCGCCGTTGCAAATAAGGTCAGCCTGATTAAAAAGCAGTTATTCTAGCTGGAATAAAAATGGACAGTCTTCAGCAAGTGCATCCTATGTAAGAAATATCCTCTTACGGAACTGAGACAAGCCTTCACTGGCTCCAGGTAAAAGGAGATTGAGGTCACCTAACGACTCTGACATTTCTTGCAGCCTCTGATTCATTGCAAAGAGACCATATAAAGCTATACGGGAGATGGAAGCTAATTCAAGTGCCTTTTTGCTCTCCTGTATGACCTGCATTTAGTTGCAGATCGTGTTCAGGTACCAGCGTGAGCACCCAGCTCTGTCACCGTGTCCCCAACCAGCTGGACCTGCAGATGTGCCCCTGCCTGCAACCGAAAACTGGGGCTGGATGCTGCAGGACTGCAAGTCGGGCAATTCTTCAAGCAGATGGGAGTGGAAATACTTTGGCTCTGCTGTCTTAAAGATTAAATCAGAAGCTCCAGTCCACCCAATGTATGAGTAAGAAGGAGCAGGCAGGAGAGAAGGCGATGGAGAAAGGCTGAGGGTGATTGGCAAGCAGAAGCCTCTCGAGACGCAAACACATCAGCACACAACCACACAGCCCCACGCAGAGGAAGAAAAAGCAGCCAAGCCATCCCAGCGCTGCCTGGGATCTTGCCTTTGATGTGAGGGTTTTCAGACCCGGGCATCATCTTTGCCATTTGCTCTCGTTAATAGGTTTGCTTAGATTCCAGCTCAGCCCAGCTCATTAGCCACACTGCCGAATCTGACACTAATTCTGGATGACTCCTATTGCTACAAATAAATAATAAAATTGCCTCCACGCAGGGGTTGTTTTCTTCCTCTCTCCCCCTAATGCAGGTCTGGTAGCATCGCATGTATCTGTTAATGAAGTCCATTATATCCAGAGTTTCTCAGCAAGTAAAAATTACAATCATTAGCCAGTGACTGATGAGAGACAGAAACACCATTTCTGCCCGGGCTGGCAATAACAGTACGCCAAGTACACGTCCCAGCGAGTCGAGCCTTGCTCTCCTGTAATATGGTACCCAATGTTCTTCATTAGCATTTCTCTTTTTAATAGAGCAAGACAGCGTCCCGCGGCAGGTCACAATTACACACAACAATTAATTCAGGGAGAAACAATGACTGGTGTCACAGAGGCACATTTTGCAGCGGGGTTGTCAAAAGGTGAAGTGGAAGATGATTAGGAACATTTTAAAGCCCTGCCTAAAACCAAAAACAAAACAAGTGGAGGCACAAGTGACAGCACAGTAAAGGAGACATGGCTGGTTTCCTTGTACACTACTTTGCAATTTTTGTTTTAAATAGTAAAGAAACACAGCAATTATTCTTTTGGTCGTAATACCCCAATGACCAGGACCAGCAGTCTCAGACCGGGACTTCTTGTGCCGTTTGCAAACAACACACAAAGCCAGCTCGGCTTCTCCCAGAGCTGCAGCCGTTCTCTTGCTGCCCTTTTGTGAAATTAGGGTTTAATTCTCTGGAATAAGTCTGCTAATAAGGACTCCCAACACACCCATCCTCTGGACAGCGTGTACTCGCTCATTGCTCCCCCAGGGGCTGTGACGGGAGGGGAAACAGCAAAAGGGGGATGAAAAAAAAATAAATACGCCTCGCAGAGCACAAAATGCAAGAGAAATCTAATACCCCTTCGCAGAGTAGTGAGAGTTCGTTGGAAAAGAGGTACTGGTTGCACCGGCCGCGCTCGGCGGAGCGCCGATTTCGGCTGGAGGGCCTCCCGTCCTCTCGCTGCTCGACATATCACGTTCCACGCTCTGCGTTAAGCCTCCCCGGGGAACATTTCCCACGGCGCCGAGGACACGCATGTTTGCGATGCTGCTGTCGTCCCGACGGCCAACAATAGAGAGGGACAATTTGATCTTTATGTAACGCGGGCAGCCGCGCGCTCTGTTCCCCTCTCCTCGGGGATGAGATGTTCAAACCGCGCGGCACAACAAGTAATAACAGTCTGAAGGGTTAAATACAACCATCGAACCCCTCGGGCTTGCTGGTGTTATCACTGGGGTTCCTGTGGGTGTTAGATGGGTGTAACCACGTGCCCCATGGTATTTGCTCAATGCAAGAAACGTAACCCAAAAGCCGAGCGAACGCTCAATCATCCCTGGACCCAGTGATCTGCATCCCAGGGGAGCTCCTTCCCCCTTTTGCAGCCTCAAAGCCCAACGCTGAGATGCACATACGAGCCCTGCACGCAGTGCTCAAACCCTTTTACAGTCTTTTGCTCCATGCATTTGTACCCGAGCCCTGCACGGAGGTGGATGGGGGAGGCTGAGCAAGTCCTTCCAGCTAAGGATCCCCACGCATCCGCACCAGGGACCAAAGCCTGATGGGTGCAGGCAGGAAAGTAATATTCAGTTGGGCAATGCACTCGCTTCGGCTTCCGAGTACATCAATCTCTGGAATATGATTGCATGACAAAGTGTTGAAATGAAACTAATTCATTGCTGCTCTCCAGCCTTGGGAATCAAATGAGTAACTCTGCAGTCATTAAAACAATGTGCTGGTAAAAATAAGCAGGAAAGGGCACTTAATAGGAATGCTTTGTAGTTAAAAATATTGTATCTTGTCTGAGGTCATTCAGTTTTTAACAGGAACAGCCACGTGTGCCCCAAGGTGATCTGGTTTGGTATTACTCCAGCCCTGTTACGGGTATACACCGTAGTCACAGATGGATGGACAGGGTTTTTCTTCCCAGCTCAAAACCCTTCATGGGATTTTGCCGACTGAGCATCTGCTGTCGGACTCACCGCAGAAAACACAGTTCTGAGGGCAGGAATAGGAACATCCAAGTACATGGGGGGATCTGGGGTCCCGCTTCTCTTCACTCAACAAGACTGATGAGGAGGATGCTCAACTTTTTCTTTCCAAAAGGGGCATTTCTATAGCAAAGGAGAGGCTCGAGCCAGAGGCGGTCACACTGAGCACCAGGCAGGCACAGAGCTGATACTGGAGAAAGGGCAGGAGGTGAGAAAAGTAGGCAGAAGGAGTACTGTAAAGGATCATAAAAGCTGCATGTACATTTTCCTTCCCTGAAAATGTCTTTGTGCTTTTATGGCAAGGAGCTGCTACGATTACAGCTTCTTTTATAAGCGAAGCACAAACCAGATAATGAGCAAACCTCCCACCGCACAAAGGAGGCAACGAAGGCGTTCTGTGAGCCCTGACGGTCAGGCTTCCCCGCAACAGCCAAAGGCAGAGAAAATTGCTAAAACCCATCTTCATTTCACCCACTTCAGGGGTGTGAGCTGCTTGCAGCCTGCTTTTTCTTCCCAAAAGCGCAAAAAGGATCACACCAAAAATGATTGTGCCTACACAGACAGCGAGTGAAAACCCTTCAGCCAGACAAAGCAGCAGCTCGCACGTCCTGACCTGCAGAACAAGCCCACAGCTGCATCATCCCTGGTCTGGAGGAGTAAAGAGAGAGAACAAAAAAGGTTTTGCAAGGCAAAAAAAACCCCAAGCAAGATATTGCCAAATCCAGACGACTAGGTAATGCACCATGGAGGTTCACGATTTTAATGACACATGGGAAAATCAAGAGCTCCCATCAGCCTTCCTCTCCCTGATCCCAACATTCGCTGGGAGATCGGAGGAGTCTGACGAAGCCACACGCAGATGCACAAGCCTGGGGCTTCCAGCTTTTCTGGCAACCAAATTCATAATTTTCTAAGAGAGTTGCCCCTCTTTCCCTGCACGTGAGCAAGCACGGAGCTTCAGATGGCTTGGCAGCGAAAAGAAAAATCAGGCAGCAGCTCGCTGGGTAGGGCTATTTCTCACCCCACTCCACAGCCCTTCCCCTGGTTCAGGGCCACCCTCCGAAATCAAAGCTCCTTGCTCCCAACAGCCGGTGCACCGCTGCACCCATCCTTCTGCAACGTATCAACCAAAGCCACTGCCCAGGCACGCTCTATCTCCATAGCTCATGTCCTCCATCAATGTAATACATCAGCACCAGCTTCCAAAAATCAACTATTTCTCTCCAGGTTGGGGTTTTAAAGCTTTGTCAGGATGCCTTAGAAAAGGGAATGTAAGGGAGCTGCCACAGGCAGGCAGCCCTGGGGGGAGTGCGGATACTTGTTTGCTTTAACTGAGATGAGGCTCCTAATATTTACCAGGAACCGGTGCCCGCCAAGCGCTGCTGTCATCGGGTTGCTGAACTGTCTGGTTTCACACTCAAGAGAGCAGGGATGTGGGATGCTCCTGCCAAGTGCCATTTCCAGCTACTTGTGTCACTGGGGACACAATATAGGCGGAAAAGAGAAGGAGGGGTTTGCTTTACTGATTTACTAATCTACTTTACTACCCATTTGCTACTGCCATGTGAGCCACTGGAGATAAGTGTCCCCTTGGAGTTCATCAAGGGGGAAGAAAATAGAGAAAACGAGGAAGCATTTTCTTTGGGGTGCCAACCCTATGTGCCACCAGCCTGCCACTAGCCAGATCCAGCACTCCCACCATGAAACCCCAACGCCTCCCTCCCCACCACGAGTCTCCAGGCACGCAGGAGATGCAATTGCATCATGATGGAAGCCGGGCAGCGGACCTTACGGAAATAACCTCCCAAGAGCACCCAGCAGACTGCGTATCTCTGCATTTCTTTGTCAAAGCAGCTGGAAAACACCCAGCTCACATCTGTGATTGCAGCAGGCACGCAACCCGGGAAGCTCCCGTCCGGCCCCCGGACAGCCAATGTCCCGGGGGAGGCAATGGGTTTCCCCACTCGGGGCTCCAGCAGCTCCCAGCCCCAGGGCTACGCACAAACGCTGCCAAAGCCCAGGGCCACACGGGAGGACCCACCGTCTTCCACACCTCCTGGTCTGGGTAGATCATACTACTTTCTTTTTTGCATTTTTTGCCTTGTCCCGTGGGATGCAGGTGGTCATAGACTTGCTATTTCACAGACATAACATCTTTGATCAGCACCTCATCAGCAGGAGAAAGTGTTTAGCAGCAGCATGGCAGGATAGGGATGGAGTGGGACAGAGAGGAAAGGGCCTCTCCCAACTTCTAGGGTCTACAGATAATCCTCTCGTGTATGGAAACAAGACTCCTGGCTTAAATATATTTTTTCATCTTTTGTGCACGTGCTGACTTATTCCAGCAGGGCTGCCAGCAGCCCGCAGTTTATTTTTAAAACACTAAACAAGAAAAGTCCAGTATATACAACAAACACCCTGGGAGAAGCATTTTTAGAGAAGCATTCTGCAGAAGCTAAAAAAAGAAGGTTGCTTTTCGGGTCAGCTTGGCCATGATCCATAGGGGACTGTGAGGTGAGAAACGGATTCTGACCTCGGTTTAGAGAAACACTGAGCAGGCACGTCGCATACAGGCTGGATCCCAAATCCACGCTAGGAACGGGCACGGCAACGGTTCAGCCGCCCAAGCACACCCTGCCTTGGCAGGTACCCACGCACGGTGGCTGGGCAGCTGCTCGAATGATTGCCACCGCCTCGCCTGGAGCCCCGAGGGCTGAGATCCTGCCTGGCTCGACACACAGATGAAGCATCTCAGTTCACAGCTGCCCAGCCAGGCTGGGCTCCACAATCCCCCCCTCTACGGCAGGCAGCTCAGCCTGCAAGGACATCATAAAAAGATATTGCACAGCTTCTTAAAGAGGGTTTAGATGAAAACACCACCACCCCTAGCTGAGAGGCTGCAGGGAAGCGGTGCTGGGACGAAGGATGTGGCTCTCCCTCAAGGTGACAGCGCTCCTAATTGTGTCACTCCCGCCGGCAGGCCGGAGGATGCGACCCAGTTTTGGTCCCTGTTATGTGGCTCGCAGCGGTGCCGACATGCTGGAAAAGCTAAATTTAGGAGCCAAGCAGGCGCAGTGTTACACACCCGGCCAGGACTCGCTCTGTTACGAGACGGCTGGCAAATCGATGCCGTCCACTTACCGCACACGTTACAGCATCGCTGCAAAGCCCTTGCCGCCTGAGTGGGAAGCGTTACCAAGTCACTCGGAATAAAATTGCCACTAAATGCTGTTTGGGGGGAGGAAAAGAAAAAAAAAAAGCAAACCCTCGCTCTCTCTTAGGCATTGTACAAAATGAAAACGGCTATTGCTGCCTGGAAGAGAGTCCAATTACAAATAATGTGCATCCTCTCCCTGCACAAAGGATGAAAGGCATCAGAGCTGGTGGTGACATTTTAAGACAGGAGATGTAAGAGCGAATCCAAGCCTCATTGCAAGCCCAGCTTTACCCCAATAAAGAAAGACTTTCTGCAGTCAATTGCCTTGCAGCGTAGCTTGAAGCCCCGCTATTGATCTAGCATCTGTTATAAGCAGATAATCATCGTCACTGTGCCGTGGCTTCTACGACAGGATCTAAAAGCACTTTCCAGAAGATGGTCAAGGGCTGTTTTTCTGCTCTCACCTGCGCTTGCAGGCAGGCAGAGGTTTGCGGGGGAGCCCACAAAACTCTTGCAGGTTTGCAGAATTTGAAGGCCAGAAAAAAACCAACAAATCACTCTGACTCATTCATCTTCCAACCCTGTAAACTTCAGCTAATGGAGGTGTACTCCCCGCGAGGCTCTGCCTGCCACTCCAGCCCCAGCCATTGCACAGCCATTTCGTACCCTGCAATTTCCTTTTCCCAGCAAGGTGCTAACACACTGCCATCAAGCCACCGCTCAATCCTTCCCTTCTGCAAGACAGACAGCGAGAGCTGCTGAAATCCCCCAGCATCAGGCAGTTTGCTCCGGTCCCCAAAAGGTTTCTTGGAGTTTGACTCACTGAGGTCCTAATCCCGACAGCTCCCGACCACTTCCCAGCAGCGTGGGGAAGTTTTGGGCCAGGCACCTTCCTCCGAGTTTAGCAAGAACTGGTCAGAGGTAGCTGAAACCGGGCTTCCAGAGCCTGCAAACTTCCCCTTCCCCACCGGCGCAAGCACTTCTTATCCACTTGGCAGATTCCTTCAGTCTCCAAAGAAGGAGAAAAGGATGGGAAATTAAAAATAAATGAACCAAGAGATACACATCCATCAGGAGCCAGGCATTGTCAGCCCAGGTCCCTGTGCAACTACTTTACTCAAAACCTCATGCAGTTTAAACACTTGACAGAAGTTTAAAACAGAGATCTTGTAACCCTGAACTGGAAAAGCTGCAACCTTGTACAATAAAATCACGTTTCTCTGATGGGGTCTATTTTCTCTAAAATCATGCTAAATTTCGCTAAGCCTGTTCCTAATCATGACATTTGAGGTTTTACCCTGCAGATTCCTGCAAGATGCATGGGTGTCTCGAGGCGGTCAGCGGAGGTGACAGGAGGAGCAAGCTCTTGGGTGGCAGCTGAAGATGTGCCATTTCTAAATCAGTCTGTGACGCCAGCCGTAAATTTTTAAGACGCTCAAATCAAGAAAAGGATTGCTGATGGATGCGCTCCCCACTTGAAACTCACTTGCGTGGTGATGGACGTCAGAATACCTGGCTCATGGCTATGCCACTTGCTTGTTTGCTATTGAGAGTGTCAGAAACCTTCCAGCTTTCTAGAACCTCCCCATGTGCCCAGGCTCAGCGAGCTCTGTAAAGCCTCTCGCATGCAGGTTATCTGCGTCTCCCGGCTTGAAAATGTTTGTACCCAAGGAGCTGTTATTTAATACCTTCCTTAGTTACCAAGGGATGGGAAGTTTCTCCCATCGTTCTGCGGTTTTCCAAACACAGATGGGATTTATTGAAGTTTCTGCTGCTTTGACCTCATTAACGTTTTACAGCACGGCTCCAACGATGTGCCTACTCCTCAACGGGTGCCCCTCTACAGCCCCACAGCGGTACAGGTCTCCTGGCTACGTTGAACATCCTTGGGGAGTTTTAAGTGACTTCATCCCCAAAATGGCTCCGCTGCTGCCTTTTGGGACCTCACCTGCACCCTACCTCATGTGGGACCACAGCTCCCAGCAGCTCTTTTCATAACAGCCACGGTGGGTGGGAAAGCAGAGACAGCATGAGGAGGAGAGAGGAAAAAAAAAAGGAAAAAACCCCAGAGAATAGCGCAGGAACACATCCAAGCTGTGCCATAACCTGGGGGCCACCTGGGGACGGGTGGGACTTTAATTGGCATGGAGAAGGGGAAGCAGAAGAGGGGGTGCGAGCCCTGGGTTTGGTGGGGAAACGCAGCGGGCGACCCTGGGGTGACACTCATGGTACCCCCTGGCACATGCCTGCAGGGAGGAAGCTGGGAATCGGGAGTCCTGAGGCTGTTTTTGGAGAGCTTTTCTCCCCTGCGGAGAACAGGAGGCAGCATCAGCATAGCCCGGCTGGAGTCCTGCAAATTGCCCCACTTAGGCTCTGGTCCTCTAAATTGCTCTCTTAACCAAAGTACATAAATCGACCCGATGAGCATCAGGGTTTTCTCTGGAGCCATGCTCCCCCACAGCCTCCGGAGTTCATGCTTCGTTCCCAAAGCCTGCAGGTTTTGTCCCAAAGAAACATGCCTGGTGCTTACCAGGGCAAACGCCTCGCTATGCTCATAGCCTCAAGATGTGCCTCTCCATCGGCCAAGCATGGCACGGAGCCGGGGTTTCCCCACCACATATTTATTCAGAGGCACTGCACAGCAAGGACAACCCGGCGCCAAACTTTGCAAGAGGCAGACCTGGCCAGAGTTCAGCAAAAACGGGGAATTAAGACACTGAACTAAATCAATGCATCCCCACCCAATTTCTACCCAAATCAGGAATTTCATGCACAGGAGTGTTTTTGACCAGGGTCCCACATTACTTATTAAGCACAGAGAGCAGAGAGTGCTTGGCACGGCACAGAAATCCACTCTTTGCACTAAAGCTCTTGCAAGCCCAAAGTAATTCAGATGCAGAAGCGATCTCAGCTGCCGGGAAGGAACTCGAATAGCAAAACACAAAGGGAGCCTGTGCAGGGATATAGAGAAAGAAAGAAGAGCTGCTGGCTAGGTGCAGGCAGGGGACACCGATCACATGGAAAAAAGGATGGAGCGGACGTAAAGGAAGCAGTTCAGGGAAAATCCAAGGATGGCTGGGGCCACTCCTGCTAAAATGCACCCGATAGCGGGGGCTTGCTCAGGGCTGCAGGTCCCACAGCCCCCCACAAGAGCCTTCCAGCAGTGCCTGCTGCGAGCCATACATCAGGACCAGCAGAGCCTGAAAACGCCAGGGAGATGCTCGGAGACGTGGGCAGAGCAAGTGTATGGACGGAGGCACCCGGACTGCGAGAGCCACCCGGCCCGTTACAGCCGGGAAAACATCTAGTGCCACGCTCACCTCCCCAGAGCTTGCCACCAACACACCAGCTCAGGTTGCTCACTGCAAACCCATGCAGAGATGCCTTCTGCTCCCAGGCGCAGGCCCTGCACGTCTTGCTTGCAGTGCCACCTGCCGCCAACGGCAATGCTCTTCAGACACTGGAAGGGGACAACAGCAACGCAGAGCAATGAACTTCCTGCTGTTACATCAGCTTTCCCTGTCCTTTAACAGCAGCCAAACTCTTGATCCAAAAAGCAATGCTATTTCCCAAGCTGCAGGCGTCCCACAAGTCGCAGGCGTAGCAGCAGACGCTAATAAAGTACTTTTTTTTCTTTCCCTTTTATGCAGTTTCTCGCTGGAGCCCGTCTCTCCCCCCAGAGACCACATCCTGAATCTTCTTGTTCATTGATTCTTTATGCTAAATGATGACTCTGCAGTCGAAATAATGTGGCATATTCTAGTTTGCATTTCAGGCACCGTGAGACTTTTTAATAATGAGTTGCATGAAAAATTAGGGAGGCTGCAACAAAGAGCTCCGACGGAGGTTTCCAAAGTGACTCACAGCCAGGAGAGTCTCGCTTTTCCAAAGCCCAGCATGAGACAATCTCAAGAGCCCCCGCGCTCAGAGAGAGCCGAGTCCTCCCCCTCTGAAAAAATAAGGCCTTTTTGAGGAGACTTCCCCAGGGTGAGAATCCCTGCGGGGAGGTTTGGCGGGCGGTTTTGGGAATCTTGGCTGAGATGACATCCCGTTCCCATGAGCGCTCGCGGGGAGAAGGTTTCACCCCACACCTCAGCAGTGCTGCGGGACAGGAGTCACCTCGTCCTTCAGCCAGCCTGGGCTCCCCGCTCGGCACATTGGCTCTCCAACTCTCCAAAACGGGGCCAGCAATGATTCTTGCTGCTCTCGCAGGGAGGTAGCAAACCGCAGCGGTAAAGGGCAGCGAAGACTTTTCCAGTCTCGGCTCCCAAAGTGGTATCGCACCCAGCAGATGGTATGGCACCCACAGGGACAGCGAGCATCACCCGTGCACAGGTATCCCTGCTCCTGCTTAGGGCTGGCTTGCTGCCAGCTCTGCAGCAATTTGCCAGACTTTGCAGCATGATGAAAGGGGAATTTCTTCAGGTTAACTTTTGGCTGGTTTTGCTTCCTACCATCCACACAACCAGCTGCCAACATATTTCAAGGGGAAGCAGCGGGCAACGTATACAGCGCAGCCCACCGCCGGGGGTTAATGCCATTCATGCTCAGTCCCAGTGGTGGCCACTGCTTGGCTGCTGGGGTGGGAGGTACGGCAGGAGGCGGCTGAAGGCTGAAGGACGGGTTTGATTGCTCTGCCCCCTCTCCCAAGCTCAGCTCCTAATTCCTTCTGCATCCCGTACGGGATCCCACCTTTACCTCCTCTGTGACACCCGTCACAGCTACCCCCAGCCCCAGGAGTTCTCTCTGCGGCACAGCTCCCTGCTCACCCACTTCTAACACCTAATAACTGAGCACTGCTCACCCCACCCAGCCCAGCAGACTTCCCCAAAAGAGGTTTTTCCTCCAACGCTGGCCAAAGGAGACCGCCCCGTAGCTGGCAAAGGAAGACAAAAAATGACGGGGTGGCTGGCGCGCAGGCAGCTCTTACCACGTTCCAGAAGAGTGGGTTGAAGGCGATGGAGAGGACAGCCGCAATGAAGCCAGAGTCGGTCACATCCACGTAGCCAAAGAGCCGTGCCATGGCTGTCACATCCACCTGGGGGGAAGAGCCAGTTACTGGGGGTGCAGGTTCCTGCAGGGGCACCGGGCGTTGTACCCGAATACGGGGCACTTCATCTCAAACCAAACGCGTCAGCTGCCCTGCAAGAGCGGACAAATCTTTTAACGGCCCCGAGCAACACGCTGTGTCAGGGTGCAAAGCCAAGAAGAGGAGTGGGGGGTCCTCCAAGCCATCTCCCCCCACACCTCGGGGGCAAAGGGCTCTCGGGGAGCCCCCCGTTTGCAGCAGTGCCCAGAAGGACACAGGCACTGCGAGGACACTGCTGCTGTGAGGACGAGAACCAGCGCCACGGGGCAGCTGCCAACCCAAGCGCATTTCCAAGCCGCAGGAAAGGGAGCACCGTTTCACAGCACCTCAGCGTCCCTGGGGACGGAGAACTGTCCCAGGGATGCTGGTCTGCGTGGAGATGCCAAGCAATGGACTGTGTCAGCCTCAAACTTGCCCTCCCTAAAGTAAGGGTGATGCAAACCACCTCCACAGTGAGGGAGGATGCATTTGCACTGTAAGAAGCTGCAGAAGACTTTCCTGTCTTACTTAACGACAACAACAACAAAAAACCCTTAAAGCTCACTGTTCTTCCCCCTTTCTCCTTTTAAGAAAGAGATATTTTTCCCAGGACGGCTCCCTGACATTGTCAGCATTTTTACGTGCAATAAGCCATGCTGCTTCTTCCTCCCCGCCCCCTCTCCCAGCAGTGGTATTTGGATGAAAAACAGCCAGAGCCTTTCTTTTTTTTTTTCCCAAAAAAACTTTGAAAACAAAAGACAAAATAGCCCAGCCCAAGCCCTTCCCTCGCTTGAATCAGAATCAAGACAACATCGAGACGTGGAAGGTTTTTGCTTCCCAAACACAGCTGTGTTTGCAAGTCCTTCGGATGCCAGGGGACAGGAAAGGCTCAAAAAGGCATCGGCTCCACCTCGCCCCTCTGGGAGAGAAATTCCCACTGGCTCCTCACGGGTTCTTTGAAGGAATCAGAACTGCAGTGGGATTCATGGAGAGGGGCTGCTAAACCTGGCACCTCTTGTAGCCAAGAGCAGAGGCCCAGGGAACGGCTCCCGTGCTGTCCTGCCCGCGGTGCAAAGTGCACGAGCAAAGGCCATACGACCCCGGGGAAATGGGGGGAACCTTACGGGGGTCCGTGGCTGCCTTCAAACCGCTCCAGCTCCCAGGAACTCCTCCATCCGAGCCCTCGGGATGCAGTTGCTGGGAAGCAACGAAGGGAACAGCCCCTAGGGCCTGATCCTGACCCATCTCCCCCTATTCCTACCCTTCCCGGCCTCTCCTCCCCTCCCTTCACCCCCGAGCAGCCCTTCACCATCAGACCCCGTCCCTTCAAACCGAGTGCTGTCAAGCCGTAACCTGGGCACCCAGAGAACCGCTGGCGCTGGGGCCAAACTGTCTGGTCCCGCTTCAGTTGCAAACCCGTGGGACTAGGACAGCTTCTTTCCTCTCGTTCTGTACAGAGCTGAGCACACTGCCAGCACGGGCTGAACAAAAGCTTCTTGACCTACTAACTCCCGGCTGGCAACATCGTTAACATTGCACTCACCTTCTCTCCTCCTCAACAACCAAATTTGCCGCTGCCAGCGGGAGGCGGATTGGCCTGTGCCTAGTATGTGCTTTTAGGGATAAAAGAGGAGCTCATTAGGATGAGGCGTCTCTGCAAGCTGCTGGGACAGCCAGGTAACAGGCACAGAACATTCAACTTTGCCCCCTCCTCCCCAAGAGGCGATAAATAACGGTGGAAAACGCTGCCCGCTTGCCTGCGACCCCAAGGTCAGGGAGGGTGAGAACCGCACGGGCACCTGAGAACTGCATGGGCACCAGGGCAAGAGCTGCATGGGCACCCAGGCAGGGTCTGCACAGGCACCCAGGTGAGAGCTGCACGGGCACCCGGGTGAGAGCTGCACGGGCGCCTGGGTGAGAGCTGCACGGGCGCCCAGGCGAGAGCTGCACAGGCACCCAGACAGGGGCTGCATGGGCACCCACGAGCTGCATGGGCACCAGGGTGAGAGCTGCATGGGTACCTGGGCAAGAGCTGCATGGGCACCCAGACGGGGTCTGCATGGGCACCTGGGTGAGAGCTGCACAGGCACCCACGAGCTGCATGGGCACCCAGGCAGGGTCTGCATGGGCACCTGGGTGAGAGCTGCATGGGCGCCCAGACGGGGTCTGCATGGGCGCCCAGGTAGGAGCTGCACGGGCACCCGGCCGAGCCGTGGGCAGCACCCACGGGACTCCCGTGCGGTGCCGGTGCAGCCGCTGCCACGTGGCCGGAGCGTGCGGCGCCGTCGCGGCCCCGGGTGGAAACGGGCCGGGGCCGGTGGCGGGCGCTCCCCGGGCACGGGGTACCGAGAGTCCGCGGGGTCTGCCGCACCCGGCGGAGGGGGTAGCGGGGGGGTTATGGCCACCAGCTCTGCGGAGCCCCGCCATGTGCACCGGGAGAGGCCGGGGGGGGGGGGGCTGAGGGAGGGGGTCCGGTGTCGTCGTCGTCCCCCCCACAACCGAGCGGCAGCGCTGCAGGCCGGGCCCGTTCCCGGGCCCACGGCGCTCCCCGCCCGCCCCCCCCCCCCCCCCCCCGCCCCGGCCCCGCCGGTACCTGGCCGTACTCCAGGCCGCCCAGCCCTTCGCAGCACTCCCGCGGGAAGGGCCGGCCCCCGCCCGCCGCCGCCGCCGCCGCCGCCTCCTCCCGCCGCCCCTCGCTGGGCCCGGCCCGCCCCGCCATGGCGCAAGGCCGGGGACCGGGGGTCTCCCCCGCCACCGCCTCCCCCTCGCCCGGGGCCTGGCCGAACCCCGCGGTGGCGCTGACGGGAAAGCGTAATCCCGCCTCCGCCGCCGGCAAGGCCCCGGTACGGCGCCGGGTAGGGGTTACGGGGAGGGGGGAACCGGGCCTGGCGGCCGGGCCTCGGCGGCACCGGGGAAGCACTGACCTCGCCGCGGGCCCGGCCGCCTCCGTCGCGGGCTGCCAGCGTGTAGTCCGGCCGCGGCGGCGGGGAGGGCGGCCCGTGCTGCCGGCGCTTGGACTTCGACCCTGCCCGGTGAAGCAACCGGACCGCGGCGTGGGTCGGGCCACCCCCTCCCCGGGCCCCGGTGTGGGGCTGACCGCGGGGCCGTGCGTGGGAGTGGGGGGGGAAACGCCCCAGAGGGGAGAGTGGGCAAGAAACCGAGGTGCCAGCGCTGCGGCGGGGGCAGAGACCCGGCCCTGCCCGTCCCCCCTGCCCGTCCCCCCTGCCCGTATTCAGCGCTCCCACCAGGGCCAGTGGGAGGGAAACGGGTCCGGTGGTTTTCTGGTACCGGAAAGACTGTGGAAATTAAATGTTGTGTGCCCAGTATTACTCATTCCAGGGCAAAAGGTAAAGCCATCAAGCCTGGATGTATTTTAAGGACAACTCATTGCCGCCTACTCCCTTCAGCAGGTGTAGTATTTTTTTTTTTATTGCTGTTATTATTCCTACTAATATTATTTCTCCTCTTCACTCCTCTCTAGGATGTTTCTCATGGGCTGCAGTCCCGGACCTGCCCGTGCATGGGAAATCGGGTAGTATCATCCCCGCAGACCTCTTGAGGGTCTCTGCATGGACCCTCCGCTTTTGCAGACCCTCCTTTGAGGGGGAAATAAATTTTCTTCAAACAGGAGTTTGCTACAAAGGAAGCCTCATGGATGAGCTGCAAGCGTTCCTCCCAGAGGTCTCACGGGAGTGGGGAAGGGATGGGATGTCCGAGCGCTCGTGCCCTGGCAGGCACCGAAAATGTACGTGAGTGATGGCTCACACGAAACCCTCCCTGGCGAAATGGCATCCTTGGAGGTTGCGCTTCAGGAGACCCAGGGGATCCCCGCTACGACTCCCGGCCCCATGGGAAACCGGCTTTCCTTAGTTCTGCTGCTCCAAACCCCTCGCTGCAGCAGCGCGTCCCTGCCTCCCTGCCTGCAGGGTCGGCTCCTGCACTCGGGGTGCTTGCCTGGGGCTGGACCCCATCCCGCCGGGGCCCGACGAGCACACTCACAGTGTAAATTGCAGCGCCAGGCTGGTTTGGGATGAGGCGTGCAGGAAGGCACCGTGGGTGGGAGCAGCGTTCCCCATGGATGATCTCCAGCTGCTTCCGGCCTCTTCTCCCTCGCGCTGGATAATTTTGCTGTGCCGAGTGTGTAATTATCGCCTCTGTCATCTCCCAGGCTGGGGCGCGGGAGCAGATGGGAGGATGTTTATTTTGCGAGTCCCACCAGCTGGGTGCTTGGGGCAGCAGGGAGGGCAAAGGGGACACAGCGGGGAAAGCAATGATGGCTGTGTTCAGAGAGGAGGAAACGTCCCCCCGGGGAGGGAATTAGCAGGGACAAACCTTTCCAAACTGTCCTCCCTGCTGCAAGGGGAGGACGTCCCGGTGCTGCCAGCGCTGCCAGCTGGGAAAGGACAAGGATGCCGTGGCAGACCGGGAGGAGGAATGGCTGAGGGACAGAGGGAGGGATGGACAGTGAGGACGTGCAGAGGGGTGAGCTGTCTCGCTGGCTCCTTGCTCGAGGCCAGCAGAGCTGGGCTGTCACGGACACGTCTGTCCTGTCACCCCAGTGAAGGCATGTGGTGCAGGACCCAGTGCCCTACCACCAGCTCGGCTGTCTTTGGGGCAGGGAATCACACCGGAGTCCCCACGCTGTTCCTGCTGCCAAATCCCCTGTCCCGGGAACATCTTCTGCGTAAGAGGGACGGGGGGTGTTTGCAGCGGTGGGGCCCCTCCACACCGGCCCCCATCCTGCCTCGGAAACATCCCGGCAGCTGGGAAGGGGACAAAGAGGGCTTTCTGCAGGGCTGGATTTTTCTTTGTGTCCCCATCCCTCCCCTTCTCCCCGTGGCATGCCTTTTATCCAGCTCTCTGTTTCCGAGCACCGAGCTAAGGAAGAGGGCATTGCCCTCAGCTTTCCCAAGTCCCTTCTCAGCTTGAACCCCCCCCCCAGCGCCCTTTGAAATCCCACCACGGCCCTGAGAGGTCACTGATGAATATGGAGTTGCAAATGCCTGCGTGGGCAGAAAGGACTTAAATGAAGTCATTCGTTAACGGTGGCGATGAGCTGCCCTCTCGGAGTGAGGACCGGGAGCCGGCGCGCCAGTTGGCAGCTGTTAATGGCACGCAGGGACCGTGCAGCCGCCGTTGCTTCTGCTGGCATCTGCTGCAGCGGCACCGAAGGGTTTCCATGTGTTTGACACGCTCATCGTGTGTAGCTCAGCAATGCATGTGTGCATCAGTCTGGGGAAGGATGCTCGCTGTCTACGAGTTAGCGGGATGCTGAGGCTCAGCAAGCTGCTGTTTGCTCAGGAGCGTTTCAAACACAAGGAGACCCAGGGGACTCGTGACTCGTGGAAATCCAGGGCAGAGAGTGCTTTCGGGTGGGTTTCCCTTAGAAATGGGACATTGGCTGGGAAACAGCAGCCAGGTCAACTTCAGCACAGAGGGTCGGCTCTCCTTACAAGGCCAAGAGAAAGCTCCCAGGCCAAAGGATTGGTTTCCTTGCTGAGAAAAAGGAAAAAAGGGGATATAAAGCACCTACAGCTTCCACTCTCTGCAGATGACTCTTGCTGCTGTCCTTTGCGAAGCAGGACAAGCTCATTAACTCCTCTGCTTGCCTGCAGCTCCTATAAGCCTGCTCTCACCCATCGCTCCAGCCAGCTGAACCAGACTTTATGGTTGTCCCCAGCGAGCCTTGGTGCTCACCAGGAAGGGCTGCTTTCTGCTGGCAATCTTGCTTTCTCGTATCTGAGCTTGCAATCCGCCTGGTCCCACCTCAGCTACGTCCCTTGCTGATAGAGGTCCCATGGGTGCAGCGAGGGGCTGGGGAGTTTTTCCCAGTCCTTTGCATCCCGTTCCCCGAGGGCTGCGTCATGGTCCACATGTTCAAACCTGCCCTGAAATAAAGCTGACCCCCAGGGGTTTAACCCTTGCAAACCTGCAAGGGCTTGGACTGACGGGTCACGGAGATCAAGGACAGAGCATCAAAACACATGGTAAAGGACGGCATTGCAGGCCTAGAGAGAAGAAAATAACGCTGGAGCGCCGAGATGAAACCTTGGGCAGAAGCAGCAAAATTGCAGGTACTCTTCTGTCCTCCATCAGATAACACGTTGTCACCAGCGGTGCAATGCTGCAATCCAGACCTGCAATCCTAGTGGAAATCCTCTAGTGTTTGTGCTGGAGGTTAGCTCTATTTATATTCTGATGAATGATTTACTCGAGTAATTGGCACACAGCTCCCCTATTACAGATCATAAAGAATTAATCACAAGATTTTCAATGCTCCCCCATCAATTTTATTAGGCTTGATTGAACGTGGTGGATTGGGAACATATGGTATGTGAGTCAGACTCTGCTCCCAGTTACACCCTGGTTAATGCTGGGGACTCACTCGGCTGCTGATCCCTGTAAATCCGGAGAAGCAGCTGCTCCTTTCCTTCTTTCCATGCCCTGACTGCTCCCTGAGTTCCCTTAAATGCCCAGGGATGCAGAGAGCAACCAAGATCAACTCCATGTACCTAAATTCTCCAAAAGCCTGAGATGCTCCCAAACTGAAAGCCAGGCTGGGAAGAGGATGCTTTACTTCCAGCTCCTCCGTGTATCGGCATGAGCCAGAAACCAGAGCCAAATGCTTGGGAGCTCTTGATCTGCCCCTACAGCAGTTGTCGAACAGCAGCCCCTGCGAAGGGGACGTGTCACGACGTGGGAGGCTTGTTGCTGTCGAAAGCTGAGGATGCTTATCTTGGCGTCCGGGTGTCCTGCCAGGCAGGTTTGCCCACGGGAGATGCTTTCCTGAAAGAATTAGCAACAAGAAGTCCTAACACCCGCAGGAGCAGGATGACACATCCCTGCCCCGAACCAGCAGCATAGCGTGATTCCCTGGAGGAGAAACCTCCTTAAAAGCCACGTCCCCTGCGTGGCTCTCCCCACGTGGAGAACCAGGAAAACCTCCAAAATTTCGATGTCGAAGGCTCCCTTGTTTTTTCGCCTGTGGGTGTTGTTATCGTGCTAGCTTATGTGCAGAGTCGTGACGCAGGGAAGGGGATGGTACGGGGCCCTGCTCCGGCTCGTGGGCAATGCTCACCCCTGGTGAAGCTGTTCCCGCTGTGCTCCCAGTAACTACACCAGTATCTCAATAGGTATTTACAGGAGGGAATGGGAACTTTGGGTGTAGATGGAGTTACTTGCATAAGCCTAGCGTATCCTGAACCAGGCTTGCAGAGCAACCAGTCTGGCACAGCTACAACCCACGTCCCCATCTGCTGTCTTGAGCAGCTGCATTGAAGGGCACCGAGAAGTTATTGCCAGTAACTCTTGGCAGGAGCCAGCGAGGAAACCTTCCTCTGGGGAGAGCTGATCTGGGGAGGGCAAATCAGAAATGCAGCAGAGGATAGAGCAGGATCTGTCCTTCCTGCAGGCAAAGGGGAATAACAACGGCCCCTTTGCCTTTACGGTCAAAACATTTTGCGTACACAAGGTCCTGGTTTGGGAGCAGAACGGGCAGGACCTTGCACAAGGCTCTTGCCAAGCATCAGTGTGCCCCAATCGCCTGGGGCTGCCTCTTCTCTGCCCTGCCTGTGCTGCCTGCACCCAAACCAGCTCTCCAAGGCCTTGCCGTGTCCATGCTTCTGGGTGAACACCCCTTGCAAACACCCCAGGCTCTGGGAACCCCGCAGCCGACTCCAGGTACACCTTACATCGGCAGCTCAGAGCTGGGGAGCACCCCCACGGGTCTCGCCTCGGTGCTTTGCCCTGGCAAGAGCCACAGCTTGCATTGCTTTAACCCAGGGCATCGTGTCCTCGTCACGCATCGGTGGGGAGAACCGCAGAGGGAGGGGACGGACACAGAGGCACTAAGGTGCATCTTTCCAGCCTCAGCCTATTTCCAGGGAGCTCCGGTGCCCCGTGGAGCCGAGCGTGTGATGGGTGATGCAGGAAGGAGCAGGCTCCCTCTGAAGAAAGCCGCGCTGTCGGAGGAGCTTCCCGGCATCTGCACTCTGAGTCCGGTGGAGACAACATTTAGGGAAGGATTCACAACAGCTTCCCCACTCCCCGAGGCCACGTTCATCACCAGTGTGTCTCTAATGAAGCGGAGGCTTTACTTTCTGGGATCAATGAATCCACCGATCGTGACCTGTCTGCTAAGTGGGAAATCAGGTCTCTCCCTCCCCGAACTCGTCTGAGCTCAGCTCAAACAGCAGGCTCTGTCCCCAGGGTACTCCGTGTCGCTTAATTGCAAACCCTGTGTCTGATTAGAGAGCAGCAGTGAGGGCGTGCAGAAGCCCTTACTACCGCAGCCTGGCAGAGCGGCGGCTGCTCACCCAGCCTGGGAGATGGCTGCAAGGAGGGAGGATATTTGGGGGCTCCAGGAGGGTGGAAATCCCCCCGGCTTTCTCTTCTCCAAAAGGTCCTGACTCTGCACAGCTGGCTGGAGGGTTTATTGCCAATCTGCTCTCTCCCAAAGCCCTAAATCCCCCAAACCATTTAAATCCCTCCAAAGTACCTTTCACAAGGACAGATGCTTTAAGAGAAGCTGAGGCTTCCCAAAGCAGGAGGCAGCTACAAAGGTCACTGCTACCACGTCCCCTGGCCACAAACATGTCCCACACCGGAGTGGGGGAAACAACCCCCATTGCCCCCTGGGTCCATCCAAAGAGGCCGAGCAGCATTCCCTAACGCTGCCTGCACCTCCAGGTCCTCTCTGCACCTACAAACCACCCTGTGCACCCCCAGCACCTTTGCCTGTATGGTGCAAGCTGCAGAGGGCTGAACCAGCCTCCAAAAAACTTCCCTGCACATCATCAGCCCAGGCATATGGGGCATTGCCCCAGACACATATAATCAGGGTGTCCCCATTAGCCTAGCAGCCAGGTTTCGGATGCCAAGCCATTCAGACACTCGCCTAATGCTCGCCGCAGCAGGGGTGATGGATGGAGCTGAGTGACGGCACCCAGCATCACCTCCACGGCCATCTCTCATCCCTCGCTCCGCTGGCGGCCGGCTTTTCCCAGGCAATCAGCCTTGCTCTCAGATGTGACACCCAGGAGGGCTGTGGAGAGAAAAAAAACCCTCACTGAGGACTCAGAGGGGGCGAAAAGCCTGGTAAGTGGGGGCTGCTTCGTGCCGCGCGTGACGGCCCCCGCAGCAGGCGCCTGGCCCTGGTGCTCAGCGCCACGGAGAGCTGGGCTCTGAGCCTATTCAGGGCATGAGCCCTTCCCGGAGTAGTGTCTAAAAGCTGCGGGGATGTGCTCTGCCTCCAGGCTTAAACCACTCGGGGAGCCCCTGGGGAAGGGCTGACTTGCAGGTCTTGGACACAAACACGTGCTCGCAGGAGCCAGGGAAGGGGCTTCCACGGGGGCACGCAGGTTTATCCCAAGGAACCACAGAGCTGGCTATAAATACCTCCTGAGAGCATCGCTCCCCCTCCTCTTTGATGTTTTGCTGTTATTTACTTCAAACCCACTCCTGCTGCTGTTATTTTTATCTTCTCTGCTTTCCCCTCTGCTTTTGCGGCTGTTTATGAGCTGCATCGCAGAAGCACCTCAAAAGGAAGATGGAAAGAAGGTTGGGGACCCTTGGAAGAAGGTTGGGGACCCCAGGAAGAAGGTCAGGGACTCTGGGAAAAAGGTTGGGGACCTTTGGAAGAAGGTTGGGGACCCCGGGAAGAAGGTTGAGGACCCCAGGAGGGCAGAGGCCCCATGGCCAGCGAGCTTCCCATCTCCCAGCATGGTGCCCTGCCAGCAACATGCGATGGGCAAGAGCTCTGCCCTCACGTCCCACCGGCGAGGGGCACGGCAGCCCCCCTCGTGCATCCCAGGGGCTTTCTGCTCCAATTCCACCCAACCTTTGGCCAGACACTTTCCTCTGCTGGGATGAACTGGTCCCGCTTGGCTGCAGCCCAGTACCAAGCGCTGTCAGCTCCTGGCAAGGCCAGCTCCCCGTGCCACCCCTGAATCAGTGGCTGGTCATGAGGCAGAAGGTCCCCATAGGACTGATGTGGTGGGCGATCAAAAGTACCTCTCACCACGGGGACAGGGCTAACGGGGTCTCCCGCTGCTCTCCAGCCACCGGCATTTGTTGAATTTGCAGGAAATTGGTCTCCCTGCTATGCCAAACCCCTGCCAGAGCCAAAGGAAACCAGGCAAGCGGCTCAGAAATTAATGAAAGTGGAGGTGATGTGAGTAGTCAGACACGGACAAGCTTAATTCCCTTAAACAAATTAAAAATACATTGCTCCTCACCACCACGAGCCCAAAGCCCTAAATCGCCTTGGCAGGAGGGGAGGGTGAGCTGTGAGTGCCAGCCGCCCCACCGACCCTGTCTCCACCCAGCCACGGGGCAGGGGGGGGATCCTGCCTTGGCCCTTGGACCCCCCCCAAATCGAACAACCAGGTTTCGCTGCCACGACCCTCCCTGTAGGCAGACTGGGAGCAGGGGGGCATTGCTGGGTGCCATCGCTGGGTGCTGATTCAAATCGTTTCAGCAAAAAGAAGCTGCTGGAGCCAACTTTAAAATTTTTTTTCCGTCACCTTTTCAGCGAGATGAAGAACACTGAGCACAAACTGATCTCTGCTTTGTAGAAAACGGGGCCTGAAACAGAAGGTCTGGGTTTCCCCACCTAAACCAAAGCAGACTGTTTACCTTGTTTAAGGAGTTTAATCCCCTTATTGCTAAAGACAAGATGCTGTCCCCACTCCCTCCTCCACGCATCCCTCCTTCTTCCCACACCCGGAGAAGCCAGAAACCGCCTGGAAGCACCGAAACCCAGACATCCCCTTTGCCAGAGAGCCTGCCTGCAGCATCACCCACTTGCCAAGAATTGGGGTTTTTTTTTTTTTGCAGATCCCCATAAAAAGGGCAACCGGCTGGGCTACAGGTCGCTGCCCAGGCAGGGGTGCAGAGGGTCCGTGCCAGTCTCGGCTGTCAGGAGGGATGTTTTCTGCTGCGGTTTGTTGTTGCTGGTGGGGAGCCCCTGGGGTCCCGTTTGGACATCGGCTGCTGGGGGAGAAATTAAATCCAAAGGGCAGAGGGGGAAGGAGGAGAGGCTGGAGCAGGGCTGGGAGCATGGGGTGGACCCGGCAGCCACCGACCGCAGCCCCGTGGCAGGGCACGGGACATGGGCACAGCAGGGGTGGGAGGAGGACAGCCCGGCTGGAAGCGTGGCCGGAGCAGGAATAAGGAGGGTTTGCCAGCAGATGGGTTTAGCGGGCTTTGCCGTGAATTCTTCAGCACGAGGAAAACTTTAAATCCCAACAGGCTGTTCCTCTCCAAGGTCTGCTCCAGCCCAGACGGGCAGGCGTCCAGGAGAGCCTCCTGGCCTGGATTGCGCGGGAGGTCACGGTTGTCCCTGTGGGCTCTGCGAGCTGGAGCCCAGCGAGGATGGATGCCGGGTGATGGGAAACCACGCTCCGGGGTGACTGGGCACAGGGACCTTCTGTGGGCGAACCCAGGGACCTGCTCCCCCTCCGCTGCCCAGGATGGTGTGATGGGAAGCGGCTGCCCTGGGCTGGGAAAGCCCTGGGTCGCCTCTGCAGAGGGGCTGCTCCTGTGCCATCAGAGGCCCCGCTGCTGGCACAGGCTCTGGTTTCCACGGCAGGGCTCAAAGCAGTTGCCTCTCCTCCTCCCTCGGTGCCAGACAGTGCCTAGCCCGCGCTGGCTGCCAGGGATCCGCGTTGGGCTGCAAACGAGTCTCAGCTGCGTGGAGAGCGGTCGTGTCCCGCGGCTGGTAGGGGCATGCAGGACAACGCTAATTGGGAAGAGAAATTACCTCCATCTCCTTGTGCCTCTCATTAAAGCCAAGCCTGGCAGCATGTGCTTTTTCTCCCAGGCGGGTGCTCAGTGGGGATGTGGCCAGTGGAGACATGGGTGCATGTGGGGATGAAGGCAGGATCCAGCCACTTTGCAGGACATCAACGCGTGGCAGCCAGGCATCGCCTCCACGGCGCTGGGCAGGACGCTGAGCTGTGCTGCACCCGCTGCAGGCCTGCTCCGGCTTTCTTTAAATGCTGCCTTTCATCCCCCCATGTTGGATATTCCCATGCGGTCCCCGGATGCTTTTCCCCTACTCCATCAGCTTACAGCATGACGGGACAACCCAAGCAGGCTCACAAAGCACCAGGCAGAGGACCCAGGGGTGCAGTGTGTGCAGGGATGGGGCACGAGGCCACAGCAGTGCTGCAGCTGCCAAGGAGTGTCTCGGAGTTTCGTGATCGGCCCCAAATCCAGCCTCACAGGGCACTGGCGGAGGGAAGCTGCCTGCAATCTATCACCTCTCCGCCTGGCGCGTGGAGAGGAAAACAGGCTTGGGGGCACGCGGTATGGGTTCAGGGCGCGCTCTCTCTGCTTGGCTAAAATGACACTAATTAAGCCCCTCGCAGTGTGCAAAAGCTATTCCTACAGGGCAGACAATTAACCTTGAAACTTGGCTTTTAGTGCTTGGAGGGGAGCGAATTTTTCATCCTGTTATTTCCCCGTGCTATTAAGCTAATCCTAGAGACCATGAGGGAGAAGCAGCGTTACACATCTGCAGCTCCCAGCCTTGCCAGGAGCACAGCATGTGGCCAGCAGCCTCATGCTCCATCCCTCCATCACGCTTACATTTTCACCCACGGTCTCCAATAGCATCATCATCGCTGGGGAGCGCTGGGAACGAGGGATGTGACCAAGGGCACACGGCAAGGCTGTGGCATTAAACGATTATTACAGTCAGAAATAAATCCAGCCTCCTCCAAGCATGCTGGACATGGTACCAGCCTGGCCTTGATTTTTCAGGGAGTTTTCCCAGAGGGACGGCGCGTCCCTGGCTCTCCAAGGCTGTGTCTGCTGGCACGGCATCACCCCAGCCCAAGCTCTGCGGGACATGAGCCACTGAAGTTTTGTTTTCCTGGAGGAGGAAGAGAAGGATGAGGGAGGTGGAGAAAGGGTGAAGATCTGGCCCGTGGAGGTCAAACCTGCCTTGGGGAGCTGGGATGTCCCTATGTCCTCCCCAGAGCTCGCAGCTCCTCTCCCCCCCCAGCTCCCCTCTAGCCCCCCAAAATGTGGCTGATGACAGTGCTGAGCTTGGGGACGCTGGGGAGAGGAGCTGGCAGCTCGGCCTGATCCTGCCATCAGCAGAGGCGAGGGGAAGGGGAGGACGGATAACCCACAAAACCCCACCGCGGGCTGCCACACAGGGACACCAGCACATATATAACATGTTTAACCACTAAAAAACCCAACCTGAGGACGTTTGTTACAGCAAGCTGCAAAAAGGAGCCAAAATGTCGCTAAATTGCCCCAAAAAGAGAGCGCTGGGAGAGCACCGACGGCCGCCCCGGCGTCGGGCAGGGCTCTGGCAGTGCCGCTGATCCGAGCCAGCCGTGCCGGGGCAGCCGTCCCCGCAGGCGAGCCCCTGGGGAAGGGGGACAGGGAGGGGGTGAGGGGGACCCCAAAGCCATGAGACGCAGAGGGCAGAAGCCAAGGGGAGGGCTGGGAAAGCAAATTTCTCCACCCGGGAGGAGACACATCAGCCCGGCAAAGGTCTCGGAAGGTCTTTGGGGCAGGGGAAATGGGTGAAAGCCATCGGGAAGGGAAACGGGAGCGTGTTTTGGGGTGTGACACCAGGAAAGCTCAATGCCGGCCACATGCCCAGATTGAGTAGTGTTTCGTGAGCAAAATGCACCCGGGGTGATGAGCAGCAGGTGATTGATTTGGTGAATGCAAATCATTTCCCCGTGGCTCAATTAATCTCAATTAACACTTGCACAGGAAAGCCTTTTTCCCTGCGGTCAATCTTGGGTTAAAACCTCCTTTTCCCCAATCAGCTGCTCCTGAGCAGTTCTTCTTCAGCTGCGAGGTGAGCAGTGGTGGGGAAAGGGTGGCCCTGTGGGTCCCCCACCTCCAGGGATGAGGATCGAGCATCCCGGTGATGTTGCTGCCAAAAAGTAAGGGAAGACGTGCAAGATGTGCTGCTCCCGGCGGTGATGGTGCCGTGAGAAAGTAAATCAGCCTTTGGGGGTGCCCAGGGGAGACCGGAGAGGCTGTGCGTGGTGGGACCCGGCTGTTTGCTGGGGCGATGCAGCGGGAACCTTCCCCCCAAAATGCACGGAGAAACCCACAACGTTGAGACCACCGCTGAGATGAACAAGGCACAGGTGGAAAGCCGGCCGAGCCAGACAAGATACAGCTTTTGCCTGCGGGAAGTTTAAAATCCTTCTGCACTCTGGGCTGGTGTTACCTGTGTCAGCCCAAGCCACCCTGCACCCAGATATTTTCCAGGTGCTCTTTCAACCAGGCCACTCGGCATCCAGCCCAGGAGCTGCAGCCGATGCTCATCTCCCCCAGAGAGGTCTTCCTCATCTTCAGCAACCCCTTCCCACCAGTGGGACCTGCAAACCTCCCCCTGACCCCCCCACCGAGCTGAACACTGGCTGCTCGGCTCCTGCTCCCAGCCTCAGCACCCCAAAATAGCAGCAAACCTCCTACCTGAGCACTACTGGAAGTGCTCTCCCAGCTTGCTGCGCTAATTACTTGGCCTTTAAATCAGAGCATGGAGGGCTGCAGCAGCCCTCAAGGAGCCATTTTGTTATGTGGGTGCTGTTTCTCTGAAATGGCCTGGTTTTTAACTGCTTTCCTCTTTTTTCTTGAGGGGGTGGTACATTATGGAGGCTGGATAAAGCGACTGAAGGGAGAGCTGCACCATAAAAGCCAGTCTGCTGCTAAATCTGTTGAAAAAATGATGCTGCAAAGTGCCTTTGCAGTTGTTTAGTCATTTGTTAGCCTGGCCAAGGGGTGATTTGTGCGGCCGTGCTCTGCTTGTGTGCACGAGCACCAGCTGCAGAGCATCATGTAGGGTAAAATGCCCTCAGTGTGTACAGGCACCAGAGGAAGGATCAGGAAAGGAGGATGAGAAAGCACTGAGAGATTTTCTTTTTTCTGGGTGACTTTTTTGGCTTGTCTGCCTCACTCTCCCATTTGCAAAATGATGCTCATCTTCTCCAGGGCTCCCATGGAGGTAAATTCAGCTTCCACTGCCTTGCAGCTTTTGCCTCCCCAAGAACCATGCCCGTGAAAGACACTTCTCCTGGAGCTCTGTTGTTTCTCACAGTTAGCTTTCATGCTTTAATAAAAAAAAAGAGTAGGTGCCTGGGGTAGCAGATGGGCCTGGCTTCTCCTGCCTGCTATAAATCACAGAGGAGGTTTTACCTTCCCAGGATGAAGCCATGCTCTTGGAGCACCGACCCTGCTGGAGTCGGCCGGGGAGCGGCTGCACGGCCGGCTGCCAGCACCATCACCGCTCATCGCTGCATCTTTTTGGGAGAAGACAAACCGACCTGCTGTGCCTCTTCTGCAGAAGTGGCAAGGACCTAATGGGATTGCTAAATCATGGCTGTACTTTGGAGCGTCCTTCTGCCGGCGTAAATCAGCCCCGCTGAAATCGCCTGCGTTGTGCTGATTTACACCGGGGAGCGGGGGGAGATGCTGGATGGTTCATCTGAGCATCCCTGTCCTCTGAGCGGTGGCAGGCGGCCACAAATTGTCTGGTGGCGATGGAAATAACTCAGCAGCCTGAGCTTGGGCATTGGGGTGAGGGAGATATGTAAAGTCAAAGGGGTTTCGAGGTGGCTGTGGGAATGAGTTTCAAAATATAGAATAGAATAGAATAGAATAGAATAGAATAGAATAGAATAGAATAGAATAGAATAGAATAGAATATTTTCAGTTGGAAAGGCCCTACAACAATCGTCTAGTCCAACTGTCTGAGCACTTCAGGGCAGACCAAAGGTTAAAGCATGTTATTAAGGGCATTGCCCAAATGCCTCTTAAACACTGACGGGCTTGGAGCATTGAGCACCTCTCTAGGAAGCCTGTTCCAGAGTTCGACCACCCTCACAGTAAAGAAATGCTTCCTAATGTCCAGTCTAAACCTCCCCTGGTACAGCTTTGAACCGTTCCCACAAGTGCTATTGCTGGATACCAAGGAGCAGAGATGTCCCTGGAGAACTCCCAGGCCTGCTGGAAGCTGGGTTTCTCCAGGATTTTGGAGGGGTTAGCGTATACCTCATTGAGCTTGCAGGAGATGCAGCCTTCCCAAGCGTGGGTGGTGCTGGACGGGGCAAGCAGGCACGGAGGTCAGCCCCGGGCTGTTTGCAGTAGGGCAAATGGTTATGAGTGGTTGGTTGCTCCAAAATTGGAAGGGATAAATGTGGAGTGGAATGCGTGCCAGCCAACTCGGCTGTGTTAAACCCGGCGTGAGCGCTTAGCTGTGACAAAGCATCGGCACCGAGGGGCTTACACGCGCGTGAGCTGGCGGCCGGCGAGTCGGGCCGTGCTTTATCGGTATTTGCAGCTGCAAAGCGGCGGCACCGGCTCTGGGGAGCAAGGCTGGCTGGGACCTGCGTGCTGCCGAAAGCCACCGTGTCCTCGGGTGACCATCAGCTGTACCTGTCCCCAGCCCAGGGGAAAAACTGCCTGCGGCCCTGCAGGTTGCATTTATCCCTCTAGATGACTACAGAGTCGAGGTGCCCATGTAATATAGCCTGCTATGTCTATTTTATAAGGTCCGTGCAGGATTGTATTACCTGCACGTGCTGGGGTAGACCAGGGCTGGGGAGATCCCAACCTCCCACGTGGCATTTCGTGCCCCGATGGTACAGGACAGGCTGCAGGACCAGCAGCAGCTCGGTGTGGGAGTGAGGGTTTCTGCTCTGCACAGGAATATCTTGGCAAGTTAGGTGTGATTCCCAGGAATAAAATTTGGTATCGTGCCAAGGGCAATGCCTGGGAGGGAGCAGGGGCTGTCCTGCTGCCCGTCTCTTTGATCTCTCATGCTGGGCTGAACTGGTGGCTTCTGCCAAAACCCCCATGATGGTCATTTGATTTTTTTTTTTCCTCCCCATTCTGCGCTGCAGACAATCCAGAGCAGCATGTCCCCAAAGTGTCAGCACTTTATACAGCACAAGACCCAATGTGATTCCGTAGGCACAGAGACACAGGCAGGATACAACTCTCAGGACTCATTTACATCTCTGTGCTTCTTTATAGTGCTGCAAATCCCCACGGTGGGTTACCAGGTCATACCAATACCTGCAGCAGAAATACGTCCTTGCCTTAAGCAGCAGGTTTTCATCCCAAGACACTATTTGTTTAGTGCATTGTGATTCTAATTCAGCAGATGGTACCAACAGCTGCCAACCCTGCTTCTTATCTCCCTCCTAGCAGGCAGCATTGACCCGATCTGACCCCGAGCAGGGCTCAGCCTGACACCCATGGCTTTGTGGGTGAGGACATCCCCTGGCAGCACCCCCAGTGGGGTCTGCACCCAGGCAAGTGTCAGCCAGGTTGGGAGCCCTGGGACCCAGAGGATGCTGCAGCCCACCCTGAGGATGCTGCTGCCCAGGTCCTGCCGCCTGGGCAGTGCCAGGGGCTGCCCCAAAGCCGGGCAGAGGCTGCCACTTAGTGTTGGGAAGGGAGCACGGCTGCTGCAGGGACCTGGCAGAGGGCCTGAGGTTGGGGACAGGCCACCCATCTGCTCCTTGGGGGGGTCCCCAGGCTCCTTGCTCACACCCCGGGGTGCCTGAGCTCCCCCAGGTAGAGCCCAGCCTGCCTTGGGTGCGGGTGGTCCCATCTAACCGTGGCCCCGTTAATTACTGCTGATGGGGCCGATGGGGTTCGTGCTCCTCCACCTCCCTGCCCTGTCCCTTGGGGTGCTGGCAGACCTCACCCCGCTGCCTGCGCTGCTGCGTAATCCCCTGCCAGCCCTGCAGCCCCGAGGCAGCTGATGAACATCCTCACCCCTCCCCGGGCACTGCCCGCATCAGCCGTCATTGCATTTTCCAGCATCAATCAAGGCAGCCCCCAGCCCGCGCTGCTCCCCAGCTCCTGCTCGCCAGCTGGCAGAGGCACCCCAAATCCCACAGTTTGGGTGACCGCCGGCTCCAGCTGCCCTCCTGGACACGTTTCTATTTAAACAAGGTGCCTCATACACCTTTTTCCTAGGCAATGTGACACTGAGGCACCCAGGTGACTCTGACAAGATCTCCCGTGCCTCAGTTTCCCCAGACTGTACAGTGGGTCAATGGCAAATAAGCCCTTCAACCAGCTCCCAGGGTCTTCTGGCTGCTGGAACAGAGCTCGCTGCCCCTTGGCCACATGGGGAAACTGAGGCAGGGCACAGTAAAGCAGGGGTGGGTGGTCCTGAGCTGGTCTGCATTCCCTCTGCCCCGAGCATACTGGCTGCTGTCATCTCCTGCTCTTTCCCCTCATTACAGCCCGATTCCCCGGAGACCACGGCGGCAGAACGTCCTTCCCCCGTGATGTTGTATTAGCTTAATAGCATTTTTCCACTCCATTTGAGAGGGGAATTTACAATGATCTCCAATTAGGACTGCCTTGGCAGTGCCGTACGTCTGCCCGCTCGGGCCGGCCACCCGGGCTCACCCTGCCCTGCTCCGGGTTCAAGGGCTGCGGGTCCCAACTGGCCTCTAGCCGCTCATCACCCCGCGGTGCAAAAGCCTCCATCTCCCTGCACCCCATTTCTCACCTGCTAAAGAGCTCAGGAGCAGAAAACACAGCTATTCCCACGGCTCTTTTTGCCCACGCATCTCACCCTGGTGATGCTCGCAAAGCCAGCCGGGCACCCGTTTTCTCTCGCAAACCTCGCTCACGGTCTTGCTTGCAAACCCCACTCGCAATCCTACTTGCAAACCCCGCTCACGGTCTTGCTGGCAATCCCCACCGGCAGCCCAGCAGGCAGCCCCCCCGTGCGAGAGCCCTCGCTGCGGGCAGCCCCAGCCCTTGCTCCGGGCAACCCTGGCTCTGGCAGCCCTTGCCCTCCGGAGTGCCGGAGGCTGCACAGCCTTGGCCCCCTCCTCGCCCGGAGCTGCCGTTGCTCTTCCCTCGCCTCTGCCACAGACGGTTCTGGGATCACTTACCAATTAGTGTGGCCTGCTCATTAAAGCTCATTATCTGCCAGTGTGAACTTGGATGGGATTGTGCGGGCTTGGCGGGGGATCAAAATCTTCCTTCTTTCCAATTGCATCCTCCTCAGCCTCCCCTGTTCCGGGAGCAGCCCCGCGGCCGCACCAGAAGGCTGGGGGACACGATGCTGCCTTTTAGAAGGAAAAAAAAAAGCATCCCACAAATTAAGCCGACCCCTCCCCACAGCAGGGACGGCTCACTGCGCTGCACCGATGCTGCGATGGAGGAGGATGATGCCAGGGCTCGCCGTCTTCCATGGCTTTCCAGGAAGCTGGGGACACACAAGGGGTAAATGGCTGGACTTCTCGTCAAACCCTAAATCTCAGAATCAAGCTTACAGCCCAACTAGTCCGGACCAGTGATTTTGGAGGCCGGGAGGCAGCTGCAGGTACCGGCATGCCTGCAAGGACACACTTGCCAACTGGCTGTGGTTCAGCCCGGTGGTGGTCCCCTGCGTACCCAGGGAAATTGCCAGGCAGGTCCTGGTCCGGCAGCCCCAGCTGCCCCTGGGTGATGCCCGAGCCCCCAGCTGTGCCCACATAGTTTCGGGCAGCCCCCAGCACTGTGTGATAGTGAGCTCAGCTTGGCTCCAGGGCACAGAGCCGGCAGCAACTGGGAAATACCAGCTGCCAACCACAGAAATTAGGTTTCTTCTCCATGTGCTGTGTTGTCGGAAGGGGCTGGTCTCAGAGGTGTCTTGGCTATTTTCTGCTTTTAATTGCAAGGATAGAAGGGAAAACATAAAACTCTGACAAAAGCATTCTTCTCCCGCTGCCTCGGTGGGTGTTTGAGTTAAGTAAGTGCTAGAAAACCCAATAGATTACATGGCTTGGATGAAAACATCTCTGCTCACGGAAGGGGACTTCACTGCACGGGGACCCCCGGCTGTGGTCCAAGCTGGCGGGCAAAGCCCTGCACCTCCGTCCTGCCCCGCTGTACCCCACGCCATGCCGTCGGTCTGGGGCTGGCTTTGCTGTCATCGCACGTGTCGCAGCCTCTGCCTGACACGGGGACGTCGGTGCCTGGGGGGTGACATGGACCCAGGTCCCTGGGCAGGGATGGGGCTGTTGCTTCGCTGCCACGAGGGCCGGTCCTGGGCATCCTGCACCTAGAAGGCAAACAAGCCAAAGCGTTTCTGTGCTGGGAAAATCAACCCCAAATGCAGTCTGGTTTCATAAGAACCAGGGGCATGGGAGAGGGAGTCCTGGCTTTCCCAGTGTCTCCTTAGCCTCTTTCCCAAAGCCATCCTTCCCCGGGGAGTCACCAGGTCTGGCTTTCATTAGCAAATGAGCCTGTTTTGGTGAATAGCTCTTGTCAATATTGATTAAATTCCATCTTCCCACGTGCAGAGAAATCCTCTTGCGGTCCCTTCAGCACCACCATCCTAAAATAACCGAGTAACAAGACCTGGTTTAACCCTTCCTTCCTCCTCCAAAAAAAAACCCCCCAAGGTGAAATCACCTAGTAACTGCTCCTTTGTTCATCTCCTGCACGGAGCCACCCAGTAACAAGACAAAAATCCACCAGCCAGTGGAAAGCAGCTGGTCTAAGTTCAAGCCAAACAGCCTCAGCTTGCGCGAGCCAGGGCTTTAGCACAGGCCAAGCTGGGAAGGCTGTGCCTGCATCATTAACAAAATCCCCAGCAAATGCTCCCCGTGGCATCCAACCAGCTCTCCAGGGCTGCAAATTGTGCCCAGGAGCGTATTCTTCCCCAGCTCCTCCTTGCCAGGGTGCCTTTCACCGCAGACATCAATGTGCCTGCATCCCACGCTGGCCTGGATTAACTGCCTCTTTTATTGCTGCCAATTACTGGCAGCAAAGATGCCGTGGGGATGGAGCATGCGAGATGGGTTACCACCTTCCCGGCCCTAATGACGTGAGGCTTTGCAGGCTGCAGCGGCAGCCTTAGCTCCCCGCGGAGGGGGGGAAATCAGCCCACAGCCCCCCCACCCTGCTTCCCTGCACACCCATCCTTTGCACCCCACTGCTGGATGCTGCAAATGGTATTGCGGAGAGAGCTGTATCCCTGAGATGTGGCATGGATCAGGGGATGCGAAGGTGATGCCCATCCCTGGTGACCCAGAGACCTTCCCGCGCGGGTGGGAGCAGAAGCAGCACAGGGCTGCAGGCAGCAGACCACACTCGGCTGCTGCTGAATGCTCTGAGACTTCACACTGCGAGAAGAATGAGCAGATAATAGGATTTTCCATCTCTTCAAAGGGCGCGCGAGCCAGGCCTCAGCACTGTGCGGCACCCTGGGAAGAGCCGCCAGGAAGATCCCGCACCTCCCGGCCAGCACTGCAGCCGCAGGGATGCTCCCAGCTGCAGAGCATCCGCTTACGTGCAAATGGGGGACTGGGGACCCGAGTCCTTCGAGGACACAAGGCTGGCGGGCACCACAGGGTTTATCGCTGCTGCTACCAAGGGGAAGCGAGAGGATGCCAAACCCCGGCAATGCCACGCCAGGAGCCACGGGAAAGTTCAGCCGCCTCCGCCGGCCGCCCCGACACGGCGCGTTTTCGCCAGGAACAGCTGCTCTGCTGCAAAAACAAACGGGAAAGCAGACAGCGGGCTTTCCACTTCATGCTTCTAACAGCCAGGGCACGCACACATCGCCACACCGAAGGCATGGAACGCTCACACCTCCTCTTCTGCACACATATGCTGGCACCGGCCCGGGGCAGAGCAGCCGCCCCCGGTGAGCCCGGGGTCCCTCGGCCCCCGACCGCCGCGCAGGGGCAGCCGAGGGACCATCTGGAAGCTCATTTGAAGAGCTCCCACGTCCCTGCATCCCTGCTCCATTTCTCCTCAGATGGCTTATCAGCAGTGACTTTCCCGACAGCAATCGATAGAAAACATTTTATCGCCTTCCCAGGCGGCAGGATCCTTGGAGTGGGTCTGATTTCTGTTTCTATGGTGACATCTTCCGGGCTTGTGAAAGATCTTGCCTTTCTTGGTTGTTGTTGGGTGGTGGAGACGGGGGGGGTGGAGGGGGGCTGGTGCTATATTTTTTGTTGTTGTAGGTTTTGCCTTTTTTTTTTTTTTTTTAATACCATTTTCAGCGTAACAAGGAAGTCGCCAGCCAGACAAACGCGATGCCCGCAGCTTACTCGCAGCGCTGCTGCTCGCTGGGAAGGGCCCCAGGGCAGCTTTCATCCCCGAAACACGCTGCAGCCTTTGAAACCTATCGAGGCTCAAATGCACGTTGGCTCGGCCAAGGCCGTCTTGCTCCTTCCTTCATCCCCGTCCACCTTCCCACCCCTCCGGGCTTCTCCTGCCAGGCCTGGAAAAAGCCACTCGGCCACACAGCAGGGATGGCCTCAAGCACAAGTGACTGCTCCGGGCGTTTTGTAGCATAGCTTATTTTGCTCCTCAGCTCTGCTCCCTCCTCCTTCCCTTTCCTTTTTTTCCTCCCACCACCTGCTTTGGCAGAGGAGGAGGGGGTTTGCCACGCAGCCCCCCGCTGCCAGCCCCTGCCCTGCCGGCTGCGGTGGCCCTGGGACCCGACCAAAGGGGCAAGGAGGGACGCCGGGGGGGTTCACTTTGTATCTCTAGGACAACGATCGCTTGCCATCTCCTGCATGCAAATGGCCTGGTGCTTTTGCTGAGTTATCTGCACCTGAGGATCTCACTGCCTAATTAATGTCTGCATGGTTCTCTCTCGTTAGCAGTCCCTTTACCCCAGGAATGGCATCGCCTCCTGCTGCCTGTCCCTGCCCAACAGCCCATGTGCTCCAGCTAGAAGCCAGCCTGCTGCAGCCACCCTCCTCTGGGAGATTGATGGATGGATGGATGGATGGATGGATGGATGGATGGATGGATGACCTCTCGTGTCCAGAGATGCCCTGTGCTGATGCATTTAGCAAAGTAGCCCCCAGCATCTTGGCCCTCATGGCTTGGGGACCCGAAGAGGAGCCCCTCTTCTCCGCCACCGAGTCCCCAGGGGGGTTGCACCCATGTCCTTACTGCAAAGGGAACAGATGCCCGGCTGAGGTGGCCTTACCCCAGGCTCCAGCTCCCCAAAAGCCTGATTGCATTCAGCACGCAGCAACCTGGAGAGATTGAGCAACACAAGGGAGCCAACAGCCCCGTGCTCCTCCTGGTGCGACACCGGCTGTGCTGCCCGACCTGGGATGTGCCACGAGGGCTGGCACAAGGGCAGGACCGGCACTGAGCCGCTGGGAGGGCTGAAGTGTTGCCGACGGCTTCAGTCCCAGTTACCAGAGATGGGTTTGAAAGGCATCGCTGGCTTAGCAACACCCTGCCCGCACCTTTCCCGTAACGATGAAGACACGCTGTTCTATTTAGTTAATGTTTCTCAGTGGCACGGCCTTCTGCCTGCACAAAAATAAATAAATAAAATAAAACAGAGGTTTCTTCTTTTTTTTTTTTAATAATGGGAAACTCCAAAGTTCAGAAAGTTGGATTCGCGTCCTGGTGTTAAGTGACAGCGGGGGATTACTCCTTGCATCGGGCACAGACCCAAAGCACTTAAAAGCAAGGGCAGGAATGGCTAATGCGGACCTGCCATCACCTTACGCAGCAAAGAGAAACGCACTGCCTGTGACACAGATCAAAAACCCTGCATATTTCATCTCAACACAATGCCCTTATCTTTGACCCAAAATAAAAATTATTCCTTGCTCAGCAATCTCAAAATACAAAATTATCTACGCGTGCATTAATGCCATGTATCAATCAACTTCAAATGCAAATCCACTGAGCGTTTATTCCTAATTTTACCATAAAAGGATGGTTACTCGCCAAGCACCTCGCTCAACATTATGCTGGGGAACAGCAGTTACGATCAGCAAATCTTCTCCTGGCCATTGACAAATACTTGGATCCTCAGCTTCTCCTAATGGAAACAATCTGGCTGGCTCCTGAGAAAGGGCAAAGCACGGAGGCCAGGAAGGAGAGCAGCACGTTCTCTTCTCTCCCCCTTTTTGCAGCCTCCCTCCCAAAAAACCTCTTCAGTTCTGGAAGCCGGTGTGGGGACGAGTGCTGGGGGGGAAGGAGAGCAGAGCTGGCTGGGACCTCGGGTGGGAGCGGTGAGCGAAACCCCTCTTTGCTCTCCCTGCGAGGGCAGCGGGGAGGATCGGTGTTATCGGCCGCTTTGGGGAGAGCCTGCAGCCTGTCCCTGCTGACAGCAGTGCTGCTCAAAGGGAAGCCCGTTTGCTAGGACGTGTGGAGGGTAATTAGGGAATTGCAAGGCTAGGCATATTCTGCAGGTCTTTTTCTTCTGTTTTAAAGAAATGGGGGAGCGTTGGTGGGAAAAGGTGCTGTACGAGCAAAAGGAAAACATCAGGGAGCACTTAAAGAAATGGCAAAGCGCAGATCAAAACCAGACCACATGAAATGTCTTTCCAGGTGACTGCGAGGCTGCTGCAGGGTGCTGGCGGGGTTGCGGACAGACAGACAGCAGCGCTACCGCAGGGCCATGACAAATATCAGTAAGAGCTCTGGAAAGGCTAAAAGTCCTTGGGCACGTTCCATGCTCCAGCTGCGAGAAGCAAGAGAGCCCCCTCAAGCGGATTGTCCCACCGGGGTTGTCCCACCGCTGCCACCAGCGGCTCAGCTGCCAGGCATGGGGTTTGATGAATTCCCAGCCTGATCCGCTTCGACAGCTCCTGGGTCCCGCTCACAGCCCGGGATCAGTCCCCAGCAGTGCGGGAAGGGTGGCACACAACGCGTCCATCCGAATTTCCACCCCTCGCGCTCAAGGAACAATGGCCCGTGTGTCCCTCGGAGGCTCCTCCTGCCGCACGTGGCCGCGGCCACCCTCCAAACACTCTCCCTCTTGTTCGCTTTGGCCGGGGAAGCGGCGGAGCAGCAGGTATTTCCTGCCATCGGCCGCCATCCCCGCCTGGCCGGCCCCGCGGGGGGGACACGCTGCTCCAGCCCGCGTCCCTGGAACCCCCAAGGGACCTGACACCCCTCGGGGACAAAGCAGGGACCCGCAGAGGTTGCCGTCTCTCGGCAAGCAGGTGGCCCCGCTCCAAAGGGACACCAGCAGCTCAACGCGCACACACACACACCCCCCTCCCCGCTGTGCACATCCTGCTGGAAAAGATTTCCCTTCTGCGGTTCCAAGTCCCAGCTAAAACGAGGCTAAAAAACGTGCAAAACGCTGTTTTTGCTTCGTTTCCTTTGTGCGTTTCACAGCATGTTCTGCAAACAGGGCACTTCCTCATAGTTTCGCTTTGGCTCTCACGTTTGGGAATAAGAGAGAGGCTTTTATTTTAATAGGAAAACAGGATTATAAATTAGCAGCCGGGCGGCGAGAGCCCAGAATCTTCCCGTTAAAATACCTGCACGCATCGCCGTGGCCAAAACCGGGTGTCAACACCAGGGACACAACCAAGGAGGGGTCCTGGGTGCCACCCTTCTTGGTGCAGAGCGGGTGCCGGCGGCCGGTGGCGCATCTGAGATGCAAGCGGTTAACCAGCTGCAACCGCTGAAACAGCGAGGCCTTATACCAGATACCTGATGGAGAGGAAAATCCCAAGCAAGCATTAGGCAGCAGTGCTGGCTGCAGCCAATTTTCCTCGTTTAATATGTTTCCTGCACTCGTCCCCCTCCCTGACCTCAGCTCCTCCTTGGAGCACGTTCAGCCCCAGACGCACCGCTGAGCAACAGCCAAGGCCAGCGGGACCGCTGCCATTTTGTCCCTCCCCTCGGCTCGGAGGCCAGGGCTCCTGCCACGGCTGCTGCAGCCCCCGGCGTTCCCCCCGGGCTCCCCAAAACCGCCTGGGGCAGGGTAAGCGGGCAGCACCCTTGGGTGGTGAGCACCCCGTGGCGTGAGGGTGCTCTGTGCGCCCGCTGGGGCTGCCGTGGGACGCTCGGAGAGCGGGGAGGGGGGGGGTCGGACATGCCACCTCCATCCTTTGCAAAGGATGCGTGATCCAGACGCGGATGGGAATCCAGCTCCAAATGCAAAACCAGATGCGGATCCAAATCCAGACCCAGATCCAAGCGCACACCCACATGCGGTCCAACCCCGATCCCGACGTGGAGCCAAATCCAGACACCGCAGACCCGGATCCAAATCCGGACCTAAGCCCTGGCCCAGGATCTGGCGCAGGGTCCCCGGTGCCCGGCGGTGCCTGGGACCTCACCCTGCCCTGCAGCGCCCGGTGCCCGGTACCGGCAGCACCCGTGGTGCCCTCCACCCACTACCGCTGCCCACCATGCGCAACCCGGTAGCTCCCGTCCGCTAGCGCCCAGCAACCGCTACCCGGTGCAGCGTCCCGGTGCCCCATCTCCCCTCCCCCAGCCCCTAACGCGAAATCCCCGGTACGCGATGCCCGGTACGCGATCCGCGATCCCCATCGCACCGGCCCCCGCCGACCGACGGGCCCCGCCGCTACCGCTCGCCCGTTACCGGCGGCGCCCGGCGCGGCCGGCAGGTGTCGCCGCCGTCGCGGGCAGGGCGGCGGGCGCGCGTGCACTTCCGACGGCGCTCGGTCATGCCCCCGACTTTCCTCCCCTCCCTCCCGGCGCCGCGCGGGGCTCCCGCCCGCTGACACCGCTGAGGCGGCTCTCTGCACGGCGCGGCGCGGCGGAGAGCGGCGCGGCCGCCCGGGGATGGCCGCCGGGGCCGCCCCCGCCCAGCGCCGCCGCTGAGACGCAGCGGGGCCACACGGCCCGTCAGGTAAGAAGCCTCCGGTTCCGGGGGGGGGGGGGCGGATCCGGGTGGGCCCCGGCTCTAGCCCGCCGGCCGCGTCGCCGAGGCTGGGCCCCGGGGGAGGGCGGGGGGGGGGGGGGGGGTGACAGCCGTTGTCTGGCGGGGGAGGAGGGGAGAGGGGTTGGCCGGGCGGGGCGGGGGCCGCAGCCCCCGTGGCCTTGCCGGTGTACCGGGGCGGGGGCGGGGGGCGCGTTACCACCCCGCTTGCTTCGCGTCGCAACGGCGGCTGCAGCCGCGGCTCCCGCCGGGGCCGCTGCATTCCTGCTGCCGCTGGAGTGGCGGTGGCATCGCGTCTCCGCCGCGCTGCCGGCATCTTCTTCCCTTCCCTTCCCTTCCCTTCCCTTCCCTTCCCTTCCCTTCCCTTCCCTTCCCTTCCCTTCCCTTCCCTTCCTTTCCCGCTGCCCAGCCTTGCGTTCCGCCCGCGCTCCCATCGCGCCGCACTCACATTTACAACCGCAGCCCGCTTCGGCCCCCCCCCCGCCCCCCCGCCTCGACACCCCCCCCCCCCAACCCCGCCAAGCGCGAGCCTGGCCCTAGCTCGGTGACGTCACGAGGGGGGGGCAGCGAGGGGCTCCCCGGCCCCCTCGGCCCCGCGGGTGGCCGCGGTGTTCCCGCCTGGCAGCGTGGGGATGCGGAAGGGGGGACTTGGTGTATCTGAAGCCCCCCTGGAGGAAGGGGGGGGGGGGTGTGCGCGCCCCCCCCCAAGCCCTTCTGCTGCAGCTGCTTTTAAGCTGCTAAATTCCAGCTAAATTCCAGTGTGTGTGGTTCCCCCCCCCCCCCCCATTCCTACCACCCCCCTGGAAATGTGCAGCTGGAACAGCAGCCTGAGCACGGTGGTGCTTGCACCACCGGGGATCCCAATGGAGATGGTGACCGGCCTCTTCCCCCCGCCCCGGCCCAAGGGTCGGCATCCCGAAGGCTCTCCGGCCGATGGCGAAGCGTCGCGGCTGACGTCGCAGACCTGCCGGAGATTTTCATTGACGTCAGAGCGGGGAGCTGCTGGGGTGCGCGTTCGTTCCCCGCCGCCTTTGACGGAGCGCGATGCCGTCCCTTAGACGTGAGCAAATTTGGCTTGGCAAAAGCTCTTGTGGCCACTGGTTCCTGCCTGTTCTCCCCTTGGCTGCAAGCGGTGCCCGGGCTGGCTGCCCTCAGGTGACCTCCCAAAGCGATGTTTTGGAGGAACAAAAACAACAGTGGGGGTTTTGCGTGGGAGAGCGCTCCTAGGGCCCCGTGCAAGCGGAGGGAAAGCATCTCTGGTGGTGCCAGCACCTTCCGAGGGTTCTCCCAGCTCAGCTCCAGCTGCCCCAGCTCGTGGGCATCACTGGAGCCTCCTCGAGGGTCCAGAAATGGTTTTCTGCTGGCTGCTGGGATTTGCAGATCGCTCCTACCCCGCAGCCGCCTTCTGCAGGGTGGCAGCTCACGTTCCCCAGGTGGGCAAGCAGCACCGCGGTGGCTCTGCGGATGCGGGTGCCGGCACCCGTGCGTTGGTGGGAGAGGTTGGGGGGACCCACGGGGGGCAAGGCGGAGGTTGGCTGTGCATGGTGCCCTGGCGTTGCACGGTCAGGTGCAGAGCTGGTGCTGAGACTGCATCTCCTGGTGTCTGTCACTGGCTGATGAAAATGGACCTCGAGCTGCTGGGGGATGGAGTGGAGAAGGATGGGAAGAAAAGGACACGTTCCCCCCGAGCACTCTTCCCTCCCCGTTTCCCGTGGGATCGAGGTGTGCCTTGAGGCATGGCGAGAGCCACGGTGTTGGGGGGGTTCAGCGTGGGTCTGCGCATCGGGCTCAGAGCCCAGGCTGGGGGCATCTGCACCCTGAGCAGCAGCTCTGCAGCCCGGGGCCAGGAGCTGTGTGAAGTTCAAGGCAGGAAGTGAGAGATAAAAAAAACAACAAAAAAATCACAACCGGTAGAAACTGCCAGGGAGATTTAGGGAAGCAGCACGGCTGTGCTGTGGAGCCCAGAAGAAGTGTGCATCCTCATCTGATGAGGAGCTGCCCGTGCCAGGGACCGCAGACCCACCTCTCTTCTCCCGGCTCTGTCTCCTCTGCAAGCCCCAGGGAACAATTGCATACAGAGTGCTTCGTTTCAGAGCCGCCACAGTCATTTCAGAGACCTTTTAGGCAGGAAAAGTGCTCTGTAGCGTGTAATTTGAAGGCTCTGCTCTGAACCTTCACTGTCGCTCTGCTAAATGATCCTCTGCTCTTCCAAACCTTTGCTGCCTGGAAACCAGCGGCAGTGACCTGGTTCCTGGCCTTGTTTGGTCCCTGGTCTCCCTTCGGCCTCGTGCTAAGGTGAGGGGAGTCGTGGGTTGCAAGGAGCAGCCCGGGGTGTTTCTCTGTCTTGCATGGGGCCTCTCAGACGTCAGAGTCCTGTGAGATTTCAGCCAGTCTTAATCATCTCTCGCCTCTGCCTGAGCTGCAGAGGTTGTCACAGCTCGCTAAGGATTTTCCAGCCTGGAGGGTCAAGTCTTGTGAGAGCTCTGCAGGAAAATCTAGGGCCCCCGACTGATTTCCCGCAAAATGGGGAAGCTGCAGAATTCTTTTCTGCACCATCCCTCAGGCTTGGAAGCTCACGGCAAGGAAGGACGGTTTGTTCTGCCATCAGAGGATACAGCGCAACTTTGGTTTACCTGAGGGACTTGCGCCGTAGCCTCGCCGGGGGCACGGTGAGCTGAGCCCGGAGGTGACGGGCCATCATTTAGCCAGGGAGTGTGATATCGCCGGGGGTTTCCTCACCCTCGTCTTTCCTCTTCTGCCCGTCCCAGCGCGAATTGCCCTAAAACTTTTGTCGGTTGGAGGCACACCTGCAGGAACAGAGCAAGCTGTGGGTTTCCTCTCGCCGTGGGCGCTGCCTGCCCTGCCAGATGCAGGCAGGGTTTTGAGTTCCCGGCAGCTGGGGCGTGCAGACAGCTTCGCAGTGGGGCGCAGGCAAAGGGAAAAAGATGGGGAGAGGGAGAAACATTTGCATGTGAAGGGCTGGGCTGTCGCACCTCGGCCTATTCCCGGCTGGTCCAGTCCCGTGCTGCGGCACAGGGCTGAGTGCCGGGCCGGTGTGGCGGCAGCATGCCGGCTGGCACCGTGCAGGCACGTGCACGTCTCCTCTTGCCTCGCACGGCTTCGCTCTGCTTTGGATTCGCTCCTGGTTTCCGCCAAGGCAGGGAGAGTCCCGGTGACAGCGGATTTATGCACATCACCGAATCAGACACGCGGCTAGGGCAGGAGGAAACCGTCTTGAGTCCGTCCTAGCGGGCTGGATCAGCCATGCCAGGCAGATACCCGGGTCTAACCTGCTCTTAAAAACTGCGGGTGCTGGGGACTCCACCCTGTCCCCAGGCAATTGCTGCCACTGACTAATGACAGACTTCCAGCAATGCGACTTGGCTTCCGCTCGCATCCTGTCCCCCGCAGCAGGGCACGAGGCAGAGGAAAGGCAGTTTCCCTTCTTCACCTCTCGGAGGGATGCTCCGCAGCTACAGCCCTTCCGAAGACCAGGCAGGATGCATCCCAGCTGGGTTGGAGCGGGCAGACCCGTGCATCGTCATGCCGGCGTCCCGTCCCACCACCCGCTTGGAAACATGCTTAGAATCCACCTGCTCAGCATCGTGTGGATTTGGGATTTTTCCCAGGAGGGCTTGTACAGCTGCTCGGGGCCGGCAGCAGCGAGGCTTTCACCCCGGGCCCGGTGTGGAGGAGGAGGAAGAGGAGGAGGGAGGCAGGTGCAGGTGCTGGGGAGCCGGCGTCACAGCCGAGTGCAAAGAGCTGGCTCTGGCTCCGAGCAGCGGTGGCCACCTGCGCTCGCCGGCGCCCAGCCGGCAAAAACTACACGTCCCAGCAAGCTGAGGGCCACCGCCAGCCGTGCAAGATGGAGAGCGGCTTCCTAGGGCTGGCGGTCACCCCCGGTCCCCAGTGGGAGGGTGGGCATCGCTGCGGGGAGGCCACTTTGCTGTGGGCAGGTGGCCGCTTGGTTTTTGCTTCGGTTGCACGGCCTAGTTTTAAGAGCTGGAATATGCTCAAAGATGGGCTTTCTGAGTTGCTTTTTTTGGTTTTGTTTTGTTTTAAATGACAGCATTTCCCCTTTAAATTTACATCTCTAGCTGGGGAACACAGAGCCTGGTGAGAGAGGGAGTGTGAGACTTTTATAAAAAGAACGAGTCGGGTTTTATTATCCCTTTGAGACGAGCAGGGAAAATCTATACTGAAGGCATGAAATAGCAATAAAAATGGACTTTTTGCCAAAGCAAAATTAATTGAGTGAATCTCAGTCCTCAAGCCTGAGCTCTGAGAGGCTTATGAGTTGGATATGAACCACGCTGCCCCCTTCCAGGCTCTCATCCCCCGAGGAGGGGAGGCAAAACCGCCCTCCGGTCGTCAGCCCCAAACAACAAAGCGCGATGTGATCGGCGCACAGGAGCAAAGGACTCGTGCTTGGGACACAGGCATCCCCACCGCTTGCGAGGCTGGGGTTGCTTCCAGCCCTGATGGTCCCCAGAGCAAGGACCTTCTCCAGATCCGTTGGCTTGGGGACCTGCTCCGATGGCATAAATACGATGCTGATGATCATTCAGCGGTCACCGCTCCGGTGTTGCCACTCTCCACCATCATCATCAGTCACGGCATCTCACCTGGATTGCAGATTTGGGGGAGTCTGACATGAGAAAGAAAGAAGGCTGGACGGAGGTTCCTTGAACCCACTCTGGGAGCCAGGAGAGGAACCTGCTGTCTTATCCTGGCCTGGGCTTGCTGTTACTAACCATTTTCCTCCCTTGTCTCTGCTTCCTGCTCCTGCCCCACACTGGGGTCTGGCTCTCCAAGGCGCTTTCTGGGCAAAACCTTCACAGAAAAGGAAAACCCCCTCCTGGGTTCGTCTGGATGTACACCTGCGGTGGCACCAGCTCTGCTCTCCCCTTTTTGGTGGGGGAGGATGGCAGGAGGAGCCGCCGGACAGAGCAGCAAGGGGAAAGACAGATTCTTTTCAGCAGATGGTGCAAAGAGGACGAAGCTGCGTAAACCTCCCGAGTCTACCAGAGAGACAGAGATTAAATAGCGAGAGGGCTGAGAGGCAGCTCCAGGCGGGAGAAGGAAGGAGAAAAAAGGAAAATGGGGGTGGAAATAGGATTGGAGAGTGGAACTGGGGAGAGGAGTGTTGGTTTGAACAGGAATCTCCTCCCACTTGATGTCTCCCCTCCAATTCGGAGGGCCTAGATTCCATGCCATAAAAATATAGCCCTTTTCAATCCCTTATCTTGCAGGAGCAGAAACAATTGGCCTGCAAAGAAGGAGAAAACAATCTGTTTGACTGACAAACAAAAACACATTTCTGCACAAAAGGAGGAGGAGGAAGAGGCAGCTGTCTGGCTGCTGCTTCGGCTTTTTTCCTTTCCCCTCCCTCTCCTGTCCCCTCGCTCATGGTGTCGGAGCAGAGCCGCTACCCTTGCCAGCAAAACACCCGCCGTTCTGACTGGCTGGGTTCAATGTCAGGCTCCCACAGCAAATGTCATTGTCCGCCCCGCCGTCACCAGCCATGGCGGAGATGCACAAGCCCTGCCGTGATGCCCTCCTGGGGATGGTGTGGGGAAAGGTGGTACCCTGAGCATCAGTGGGGCAGAGCCCAGCTGCTGGGAGAGGTGCCTGTTGGGTGCCAGAGACACAAACTGATGCTCAAGAGAGAGGGACCAAGGCCAGCAGCTTGTGGCGGCTCAGTTAGGGATGGAAGGGATGCAGGAGATCCCTCGTCCGGGGATCTTGGGGAAGTTCAGCCGGATTGTGGGCGATACACTGATACTGCAGCATGTGGGCAGCGTCGTTGGAGCACCCGAGTGCTGCAACTTGGAGGTGCTGCAACTTGGAGATACTGCTGGAGCCTCGGCCATCTCCAGAGTCAGCTCTGTGCCTCGGTTTCCCCGTCTGCAAAATAAGCAAGATAACACGCAAATGCTGTAAGAGAGCTGGGGCGTAGAAGTGCCCTGTGCACCCTAAGTCATTATCCCAGCAAGTTGTTGTCCCAACAAATGGTTATCCCTAAAAAATAATTATGGCAACCACCATACTAGCCAAATTGGTGCTGGGGGGAATCTGTCAGACAGGCAGGAGCAGAGCCCATCGGATCTCAGCAGTTCTCCATCTCTCCAGAAAAAACTCCTCACTCGGAGGCTTTTTTAAAAGAAAGAGAAACAGATTTTCCCCATGTGATTCCCTGACCAGGAGCAGCAGCAGTTTCCTGCCTGGGACAGCCTTCCGAGGGGACTCTGCTCTACAGGGACGCATGAAGCAAACACCCATGCTCCAAAAACAGCCAAATGCAATACCCAGTGCCTGCCCAAACCTGGAAAAGCAGGAGGCTGGAACAGGGCAATCTCTGCAGGGGCTGGTTAGTGCTGCCAGAGAGGGAATCTACGGTAAATAAAGGGGCACAAGAAGAGAACCCTGAAGCCACCAGGATGGTCTTAATTGGTTTTGATCCAGGTTGCTGGAGACCTGGTAGAGTCCACTGGAAAGATGATCCTGCACTAGTGGACAATTCGCTTTTTCCTTTTTTTTTTTTTTTTTTAAGGAGCTGTTTCACTCCGCAGCCAAATAGCAAAATAGCATGTAAGAAATCACAGATTCCAGGTGAGTTAATAACAAATAATGACTCTCTGTTCCTGAGTGGTTCTCTTGATGCCTCAGTCCAGGCACATAACAGCCAGGCTTTCCTGTGCATACTCAGCCAGGCTTGTTGAAATGCTGGTGCAAATTGATAGAACCATCCTGAATTCAAGTGAATTCAAGAGCTCCAGCCTCTGCTTTCTTAGAGTACCACAACAGAAGCTTTGGGGAATATTTGATCTGAAACATTAGAAGGATTTGATTTTTATTTTTTTTTAATTCCTGCACCTAAAATGCAGAATGTTCTGCATTTTCCTTTCCTCTTTCATTTCAAAGTAAGATGAGAGGAACCGTCTCTCCACATGTCAAACTGCAGGCAAAAGAAGATACGAAAGATGACTGGACTCCTTTTACAACTTTGGCGCTTGACTTTCCTCCCCAGAAGGGGAAGATGCATTGTCAGCCTGTCTTGTGATCGGGCTGTAACCTTTTGTTACCCTGATAAACGTCAGCTGACCAGGCTGGGATGTAAAAAAGCTCCATCTCTACCAGACCGTTGCTGCGCTGCCTCGCACACAGTATTTGGGCAGGAAGAGGCCCAGCGTCTCCCTGCCTGAGCGGTGCTTGCAGACTTTGCCCGGCGCGGGGGCAGTTGCATGCTCTGCAGGGAAGCACAGACAGCGACTGCAAGAGCAGGTTTTGCCCATGTTGAAGTGGGTGGCAGCACCCTTCAGGGACCGTGGTTCTCAGCGTGTGGTCATCCAGGCTGGGCCGAAGGAGTCTTTGCTGGGACGGGTGGTCTGCAGAGAGTCTGTGCACCAGAGAGGAAGAAACAGTGTTATCGAAGTGGCATGGCTAGACCCCTACCATCAGTGCTGCTCAGGGGCACTTGTTCCCTTCCATCTCAGCAGTGCCGCGTCCTCTGCAGCCACCTGCCCGGCTTCCCTGTGCTGGTGCCTTCTCCCAGCTCCTCCATGCCCTGCTGTGGCCCCCAAAGTCCTCCAGCACCCTCTCTCCTTCTTTACTTACTCCTGCGCCCCAAACTCTCCCTGCCTTTCTCCCTCCCAGCTGAACCCCGTTGGCAGAAAAGCAAGCCTGGTGAGGGTTTAGCCTCCACACTCAGTGCTGGTAGATGCAATGCAAAGCTGATGCGGTGGTAAAGTAAATCTAACAAAGACGTGGAGTTTGGCTCCCAGGCAAGAAAGACTGTTCAGGTTTTAGCAGACGTCTGCTTCTCTGGTCCTGCATGCTCTGAGCATCAAAGGTGGCCATGGGAGCAGCTCTCGGGGTAAAGCCAGAGTTTGGCTCAGCCCAGGGCTTGAGGAGAGGTGGCTGAGACAGGGTGGGATCTGGTGAAGCCCTGGCTCTCAGCTTCAGACCCTGCAGAAGTCTGGATGCTTGCAGCCTCTGGCCGGCAGGACGGTATTTCCCATTCCAGAGCCAGTATCTGGTGAAGCAGCATCTGCCCGTGTTTTATCCAGACCTACCTGGAGCCTCTCCTTTCCCTGCTACTGCCCTGCTTGCCCGCCATGCACAGGAAGGGAGCAGGCATCTCCCACCCCCTTCTACCTACCAGTTACAGTCACACAGTCTCGAAGCTCATCCTCGATGTTACTCTGCGCTAGTGCCTCTTGGGATTTGGCCAGCGTGTGTCAGGGCTACGCGCTTCTTCCTCTACAGCTGCTCTCCGCTCAGCTGCGTCACCCAGAGCATCCCTTCCTCCTGCCTGGGGTTGCTTTGTACATCCCGTTTCCCCAGTTATTTCGCCCTGATTTATACCAGGTCACGGGCGCGTGGTCCCTTACTTGGCCGTGGTAGCACAGCCTCTTCGATTAGGTGTATTTCCAAGCATGACTTCCATCTGTCCGTCAGTCGCTATAGCTCATTTCTGCAGCGTTTACAGCCGTACAGGGGCATCGTTCATATGTAATAATCGCTGATGGTGGCAGGACTGTGATAAATGATCTATTCCACGTATTTCACCTCTTTTCTATTCACAAATTGTTCGTGATTTTTTGTAGTTGCATTAAGTATTCAAAGGGACTGCGATTTCCACCATCGTATTCATTATTCAAAATTGTTCTCCAGATAATTTCTGCAAATAATTCGTGGTCTTTGCTCTTTTGTGAATACTCGGTCTCAAGAATGAGAGTCGTTTTAATTGGGATCTTACATCACATGATGGATTTCGGCTTCCCGATTGGGCAGGCTTAATTTTTAGACTTGAGGTTTGGGGAGGGAACTGTTGCAATTAAGAATTTGAAATTCACTTTCTTCCAATATCTTCAGTTGCCGCTAAAAATTAACAGTCTGTCTTGTCTTTTTTTTTCATCCCTTCCTGGCCAAAAATCCCTGCCGGTAACTTGTTGGCAAGAAACACTTGGAGAATATAAACAAAAAGGTGGCACCAAAACAGCTAAATTTAACATATCTAAAAACTGGAGTGATGATTCACAGTGGTTTGTTTTGTATTATTCACCTTGCTCTGGTAAAAATAATGATCAAAATAATTTAGAAACATAAAAAGTCACATAGCAAGGGGACATTTATAGCACTCGGTTTCATAAAATCTTCCATCGACGGCTCTCTGGGTGCCTGAGAAACATCCTGTGGGCTGGCTGGCGTGCGGCGGTGAGTTGGTACCCTGGCCCCGCTCGGCGCTCTGGCCCCGGGCTGAGGCTGCTGCCGGCTCGGTGGAGGCGGAGGGAAGGAACGTGCAACCAGCCTGGCTCCACATACTGCCTTGATCCGCACCCACAGCAGACAAGACTCCGGTTGTCTCGCACAGAGCTCGACTCCAGGCAGAGGGTGACCGTAAGTGGCTTGCCCAAGGTCGCACTCCAGCTCCCTTTTTCAGCTGGAAATAGCTCCAAGGTCTCCTGATCCCCCCCCCCCGCACCAGCCCCCTCCCGCTTCGAGGCGAGACAGAAAGGTGCAGAGTTCAGATGTTTTCTCTAACCGACAGCCTGGCTCCTGCCACCTCTCATAAAGCCTCCTTGGCTGTATTTTCTGTCCCCCACCATCGGGCTGAGTCAATGGGGCCCCACTTGTCCCCCCCTTAATAGCACGAGTTCCCGGGGCATATTTATGCCTCCGAAGTGGAGCGTTGTGCTGGTGTTCCCATTCATGCGGCACCCTCACACCCCGGCTGCTCGCTTCCACCAGCTGCTGCTGCCGATTTCCCTTAAAAATAAAACCCCTCTAAAGGTACAGCAGGGACACCTTAAATGCAGAGCTGTGGCGTGCAGTTAATCATATCCTCTTAACGGGTTTATTCGCTCATTAAATATTTAAGACTCGTTTCTCTTTATCAATAGTGTGGAGGCGTGCAGGCCCCGGTGCAAAGATTTATGCACACAATAGGATCGGTGCATTTAGATTTGTTTGAAGGGATCCGAGAGCCATTTAAAACTCGACCCGGGGGGGGGACGGTTTCTGCTGCTGCTGTTTTCCTCCGGTGAGGTTTCTGCCTCCTGACTGCGGTTGGGAGGTGGCAGGAGGGAAGGTCGGGGGGCACGGGCTGATGGCTGCCTCCAATACCCCCTTGGTTGCTTTTGAAACAGCTGTGCCCCTTTTTGAGGGATGCCGAGGTCTCGGAGGGGGCCCACTCGTGCCTCACGTGAGTGTCCTGTAGTGATGAGGATGGTCCGTGGAAAATGCGGCGCATGGATGCAGGACCTGGGGCTGGGAGAGCGGTTGTGGAAGTGGCATTTTGATCCCCGCTTCCCACTGCTGTCTGTGGGAAGAGCTTTGCCGTTGCGGCTCAGATGTGAATTCCGGCTCGTCTGGCGCCGTTTGGGAGCTGTCATGCAGGTGCAACATCTGTTGTTCTCCTCTTATTAGCTGGGCTCTGCTCTTCACGCAGGTGTAAGACCGGTGGTGGCCTTTTTGGTTCATAGGATGGGGAGGGACCAAATCCACACCATCACCTTGATCCTGCCTCCCCATCCTTCCCATCATCTACCCCCCTGCCCACCGCAGCTCACCAGCCCAGACCACCATCCAGAGCATCCAGTCTTCATCCAGTACCCACCATTTCCCATCCTGCCCCGTGCCTGGTCCCCAGTCCCTACGCAGGGTTCCGTGGCTGCCAGATGTGTTGCTTGCCCTCGGTGCAGGGAGTTGATCCCTTCTGCCGGCACGCACCCCGCTGGCACGTGTGTATGCCTGTTCCCCCGGCTCCGAGGGCTGCGGGTTGCAACCTTGTGCTGGAGCGATGGGGGGCCTGAGATGGGGCCGTGAGCCTGACTGCGCGTCCGATGCAGTTGCACAATGTGACCTGTACCCGTCCTTCCATTGAGCGCGTTGCCGGAGCTTGCAGGGACAGCAGGTCCCGGCACGCAGGACTCTATCACCGTCTCAGCAGCCTCTGCTTAGATCAGGAGGGAACATCTCATGCCAAGACCTGTCCTCCCCAGGCTGCAGCTTGAGTCGGAGATGGCAGCAGCTGACGCCCATTTTTTTTGGCCCCCTGTGGCATGCCGGTGGGTTCTTCCCACAGCTTTGCATGGAGCCAGACGTGCCCATTCCAAAAACTCCTCTCTGGGAGGTGCTGGGGTGGATGGGGAGGGTGAGTGGCTGCAGTGGCAATAGGCAGAGCTGGCAGCTCCCTCCTGGGGGTGTGAGAAATACCCCGGCTGGCTTATTGACAGCCCAGAGCACGGGAAGAGCATGCGTGCGTCAGATATTTCCCCAAACCTCTCCTGCTTTGCAACGTGCCCACTGAAAAAAAGGATCTGACAGCAATAAAACTGTCGGGCGGCTGCTGCTGCTTTTTTTTAAAGTTCTATGATAGCTTCTCCCCCCCTTTTTTTTAATAGCTAATGCATCTGTCACTACTTTCCTAATGAGCTTTCCGAAAGGGCCTTGGGGACCTCTACCTATCCATGTGGGTTCGGATAGGAGCTTACTCAGGGGAGGCAGAGAGAATTCAGCTCCCTATTTCACCCCCATCTCCTCCCCACCGCCCTCCCAAACTCCTCTCCGAGGGCAGGTTGTCCAGAGGGAGGGGAAGACAGCAATATCTCAGCACTCGGCAAGCTGGCATGCACCCCCTGCAATCACAGCCAATAATGACAAAAAGACGGGGCTGCTGCCAGAGATAGAGAGCTGAGCTCCAAGCGTTACAGCAATGTCACAGCCTTGGGACTGCTGCTGGCTGCTACTGGAAAGAAATTTCCTCACAACAGGCAGAGTTATAGGAAGGAGCCATTGATTGCATTAAAGAACACCCTTCCCACCTCTTTTTTTTGGCATGGATTTTCAAGGCTTTTTTTTTTTTTCTCTCTCACCCCCCCCCCTCCATTTGCCATTGAAGTTGCGTTCAATAAAACCCATCGCCCGAGAGCGTCTGTTCGCATGTTCTCAGCAGTACAATGGGCAGAGGACTGCAGTGTGCAGAGGCTCAGCCAGCCTCACGCAGACAATGAGGGGGTGGGAGCGGGGCGGGGGGGGTGGCTTTTATTTTATTTTATTTTATTTTTCCCCCACCTGCCAGCCCCCACTACTAATTGTAATCACAAAAGGCAAATGGGAAGGGACTGGGGGAGCAAGGCTGTGGTTCACTGGGGTCATGGTCTCCATCAGTCATTCTCCCAGCCTGTTGCTGGGTAAAAGCCTGGCTCCTTGGTTTATCAAAATGACTGCGCAGCAAAAGCCTCTTCACCCAAAAAAACAACAAAAAAAAGCTATTTCAACTGACTCAAAAAGCATGAACTTCCCATTGCCATCCATGGGAGACTTTCCATTGACTTCTCTAGGCGCAGAAGGGAAAACAGAGGATTTGGTGAATCAGGCACAAACCTGGGATCTCTTCCTCTCTCTGATGCTGTTGGCAAATCATTTAGGGCCCGATTCAGCAAGGATTCAGCAAGGGGCTGAACGCTGCCATCCCTGTGCATTTCGATAGGGCATGAGAGGATGCACCACTTGGCAGGACTGAATCTCTAACTGTGCTGTGCCCGAGTTCCCCTCAGCTGTAAAATGTAACGGTGCTAACCCTACATTGCATGATGGTGGAGAACCTAATAACTATTAATGCCAGGGAGATGCTTCCAGATCTCTAGATAAAAGGTGCTCAAGGAGGGAAAATTATTATCAACGTGGGCCAAATAGCTACAGGGGATTCGAAATCTGTTTGTATTTGTAGGATGTAACCACTAAGGAGGGAGAGACTGGGACAATGGAGCATGCACAGCACTAATGGAATGAGCATAGGAAAGAGGATATCTCTGGAGACCCTTAGAAACCATTTCCCAGTGGTAAGATCTGCTTGGGTTGTTTGTTCTTCTTCCCAGATGAGAGCTGCAGTCATGGACGCTTTTATCACTTACAAACTGGACTAGACGGAGGGCCAGAGAGTGTACTGTAGGGACGAGCCTGCATGGCTCTCCAGTGGGTGGGTCTATGGATTTAACAGGTCTCAGCTTCCATTTCTATCTTTCAGAGCTGCACTTTATAACAGAGGAATCTGGACTGGACATTTCAGACCTATTTTTCAAGCTTATGGGATGCAGGTTTGGCCTCTGGTAGAGATGCAAGGGCATGACTTGGGCATCTTGAGGCTGCAGCAGAAGGGTTGTTCAGGGTGGGCACATCCCCGTCCCATCCTGGGATGGAGCCTTGGGATACGGTTTGGGCTGAGGTGTGGATTTGGAACAGACCTGTAGTAGCACGTGACCGTGGTGGTTCCTTGAAGCCATTTCACTCGGAGATTCACTTTTTCCAGCTGATTCACGTTCCCGGTGCAAGCCCATTTCTTGCCATGGTGACAGTAAAGCTCCCTGAGGTTCTGCATACTAACGCCCAATGGTCCAGGCTAGAGTCTCCTAACATGCTCTGAGCCAGGTGGTGCCAGGAGCTGTACAAACACAGGTTGTTCCCTTGAGATTAAAACCAAGTCAGACAACCTGTTTGTTGTCTGTGGTCTGGCAGTGCTGGGAGACCTGGGCAGTGCTGTGCAAAGCATTGGGCAAGCATGTAAGAGACAGGCAGCATCCGTCTCGGCTCCCCTGGAGCGTACATCCTTGCTTACCCACAGTTCCTCGCTCATGGTGGCATGGACTGCTCCGAAATCACGACGTCGCCTTTCCTTTGCGCCCTGAGACAGCCCCATTTTGTGCTCTGGGGAGCTGCTGCCTTTCTCACTGAAGACCTGCAGCACACCATGCTGCTTTTTTTTTTTTTTTTCTCTCCTGGACACTTTACTTAGGTTCTTTCTTCCCTCTCATTTTCTCTACCATCAAATGAAAGCCATTCAGACCAAAACGGTTCAGTCTGCTCTTTGTGTCTGGAAAACAGAACACCAAAGACAGCTGGACCTACCCGAGATGGCCACGGCCGTGGCAACAGTGGCTCTTTGTTAGCGCTGTTGTCTCTGCCCCTATCTCCAGTGTCTGGGGCCCTGTCTCTTTAAAGCTTTAGTGTGCTGTGTCAAAGCCAACAGAGAGTTCAGCTTATTAATGGATTCGCTAGGTTAATATCCCAACAGTTTGGGTTTTTTTTTTTTTTTCCACCAGCATAATTTAGAAAGGGGGGGGAGGGGGAGAGAAAGATAACCCAGTCCCATTTCTGGGGAGGAGGGCATGGCATGGCTCATTGCTTTGGAGAAATGGAGCTGGAATGGTTGGTCGGGGCCACGAGGAGGTGGTGGCCCAGCCCTTCGCCTTCCTGTCTGTATGTACATCTCTCTCTATATCTCCTTCTCCTGCGGGGTTCCCTGCATCAAAGCTTCTTCCAGTTCTTATGCTAATGAGGTGCATTAATGCTTAATGACTGTGAACAGGCTTGTTTAATTGCACCTATCTGAGCAGGAGGCACGTTGCTGTATAAGAGGGAACGACCATGTAAGCAGCTGCATGCCCTCCTGGACAGTCTTAATTACATGTAAAACTGATGTGATCTAAACCACCAGGCTGGTGATTAGTTTAGTGAGGCAGGTGGTACTTTGCAATTCAGTGCCTCAGAAACTCTAGAGCAAGTGAGATCAGATTCTTTCGTAGGCTATGGAGGATAAGGCAAGCCCTGATCATCCTTGAATTTGATGTTGGGTGGGGACAAGCACGGCATAGTAGATTAATTTAATTAATTTATTGCAGTTAGTTTGCAAAGACATTATCCGCGAGCGTCTGTGCAGAATACTGAGCAGTCCCATTAATGCAATGCTATTTTGCCTGTAAATCCTCTCCCCCCGCCCCTTACAGGAGGAATGAGCTGCGATGGTCTCAGCTTTCTGCAGTGTTATCTCGCGCTGTTTGAATACGACTGATTGTCTGAACTACAAAGGGGCCCGGCGCTAATGCAAAGCCATCCCTATTGGCACTAGACCTAGATTAATGACTCTGCATGCATTGCCTTGGCTCTAAACTGGATTTCCCTAAAGCAGCTCACGGCGCTGCTGTCTGCTCCCGTATCGGTGCCTCTAGCCGGGCTGCGATTGTTCAGCTGGCGAGAGCAGCGGATCTGGGAGCACCTCCAAGTGCGAAGGCTGTTAAGTAGGGGTGCACAGGTATGAAGGTACCTGTTATCGCGAGCCATCTGCTGCTAATTACCCGGCCTCTCGCTTCTTGCGATTATTTGTTTTGCTTTTATTCACCGGAGGGGGGATTTTAAAAAGAAAAAAAAAAAGCAACCTTTTTTTTTTTTTTTTTTTTTAATAGAAATCGCTTTGGGCAGGGGAGTAAACCGAATCCAGCAGCATTTTGGGGTCGGTTGCGCTCCCAGGGCAGGCGTCTCCCGGCACACCGCTGCCCCGGGGGTTCACCCCCTCCTCCCCGATCCCACACCGGACCCTTCCCCTCGGCCTCCTCTCCCTCGAGAGCTTCCTCCCCATCTCCGTCCTGTGAACTCTCCGATCTTCCCCTCTCCCTGCCCGCCCGGGCCCCAGCGGAGGCTCTTCCTGACGTTACTCCCACAACAACCACTTCCTTCCCGTCCCGGCAGCCCCCAGCTCTGCAACCGTCCCTGCCGGGCCCTGGCCAGCCCCGGCCCCTCACTATCTCCCCGAGACCCCTCTTCTGTTTCTCCACTTCCAGCCACCGCTATTTATTTTGTGAAAGGGCTTATCTCGGACGCGGAGGCTCTTTCCGCATGGGGTGAAACCTGTGGCCTTGGGACTCGCGGCCCCGCTTCTGCCAAAAAAGCCCTCTCCTGGCATCCACCACACCCGCAGGGTTTTGGGGTTAGAAACCCACCACGTGGGACATGTTTTAGCCAACTTGCAGGGATCGGCTCCCCAAAATTAAGCATCCTCCCAACGTTGCCGTGCCCCAGGCTTGTTGGCAGGGAGGGAGGGCCCAGCCATGGCGGCCGCCTGCTTGTGGCGGGAAGGCAGCAGGGCAGGAGCTGGGGAAGAAGCGGGCTAGGTGCGTGGCGGGGGGATGAGAGTCCTGCGGCGTCTTCCTCGGCATCTTCCTCCCAGTCGGCGCGTTTCCTGGCAGAAGAAGGCGCGCGGCCATGGCGAGGGCAGCAGCTGAGGAGAGGGCTTGGCAGGGGGAGATGCAAGATGGTGGCTACCCTGAGGGGAGAACAGGGCCCTGCCTGGTTTGGGGTGGGAGCTCTGCCTCCATGAGAGTGAGCCCCACTCCGAGGGGCCGCAGCTGCCTGGTTCCCCACGGGGGAAGATGGAGGCCCCGCTGCCATCTGCCTTCTCCTCGCCCACCCCATCGTGGCTGTTCCCACCCTTGTCCCGCTGAGACGCGTTTTGCTGTGCCAACCCTTGGCCTTGCAATGGCCCCAAGGCAGACTTTGGGTGGAAAAGAAGACTTTTCCTCTCAGAAAAGCCACCCGAAGCACAGCCCCGCGGTGGCAGCACCAAGGCAGCCCCTGAGTGTCATGGCATTACCGCTCCCAGGGGACCTGCCCCGGTGTAACACCACCACACCAGACCTCGCCGCCCCGGCGGGCATGGCTGCCTGCAGTGCCGTCCCCTCGGGTGGGCCGAGCACCCCAGGACACGCCATCGCTGTGAAACCAGGAGCGTTTTTGCAGAGATATGCTGCGAAACCGGCACCGCCGTGGTGGGGGGGTGCGTCCTCCTGGGGGGGGGGTTCAGCCCTGCCTCGTCTGTGGGCAAAACACCCTCGCGCCAAACCTGAGCCCCAGCGAAACCTTTTTTTAGCGCTCCCCTATTTGCCAAGCGTACTTCCTTTCTTTTGATTCTTACCACCTACATACAGTCTGACTGCAACGGCAAAAAAAAAAAAAAAAAAAAAGAAAAAAAAAAGAATTGCAACATTCAGTCGAAGGCTTTTCTGTCTAATGACGTTAAATTTATTAACCAAAACTCCAGCTGCACCAGGCTGGGATCTAATAATATTCAGGCTATGGAGACATCAAGTAGAAAGAAGCTTAAAGCCCTTTTTATTTCACAGTAAAACTGTCAGTAAATAACTGGATTGTCTTGAGACTGAGAAAATGGGGATTTATCTTCCTGAACATGAAAAGTGTGCTTATTTTTTTTTATCAGCTTCAAAAAGCCCCAGCAACCTTGATTTTCCTTCCACACCGTTCTCAGCAGCTCTGCCAAGCCCCAAAACCACACAAATCAAGAGACAGGCTCTAAAGATATTTTTAATTAAATTAATTCCTTTTCCTTCCTTCCCCATTTCTCCCTTGTCCCCTCCTCCATCCTCTCTTTCTCTCTCCCTGTGTCCCCAGCTAATGACTTCTAAGCACTGTGACATTTCAGCACTGGCTGTCACTAACACCACACCTCCGTGCTGGTTATAAATTGGGCACAGAGACATAAAATTCCCCGCAGAAGGTCCCCGTTTGATGATATTCTCCGAGGTAAATCTCCAATAGCTCCCTGTTTTCTTTAATAACGCTAATAGGCATAGATTAATTAAACTGTTATATTACTTCCTTCTTTCTACCAGCACCAGTTAGAAATCTTATTACCTGCTCCTCTCCGCTTGCCTTTTCCCCAAGGTGGTTATATTCCAACCAGTTTCCAAGGTTTCTCAGAGGCTGTAGCACAAGGTGAAACGGCAAACATCGTCTCCGCGAGGCCAGATCCTGCCCCCAGCCCTTGGCTCCGAAACCCCACCGACCTCGGCAGAGTCGGGGCGGGCGTAAGCGGGGTCAGGATTAAGCCCAGTTTGTCTGAAGAGGTTCTGTCTTGAAAGCAACAGCGGGGCTATTGTTGAGTCTGGATGCCCCCTCTAAAAGGGACCACAGCTGTAGGAAAGGGAATTGTATACATCCATCAACTCCTCCAGGGCCCCAGGATGTATTAGTTAAGATTGCGGGATAACATGTCCCGGCTCCACTGAAGGGGTCCTTTGAATGACATGTTGGATATACTGTTGCACATCTGGCTGCTGTATTATTGAATTGCTCTACGGTTGCATTTTCCAGACCGCGGGAATGTGTTGGTTGGGGCGGGGGGGGGGGGGATGAAGGGGACGACATGTGGGAAAATTAGAGGGATGCATCCTGCGGGGTGGGGTGGGTTTGGATGGAGCCGCATGGTGGAGGCGGGGAGGGAAGGGGGGGAGCAAGGCAATGCTTTCACACAAAATGCCGTGTTGCCATTTGAAATCCACTCCAGAGCTTCCTGCTCTAATTAAATTTGTCACCATCGTTACTATAATGCCTGCCATTCCTCCGGTGCTTTTTGTTCTCAGGGATCCCAAAACACAACAGAGGCAAGGGCAGAATTTCCAGGTCCTCCGTGTTTCTTCTGCGGGAGCTTTTCTTGAGCAAAACCAGGAAAACCAGTCGTAGGAGCTGCTTTGGGGCAGGAGCGCAGCTACTTCTGGTTTGGGGACACTGGAGCAAGGGACGCTGAGGCTGGGGGATCTGGGCAGCTCTTGCACTCACACATGAGGTGTCTTCTGGGACTGCTAATTTGCAGGAGCTTGGGCAAGCACCCCGGGAAGGCCCACTGCAGCAAACAGCCCTTCTTGGGCTCTCCTTTGGCTCGTCCTGCTCTCAGCCCCTCTGGACCCGCGTGGGAGTCCAGCATCCCTGCAGCCACTGCTGCACCTTCGCTCTTGGCACCGTGTGCGGCCGGCCAGCCACCGCCAGCCTGCCATGAGGTGCCGCGAACGGCTGCTCCGCGCTGTGCTGGGGCAGGAGGAATTCACTAATTACTCGTGGCTCTTAATATGGCCCCTGAACGATGCCAGAGTGGCGTGAAGGGCTCAGAGCAGGAGACACAACCTGCTCCATCGTGTCTTCTGTGTCAGCTTGCAACGAACTGAATGCAAAAAGGCTGTCTGAGCTGCAAACAGCAGAGCCCTTGGAAATTTAAAGGTGCAGAGCACAGAAAACAAAGGCGAGGCGATCGCGCTGCTGAATATTCATCCCAGCGTCTGATCCTGCCAGGAGCAAAGCCTGCACAGCTCCCGTGAAAGCTGGTGGGAGGGAACCTTGGTCTGAACCTCATCTTGGGCTCCAGCCCAAATCTGAGGGGGGAGGGCAAATTAGTCCTTAATGCACATATATCTTAGACTAAAACCCGATAAGGGAACTCTCCTATGTTAATTTACCTGAGTTATTTACTATACTGATTGCTGAAGGTACTCTGATTAGCGCATGAAATATTTCTATACCTTCGGTCTGATTAACCCATATCTGCAAAATAAATATTTGTCTCATTATAGTTATGCGATCATGCAATCAAAGACCCTATCATAATGGGAAAGGGAGAGAGTATCCGTGTGGAAAAGGCAGGGAATGGCGACACAGAACGAGCGAGTTTGAGAGCAGGGAGATGAAAAGCAGGGGCATAGCTGGAGGGGGAGGCTTAGTGGTCACAGCCTCCGGCCGGAGGGGTTGAAATGCCGGGGAGGGCACGATTCTCCTCCCGTTTCACCGGTGCTAATTGGGACTAACTCCGTTTGACTCGGCAGCGGTGCGCCAGTCCCAGCGAGAGGAGGGTCAGACCTTGGGAACCACAGGGGTGAGTCCCAGCAGGCTCCCAGCCTCCAGCTTTTTTGAAACAGAAGCGGGGAGTTCCCAGCAGCGCGGTGCGTGTGCCAGTCTCCCAGACGAGCTCTTAAAATAACCCAGCACACCAGGCTGTGGCACCGGGGGAGAGCGCAGAGGATGAAGTCTTCAGTCCTTCTGGCCCAGATTCGGGGAGAGGGGGGGCTGGCAGCTCCCTGCCCAAGGCGAAGGTGTCTTAAAGTGTGGTCTGGGGAGGGGGGCAGCCGGCACCCCACGACCAGGTGGCAGGGAGCGGAGGAGGTGGCGGCCGGCAATGCTGGCACCGTCATGTATGCTGGACATCCTCCCTCGGCGAGGGGAGCTGTAAGTCATCTGGAGGAGAGGATCCCCCCTCTGCCGTTACAGGGCTGTTTTGCATATGCTCCGTTAGGAAAAGAGAGGAGTTTTATTGTGGCTGTGCAGAAGAGCTAAGTCAAGAGGTTGCTTTATGGCTCGCGGATCCCGGCGTAGAGAGGAAAGCGTCCCAGATGCAGCATATAGTAAGCCTGGCAGCGTTGTACAGCACTGCTGCATCGCGGAGTGGCTGCGAGCACTGCTCTGCAAAAGAGCTGAAGTCATTTTTCTTCTAAGGGCAGGGGGTAGTGGGGAGGAAATATGAAGGCAGCCCTGTTGCTAAGGTAATCTGCTCTTTGTATGGTCGTACATTTAGGTAATGCTAATGAAAGGCCATATAGTAGCGAGGTGCAGATGTCAGCACTGTGCACTCCTGGATATTTGATTAGCATTTCTTTGACTTTGCCTCCTCTAACAGAAATACCTGAGTACATGGATATTAGGAAAATAAAATCCCCCTTCTCCTCTGCCAACAGCCCAACAGCACACATTACGCAGAGAAAGGAAAAGCCTTACCAAAATAAGACACTCCATAATGAATGTGTGTTTTTTTCCCCCCACACACACACCCTGGGGAGGATGAGAGCAAACATGTGATGAGAACAGAAATAGTCACATTGCTTAATGCATTGCTGGACGGTACCCAGCCAGCACAGTGATGAACCTGGCGTAAGACCTGATAGCAGCAAACCAGCATAGCATCCTATTTAATGGCTGGTGGCCCACAGATGTTTTAAACCTCAAGGCTGCATCTCTCAGAGGTTTCCCTTTCAACTCGAGCATCAGCAGGCTGCTTTTGGAAGCAAAGGCTGCGGATGCTCTATCCAGGGACCCAGCGCATCCGTGGATTAGCTGGTGCGTGCGTACGTGCGTGGTGTCCAAGCCTGGATCCGGTGATCTGGCTTACGAAGCGGGAGAGGACCCACACTGCTGCTACAGAGCGCCGTGTCCTGCTCTCAAGCATCGCTGGAAGAATGAGTCAGCCGTTTTCCTTCACACGGGGGTCGAGTGGATGCCCCTGTCTGAGCGTCACGAATAAAAGCACCCAGAAATGTAACTGCTCTGTGCTTGCATGTTGTGCTTGCAACTGTCTTAAAGACCAGCTGCTCTGCGTGAGACTTCCAGAGAGCGAGAGCGCTTGAATGAAGCCCTTATATCTCTCTTTTGCTTTTGCCTTTTTTTTTTTTTCCCCCACACAGTGCAACGTGGGCTCTGTTCCTCCTCGCCTTTTGCTCTTGCTCCCTGGGGCAGCCCGCTGTGTCTCAGAGGCATGAGGAGTGAGTCCTCCCTGGAGTCCTCCAGCTCCTGCGAGGAATGGCCCCTCGGGGGCTAAATCCAGCAGCGGGGCCCCGAGGTGGCGGAGACGTCTGTGCGGGCAACGCCAAGCGTTTCTCCTCGATGACAGCAGTGCCTGGGACAGAGGTTTGCACGCCTTTTGGTGCGGCAGCCGGGGACGTCTTCCTCCCTGCCAGCACCTGCCCCTCCCTCTCGCCGTTGTGCAACATCCCAAGGGCAATTACAGCAGTGCTTACGTGGAGGAGTGATATTGGGAAAGTATTTAGTCATTTTTAACTGTTCTGCTGGCAGCTCCCCTCCCTTAAGGTGGTTCCTATTTCTTCTTCGCCCTCTCCCAGCATTTCGTGGCAACTCCTCGCAGCAGCCCCTGGCCCGACGACCCTTTCTTGGTGCATCCTTGGGTACCGAGAGCTCCTCTTGGCAAGGGGGAGCCCACGCTTCCGCAGAAGAGCCACATTCCCATCGAATGACTCTTTTCCTTTCCTTTCCCCATCCCTCTTGTGCTTACTACAGCGATTTTAAAGCTTCCGCGCCTTGACAGCAATGGGGGGGGAATGGTTTTGAAAGCAAAAGTAAGAGGCAGGAGGATGCAGAGCTTCTCCTGCTCTCAGAGGCGTCTGGATGCTTCTCTGGCTCCATCTCTGGAGTGATTTTCCCTGGACCCAGTGTAAACAAGGCAATCCGTTACAGCAGTTTGAGCGTTACTCCACAAACACGCCGTCAGCCCCTGCCCCCACCGCAGGCTCTCTCCGCTCCTTCTCTTCCTGCCGCCGTGCCGCACGGCGAGCGTTGGCGTGGCGCAGGGGTTATCAGGCACTGGTCTGCACGCAGAAGCAACCTCTGAGCATCGGCAGGCGAGGAAGGCTCCAGCGCGAACTGGAGTCGAGTCTGCAACAGCACCATCCCTGTGCTGCACGGCTCACCCCGGTTTGGAGGGGCAATTGCAAAATTGAGCCTTCAGGGAAGTTCGGGGATGCTGATGCACTCCCAAGGAGGGACATGGAAGAGTCCGGCTATTGTTTACCCCAGAAAGACGGCGAAAGGCAGAGGCCGCGGTAAAAGAAGATAAGCTCATGTGCGCCCAAAACCAACACTAAAAAATACATGATTAAGGTTACAAAGTCAGGCACTGAATGTGTAGGAAATCCCTGTATTAAAGACACCTGAGCGGCTTACGTCCGGCAGAGTGGCGTGCATTCATTAGGGCGCAGTCTTAATTCTATGGTCACAAGATATTTCTTCCGCAGGGGCTCTGCCTCAGGGAGTGTGTGGGATGGATGGAGCTCGGTTAAAAGCAGCTCAGTGTCCAGTATGTGGCCATCACCCCACTATTTGGTCTGCAACCGCAGTGCCTCTTTCACTGTGCATCATGCAAATCCTGCTTGGATGATGAAATTGTTCCTCCTGGACTATCCTAAACCGCTAAGTCTGCTCTCACCTCTTGCTTTCCCTTCCTTCCCTCTGTCCCTTCCACCTCCATGCTGCTCGGTGGGTGGCAGGGGGGAGTAGCAGGACCCCTCCCAGCAATAACCCTTTTGGGGAAGGCTGGCTTTGCCCTGGGACCCCGGAGCAGGAGGGAATACACTCTGCAGCTCCAGGAGGGCTGATGCAAGTGCAGCCCACATGCTTCACGCTGCCAGCATTTGATTTTTCCATCTGTTTTTTGTTTTGGTTCAGTCAAAGGCAGAGAGGAGAGGTGGATTTTGGTGTGAACCTCCTGTCTGTCTGCATGTGGTGTGCAGGACAAAGGCGGCTTAGCATGGAAAGCCCCAGAAGCACCCAGGAGTGGGCTGGGGGACTTAGCAGACATCGTTTCTTCTGAAGCTGCGGGAGAAGCGTACATTTAGGAGAAGCAGCCTTGCAGCCTGCTGTATGTATTCACCATCTGAGAGCCCAGCCAGCCAGAGCCTGGAGGGGACAGATGGAGGAATTAAGGACATCTCAGCTGGGCAGTAGGACCAAGGGATGCTTGCAGGAGAGCTGGCTCCCATACCTGAACCACTTTGGAGACAAGGCTGGGAGTTATAATAGCTTTTCTTAGCAAGAGAGCCCTCCACCGGAATAATGTGTTGTGGACATAAAAGGAGATCTGGAGAGGGAATATTTTCACCCTGGAAGCTGCTAAGGAACTTGCATTTAGCTGCTAGCAATCTGTTTCAAACTGGGTTTCTGTCCCAGGAAAGAGAAAGCAGAGCAATCTCGCTGCTCTGACCAGCTGTAAATTCTTTCCTGGCTTTGCTGGGGAAAAACAATGGGCTCTCAGTGAAAACCTCCCAGAAATCCAGGACATGGGTATTTTATATGTCAGCCCTTTACCACTTTGGAGAGAACAGCTAAGGAGACTAGTCAAGTAGATCCTCTGACTTTTATTTACTGACAAGTCAGTGGAGTGTCTGGTGAAGGACGAAGATGCTGCCTCCCTCCCTGAGCCGGGCAGGTCACGGTGACTCACGCGTGACCGCGGGAGAGAGGCCGAGAAACCGTTCCTGAGAGAAGAGATTTGAGAGGCATATGTGTAGCAGAGCACAAAACGCAAAAGCCATGTTGAAACTTTGCATTTAGATGCCTGCAGCAGCAAACTGGGGAGCTTTCCACGAGGACCGATAGATTTCCCGCCTCACAGCATTTGCTTAAAAAGTATTCATAAATATACCCGCCACTACTAACCGTCCTTTTCTGCTGGGAATTGCCATTAGCAGCTAAATTCAGCGTTTTACATATAACAAGCACTGAGACTTAATTCAGTGCAATGCTTTCTTCAACATCCTTGTAGAAGAGACAACTCCAAGCTGGATTCCAGCTAAGAGTTGCAGCAAGGTGTTGGGAAGTGGGGACTGTAACGCTGCTCAACGTATGATCACAGCACCTGGGAGGTGCATGTGGTACGGTCAAGACGAGATGCCACGAAGGATGGAGCGTACTCCTCGAAGATGGACCTGTCAGACCTGTGAGGTGCTGCAAAGAAAGCAGCCTCCATCGAGCGTGCACACACGGCACTCACTCAGAGGCCAAAAATGGACAGGTTTTCCTGGGTGCTGCAAGAAGCACATCCCTGACGCTAATTATCCCATGGCATTGCAAATCCCTGCTGCAGCACAGGGGGCTGCGTGAGATGTTCAGCCTTTTGGTTGGGGAGGGAGATTTATGTTCCCTCGGCCGCTTTCTCAAAAGTACCTGGATTTTCCCAGCGGAGGTTGTACCCGTGCCGAAATGAGCCTGGAGAGAAGGTCCCCGTGGAGTTCCTGTTTTGGAAGTGAGATGCAGTCTCATGCTCTGGTCTGCAGAGGAGTTTCCAAACACAGGGAATTAGGATGGGATTTCAGTGGAAGCGGATTATCCCGTTTCTCTCTTCTCTGAGCACATTTCTTCCTCCAAAGCAGCACATGACAGGCAGGGCAGCAGCCGAGGTGGCTGGTGGGGCAGCTCCCGTGCGTGCTGGAAGGGACTAAGCCCAGAGCTCCGGAGGGTTCCCTGTGTTCCTGGTGCAGCTGGAGTGGGAGTGGGGATGGCAGGAGCGGGATGGAGGGGGAGCAGACGGCGGGCACGGAGCTGCGGTGCTGAACGGGCGGTACAAAGCGCTGTCAGAACAGCAGGGGCTCGCGCTGGCGACGGCTGCAAATGGAGATGGAAAGGGCTGGAGAGGAAAGGATGCGACACAGCTGGTCCCCTTCGGCTTTGATCTCCAAAGCAGAAGGGTGTTGGCCACAGAGCAGGAGCGGGGAAGAAGGGGGGTGACTCATAAAAATATTGGTGTTTCCATGAAGATGCAGTTACCTGAGGACAGCAAGGAGGAGGGAACTTCCCTGCAAATGTGGGGGGAGCTGGAAGAAAAAGTCCCACTTGTGTAGAAATTGCCAGCCTGCTTAGGAACACAAAGCTGTTTGCTTTGGAGCCAGCGGGTTGGTTATTTGCTATGAGTTGCTGGTTATGTGCAGAGCAGAAGGTGGTTTGTGTGCTTGTTGCTTCAGGGCAAAAAAAAAAGACGGGAAAAAAAAAAGGAAGAGCTGATTTTCTTGGAGGCCTGTGTGGTGGAGATGTCTTTGGAAGAGAAAAGAGAGATCTCCTTCCTGCTGCTGAGTGAGGGAGCGGGTCGAGGGGGATAATCCAACCCCAGGTAGCTGAGGAGAAGTCAAGCACACCCCAGGATCTTCGTTTAGAGGCTCTGGCCACAGGAGGGCTGAGGTTTCGCCTTCCTGACCACCATGGGGTTTGTGCTGGGAAGAGAATTGTGGTTTACTCACAGGCATGTAGATTTGCTCTGAGTACCCGTTGCTTCCCCTTGCAAGCTGTGAGAAGTGCCTTGTCCTGCACAGGAGGACACGAGAAGGATGGATGGACACGGCTGATGCCTGCCCTGCGCCAAAGCAAGCTCAAAGTTTCTCTCGCTGCTCCCTCCATCAGCCCTTGGGGGATTCCAGCTCACAGAAGCCTTATATGCAGCGTAGGACCAGCTCTAATTTTTATCCTGGAGGCAAAAATCACTGGAAATAATGCTTCATCACTCTGAAGGTCCTGACACCACCCTTAACCACCACATCACGAACCTCCTGTCGCAATTGTGATCTGCGTATGTGTCAAATCTTGCCGCGCAGATAAAAGCTGCTCCGCAGGCACCTTTTGTACTAAAATACGGAGCCTTTAAAATGTGAAAGAAACAACAAAATGTAGGACGCCACACAAAGCTGACCCACTGGGGACTGGGGGGAAAAAAAACCGCAAGAAGGAGGGCTTGACACACAAAAATTGTTTTGTTAACAAAGCATCATTGTTCCACTCTGAATCGGTTTGACTGGAGTGGTAGAAACACCCCATCTGGAGACAGATGGAGAGTTTTCTGGCTAAAGAGACGGTGGGAGGAGGGACGGCTGACAACCCAGCAGATAGCATTGTCTGCTGCTACCTTGGCAATGGAGAGGAGAAAGGGCGGGTGGCAGATTAGGCGTCCCCTTTGCAACCCACCCGTCGCGCCGGCTCCTTCTGCGCCCTGGGCCCCGCGCCCGGAGGGAGGTGTGCGCCCAGGTTGGCAGCTCGTACCCCGGGATAATCCTCCCTCTCTTCTTGCGGGGCTGGATGGGTGCTCCTGGGGACCGGCAAGGTGTCTGGGGAGGCTACGAGCAAGCACGTTCCCCCTTCAAGGTGCTTTTGGTGCATGCCACGCTGGCAGAGCCCAGCGTGGTGAGATGGTACCGTACAGCTTGTGTGCTGTTCCAGGGCTTTGTGTGATGTGGTTTTAGCAGCACTGGGGGGTCCACAGTGGAAACGGCTTTCCAAAGCGAGCACAGAAGGCTTGCTCCTGCTCTCGCATCGGTTTTGCCACTAACTTCCAGGAGAGCAGGATTTGGGCTGCTGGGAGGATGCTGAGTGGAAACCAGCATGGTCAGAGCTGCAGGGAGTAAAACTGATGACAGCAGGAAGAGTTAATGCAACGCCGAAACGTCCAGGGACGGGAGGTGCTCGGGTGACCCGGCAGGTCTGCAGGACGCCTGAGGACCAGCACTTTGAATTGCCCTGGCCACCTTGCTGAGGTTGGGAATGAGTGAGGGAAAATCTATGCTTGAACGCCTGGGGCCTCTTAGCTACAGCACATGCTAAACGTGAGATGGTTTATGGCAGCAGGCTCCGCTGGCACGGTATCTGCTCTGCTTGCCGAGAACTCACCAACAGCCCCTGCTCCCTCTGCTGCCTTCCATGCCTGATGGGAAACTCTGGGGTGGGTTTTGCTCCTGCCAGAGCTTTGAGGGATCATATCCTGCCCACCCTATCTGAATTCCTGATTACTTGCTAATTGCTTGACACACTCTACTTGCAATGCAAGAGACAGGCTCACGTCATCCTCTGTGGTTTGCCAGGGGAGAGTGTGAACCTCTTTTTGACTTGCCTTGAAATAGATGAAATAGATGAAATAGAATAGAGCTCGATATGATTAATGTGAAAACTTCAGCTTGGTTTCCTGCCTTGGCATCTGGGCCTCAGTCATCTTAGCATCACCGTGCCTTGTTTTTTGAGGGTTTGGAGCTCACGTGGGGGCATCTGAGAGCCGATGGTGCGGGCTGCGGTGGCCTGGGTGCTCCTCTGCAAGGTCTATCCATAATCCCCAGCTGCTGGAGACATTTTGGGTTTGTGCAGCAGTCACGGAAGGATTCAGGTGGTTGCCTCGAGGCACTGCTGAGATAATACCTCAAGGGCTCCTATTCAAACCCACTGGGGCCTTTACATTTGCATGGTGGAAATCTATTCAGATTCACCATGGCTTTTCACTGAGCCAAGATGAGCAGGCCAGCTCGCCCCACTTGGCTGCGGGCAGGCGGTGGCCCATGCAGAGGAGATCAGGGGACCGGCACGGCTTAGATACAGCCCTGCAAAAAAAATGAAAGTAATAAAGTAAAAGGTGGTTTTGGTTTTTGAGCCTTGGGGCTGCAGATGCAGCAGCACAGCGGTGGCAAGGGGTGTCCTGCTGATGCCCTGGTGTCCCCAGACCCATCCAGTGTGTGCCCGTGAGCTTTTGAAGGTGGATGTAATATTGGCTTCCCTGCCTGGCTCACCAGGTTTACCTCCTGCATCACCTGCTCTGGGCCGGATCCTGCCTGGTCCGAGCAGTGCTGAGCTGGCCCAGAGGGATGCGGCATGGGGAGGAGCGTGAGCGTGACGGGAAGGTCTGCGTCACATCGTGCTGTTCAGTGCACGAGGTCCCAGAGTGTTTGCATCCATCACGGCACCGCAGGTGACTTTGGTATGAAGCGTGGCCTCGGGGAGGAGAAGCGAAGGGGGTCACTGAATGCGACTGAACACGCAGGATGGAGTAAAACAGCTTGGATCTATTTACCTGAGCAAGGTGTCGTGGTTGTCCCAGAGGGAAGGGACCTGGACTTTGGAAAAGCAGGATGCTTGGACAGCAGGCCCCTGCTTTTGCAGCCATTTGCCTGCCCTGGGCTGCTGGGAACACCGTCCCCGCAGCCTCCCCCCGAAAAAGCATCATTTTGCTGTCTCTGATTTCAGGCCTGCTGTGGGCAGGGAGCGCACCAGATGCACCGCGCTGGCAGGAGAGAGGAGGTGAGACAGGGCAGGCAGGTTCGGTTCATGCCGGCTGCTGTCACGGTGCAGCGCCCTTGACGTGGCTTTCGATGCCAGGAGGCCAGCCGGGGTGCAGACCCCGCTGCCGGGCGCTGGCTGCCCTGGAAGGAGGAGATGGGGCCCGGATTGCTGGTGATGCAGCAAAGCATCCACGAGCGAGGACTCTGACACATGCACGGCGGCAGGTCAGGGTGCTGTTTGCTTTGCCCTACCACTTGGAAAGCAAAGTACTTCCCTGGGGACCCCTGTGCCATCCACCCCACCTCCCGCACCGCTCCATCCCCGCCGTCCCCATCCCGGGAGTCCTGGCATCTTGATGGGTGGTGCTGGGCACATGGCGTGAAATCTTTCACTTTGCTTTACCCTGTGCAGAAAGGGGACAAAAATCAGCATGCAAGCTCTCCCGGGGAGCAGGGGGGAAGAATTCACCTGGCTGAGAGGGGAGGGAGTCGCTCGGTAAGAGGTGCTGGAATAAGCGCAGAGCGGATTAATCTGCAATGACTTCGTTGTCGCTAATCACCGGTGTAAAAGCACCCAGGGAGGTCGGGTGCTTTCGGGTGGCTTTGCGCAGAGGCAGCACCGCCTGCACAGGCAGCAGCAGCCGGGTCGCTCCTCTCTCTGCCTCCCAAACGCCTCCTGCGCCGGGCTCTGTGAATCAGCATTTCTGCAGTCGAAACGAGACAGCGGGGAAAGGCGGGAGGCTGTCGGGGCACGGGGAGCCTGGCAGGGAGGAGGATGGGGGGACCTTGTTAAAAAAGGGGCAGCCTGTGAGTTGGGGGTGGTCTCATGCCGCGGATCTGCAATCTGCTCCCTCTAGGTTTTTGCTCATTACCGCCGTACACCCCTCGTGCGCGGCGGCGAGGTAAACAAGCGCGGTGAGCAATGCCTCCCCTTCTCGCTCGTCCTCTCCCCGCCATCGGCGACGGGGGAATGTGACAAGCTGGCACCGGGAGAAGGTATGAAAGCGATGTGATCCGCTGCGGCTCCTGAGCCGAGAACCTGGGGAGATCCAGTTACAGCAACGGGGTTAGAACAAAAGAGATTTGCCTCCGGGATCAATTCCTCTCCATTTTCCGGGCTGTGCACGTGCGTGTGCGTGCACGCGCGTAACAGCCTCCGTCTCTGGTCGTTAGCACTGCTGGCTCTGCAGCACGAGCAGCCCAGGGCCCGGCCAAGCACCAGCCAGGCTCTTCTCCAAAGGGCTCCAACGCTCCGAAATGCTTCTTTTTCCCAAAACAGGGAGAGCAGGGTGATCCCCCGGGACAGGTCTAGAAATAGCAAGGCCAGACCAGGCTTTGCAATGCTTGAAAACCAGGAGCAAAGCTGGGCAGCTGGCAGTTGCCGGAGCTCCAGCCTTTCCTCTGCCAAGGGCCGACCCGATGTGGGGCCGAGCTCCGGGTCTGGGGCTGAGAGTCCTCGTGGTCCCCACAGATCGCTCCCTGCTCCCCAGGCATTTTGAGGTGACGCCTCCTCCCCTCCATCACAAGGCTGGCCAGCAAGCAAAAACCGAACCCCTAAAAAGCCTTTTCTGCGACAAAACAGCTGTGCCAACACCGTGTTAACCGAGATGCCTTTAACCCGCAGCCATGGCGAAGCTGGGGGCACAGCGAGCGTTTCACACATGCCGCAGGACCGGCTCGAGGAATTAGCGAGGCCCCGCACCCTGGGATGCTTGTCGCTCGTTTCGGGGGGGATTGGGCTTATTTGGGGTTGGGTTTTTTTTGGCATATTGCCTTCTCCCAAATGCCGCTGGGGATGAGCCGTGGAGAGCACAGATGTGCATCCCAAGCATACCGCAACGAGGTTCCTGATTTAAGGACTGTGATTAACCTCTTTCCGACAGTTGCTAACCAGGTGCAGAATTGTAACGGGAAGAGGAGAAAGCTCAGTGAAAACAGCCAGTTTTCTTCCGTCACCTGGAAATGCACATGGATGCCATTTTCTGCCTGGAAATCAGGCAGGATTTAGGATTTATAAAGGGTGCAGGGACACCCCATTTGTATCAGCAGTGCCCTGTAGCTGCTTTCCAGAGCCTGTCTCCTCCTTTCTGGCTTGGGCTCCTGCAAACAAGACATGGATGCAGCATGAATCCAGCGCAAGGCATTCCGGTGCGCGGGATGACGGGCTGCGGAGCGTGCCCCACTCAGGGCTGTGTATGCAGGGGTGTTAACGAGAAATGAGGCAGAAAATCACCCTGGATTTCCTGCCCTTCATCTTGTGAGTCTGAGCTGGAAGAGCACCATCCCTTGTGCAAAAAAAGCTATGGCATCTTCCAGGTGTTCCTGCATGGGGTACGTGTGGGAGCCATGACCTGCATGCATGGCTGTGCACGTGGATTTGCCTGGTCCAGGTTTCCGTGGGACCTTGCTCTTTGGAAAGCCGGGCATTGGGAGGAGAAAAGTGGTTTTCCGTGGTTAGGCATGAAAAGGGGAAGCCATTGCGGCTTGTGTTTTACAGTCAAGGGTTAAACCAGGGGCTGCCAAACTTGCTCATTTTCAGGAGACCTGGCATCTCTGGGACTCAGGGCTCCTCTGCCCAGGACTGTCACTGGTCTCCCAGGTCTGGTTTTCATGTGTGACACTCACAAGTGCTGTATCTCACCCCAAATACCACTCTGGCGTCATGGTCAGTTTTAGATCGACTTCAAAGTTGTCCACTGGCCAGCCAAGTGCTGCGGTGTGCGTGCGTGCATGGGCTTCTGCACCTTGTTTTTCGGAGGGCCGGACTCTTACTCCTGTTCCAGCCGCTGGCTGGCTGGTTTTGGGACCCCCCCCCCGTTGTACCTCCTCCCCTTCCATCTCCCCATCTCTTAACTGCAGCCAAATCCCTGTATTTTCCCCCAAAGAGGAGGCTGCAGGCTGTGTTTCACACTGGGGCATCCCCAGGCAGAGAGCGGTGGTCGTTGTGCTCCAAACGCTTTGCAGAGTCGAGAGCTGTCTCGTCCCTTGGGGGAAAGGCAGGGAGAGAGTGGGATGGGGGACCAGGAAAGAGGGGAAGCCCCAAAGAGGGCGAGTGGATGGTCTTGGGAAATCTGAAGAGACAGAAAAATTTATTAAAAACAATTAAAAGCTGCTACAACCAAGGATTTAAACTGAAACCAAAGCCTTAGGGCGGGAGGAAATGAAGTGGCTTACGATTGTTATTTTATTGCTTAATTTTTTTAAAAAATATGATATGCTAAATGCAAATAAGCGTTCTTACGGAGCAGGAGAGGGAGGGGATGGAAGACATGCCGGGAAAAGTGAGTGGGATCTAGGTTTTGCATCGTTCGCTGAATTACTGGCAGGTCCTTTGTAACATCTGTTAAAAATAAAACAAACATTCATTTCCATTTCTCGCTGCCTGAGATGGCTTCTGCAAAAAAATTTCAACCTGTCCAGGAATTTGTCTTGAAAGTTGCCCTCCCTCTCCTCACGCCTCCTCTTCTCCAGGGGAGATTTCCTTCCTGGACTTCCCAGGGGCTCCATTAGCCCCACATTAAAGCCTTTTTACTTTGCTCTAAAACTCTCCATCGAAGTAAAAGGAATTCTAATAAACCGCTGGGAAGACTCTGCTATTCACTCTTTCCATGGAAACACGGCACTGCCTCGGAGCAGAGCTCCTCTCGACGGAGCCTGGGTCACGGCAGGAGGAGACCAAGGAGGGATGGAGAGATGGTTTCCATTATAAGAGACCTTTTGAGAGAAATAATCGCTGCTCTCCCACCAAGGAAAGCCTTCGAGACGATGGGGGCCTTGGCACGCCGCGGGAGCGGGGCTGGCCTCGGAGGGGGTGGTGGCGTGAAGTGGTGATATGCCGGGCTCTGAGAAACTCATTAAAACATCTGATTAGCAGAAACGAAGGCGCCTAGGACCGGTTCCTCTCTCTCGATGGGAGGAACGAGTCCAGGAGGGTAGATGGACGCGGTGCTGCGGGCAGAGGCTACACGGTGGGCTTGGGGCTGGGGACGTGGGGTGCAGCGAGGGGACGGGGTCGCGGGAGGACATCGGTGGCTCCTCGCCCAGGGCCACGCTGCACTGGCCAAACATCGCACCAGGCAAATACATTTTTCAAGGCCAAAAAAAAGCCTGTTTGCTCTGCGAGGGGGTTTCTGGCTGTTTGCTGGGTCCCAGGCGGGAGCCGGTCTGAGGAGGTCAGTGCAATGGCCCCCCTACCTAAAGTGACTGCGATGTAATTAATTTCGAGCCTCCTCGCAGGCACAATCGTCCCGAGCGTTGCTGCTCCGACACCACGCTGCAAGATGAAGGATTTATTTTTTTTTAAGCACGAGGAAGCTCGTTAGAAATAGCCCAAAGGGCAAAGTTAGGAAATGAAAATCCATCGGATCTGCTCGGAGCTGGTGCACGGAGCTTGATGCGAGTTGGGGCAGGGCTGCCTGCTCCCTGCCTGTAAGGAGCCACAAACACAGGGTGTGCAGCACTGGGTGAGAGGTGTCACCCGGACCAGGGGACGAGAGCAATCCGTTGGGATCATCGGGAGTGGGGCTGGGGAAAATCAGCCAGAAAGAGGGATGAGAGGAAGAGGAATGAGAAAGAGCTGGCTCAGAGCATCCCACATAGGCACTGGGGAGGTCCCAGGGACCCCGGGCCAGCGGAAGGAGAGGCTGTTGGCGAAAAGCTCATTTTTCTCAGCACTGAGGAGGATGCCTTATCTTTGTAGGTCGCAGTGGCGAGACACTAAGGAAGCCGGAGCGCCTTTGTTTTAGCAGCTCCAGAAATGACATTGCAATGAGTCATTATTTTTTAGCCCCCTCCCCGGGGCAGGAGGTGGGGGGGGTTACTTCCAGGGAAGCCTCCGACTTTGATCAGCAAGGTGAGCCCTGCTCTCGTGGCAGGGAAGATGGGAACAGGCTTTTTGATGCCGGTTGTGCTGGGTTTGCAGTAGCTCAGGGTGAGATCTGCTCCGCAGAGGCAGCTGGTGAATGCAAGGGACACGGGGCCGTATCCACACCCATGGTGGGGGGCTGTGTGCCATGCACAGGAATGCTCTGGAGACGGATTTTGTCAAGAGGGTGGAAACTTTCCCATCCGCGCAACCGCGCAGCAGCATCTTCTGTGAGCTCAGAGGCTTTAACGAGTAAAGTTAGTTGCTGCGATAGGCGATGGTCTCCCACCCAGCCAGCAGCTGGGCTGAGACAGACACGGCCATGTCACGCAAATGGAGATGACGTGGGTTCCGGCACCTCAGAAGTGCTGAGAAGTCATGAAATCAGCCTTTGTGAACCCGTAAATCAGAGTCACAGAACTATGAAGCTGCCTGAAAAATCACAGCGTTTAAAAAACAAAGCGTTTGGTGGTGATTTAATTTGCATATGAGGCTCTCGGGGCTAGTGGTTTCAACCTTTCTCCTTGCCGCAGCAAGGTCAGGGTTTAAGGAGAGCAGGGCTGAGGTTCTCCTGAAATCACAGGACTCCTGGAGTTGGGGATTTCAAACATACCAGAGCCAGGAAACAACCCGGATGGACCAAATTGCTGAATTTATGGGATTGTAGTGTAAAAATAACAAATCCTTTAGTATTCTCTCAGTCCCAGCGGAGAAGCTGGGGGTGATGCCCATTGGGTATGTCCCACCTTGGCTTTACTAGGGCGGCAGTCACAGCCCGTGGTGCCAAATGGTGGAGGAGCTCTTCCCTGTGAAGGGCAGGGGGGATCGGTGGTTATGGGGGATAAACACTGAGTCCTGGGGGAGCCATGAGGTCCCGGCTCGGTTTACCGTCCTGCGGAGAGGCACGTGTGAAGTCAGAGGTGGCTGGGAGCGTGCTGTGGTGTATTAGCTATAAACAGCCAGGATGGGGCTGGGACGGGGCTGGGGGTGGGGATGAGGATGAGGAGAAAGGGGATGGGGGAGATGAGAGCAAGCGGTCTGCTCTGGCAATGCTGGGTCCCCTTACAAGGTTTGGTCTGTTTTGCAGGTTGATGCCTGCTATCTCGAGTAATTAATAGGGAAAAGAGAGGGCCTGGTTATCCATCCTTCAAGAGCAAGGGGTTGAATTGAAAGGCAGCACCTTGGAAGTGGATCAAATAGCTCTCCAGCCCCCCGCGTACGGCTCGGAAACTTGCTGCCGTGCTGCGTTATCAAGGTGAACAGCTTTAGTTCAATTAAAGAGAGGCTCAGAGCGGAGTCGTGGGAGGAGGCAGGGCTGGGCATTTGCACCCTTCAGGCAGGAGCCGGTGCGCACGGAGCTGCACGGCAGCGACCCCGGCCAGCCCATGCGGGCACCACTGGCGGCAGGATGCGGGCATCCCAGTGTGCCAGGGCCACCAAAGCCCTCCCTCCTCGCCTCTGCGCTGGATTTTATTTACTCCTTGGAAAAAGCAGTGTGTGGGGAAGGATTGCTCTTTGTTACCGTCTCCCTTTCCCCCCCTTCCTAAAATAAACCCCCCAAAAGCAATCGCTTCCAGCGATGAGCTACCGTCAGCTCACTGTGCACCTAAATCCCCGCAGATGCACGACGCTGGGAGCCCACGCGCCTGTATTTTTCCTGCCGGTCCCTGCCTGGGCTGCAGCTGGCTACGGCGCGCAGAAAGCTGCAGGTGTGATTTGTTCATTTGCCTCCAACCCCCCGCGCTGCCTCCCTCTTGCTTTCCTTCCCCACTGCCGCCCGAGCCCACCTAGCTCATCCCACCCAGCTCATCGCGGCGACGAGACCCGCATCCCCACGCCGACTCCAGCATCTCCCCGGTGCAGCGCTGGTGGAGGGCTGGGATCGCTGGGGCTGGCGTGTGTGTGTGTCTGTGTGTGCGTGGAGGGGAGGGGGGGTTAATCTGATCCTACGAGGCTGGAAGAGGAAAAAAATCAAAACTATAAAGAAGGCAGCAGCCTCCTCCTTTTCCCTCTCCCCCGCTCCAGAGGATTAAGCCTACAAAAAAAAAAAAAAAAAAAAAAAATGTCTGCAGCTTTCTGTTGACCCTGCATGATGGCATTTTTGCGCTCTGTGTGCTGCCTCTGCTGATTGCTATTCCTGGCACAAACACACACACACGCGCGCACACACACACACGCAGCCCCAGCACGGCTCACACGGGCACGGCGAGCCCACTCCGGAAAAAAAAAAAAAAAAAAATCCCCCCCCCCCCAAAAAAAATAAAAATACCCCAACCCCAAAATAACCCCAACCATCCCCAAACCAAACCGGTGCCGCTGCCCCTCGGCGTCCCTGGCCACCCTGGTCTCTTCAGGGAGAGCCGCCAGCACCCGCTGCCGCTCGCCCTCTCCTCCACCCCACTTCTCACCTCGTCCCCAGCTCCACCGAGCACTTTCTGCCGGAGCCGCCCGCAGCCAGAGCCCTCCACCACTCCTACCGCTGGCATTACATTTTCAGGCTGGATGCTATAGGGCCGTTTCTAATTACCTTATATCCCCTAGTGGTCTATGAATAATGGTTAGTGAAGGAGCTCAGAAGGGCTGCTGAGAAGGGAAGCAAAAAAAAAAAAAAAAAAAAAAGGGAGAATTGTGCTATTTCTCACATTTTTTTTTCTAAGGATCTAATCTGGCTACTGTGCTCTGGAAGAGGAGGAGAGCGAGCCAGCAGGAGAGAGAGGAGAGAGCGAGGACCATCGCAGGTATTGTTGCAAGCTACATCTTTGTGCTTTTTTTTTTTTTTCCTTTTTTTCTGTCTTTTTTTTTACTGAAGCCGCAGCAGAATTGGAAGGGGGGGGGTGCAGACGGAGCTTTTTCCGGATTTATTTTTCTCCTGTGCAACTCGTGTGCCGCTGCAATTGAATGGATGCACGGCGCCGGCATCGCGGAGTTTGGGGCGGGGGGGGTGTACGTACGTGTGTGTCTGTGTCCGTGTGTCCTATTTGCAGCAGCGGCGGAGGAGGGGGGGGGTTGTTTTGCTTTTCTGGAAGTAATAAAGAAATTTGCAACCGGTCCAAAAATCCTCCTGACTTGCCGATTGATGGGTGTCTGAACAAAGATACAGCTGAGACTTGGAATATTTGTGTGTGTAAGGGATGGATTCATTTTGCTTGTCCTGACTCCTACTTTTCCAAAGTTAAAATAATAACGGGCACGGGGCTGTGAAAGGCTCTGCAGAGGGAAATCTTCCAGGGGAGGCTTATTTAATTTAGGAGTTATCGATGTGCGTGGTTTAATACTTATAAAAGTTGCGGCGGTGCCGCGGTCGGGCGCCTGGCTATCCTTGCCGTTGTCTGCACGTGAGAACGCTGACTTGATGGATTTTCTTTCTTTTATTCGGTGGCTGGCGGGGCAGGAAAAAATGGATCTAGCAGATAACCCAAGGAATTGCAGGGTTTGCACATCTGGTTGTGCCTTTGGAAAGCCCCTCGGTGGGACTTTCACCTCCCGCTCCCTTTCTCCCACAGCAAATTTTGCCCCAAAATCCTCCGTTGACATTAATAAACAAACAAACCAGGGAATAACCGAGGAGCCTGGTGAGGGGGCTCGGAGCCTGCTGCCGGGGGGGGGCCTGTGCTTTTGTTTTAAATAACGAAACGGCGATGATTGAAAACATATGAATAGGATGCAATGCAGAGCGGGTGTGTTACGGGGGGGGGGGAAGAGCTGGAAAACTGCTTATACGACAGAAGCGGAGCTTGAATGAGTGTGGTGAGATGAAAGGCGAGGGGTCCGTCCCTCGCCCGGCTGCGGGGCTGCGGGGGGGGGGGGGCGATTCCCAAAGGCAGAGGAATGATCTTGGGGTGGGGAAACTGGCTGGGGAAAAAAACCCAAAACCCTGGAGTGAAGTATGCGATTATATCCCATCCAACTTTGCCGGCCGTGGCGTTAATGGAGCTAATTGTATTCGAAAATAATAAAATCGGAGGAAAATACGCCTGTGCGTGGAGTGGGGAGATGTGCGGGGGTCCCGAAACCCCATCGGCCCCCCAAAAGCGCCGCCGAGGTGGGTGATACCGAGGCGGTATCTAAACGTGGCCGGATTGTGTTTATTTGGGCGGAAATAAAGATCGAGCAACTGCCCCGGGGAGGGCTGTGATCCCCCAGGGAAGGGCTCCGAAACCGCGCTGGTGCTGCCCTTCGCTGCCTGCCCTTCGCTGCCTGCCCTGCCTGGCCTTGCTTTTGTGTTTGTTTGCTACCAAGGGAGGGGGGAGAAGGGAGCTGGGGGGGGGACGCGAAGGCGGGGAGAAGCCGTGAGGGCGGAGAGCCGATTTAAATTGGACTTAATGGATTCCCAGGGCAGCTCTTTTAGATGAAAGTCAAAATAAGAGCCAAAGTGAATCTCAGCAGACCTGTCTGTTGCATTAGAGATGCAGCCTTCCTCTCCCTCCCTCCCTTTATTCTTTAAAAGAGAGGGGGAAAAAAGTGTTATCCGTACAGAAGACGGCGTGGAGTTTCTCGTTCCTATAATGAGAGCTCTAATTGAAGAACTTGCAGCCTCTTGGGAGAGTCTTTACTGATCGCTGCTTTTGTTATTCATGCCGCGCTCTGTTTTCTTGGGTTTTTGCGGGGGGCTGGCGCAAGTCTGTCTGCGCTGGGGTCAGGGTGCGATGTTGTGTGTCCCCCCAAACTGGCTCCGTGGGTTGCCGGCAGGTAAGACCCCCTGGTCCCCTCTGGGGGGGGGGCCATGCCGGGTTCCCCCAGGTAGGCTGGGTGGCTGCTGCTGGCTGTGTCGTGCTTGAGGAGGAGATGGGTGGCCGAACCCCCCCAGGAGCCGGTGGGATGAGATGCTGCAGTCTGGCTGCGGGTGCCTCTCGTCCTCGCAGGACCCCCTGGGCTGTGGGACGGATCCTGCCCGGCGTGGCACTCGGGGATGGCTCGTGGTGAGGGTGCATGGCAGGGCTTGAGCCTCCTGCCTGGGCTTGCTGCAATAGTGGGGAACCCCACGTGGCTGTGGGGTGCCGTGGGGTGCTGTGGGGTGCCGCAAGCCTGCTTGGTGCAGAGGGCACAACGCAGCCCTGCCGTCATGGCTCTCGTGGCCCACAGGGGTCTGGGGTGGCTCTCTGCAGCTGGAGCGTCACCTGAAAGGGACAGGCGTCGTGCCAAAGCCACATGGATCCTCTGCCCACCCAGGCTGCGGAGTGGGACACGGCCACCAAGCCGGCAGGACCTGTGCCGGGCAGGAGAGGTGAGGTTTCCCCCTCTTCTGCATTTTCCGTTGCCCAGCAATTTGGGATGGGGATGGGCAGGGGGACCCCACAGGGATCTCGTCACCCCCACTCCCCCTCCCAGGCCCCCTTGGGTGGCCGGTGTCTCTGTGACCATGGGGAGGTGGTGGCTGTCCCCAAGCCCCACGTCCCCATGTGGTCCCACGGCGATGCTGCGTGTGGCAGCGGGCTGGTTTGGTGCAGCTGAAAGCTCCTGGAGGGCAGGTCCTTATTGCCCGCATGTCCCTTTCCCAGCCCTGGACACCTTTCGCAGCTACGCTTGAGCTCTACATGGATGAAAGCAAGAGCCACGAGCCCTGGGGATGCTCTCGGTGGCGTTTGGTGGCTTTGGGGCTGAATCTGGCTGGGGAAGAGATTGTGTGAGCAGGACAGAGCTCCACCAGCCCATCGGCTTAGTGCAGAGGCAAAGCAGTTAACCTGGACATCTGATCTCCCCGAGAATTGTGTATTGACCCTGACAGCAATGCATCAGGAGCAACAGACTCTCCATCATCGATCCCTCTCCTCCCATCACCAGGTGTCGACACCGACGGTCGTGGAGCCGGCTTTAATTTCAGGCCTCTGGCTCCAGCGCGTAACACTTAGCTGTGGTCCCAAGATGCCGCCAGGCTTTGCAAACACCACCGCGGGCAGGTTGCCATCCCCATTTTGTGGCAGCGATGGCACTTGCTGGGGGTGGCTGGCTGAGCTGGGGATGGGGCTCATGGAGGACCCAGGAGCCCTGGCTCCCAGGGCCATCAGGCAGGGTGGTCTCCCGAGGTAGCATCGCAGCCTTTGCGGGAGGACCCAGGGGGGCACCCGGAGCTCCTGTTTTGCCGGTCTTCGCTAGGAAAACCCTCTGGTCTGGTCCCCCCGTGCCGTCGGTGCCGAGCAGCAGAGGATGTACCCGGGCTGGGGAGTCCCGGTCCTTCTGCAGCCTTTGCCGGGTGACCTCCTTTGGCCAGGATGCCTCTTGCCCTCCCTGCCTCCGAAATGGCCACGGCCAAATCCGATGGGGATGTGGTCACATGTCTGTGCCACCCCACGGAGACCTGGTGGGGAGGGTGGTGTTTTTCTTGGGTGCCTTGATTTTGGGCAGGACGAAGCCGCTGGCGGGGGCCGGCTGGCACGCCGCCTCTCCTCCTTCCCAGCATCTTGAGATTTCCGAGATGCATGCAGCCAAGCTGAGACTGAAAAAGCTGCTTGTGGTTCAAGAGCATCTCCTCGACAGAGGAGAGAGGAAGGCTTTTCATTCCTCCCTTTCTTTTGGAGCTAGCCGAGCTCCCTTTGCTGGTGCAGGGGCTCTTCCCGCTCTCCCCTGCAAGGGAACGTTAAAAGCCAGGGGCAGCGGGTATCTTGACACCCCGTCAATCTGAGCCTTTTACAGCAGCAGTCTCTGAAGGCTGGCACTCTGCTGCACAGAAGAAAACAAGTGAGAAGAGGGGGGGAGGCGAGAGCAAGCCTTTGCAGCCGGCAATCGATAATTGTAGTGTCAGTCACTGCCTAGGAAGTTCCCGCATCCCCACTGTCGCTGGCAAGGGGGGGAGTAGGGGAGGGCGAGAGCTCGGCTGTGCCCCGCGCAGCATCGGGCACGGGGCAGGGAGCGATTGCGGAGGGCGAGAGCCCGGCCCTGAGCTGGAGCCTCCCGCTGCATTACTCACCACTTGATGTAGCTTGAACCTTTCAACTCCCTCCCCTTGGGGATGGAGCGGGCTGGGCAGAAGGTGTCGACGGAAAACGCTCTGCTTTCTTAGGTTTGAGGGGGGGGGGGTTTCCCCATTCCTTCTTTTTTTTTCCTTCCTCACCCTGCTCTGTGTGCATTTTGGGCTCTCATGTTCTCCAAAAAATATAAAAGAAATACCCCCAAACCCCAACCCAGCTCCCCCTCGTGTGTGTCTCCGTCTTAGCAAAAGCCGAGGCAAAAGATCAAGGAATTCTCCCTTTTGTGCAGCTTTCAAGACCAAAGATGCGCCGGTGAAAAGGGGAGGCTCAGAGTACCAGGCACACACAAGTGTTAAAGGAGAGGCTTCCCTTTTGTCTCCAAGGCAATCAGCCGGCGAAGGGATCCACAAATTAATTAAAAATTGCTCTGTCTTGATTGAGTTATTCCTGCTCGCATCCCACCTGCCTATCAAAAGACTGGGAATGGCAGGAGGAAATTCCTGTTTCTTTCCCAAACAGCTCAGACACATACTACAGGCCGTCTCGCTCGCCTTTTATCCCAGGCAGCAAAGGAAATAAAAAAAGGAAGGGCTGGCGCGGTATCCAAAGAGATCTCTCCCGGAGGATGCGTCCCTCTCCTGCGCTAACAAATGCTGCGGTATTTGGACGATTTGGAAGAAAAATGAACAGATTTACATGCCACGCATGGGCCAAATTGTGGTTGTAACTCCATGAAGTTGATGGAGATCCATCGGAGATTAATTTGGCCCAAGGTCTGGCGCTTGCTCCGCGGGGAATAGCCTGGATCTCTGCCTTGGTTGAAACAAGAGGTATTCAAATGGGTTTGTTGTGGCTGCACTATGCCCAAGTGGTAGAGCCGAGCAAAAATCCCAACTGGTTGTATCCCTTGTGCCAAAGCACCATAAATACGCCTCGATCTGTCAAGTCGTGCATGATCTCTACCGCATTTACCACCGAGAACATTTTAAAGGGGTAGATTTATATGTAGGGGCTGTACAGAAGTCTCCCAGTTTGCTTTGCTAAGAGGCTTGAACTCCGTCCCAGCGTCCTGATGCGGGCAATCCTTTCTCCCCTCCCAATTATGGGATTTCCACCCAAACTGAGCCTGTGCCAGGACCGAGCTCAGCCCTAGCCCAAGCGAGCCCAGCTCCCCGTCGCTGGCTCGGCTCATGCCCATGCAGGGCTCGGGCTCCACGCTGGTTTGGGAGAGCATCGTCAGTCAGTGCCTTTGAGCTGGATTCAGGGGGTTGGTTTGCTGCTTTGCAGTCAGACCTTGCTTCCTCTGCTTTATTGTCATCTCCGCTCTTAGTCACCGCTCAATGCCTCACCAGGGGACACCGCTCCTGCTGCATTTATGGCAGCCACTAAAATTGGCGCTCAGTGCTTGTGCTCCAACGGGGAGGAACGCTGAGCATCAGGGAGGCTCTGCCCAGCTCCGTTATGGTCCTCGACATCGCGTGGGGCGTGCAGAGGAGCTGCGGGGCAGGTCGGTCACCGGATGGGTCCCCTGTGCCGGGGACAGACCTCTGGCTCCGCTGGGTCCCATCCGGCTTGTGCCGGGAGGGGATACAGGAGCGGTGCTGGAAAGGAGCGGCGCTGGCCACGTTCTCAGGTGGAGATGGCCAGCACGTAAATGAAAATTAGATGCTCGATAAAGTGAGAAAGACTAATTAAAAACATTCACGGCTGCTGGCTCACAGAGGCGTGGGCACTCACTGATCCAGGGAGGCACGGCTGTCCCCCCCCAAACGCCGCGTCCTTCAGCTTGGCTGTCGCTGGGTAAACCCCCCGCACCGCCTCGTCCTGTAATAGCGTGTCCTTCACCATGCCTGTCGCTATATGATCTATAGAACAAGGCTGGCCTGTTCATACCACCGCCTTTCACCAGGCCGGCAACTGGATTCTCCGGAGCAGACTCTAGTCCTATCATAGCATGTCCTTCACCGTGACTGCTGCTGCGCGAGAGGCGCGGCGGCACGGGGCTCTAATACCTTGTAATTCACTGTGACTGCTGTGGCAGGACCTGCACCATGCTGCGCTGCGGCAGCCCTTCAGACCCTTTGGCTTTTGCATCTGCTCTCTAGCTTCGGAGCAAGGGCCGGGTGGGAGGGGATATGTGGGGGGGGGACCTTGGAGGTGCCTTGGGCTCGGACCCCGCTCCCCAGCTCCCAGTGGGCACGGGGAGGGTGCTGAGCATCCCTGGGGCACGGTCCCATTCTGCCTCCTGGGTGGTTTGCAGGGTGAGGTCCCTGTGGGGAGGGGGTGCTGGGGGCCAGACCCTGCCTGGGCAGGGGATAAATCCCCATCTGAGTGTGCCAGGGTGAGAAATGGCCCTTAGATGCAAGAAAAGCATCCTTCCTCTGGGTGGTTCTTGGGCAGCATAATAAATGTCAAAAGCCCAGCGCACACAAAGGAGAAGGAGACATTTGGCTACTGAGCGCGTTTGTTCCAGGAGCTGATTTATTTTGAAGACTTAAAGGGTTCTCCAATGCTTCCCTCTTCGCTGGTTAACCCTGTTCCTTTGCCAGTTAAACAGAAATGCAGCCATCGTCAATAAAGCCCTTCTGGAGGCTCTGCAGTGGACATTTGGCGTACTGTTCTCTTCCCCACGGAGGTGCCGTGCTGGACATCGCTCCCTCTTCCACCGATCTGGTTTAGCTCCTCCGTCGGCAGAAGGTGGCTGTACCCGTGAGCTTTTGGTGCCATGAGAAAGTGAGGGTCCCCACGAGGGGCAAGGCTTTCCTGGCCAGGCGATGGAGATGCCCAGTGCTCACCGCTTCCCCGCCATGCACAGAGGAGCCGGGAGCTGTGGTGCCATGGTTGTGCATGGCACAGGGTGCGGGCGACTGCGGCTCGGCCAGGAACCAGATTCGGGGCTGTTGCTTTGTGTTGCTGGGTTTTCTTTGCAGGGGAGGCGATGCAAAGCCATGCCGGGAGGTTGGAGCCTGCAGGAAGAGCGAGGATGAAGGAGAATATCCTCGGAGGGCTCCCAGGCTGGGAGAAGGGCACGTTTGGTGGTGAGATGGATGAGGGAGCAGATTTTCGGAGCCAGTGATTCCCTGCAGCATGATGCTCACTAGCAAGCGCCGGTGTGTGGCGTTGCCGGCAGAGCCAGCAGCCTGCCAATGGAAGTCCTGTTTTTCTGAAAGACGGGGGTTGGCATCGCCTGTTTTGCTCCTGTGCAAATCGGCAGCGATGCCGCTGCTTCTGCTTGGACTGGGGAAGGGGAAATTTGGCCCGGTGGCTCTTCTTCCTCCTGCTTTCCCCAGCAGCCTGGGCTACATATCTGCAAACAGCTGTAAGAAGAGCAGAGATCATTAGCTGGAAGGATCAGATGAGATAGTTTCTTAAAAGGATTGTCTGATTTCTCTATTGATCAGCCTGATTTAAAAGGGGGAGTTGGGTCAGAGGGCATAAATTATCATTGAAGGAGGGGTGAAGGCCTCAAAGGCTGTGCTGCACTTAGCTGCAGTGCTGAGGAATGTGTCTCTTGGTAGGGACGTGCATAGCTGAGCGCCGTGGCTGCCGGCCAAGTTGGGTCTCCTCTACGCTGAACTGGGAACTGAGTCAAGGGAAGTGCATTTAAACTTGGTTAAAGAGCCTGTCTTCGCCAAACTGGTTTCTGCAGCCCCCGCCAGTATTGCAGGGGTGGGTGTTTGGGGTCATAGGGGGAAGGGGTGCAGCATGTGGCCCTGCGTGAAGTTTGGGGTGCAGCGATGGGTCGGGGGAGCTCTGTGGTGCCGCTGTCTGCGAGCGAGCGAGCTCCCCGGGGAGAGGATGCTCTTGCCCTGCAGAGACCTGCGACCTCTCCCTGGCTTTCCCCAGGCTCCCTGTGTGGTCTCCAGTGAGATGTTGAACCACGGGAGGTTTCTGCCTCCCTGGCTATAAAATGAAGCTAATCTGCAACCTGAGGTTGCTGCTTTCCCTGTTCTTGTGATCGCTGCCTGGGGCTCCCGCATCTCCTGCCGACGGAGTCATGGGACTTGCAGCCTTTACTGCGACCCCCCTGGCCCTCTGGCTTATGGGAAGAGGAACGGGAAAACATCCAGACAAAATAAGATGCCGTCCCCATTAATTACAGAGGGTCCGGTTTGGGGGGAACACATCACATCGCCCACACCAGCTTGTTCTGCAGCAGCGTGCATCCTTGCAGCACCCATGGAGCTCCCTGGACAGCCAGGGCTGTAGGAGCATAATTACTATTCACGCAAGGTACAGCTCCTGTAACACACGGTGGCACAAGCCAATTACCGCAGCATCGCTGGGCAGCAGCGTACTTGCATCTTTCGGGGTGCAGGGAGCACCCATTTCCCCAGCGGGTCTCGCTATTGCCCCCTTCTTGCTCCTGGAGCTCCATCTCAGCCCCCACTGCCTGAACGTAGCATCTCCCCGAGCCGAGCTCGGCACAAGCCGGTCGGTCCTTCTTGCTGGTTTGGTGCCCAGTGGAGGTTTTGGCTGAAGCAGGAGGGGCTCAAGCCTGGGACGTTGTGAGCGGGTGGGAACCGCAGCCCTGCAAGGTGCATGAAACCCAAGGGCAGCCCTCTGCATCATGCTCCTCCTTTCTTCATCTTCACCCTCATCCTCATGATGGCGGAGCCTTCTGTGCCCAGGTCAGCGTCCGTCTCTGCCTTCTCCTGGGGTTTGCATCTCACACCTCTGGCTGCGCTGGCCCGGGACGGACCGTGGGGATCTGTGACAGGGTCGTGCCACCCCAACGGGGCTTGAGCTGGAGCTGGGACAGGCTGGCTGATGAGGAGAAGCTGCAGGAGCAGTTGTGGGATACCACAGGATCCTCCGATCGGGGTTTGTGCCCTTTCCAGCCCCGATGGGGTTTGTTCCCCTTTTATTTCTGGCTGTGCTAAAATAAAACAATGCAAGAAATGTGGTTTCTGGGACATCATCGGGGTGAATAAAAGCAGAGCCGTTCCCGGGGGCTGTGGGCAGGCCTGGGGTGCCCCGGCAAGCGCTGGGTCGGGACATCTGCTCGGAGCAGCACCGTGGGGGACACTGATACAGCCGCACGGCTGATATCCCCAAGCTGGGGACGCGTCCCAAAGGTGGGCTGTGAGCATCCACTCGCCTTTCCCCGGTGCTGCTCTGTGCACCGGCAGTGCCGCCAGCGCGGTCGAGGCTGCTGCCTGCCCCGGTGCTGCCCATCCTCTTGCTCCTGCCCTCCCGTGCGCCCCGTCCCCATGCACGGGGGCTGTCGGGGACGGCAGCGTAGCGGTTCCCTGCGGCGTGCGACTTGGGGCTGGGAGGAGACGAGACAAGTTGTTATCACGGATCACCTCTGCCAGGCAGAAAAGCAGGGGACTGGCACCCCAGCCCGGAGCATGGCCGGGTGCGGGCAGCGTCGGGCAGAGAGTTTGGATCTGGGGCAAGGGCAAGCCGGGGCAGCAGGGGCTTGTGGCAGCCCCACGCTCGCCGAGGAAGCAAGCATCTCTTCCAAGCATCCACGCGGCACTGACCTCCCAGCACGGCTGCGGTAGCGGCCACTGGCAAGCGGCGGCTGGGCCGGCATTATCCTCGAAATGTCAGCCGAACGCCAGCCCGCCGGTGAGCGCCAGGACGCGGCGGGAGGCAGTGACTCGGCTTGCTGGCATTGGCTACCATTTTAGAGGAAATGTGGAGCGGCGGGTAATTATTTCTCTTTCTTAATTGAAATTTCAGCCTCAGTGGTTTGCGAGAGCGGGCGGGAGAAGGAGCACAGGCGAGCGTGACACGAACACGGGGCTCGTCGTGGGACGAGGGGGAGCGCGAGCGTGCTGAGTCCGTGGGGTGGCAAAGCATCTCATGGCTCATGCGGGGTCCGGCACCGCTGGGAAGGGATTCCCACAGCCCGCGGCACGACCTGCTCATGGTTGCAAAATAAAACTGACGCCCAAAACGCAGAGATTTTAATTTTTTTAGGGGGGAGGATGCTTTATTGTTTCTTTATTCCTCTATTTCTGTTTTGCTTCGGATGGAGGGCCAATTAAATGAAATTACGCGCTGCAGTCTGGCACCCCGCGTCGGCTCGGAGCAATCAGGTGTAACGCAGCATGGCTGATGAGAGCCAATCAAGATGTATAAATGAGGTGTTGACATTCAAACAGCAGGTACCCGCGCCGCCCAGCCGCAGCCACGCTCGCGGGCTGTTGAGCCCGCTCCATGGATTCAGGCACGGGGCTATGACAGGCGGCAGAAAGGCCAGTGCCCGACGGGGCAGCCGGGCTCTGCTTTGGCTCCAAAGCATTTCGTATTAAGCGTGACAGCGGGGACACGCTGAGCGACCCATGCTGGGGGCGGCGGGCACGGGGACGGGTGGTGGGCATCCGTGCCGGGGTCTGTTCGCTGGCAGCCCCCGTGCCTGGTGCCGATGCATCGATGCGTCCCGTGGTCAAGGAGATGCAGCAGCCGCCGAGCCCTTAGCACTGCCCCAGGGTTGGCAGCGAAGCAAAACGCTGTTGCTTTGGGGAAACTGAGGCACAGGGCAAGCTGGTGGACAAGGGCCGCAGCGCCAGGGCCTGGCTCGACCCTCTGGGTTTTGTATTTCCATTGCCGGCGTCAGTTTTGTCTCTGCAAATCCCCGGGGCCGAACGGCAGCAGGACGCATCCGTCCCCGTGCGGAGATCGCCGCTGCCCGGGGACCGTGGATGGGGACCTCGCCGTGACCACCGCGCTGGCAGGTGCGGGGCCAGCACCCTCCAACGGTTTGTCGCCGTCGGCTCTCAGGCTTGCCATAGCTGCCGCCGCAGGATGCGGTCCCCTCGCCAGGAGGTGGGGGCCGGGGGGCCGGTGGCGTGGCAGCACCGCGCAGATCGGAGGAACTCGGAGGCCGTCCGGGGAGGAGAAAGCAGCTCCGTGGCGAACAACCTCATCAGCGTTTCCTGTCTCACGATGGAGAAATCGCATGTGGTGAGAGGCTCTAAAAATAGGCTCGGCAAACTTTTAACCACATTTGCAGATGTTAAAGGTAAAGCCAGAGCAGTCACAGGGGAGAAAACATCCCCGGCCGTGCCTCCCTGGCATTAACCCTCAGCACTGCCGGCCCTGGCTCAGAGCCGGCGCGGCTACGGGAGAGCCGGATCGGAGGGCAGCAACCCCCGGATGGGCAGCGGGGCCGAGCCACCGTCTCGCCACGCCGTTCTCCTCCGCGTCCCCATTAAGCGTGCCGGGGAGGACATTAGGAGCAGGAGCACGTAGCGGCAGGCTCTGTCTAACAGCGCTGCCGCCTGACCCTGATTTGTAGCAGGGCTGAGCGGGGAGGTTTGCTCTAGCGTTACAGCTCTTCCTGTGGTAATAGCTGGCAAGGCGTCACACGCACGGCGCTGCCGGCGGCACGGGAAGGCCGCGGCCACCCGGGGCGGTTGGAGTGGAAAGGAGAAGCCACCGTAGCTGGGTCGCGGGACGCTTGCTTGCGAGGGGAGGGAGGGGGCACGTGGGGACGCACGCTCCCGTGGCGCAAGCGGTGTCGCCGCCGGGATTGCTTTTCCCCGTGGCGACGGTGCTGGTGCCCGGCACGGTGACAGGGAGCTGGCTGGATGCCGCCTGTCCCTGTCCCCACCAGCGCCGTGGCCGTGTGTCCAGCAGCTCGCCCCGCACGCCGCAGCGGGTGCGTGCCAGCGGTGCTGCCGTCCCCTCACCGCCTGCCCCAATGTCACATTGCCAGGGCTGGAGTCGTTTGGGGACAGTGGCCAGGGCTGCCGGGTCCTCTCCCAGCCGAGGCGTCAGCTCCCTGGTGGCACCCAGGGGATGTTGTTTCATCTTCCCAGTCTCTGCCAGGACAAGGGTGACAAACTGTCGGAAGGTGCCAGCCCCACACCTGCCAGCGCGGTGGTCACGGCGAGGTCCCCGTCCACCACCCCTGCGCCGTGGCCATCTCCATGCGGGGACGGATGCGTCCCGCTGCCGTTCATCCCCAGGGACTTGCAGAGGCAAAGCTGACCCCGGCAATGGAATGGAAATACAAAACCCGGAGGGTCGAGCCGGGCCCCGGCGTTGCGGTCCTTGTCCGTGGAGGGCTGGCGAGGGGCGTTCTGCCCGCAAAAGGTGGGAAAGGCAGCACTGCCCGCCAGCGTCACTCCACGGTGCCGCGGTCCCCCGCGCCTGTGCCAGCCCCGCGAGCCCGAGCAGGAGAGAGCGAGAAACCTTTAACCTCGCAAACCTGAAAGCTTGACTCGGACCGTCGGAAAGACGAAAGAGCCAGAGAGAGGGAACGATTAAAGGGAAGAAAACGAGATTCCTCGCGTTACCTTAGCTGCGCGCTGCTTGATGCTGGCAAGTTGCAGGCCCTCAGCACCTCTCGCACGCAGCTCAGTGCCGGCGCACGGGAGGGTAGCGTGGCTTTCTCTTCGGGAGGGGGCTCCCTGGGAGGTTTTTAATAGTTGCTGTTTGTGGAATGGCTGGGGGGAATCCATCGCTTTCTGTCTGCCATTGCGTGGCTTCACCTCTCCTCCTGCCTGCAACTGCTGCATCCTCACAGCTGGGTTTGGGGTGATGCTTTGCATCGTCATCAGCCTTTATCTGCAACCCTGGAGGGGAAAACTGCCCCTCAGAGTTTTATTTAGCTTAAAAAAAAACCCAAAACCAACCCTCAAACAGGCGCAAGCTGTGTGGTGCCTTGCAGCCGTATGGCCAGGGTGCCGAGGAGCAGCGCTGGTCCCCAAGGGTCTCTGCAGGCGAGAGACGGCCACATCGGGATCAGTGTTTTGGCAAAAGGCATCACCTTGCTGGTAGGAATAATAACCAGGAGGGGGAGGGGGCCGGGGCAGGCAGACAAGCAAATCCGTTTTATCAGACGCCGCATATTTTATGAAAGCACATTTCAGCTCTTCAGCCTTGGAAAGCTTTTCATACCCTTTAATTTTCTAATAAAAAGGAATTACGTTTGCTGAAAAGCCAGTAACAAGATTCACTGTCATTGTCTTTTGTACAGACCATAATTCCTGGCTTGGGCTCCTGCTTGTAGCCCCGTTGTGTGGTCCTAGGTGTGGGTCTGGTGCGCTGGCAGGGGGGCACGGGGGGCCACGGCCGAGCCAGCAGCGGGCAGAGGAGAGCTTTGCCAGTGGAAGCTTGCAGCAAGCGCCCGGGGATGGCGGGGACGAAGGCGAGCGCCGCGTTCGGCTGCAACCGCAGCGGTGCCTCTTGGCGCCGTGCACCGAATGCGGCTCCCTGCGAAAGCGGCATCTGGTTTCGAGGCGCACTGAGGTGGTTCCCGCTGGCTGTGCGTGCTGGTGAGCCGTGCCAGGGCGGCTCCGGCACACCCAGAACTGCAGGGCCTTTCCATAGCCCTTTCCAGGCTGGGAAGGCATTTTGTGATCCCCCCCATAGGGTAGGGATTTGGGAAGGTGCGAAGGACAAGGTGCGGAGGGGAGCGCCGCTTGCTGCACCCCACGCTGCAGCAGGATCTGGATTGCGCCCCGCTGCTGTGCCTCCCCCTGCACCGTTCTGCCCGGTTTTACACCGGCAAGGTGGTGGGGGTTCCCCATTCCCAGCAGCCCGACGGCGGAGACGAGAGCTGCCGGTCCTCCCGCCATCCCACCCATCACATCTCCCATCGCAGGTTTTTAGTCCAATGGGGAAATGGTTTTATCCTGGTGGGGAAACGGCACGGCACCATCTGGCACTGATCCCTCCTTTGGGCATAGGTAGCAAATCCGTGCATGTAGGGAGGCGAATCTTCATCGCCTGCTGTTTGCATCAGACGGGGTAAGGCTGGAGCAGGGACCTCGTATCACCCAGCTGGGAACTGCTGGCACCTCCCAAGGACCCAGATGTGCCGGAGCGGCTGCTCCCCTCTCTGCCCCGCGCTGGCTCCTCTCCAGGAGCACCAGCTCCTGCCGATGGCCCTGCCGGGACATCCCTCCCTGGCAGCGGCTGGCTGTGGTTGATGCAGGGGGGCCAGCCCCAAAACCTCAGGGACTCATGGGCTGGCGGGGAAGGGCAAGCACTGGCACAGGCTTGCTTCCCAACAGCTTCACCTTGGTGAGCGGCACGCTGCTAGCGTGGCAGGTGGGATGGCTCTCGAACCAAAAACCAGGGAATTTAATTGCCCAGTTGTTGTAACGGCGAGCTCAAGAGCGGTGCGAGGTCTCTGCTAGGCTGGTGGCTGGAGAACAGCTTTCCCGGTCTTTGATGGGGATGGGGCAGGTCGCGGTTACACGTGTGTCGGAGCAACTGGGTGTCTTTGCAGGCGGCTGGGGACAGCGAGCCGGCGTCCCCCAGCTCTCCGCTGGCACTGAGGACCTGGCTGGTAAAGAGGTTTGGCTGGGCAGCCGGTGCTTCCCAGTCATCCCCCACCCCCCCGAGCATCCCTCCTGCAGGGTGCAGGATCCGGCATGCAAACAGCAGCCACAGAACATGAGAGCTCGGCAAACCCCGGCTGCCCAGGGCACCCCTGAGATCCCACAGACCACGGGCTGTGCCGGCGAGCAAAACGTGCTTGGGTGCCGGCGAGCAGCAACGGTGCGGTGTGGTTGGGGCCGGCACCGAGAGCCACCATCTCCTCCCAGCTCCCCCCAAGTCCCCAGCACATCCCGGCAGCGCTTGCGGCGTCGGGAGTCCTTCGCAGGTCCACTTGCTCCTCGCTTGCCTCTGAGGGCGCATCTTTCTCCGAGCGCTCAAGCCGCAGCTCTGCCTTTGCCGCGCGGGCTCCCGGCCGGCTGCCACGTGGCGCCGGAGCCACGATGCCGCAGCCGCCGGCGCTCCGTCTCCCTCCGAGTTGCTCATTTGAAGTTTCAGCTTACCGGCTGTTTTCATGCAGAGGGGACGCAAAACCAGCCCGCAAACACCAATAAATATCTTCTACATCCTCCCCCCCTCCAATTCTCGTTTTCATTCTTACTTCCCAGCTGGTTTGGGGGGGGAAACAGGTTTTCAAAGCTTTCCGTAAACGCGTGTAACAATAGGAAGCGTTGCCTTTTAGCCTGCGGCCGGCACAGTTTTAAATGAGGTCCCAGGTAGTCATGGTTACCTCTCCTCTTCAGTAAGAGATGACTTTTATTTCCTGCCTTTTGTATTTGCACATCTCAGATATACATTCTCCTAAACCGTAATTGGTATTCACAGATAGACGGGGACGCAGGAGCGAGCCGCCGCAAGAGGGGAAGAGCCAGATGGACACAGGGGGTGTCAAGGTCTCCAAGCCCCCAAACATCAGGAAATCTTAATTTCAAGTCATTTTTCCTCCCCTGGCAAGGGCGGGGAGGCAGACCTGCCTCTCTGCAGCCTCAGGCCTTGTCCTGATCCCACCTCCCTCGCAGCATCCCGGTTGTTAGCCTGGATGCTGCCCCGGGATTCGGGATTCACCCTACCCGTGAGCAGCGGTCCTGAAGCCTCTCCTTGCGGAAGGGCTCCCCGGCATCCCGCATCCCCTCCTAAGCATCCCTCCATCGTGCGGAGCCGGGAGGGTGGCAGAGGGGCTGCCCTGTGCCCCCCGGCCCCGAGCGGGGTCTTGACCTCATGGGCACTGGAGGGGCCAACCCTACACCCTTTGATTTTTGGAGGCGAGGAGGGAAAGCGGAGCAGCAGGGCCGTACGCTCGCAACGGGCACGGCCCGGGAAGCGGGCGCGGGAGGGAGAAGCGCTCGGCAATGATTGATGAAAGATCATAGCCTCATTCCACAGGATCATTGCTCAGAGTGTGGGCAAAGCTGCGCGTCCCAGGGGGACCATCGCCAGGATGCGTGCAAGCCTGTGTTTCAGGGCAGAGGGGATGGAAAGCCACATATTTTATGCCTCTCTTTTTCTTTTTTTTTTTTCCTCTCTCTCTAAAGCACCAGGAAAACAAAAACCCAAGCTGTCTAATCAGAGACAAGCAGATTCCACCCACTTCCTTGGAAAACTTGCATTTGCTAGGAAATCATCTAGCTGCATTTACAGCAAGCAGAGTGCCCCAGCGGTAGCTCGTGCCTTTCTGGCAGGATGATAACCAGCGCTGAACAATTATTGCGCTGGAGCGGGAGCAGCAGACATATTGGCTTTTCTCAGCCAGCAGGAAAGAATTTGCAAAACTAAGCAGGCAACTGGAGCAGCTCGGATTTGCAGCGTTGGATGCGCGGTGCCGGGGATTCGCAGCTCACCAGATTTGCTGGTGGCAGCATATCAGGGACTTGCACACCGCATGCACCTGGGCTCCTATTTACATTTTTTTTTGCAAGGGAAGGGCCCGGTTTTGCTGCCTGGAAAATGCCTCCAGTTGCCAGCTCCCCCCGCAGACACTCAGCCCCCCAGGTGTGCGCTAGGGCCGGTGGGGAGAAGTTGTCTGCTGCTTTATTTTTTTTCCCCCTTTAATGAGAAAAATGTGTTCTTGTCAAGGAGGTTGTCCTTAACAAATACAGCGCTGGGAAGAAAGGCAGCTGGCTCCATGACATTTACCTCTGCGGGGCCACGATTGATGTGCAGCACCCGGGAGCTTGCCCTCTGCCAGCCCGGCTGCCCGCAGCATCACTGGGAGGAGCGGGGTCAGTCCCGGGGTTCCCAGGGGAAACCCTTCTGGGGCATAACCCCAAATCCCCACTCAGGGCAAAGCTCCTTTGCTCGGTTTTAACTCCAGGCAGGGATGTATGGGATTGCTGGAGCGACTCCCATCCCGCAGAGGTTTTTGGTCCTTCCCTGGGCAAAACTCCCCCTGATTGTAGGTCCCACGTCCGCCCTTGGCTACTGCACGGGCTGGGCACGGGGGAAGCAAAGAAATTGCTTCTCTACAGCCTCGTCGGGTTGGGAGCTGGGGTCTGGCCCCGTTCCCTTCTGCCCGCTCACAGCAATCCCCTTCCCAGCTGGAGCATTTCCAAACGGGATGCTCCAATGCCGAAAAGTGGCAAGGCAGGGTTTTGACATGGATTTGAACCCTGCTCCCACCACGGGTGCCATTCGGCAAGGACAACGGGGCAGAGCCTGGCCCGGGATATGCTACCCGGCCCCGCTCTGGGTGCAAACTGCACATCAGTTGCAACAGCACTGATGGAGACTCCAGTATATTAGCAGCATTAATTAAGTTACAAAAATTATGCATGTTATCAGTTATGAGACGACCTTTCATAAACTCAGTTATTAAAGCAATAAAGCATGACCCGCTGGTCCTAACCAGTTTAATGGCTGGCTAAGAGTGCGGTTTTTCACATAATACTTTTAGCAGGTCATTAGCTGAGCAATAAGATAACATGGAGAGCCTAAGTGATGCGCATGAGTGGCAGCAGACACATCGCTCGATGGGGGGACGTGGGGCTGGGGGTCACCCGTCCTCCCGCACCACTTTCACGGGTGTGCACGGGCTCCGGTGGTGGCTGCAGCGGGTGACGGTGATGTGGCGGGTGCTGCCGGGGCTGCTCCCAGCCTGGCCGTGCCGTGCCAAAATCCCAGTGTTGTAGGGCAAAGCCATCCCTGGGGGTCTGCGGGGCAGGTTTGGGGCTGGTGCTGGTTTCTCTGCAGCCCCGGTATCGCTGGCCAAGCCCGCGCCGCAGACGGGAGATGGGATGTCGTGACGTGGCCACCCAGGGGCTCCCAGCTGCGGCACTGGTGCTGCTGTAAGATGGAAGACCCCGACCTTCCGTGGGCTTGGGAGAGGGATGGAGGGGCCTGGGTTCCCCCCACCCGGTGTACGGATGGTGCCGGTCTCGGTGTACGGATGGTGTTGGTCTCTCCGGGCTGAGACCCCAATTCGAGGGTGTCCGGGTTGGTCCCTGCGTCCCTGCCATGCCCACCGCAGCACCCGTGGGGATGCGTCACGCGTCCAGAACCACCTGGAAGAAGCCGCCAAGTCCTGGCCGCCAGGTCCCGCTCCCTCCACATCCCGTTACCGTTGCCGAGCGCATCCCAGCTGGGTGGCGATGCCCTTCCTACCAGTGGCCATGCCGCGGTACCCGGACCTGCCGAGAGCCACACCGTGCCGCTGGCACCCCCAGCACCCCCAAAGCGCCTTTCCTGGTCCCTGCCAGCCATTTCCAAGCACTGACCCTCTCCATAAACAAAGGAGAGGGAGAGGGAGGGTGGCTGGCATGTTAATATACTCTCCCCCCCTCTTTTCCTCCCTTTATCCCTCTGGGAAAGGCCTTTGCAGATATAAGCAAACCTTGATTAAAAGCTGCCTGACAGGCAACGGCAGCAGCAAGCAGCAGGCAAGGAAGCTCTCCAAGTCCAAAGGGAGCTGCTTCTGCTGCTGCCGCTGCTGCCTCCATTCTCAGATGTCCCTGATCCTTTAATCAATCACAGCCGCGGAAGAGAAGAGCAAACACCCGTGCCGGGGCAGAGGTATGTGCATGCATTCGTTCCAGCCGCAGCCGAGGCAGCAGGGCGGCCGCACGCCTTCGGCTGAAGGCACGGAGCCGTCCCCGAGCTTGGATCTGCCCTTTCATCTCCTGGAGACAGCAGGGGCTGTGTCCCCGCTGCTCCCTCCGATGTCCCCACAGGACCCGACACGGAGGATGGTACCCCACGGGGTGCGGGCAGCAGGATGGGTGCAGGCAGCGGGGTGGGTGCAGGCAGCATCTTGTCCGCATCTGCCCCCCTCCCTGGGTGCTCTGGTGCAAAATGCATCTCCAGGAGGGGAGGATGCTCCCAGCTCCCATCCCATGGGCTGTGCCACACCGGTGCTGACGTGCCTGGGTAGCAGCGAGCGGGGAAAATGGGGTGTTTGCAGATATGGTACCCCGCCGGGGAGCTGCCGGGATAGGGACGGCCGCGGGGCACCAGCCTGGGCATTGAATTTAACACAGGGCTGGCCAAAACCCAGCCATCCTTCGACGGCAAACTGTGGCTGGGCACGTGGTGCTGCGCCCATGGCAGCCCTGGGGACGGTCCTGGGGGGGACCAGAGCCCCATCCTGGGCTGCGTGGGGTTGGCGAGGGGTCCGCTTCAGCCCCAAACCGTCAGTGTGTGGAGAAACACCCTCCCCCGGGATGATTTGTCACCAAGTCCTGTGTGTCACCGCAGGGCTCGCTCCCCGGTGAGGCTGGAGATGGAGGCGGAAGGAAGGGAAAAACGCGTCGTTTTAATAAAACCCGGCAAAATCCTCTCTTTCCTGCCGTGCTTCCCCAGCTCGCGTGCGGCGGCGGGGGCTCTGCCTGCGCGAGGCCGGCAGGGGCAGGCAGGGACTGTGATTTCCTTGCTTATTTTTGCTGTTGCTTATTTTTAGCGCCGCGTCTTAATATATTGTGACAGTGCCCTGGGACGTACTGCGCCTCCGGTCGTATGAGAAGGTGTCTGGGGCAGAGCCGCTTGACGCCGCAAACGAGTTTTAGCCAATCGCCGGCATGGCGCTGGCTAACGAGGCACCCGCCGCTAACGGGGGTCCCCGGGGGGGTGGGTGGGCAGGGGGGAGTGGCAGGGCTGAACCGGTGCACCGAATTTGTCGGGGTTCTGCTGGGAGGGACTTGCTCTTGGGGGAGTCTTGGGTTTTAAAGCCTTTTTATGTTTTTTAATAAGGCGGTTCTGGTAATGACGGGCTGATCGCTGGCAGCTGCCGCGGCGGCTGAGCCCATGCCTGGTGGGAGCGGTGTCTTCGGTCGGGGCCGCGGTGGAGAGCGGGTGCCCACACGGTCGGGGACATCCAGGGGTTTGGTGTTTCGAGCAGGGACCTCGTGGGTACCGGGGGATGCCGGAGCTGCGCTGGCCTCAATCTCCCTTCCTGGAGCTGCTTTTTGGGAAGGGTTGAATGGTTTCCATGCCAAGACGTGCCGTGCTGTTGTGTTTTTGGACCTGCAAGCGGTTTTTATCGCAGAGGGGCAGCCAGCAGAGACATGGGGACATCGGGATCTTGCCAGGACCCAGGTGGGAGCTCACCAAGCCGGAGGTCGCCAGCACCGGCTCAGCCACGGGTGTAAATCCGGTGGGGACCCCGTGGCTGGGGGAGAGCCGGGCGCATCGTGGCACTGGTTTTGGCAGCAGGCATCTGTGCACGGGCGCTGCCTGCCCCCAAGCCCATTAGTAACGGATCTTTGTGGAATAACCCTCCTCATTAAGGCGAGCTACCCTGTGTGTCAAAGCCGCTTTATAAAGAAATTATACTCGGCTCCGGCCAGGCTGTGCATATGTAAATGGGGCGATGCACAAGCCCTGATTGAGACATCACGGGGCAGCTCAGCCCAGGACCCCTGGGAATCCCCAATCCTGGGGGGGAGCGGGGGGTTCTGGAGGGGCCAGAGGGTGCCAGCAGTGGGGGACGTGTCCCAGCCACTTCCCGGGGTCCGGCAGCCCCTGTGTCCACTCGGGGTCTTGGCAGGAGCCACGGAGCTGTTTAGGGCTGGGATGTCTCCGGGTGTCGGAGGCTCGAGCATCCCAGCTCCAGCCCCCACGTCCTCCCTGCTTCAAGTTGTTCCGACAGCATCGCGATGCGGCTCCTGCCCTCTGCACCGCGGCACCTCTCTTGGTTTGGGGCAGCAGAGGGGGAATCCCCTCTCATCCATCCTCCCCCCCCTCCCAGTTTTATCAGGACATCACCGTATGCCCAGCGCTGGTAGCAGAGGTGTGGGGGTCCTGCTCTGCTCCCCGCCTCGTGCCTGACCTGAAGCCCTGCTAAGCTGGGATGAAATCCTCCTGATCACACATACCTGGGGTGTTGGGATGCTCCACACACATATTTGGGATGTTGGGATGCTCCAGGGTTTGGGAGAAGCTGCAACAAGGTGCTGGAGCTGAAGCCATCCCAAGCACTGGGCAGCTTTGAAGCCCTTCAAGGGACATTGAGGGACACCAAGGGATGCCGAAGGACACCGAGGGACGCCGAGGTCCCTCGCACGGTGCCGGCACTGGTGCTCACTGGTGCTTTCCGAGAAGGAGAGCTCAGGCCCAGAGCGGACACGGCAACACCAGCCCCCCTGGATCTGGCCGCAGCATCCCCACATGCCGGGGCATCGGCACCTCTTTGTACAAACACGGCGGCAGCAAACCTGGGAAATAAGACCCTTCTTTTTTTTGGCAGCGTGTTGCTAATCAGCACGACCCAGCGCGCACCGCCGCGGGCGCGCGGCTCGCTGCTATTTAAGGAGCCTACTTGAAATACACCTGCAAGAGGGGAGAGGAGCGCCAGCAAGTAAATAACCCAGCAACCCGCCAGAATAAAAACACTGGTGGGGGCGCGCGGGCAGAATGAGAAGAGATGCAGCGATTTAAGGAAAAAAAAAAAAAGGGAGAAAAATGAACTGCAATCTGGCAACTGAGGGGCTTGGTCCCAATCGCGCCCTGGTTTTCCACAGGGATTCTCCATGGTCCCGGTGCTTGGTGGGGAGACCCCATCCCAATGGCTGTGGTGGGTCTCTCGCCCACGTCCCCAGCATGGGCAGGGGGACGGATGGAGCCCCCCGCCTGCCTCCCCACTCGGCGTGTTTACCACGCACTGCCGTTCAGCTCCTGCCTCCCCCCCCCTTTCCTGAAACATTATAAATCAAACAGCTTAAAATGTAAAGCATCAAAAATTCTAAAACCTTCATCTATTATTAACTGTGACAGTAAATTCCACCTCTGAATGTTTCACATAGCAACTGTTACCAGGACTCGGCATCCGAAGCTGATGTTCCAGCAACTTTCGATCATGCCGCAGCCGCTCTGGCGATGCTGAGAGCGGCCTGGTGCAACGTTCTGCTGCTCCCGATGCCTTTCCATGGGACTGGAATGCCAGCAGAGAAACCCAGCTTGGACTTAGTGAGCGCAGCCCAGCCGCGCTGCTGGGGTAGGAAGGAAGCTCGGTGCCTTTGTGTTGGGGTGCGGGAGCCGGTGGTGGGGGTCCCCCATTATGGCCCTACCTCCGTGATGGTTGTGTAACCCCCCAGACTTCATTACTTTCACCATCTCATTATGGAAGACGGTAAATAACGAGGACGGGAATGGGGTAATTAAAATAAATGGATAGAGAGACGTTTTTGCAGGGTACGGTGGTTGCTTTTCTACCGCCGCTTTGCCCCGGTGCTGGCTGTACCTGTGCCCCCCAGGTGGTGACCCCCACCCCGGTGCGGGCAGTGGGTCTCGCTGCTCTGAGCATCGGGCTTGTGGTGAGCTCGTGGTGTGCCGGGTGCCCGTGGGGACGGGGAGTGTTCGACCGAGTTTGCCGCCAGTGCTTGTTCGCCTTCCCCGTGCGGCATCGTGGCTCCGCTCTGTGTTGTGCCCCATTCCCGGAGGCCAGGATGGCTCTGGCTGCTGCCAGCTCACGTGGAGCTGGGTTGGGGTAGTTTGGGTTGGATTTGGGTGCGTGGCAGCACCAGGAGCCTGGTTGGAGGCAGGGAGAGCCCTGGCTCTGCAGCCCGGCGGGATGCTGAGCCTGGTCCGGTGACAGCCCGACCGGCACACTGGCATCCCCGGTGCCGTGCCGTGACTGCGGCCACGCTCGCACCCACATCCCCAAGCACCCAAAACCACCCAAACCCCCTTGGCAGCACCTACCAAGCCATGCCCTGTACCCCAGTGCCCCAGCACAGGCATCCCTGCCTCACCATCGCCCCGGCCATGCCACCTTCCCAAAAATCCCAGTGGCTGCTGACGTGCCGCCGGGATCTCTGCCATGCTGTGCTGTGCCGTGCCGTGCCGTGCCGTGCCGGCTGTGGAGCTGGGCGGCAGCGGCTGCTCCACTGCCTCCCCGGGGACAGGCAGCAATTTTCCTGCTCTGAAGAAGCTTGTGAAGGTTTGAGTGAATCTGGGAAGCAAATCTAATTGGCAACCTGGTAATTCCTCGGGGGGACATGTACTTTGGTCATATCTAAGTACATTCCAGCCAGTGTTTAAGACACGCTGAATCCAAACTTGGACAGTCGAATACCAGCAGCTCTAAGCTCCTTATCTATTTCAGGCAGATTAACTCCTTAATCATCCCTTTTGGAAGTTCCCTGCCCCAAATTCCTCTCCCCTCCCTTCCCTCCCCCCCTCCGATGTTTCAGCAGGAACAAAAGGAGCAGATTTTGTGGGGTGCGAAAGGTTGGGATGGCGCCTGCAGTGATTGACAGAGTCAATAACCAGGAACCAGGAGAAGGCCTTTGGAAATCTGCTTCCCCAGTTCACCTGCCCCAGTATTTGTCTTCGGGATTTGGAGACGAGGAATGTATAATACCGAAATAATTTATCACACGACGTCGAACCTTGATTTAATTTTTTCAACCCCTTTTTATTCTATTTTTTTTACCTTGATATATTTTTTTCAACCCCCTTTTATTCTTTTTTTTTTTTTTTCTTTTTCCCAGGGGATTCCTGCTCAGCATCCCCTAGCAGAGGTCCAGCTGCTGGTACCGGCTCCCACCGTGCCGGCTGGGGAGACGTGCCGCTCCGCAGCCCCCAGCCCCACTCGTGGCAAGGGGATGCTCATTTTTCCTCCTCTCTTCCCCACCCTGGCAGGCAGAGGAGGCCGTGCCGAGCCGCCGGGACGCAGCCGGTGCTGGCCACTGTCACTCAGGGGAGTGTCGGAGCATTACGCTTCATTACCGAGCTGTCTGCTGCTGGCGGGAGATGACTTAGAGGGCAGAGCCTGGCAGCGGCACAGCCGAATTCATCTCCGGCGGACAGACCTGTCTGCAGGCAGACACCAAAGCGTGGCATCCGTGGGGCACTTGTGACCGGGGGGGTTGCTGTGCTGGCGGTGGGGAGCCGGTGGTCGGTGGTTCTCCGGTTTGGGTGGTGCGATTCGGTGTGGCGGCGCGGCTGCCCCAAAAGCAAAGGCAGGAGGTGCCGCAAAAGTGGACGGTGGGAAGGCAAAGGGGGGACGGGGTAATGCCCTCCGTAACTGTGGGTCTCGGTGAGGGGGTCTCAACAGGACTGGGACCACCAGTAAAATATGGGCATAAATGTCCCTGTGTGCCTGCCAGCCATGAGGGGACATGGGGGCACCGGTGGCAAAGCCCCATCACCTCCCGGAGAGGGACTGGGAGCATGGGAGGGGGACGGGGTGCAGCCGGGTGCCGGGGTCCATCCTTTGCCCATCCTGCAGCAGCCAAGTGCCTCCTGGTTTTGGCCGCTGCAACGTGAATTTGCTGAGTTTTCCCAGTAGAAAAAAATGGCTGTGGACGGGGCAGAACCCGACCCATCAAAGCTGGAGGCGATGGACCCAGCGGCATGTTCGGGAGAGCTGGAAATGTCTTGGGGGTGACGGCCACCCATCACCTTCTGGGGTCTCCAGTCCTGCTGGGGATGGAGACACCCGCCGAGGGAGGAGGACTGGGACCCTGACACAGGGCTGGGGCACAAGCCCGCTCCGTCCCCATGCTCCTGGGCTGGCATTTCCCAGCCCGGCGGTGCTGGCCAGGGACGGGACCAACACTGTGCGCAAACCTGGGCCACCCCAGAGGTGGGGAAACTGAGGCAGAGCTGGAGAGCAGTTCCATCCCCAGTCCCATCCCAGCTGGGTTCCCCATGTGGGGTGCAGGCCAGCTCCGAGCTGTGGTGCTGGGCGGGTGCCAGGTCCTGCTGCCAGGTTTGGCATGGTTTTGCCAAGCCGGAGGGCTCGGTGGGTGTCCGTGGGCCAGCGCAGGGTAGGGACTATGAACCATCCCCATCGCATTCCCCAGGGAGCACGGCCTCGCACGTTCAACTGCATCCGCTTGCAGCAGCCGTGAGCAGCCAGCTCATGAGACAACCACGTGCTGAGCGGATCCGGGACCGGGATGAGGATCCATTTGCTCTCCCATCCTTGGGAAAGCTTTTATTTGCTTTTATATATTTGCTGCAAGCAGCATGAACCCCACGGGGCCGGGACTGCAGCCAGCTGCATCCTCAGCATCACCGAGGAGGATGCCATGGGGCACCCCGCTTTCCTTGTCTAGCAAGGGGGGGTCCGGCAACATCTCGGGGGTCCGGCACTCGCTTCCCTCCCGGTAACAAACCAGCATCTTGTTTATATAGTTTCAGCAAAACAGCTTGTCCGACGGCCGTGCCAATGAGCGAGCGGTTGGGAGGCCGCTCCGCGGGGAGGGTCTCGCCAGCGATTTGCATACGAGCGGCGCATGAAATATTGCAAGCAATCAGCCGGCGTTGGCCCTGGGCAGCACAGCCGACGGGCCGCAACCGGAGACCGCAGAGCAGCGCTTCATCACCGGCGGCGATTGCCGGCATCGGTCCGGTTGCTCTGCTCCCTGCAGCTTTCCTTGCAGGGATGTGGTTTCTGTCTGGCTTCAAGGGGAAACTGAGGCAGGGGGCAAAATGGGGTGTGGGAGAAGGAAGCGGGGGGTAATATTAGCGGTCGCAGTAATGATTGGAATGGTTAATTATTATTAGAATTGAAGTGAGTCAGGCCGGGAGCACAGGGGGAGGGAGGAAGGAAGGGAGGAAGGAAGAAGGATCCCGACCCATCAGGCAGAAAACGAGTAAAGAAGAAAAATGGGAGCGTGCCGAGACCCGACCCGGCTGTCGCTTCACGCCGGCACCGTGCCGGCACCGCGCTGGCACCGTGCTGCTCGCTTGTTTTGAGGCTGGAGGGTTGGCTGAAGGTCACCATGGTGGCGAGTGGCTGCCCCACGGCCACGGTTGTGCCCGTCGGTGCTCCCGGCACGGGCTCGCTTTGCCCGTCCTTGCCGCTGTCTGCCCGCGCCGGCAGCTGCAGGCAGGTCTGCAGCAGGATTTAGGTGCAGAGGCTGGGAGAGCCGGGTCCCTCCTTAACCTCAGCCATATTTCCAGCCTCATGACGGGCTTGTTTTCCTCTCCCCGCCAGCGCCTCAAGGTTGATGTCAATCCCCTCGCTGGGGAGCGAAAACATGCGACGCCCTCCCTCCATGTTACGTCCGGCGATGAATTTTGCTCCGGAGCGTGCTTCCCTGCCGGAGAGGGAATTTGCTCAGGAAGGCTCAGGCTGAGCATCTGCTTTGCAGTGAGCCACTAGCCTTTTTCTTCCCTTTTTTTTTCTTTTTTCTTTTTTCCTTTCTTTTTTCTTTTTGCCTTTTTTCCTTTTTCTCTTTTTCTCATTCCTTTTTCCTTGTTTTTTCCTTTTCTTTCCTTTCTCTCTTTCCCTGTTTTTTTCTTTTTTCTCTTTCTTTTTTCCTTGTTTTTTCTTTTTTCTCTTTTTTCTTTTTTCCTTTTTTCTTTTTTCTTTTTTCCTTTTTTCTTTTTCTTTTTTCCTTTTTTCTTTTTTCTTTTTTCCTTTTTTCTTTTTTCTTTCTTCCTTTTTTCTTTTTACTTTCTTCCTTTTTCTTTTTTTTCCCTTTTTTTCCCTTTTTTTTTTCCTCCTTTCCTTTTCAAATCCTTCCTTGCCAGCTGGCGTTTTCCAGCAGCAAGAAGAAACACACCAACTTGCTCCAGCTCTCATAGCCTCCCCCATCCTCCCCAGCCCAACCCTCTGCCAACCTCCCAGCCCTGACATCAGGGACCCAACCCCCCCACCCACCCCCAAAATAAAGGAGGAAAAACCAAGGGGAGAGAGGATGGAGCTGGCGGATGAGCCGGCTTTCCATGCGAGGGGATGAGGTTGGGGAGGCCACGGGCTTCCCCTGGCAAGCGACGGAGAAACCAGGGCCAGCAGAAACGTTGAGTCATGAGTGCGGTTCGCAGGCGATGTTTTTTTTCCCCAAGTAAAATTCCTTGCTGGGGAGGAGCAGAGCTGGGGGGGGGGGGCAGGAACGAAGGACTGTGCCCCCCAAATGGGGCATTGAGCTGTTGATGGGGATGCACCCCACTGCGATGGGAATTCCCTGGGCAGGTCTGGGGGGTTTGGGGGGGGGGACACACCTGCCCAGGGAATTCCCCAGCAGCTGGATGGGAGGAGCAGCACGATCTGGGGGGGCTGCAGGAGATGGGGACCCCATCCCTCCTCCTCCTCCTCGCTACCCGCATCCGCCCACCCTCGCGCAATGGGCGGCGCAGCCCCAGCTCCATTTATCATCATCTGCGGGCAAGTGAAGTGTGCAGGGAACAGCTGCTCCGGTCGGCTGAGCGCCGAAATCGGGGTGCGGGGGGGGGACGACGATGATGACGACGCAGTGATGGGGGGGAAGTGGGGGGCTGGGGTCTGCCCCTGTGGGTGCCATCCCACCCCCTCCACCCCAGTCGCTGCACTGGGATGGAGCGTTGGCGTTGCGGGAGATGGTGGTGCTGATGTGGGGGGGGGTGATTGGGGAGAGGGTGTGTTAATGGGGTGCATTGGAGAGAAGGGGGTATTAAAGGGGTTCGTTGGGAGAAGGGTGCATTAAAGGGGTTCATTGGAGAAGGGGTGCATTAGCGGGGTGCACTGGAGAGAGGGTGCATTAACGGGGAGCATTAGAGGGTGCATTGAAGGGGGGGTGCATTGACAGGGGGGGTACCCAACGCTTCGGAACTGGGTGCCATCACCCACTGCCGGGCACCGCAGGGGCGTCCGTGGGGTGCCGGGACAGACGGACAGCGGCAGCTTCACAACCGCCTGGAGGGTTTGACCCTGCCCTGGGAGAGTCCTGTGGGTCCCTCTGCACTGCTGGGGGGGTCCGTCTGCCTGTCTGTCCCCCCCAGTTCCTCTCATTCCCAGCTCCTGTGGCAGGATGCCTTTTCCCGGGCTGTCCCATACACCCCAACCACCCCCCCCTCCCCGCAACCTCCCCTTTTCTCTCCTCCCTTAATAATCAAATTCTCCGGAGCAGTTTGTGGTGTGGCAGCCGGCCAGAAAGGGTTTCTTTAAACTCCACCAGCTCACAATTAAACAAATCCAAGGCTGACGCTCCTTGATAGGCGCTTATTTCCCCCCCCCGCCACCCCGAGAACCACCAAGGGAGGCTGGGGGGTGTCCTACCCCTTCGTTCCCCCCCCCCGCGATGCTGCCTCGCCACATGGGGCTGCACCCATGGGTGGGTGGGGGGGCGAGGGCTGGGAGGGGATTTGGTGCAGTGGTTTTGGGATGGGGAGCCGGTGGCGGGGGGGGGGGGTCCACGGTGCCAGCTCTGCTCCGATGGCGAAGCATCCCCTTGCGAGAGCGCGCTGCTATTTTTAGACGTTGAGTCCTTGTTGATGGCGCAGCAGCGAAGGCGAGGGAGCAGCCGGGCTGGGGGGGTGCTGGATCCGGCCCCGTGGGATGAGCAGCAGCTGGGAAGCGAGGCTGGGGTGTGGGGGGGGCCGGGAGATGCCCGCCGCCCCCAGGGGCTGAGGCGTTGGGGGGGTCTTGGGTGCTTACCGAGGGTCCCCTGCCATGGAAAGTCCTGGGCTGCCTTCAGAGGGTTCCGGATCCGGCCCTGCCATGTCCCTGCCATGTCCCTGCCAGCCCAGGGGAAGTGGGGGGGGGGAAGGGGAGAAAGCAAGGAAGGAAGGAGGGATGGAGTTGGGGGGGGGAGAGGAAAATAACACCAAACCCAGCCACGCAGCACAAATCCTCCCGAGCAGCAGGCAGGCTGCGAGCCACCGTGCATCTGCAGGGACGGGGCTGCGCTGGCCTGGCAGTGCCGCGCGGTGCCCCGGCTCCGCTCCCGGCATCAGCCCCGGGCACCGCGTCAGCCCCGGGCACCGCGTCAGCCCCACGCGCTGCAGCGTGGCCTCGTGCACCACAGCATGGTCCCGGGTCATGCACCGGTGCTGGGAGGTGCAGCGGGTCCTCGCGTATCCCCGAAGGGTGACGGATGCTCCGGGGCGGCCGTAGCCAGAGGCGAGTGCGGCTCTATGCGTTACGGGGACAGGGTCGCACTGGCTTTGGGCGCCACGATGGCCCCAAGTCCCTGCCTTCTCCGACGGATGCCCTGCGGACCCCTTCCCAGGGATCCACACCGTGAGCCCCGGCTGCAGCTGTGACGGCTTTGCCGGGCCGCCGAGGGCAGGCGTCCGGCTGCAGCCGTGTGCCGACGGCCCCGTGTCGATTCCCATCGCGGGGGCAGCAGGAGCCGGGCTGGAAACTTCTTTGCGGCCAGGATAGCACGTCCGGCAGGGACGTGGCGGGGGGAGCGAGTGTGCAGGGCCCCCGGGACGCGGCTGCGGCTGCCTCCCCCTCCCGGGAAGGGCCGTAACCTTGCTGCTGTCGACAGCTTGATTTGATGCCATTAAAGCGTTTGCTCGGAAACAGCCTACATCAGGCGGCAACATCTGTTAAGGCCCTTCTCCGGCAAAGCTGCGGCAGAGCCGAGGGCAGAGCTGGCCTCCGGCTCTGCCGACAGGTCCGGGTGCTGTTGGTGATGAGCGTGTCCCCTCCCGGCTCCGAACGGCAGCATCCGACCCCCGGCAGAGCCCGGTTCCCCGGGTGGTCTGCAGGGAGATGGGGCTGTGGGTCTGGGCACGGCACCTCGCTCGGTACAGGATTTCGGCTCGTCTCAGATGGGGAAGCAATGGGCAGCCCCAGCTCCATCTCCTGCCTGGTGGGCCTCATCCAGCCCCTCATAGTGTGACCCCTGTAAGAAGACGCCCAGGGGTGCAGGATGAGCCCCAGGCCTTGCCAGGCACTGGGACGTGGCCTCGGCTGGCTGTCCCCAGCCGGGGGTTATCTTACAGGCATGACCATGGCCTGATCCTGCCCGAGGGCTTCCTCCCACCCACGCACACGGCTTGTGTGCACGGCGCTGCGCACCCCACTGCATGCACACCCTGCACGCACGTACACCCTGTGGGCACGGACACCCTGCAAGTGTGCAAACCCTGTATGCACGCACAGCCCGCACGCGTGCACAGCCTGCACATCTGCTCCCTCCGTGCATCCCCGCCTCTGCGTGCCGGTGAGCGACCCATCCCCTTGCACCGGGTGCTTTTGCTCAGGCTGGCATTGCCCCAGCTGTTTGGAAAATTAACTATAATGAATTAATAACAATAATTAATAATAAAAGCGAAAGGGGGAAAAAAGCTCCCCTTAAAGCACCAGCCCAGGGTCTTCTCAAGCCAATTTCATTTTTCAAACCTGCTTCCATGTGGAGTGTGAGGGGCCCTTTTCTCCCTTTAATTTTCTCGCCACTGCCCGGGGCTGTCCCAGAGGCCTGGCTTTGATTTTGCTGCCTTTGTTCCGGCAGCCCCGGCACAGGACAGGGCAGCACCGCGCCCGTGCCGCAGTAGGGGCTTTTGTGCCGGCCTTACCGGATTTTTAATTGACCCATCTTTTCCCCAGGATCTCGGCTTTAACCACATCCAGTTGCCCGTGCAGACTGCGAGATGCAGCTGCGATACAGAGGAGCGACATGGAAAGCATCCAAAAAGGGGATGGAGGGGATGGGGTGCTGGGCTGCTGTGGGTGGCACCAAGCCCGGCTCCAGTGGTGCCGAAGGGCAGCATGTGATCGGTGCATCCCTGAGCTGCCGGCGGTTATGGAAATATAATTAAATAAAGCCCCATCTGTGTGTACACAGCCCCCAAAAAGGTGCTGAGACATTACCGGTGTCCACAGGGCGCTGCGAGAAAACGAGGCCAAGCTGGGACTGATCAAGCCAGCGGTGCGGTTTGTGCGGCTACGGCAGAGCCACTGACAAAGGGACCGTCCGGAGCCGTGCGCCGTTTGGCACGTTGTGGCGGTGACACGAGGGTGGCGTGGGGACACGTGGGGACACGCACATGTCCCCATCCCGGCTTAGGGCTGCCTGGCGTGGCTGGCACCGCGGGGAGATGTGCCGGGGAGCAGGGCTAGGCTCAGCTTTGCCCGCAGGTGCCGGGTGCCACACACCGCCAGCACCTCGTCCCCTCCCCTCGTTACGCTCATTGCCTTAATGAAGGCAGAGGGGACAGCACTGGGGTCACTGCCGCGGCACGGTGCCAAGGGAGCAGCACCGGGGAAGTCCCCGGGGAGCTGCAGACCCTTGGGGCTGCCCTAACCCGGGCTCCCAAATCTCAAGCCGCTGCCAAAACAGACTCGTGTTCACCCCAGCGCCTCCGACCGACTGGTGCTGGGGACGGGCAGGATGTGTCCCCCCCACCTCCACCGAGCCCTTCATTAGCCCCCGCAAGCCACTCGGCTGCCTCTGAGATCAAACCGGTGACCCGGGTGCTTCCCTGCACCCAACGCAAGCTGGGCTAGGAAATGGGGAGGTTTAATGACGACGGTGGCGAGGCGCTCGGCTAATAGATGTCTGCTGGCGGGAGCAGACAGCTTCCAGATGGTATCGCACCGGGGCAGGGGGGATCGGCTGGGGCCGGGGGGGGGCTGCGGGAGGCAGCAGCAGGCAGAGACGGGCAGAGCCAGCAAGTTGAAATGACTTTTTTTGCAGCCCTCCACACTGCTGCTTCCAGTAATTAGCCCAATAATTAAAAAGAATGGTGATAAGCGGGGTGTTCGGAGGGGCTCGCAGGATCCCAGCATCCCCGGGGAGGGCGTGCGAGGAGGAGGCGGGTAAGTGATTTGCAGAGGCGAGGGGCAGCGGGCGCGTGAAATGCAGAACACCAGGGCTGGGGGACCCCAACACGGTGCAGGGGGGTCGCTGTGTCCCGCGGGGCAGGCAGGGAGAGGGTTTGTTTGTCCTGCAAAGCCGGGGTAGGCAGCAGAGATGGGGAAGGCTCCCAGCAGCAAGGTCAGGAGGGCTGGCTGGGCGCACCGCAGGCAGGGAGGAGCAAGCTGGACCCCAGCCACCCCCCCGCTCACGGGCACCGTGCTGCGGATAGGGGTGATGCAAGGAGGTATGATAGAGGATGATGCAGGGCGATGAAAGGTGAGGTGATGCAACGCCAAACGATGTGATGTGGGGCGACACGCTGCGATGCGGAGCGACGCGAGGTGATGCTAAGCCAGCTGCTGCGATCTAGGGCAATACAGGGCATCGCGACGCAAGGTGATGTGATGCAGGGCGATGCGATGCAATGCAAGGCGGTGTGATGTGATGCGATGCAAAGCAATGTGGTGCAAGGCGATGCGGTGCAAGGCGATACGATGCAGGGCAACGCGAGGCGATGCATTGCAGGGCGATGCCACGCGAGGCAACACGATGCAGGGAGACGAAACGCAAGGCGAGGCGATGCAGGGCGACGCGCTGCAGGGCGACGCGAGGCGCTGCAGGGCGACGCGAGGCCACGCGGCGCCGGCACCGGCGGAGCGACGCCGCGGCAGGCGAGGCGATGCCCCCGCGGCGCACGCGACGTTGCCCCTCTCGGCGCGCGGCCGCGCTCCCCGGCCCGCCGCGGTGGCGATGCTTCATTTGAATTCTCGCCTCTCTCTCTTCGCAGATAACGAGCCCGCGCCATGCAGTCCTTTCGAGAAAGGTGTGGTTTCCATGGCAACCAGCAGAGCTACCAGCCGACTTCACAAGATACATCACGCCTGGAGAATTACAGGCATCAAAGTCAGGCAGGGCCGAACTGCGAGCGGCAGAGGCTGGTGGCAAAGGAGTACTACAGTCAGCAGCAACTGCCGTACTCGGGCTACGAGAACAGCGCCGTGGAGAAATACCACCGGGGAAACAAGCAATTAGCGGGGCAGCAGCTGCAAGGCAGGCCGGCCTTTTCCAATTACGCCGTGCAGGAGAACAGCCCCTACCCGGCCCGATATTCGGGGGACGAGAGCCTGCAGGCGTGGGGCGGCCAGCCGCAGGCGCTGCCCGGCGGCGTGGCCAAGTATGAGGACAGCCTGATGAAGAAGACGGCGGCGTTGGCGGGTGGGCGGCCGTACCACGAGCCGGCGGCCGCCTCGCTGCCCTTCCGGACTCACTTTCAGCAGCAGCAGCAGCAGCAGCAGCCGCAGCAGCAGCAGCCGCCCGCGCTCCCCTACCCCAAGCTGCAGCGGCAGAAGCTGCCCAACGACGTCTCCTCGCCCATGCCCTTCTCGCAGAGCCCCCACTTCGGGCAGCACTCGCAGTCCTTCCCCGCCTCCTCCACCTACTCCTCGGTGCCGGGGGGCAGCCAGCCGGCACACTCCTACAAGAGCTGCACGGCACCCTCGGGGCAGCCGCCGCTGGAGCGGCCCCTGGGCAGCGCCGCCAGCCTGGCCCCCGGCCCCCGCGTGCCCAACCTGCACGGCTACCAGCCCAACCGCATCGGCTACGAGCAGCCCCCGCAGCCGCCGCCGCAGCCCCCGCAGCCGCCGCCGCCGCAGCCCCCGCAGCCGCCGCAGCCCCCGCAGCCGCCGCAGCCCTTGCAAGGGCGGCATCACGCCCCGGAGACCCTCCATTACCAAAACCTGGCCAAGTACCAACATTACAACCAGCCGGGCCAGACCTACTGCCAGGGCGACGCGCCGCCCGTCCGGACGCCGGAGCAGTACTACCAGACCTTCAGTCCCAGCGCCAGCCACTCGCCGGCTCGCTCCGTCGGCAGGTCCCCGTCCTACAGCTCCACTCCCTCCCCGCTGATGCCCAACCTGGAGAACTTCCAGTACAGCCAGCAGCCGCTGAGCGCCGGCGCCTTCCCGGCCGGCATCGCCGACCACAGCCATTTCATGCCGCTGCTGAACCCTTCTCCCACCGACGGGACGAGCCCCGATGCTCAATCGGGGAACTGCAAAAACTTGCAGAAGGAGAAGCTGCCTGAAAACCTGCTGTCAGACCTGAGCCTGCAGAGCCTGACGGCGCTCACCTCCCAGGTGGAGAACATCTCCAACACCGTCCAGCAGCTGCTGCTCTCCAAAGCGGCCGTGCCCCAGAAAAAGGGCATCAAGACCCCGGCGAGGACCCCCGAGCAGCTCAAGGGACAGCACTGCAGCCCCGAGAGCAGCACCTACTCGGCGGAGCAGGTGGGGACCCCTCTGTCCGACCCGCTGAGCACCCCCCAGTCCGTCCACGCCGAGACGCAGGACACCGACTACCTCAGCGGGTCGGAGGACCAGCTGGAGAGGAGTTTCCTGTACTGCAACCAGAACCGCAGCCCTGCCCGCGTCAACAGCAACTCCAAGACGAAGCCCGAGTCGGTGTCCACCTGCTCCGTGACCTCCCCGGACGACATGTCCACTAAATCGGACGACTCCTTCCAGAGCATCCATGCCAGCCTGCCCCTGGAGACCTTCACCAAGTATGTGACCAATGAACGGGACTGTCCCCGGCTGCTCCTCAGCGCCCTGTCCCAGGAGGAGCTGGCTTCCGAGATCATCGTCCTGCAGGATGCCATCAGCGAGAAGGCGGACAAAGCCTGGGCCAACTCTCCCATGCTGAGCAAGGAGGCCACCAAGTCCCCTTTCCAGCTGGAGAACCACCGGCCCTGCCTGGACTCCATGGTGAAGGGTGCCTGGCCCAGCCAGGGTGACTCCAGCACGCTCACCGAGCCCCTCAAGCTGGACAAGGCTTCGGGGGCCAGCACGGGAAAGGACTTTGGCGAGGAGGTCTACGAGGGTCCCCAGGTGGAATTCACGGCCGCCGAGACCAAGGACGCGCTGAAGGACTCTGCCCCGCTGGCCTTCAACTCCAAGCCCAGCATCCCGGCGGCGACGTCGAGTGCGGGAGCCGCCGGCTACAGCTGCTATTCGAACACCACCGCCAACTCGGTGGGGTCCGAGAACGCCATGGAGCACTTCGAGTGGCCGGAGGAAAGCCTGGGCGAGGCGTGCCTGCGGTGGAAGGAGCTGCAAGCCGCTGACCTCCCCAAGGGCTTATTCCCCAGCAAATTGGTGGGCTCCTGCAAGGAGAAAAAAAATGCCTGCGGCTTGGATCTGTGTGATGGCGAGCAGCCGGCCAAGAGCGAGCCAGCCCGGGACTTCGGCCAGCAGGCGATGGAGGAGGAGGAGGAGGAGACGCTGACCTACGACGAAGCGGCAAAGGCGGACAGTGAGAGGTGGCTGCAGGACACCCGGCACTGCTGCTCAGCTGGGGACTTCAGCGAGATCCCCATCATCTCCTCGCCGGAGCTGAAGGAGTCAGATCTGGAGGCGGAGGAGTACTCCTCGCTCTGCGAGCTGGCCGGCTCGGAGCAGAAGTCGGTGACGTACGACACCTCGCCGCCCAAGCCCCCGGAGATGCCCGCCGTGCTGTCTTCCAGCGAGGTGCCCGTGTCCGCCGAGGAGACCGTCAGCACGGTGGAGAAGGAGAGCTCAGCTCCCGCCGCGCGCCTCTCCGGCCAGTCCGTCATCCTGCTGGGCCCCGCCGTGGGCACGGAGACCAAGGTGAAGAGCTGGTTCAAGTCCTCCCTGCCCCACATCCAGCCCGAGGAGGAGAGCAGCGGAGGGGAGACATCCCACCTGGAGGCGGCGGACGCCGAATCTGCCCCGTCGGTGAAGCAGCAACTCGCCCCCAAAAACACGCTGGGAAAGACGGAGCCTGTCTCGCGGGGCAAGAGCCTCCGCAACAAGAGAGTCCACTGCCGGCTGCCAGAGGGGGACGGCCCCAGCAGCGCCGTGCCGAGCCCCTTCGATGACCTGCCGGCAGCCGGCGGCATGGCCAGCGCCTGCCTCGGGCCAGACGGCCAGGCGGAGATACCGAGCAAGAACGCCCACAGCCAAACACCCCGGTTTCCAGCCGAGGGTCTGCCAGCGCGCATGTGCACCCGCTCCTTCACCGCCCTCGCTGAGCCCCGTGCCCCGGCCCCGCTGGAGGGGCTGAAGGCCCCCGCACACCAGGAGAAGCTGGGGAAGAAGCCCGCCTGCGGCGTGAAGCAGCGGGTGGCCTTCAAAGCCAGGAAACGCAGCAGCCGACCGGCCCCCAAGGTGGTCCAAAACGCCAGCGATGCCACCCTCCTGGTGCCCGGCTTGGTGGCGGCAGAGGAGGTGGCGGGGCCGACACCGCCGGAGGGGGACGCGGTGGAGGCGGGGGAGAGGGACCAGCGGTCGATGATCCTGCGCTCCCGGACGAAGACGCAGGAGGTTTTCTACACCAAGAGGCGGCGGGGCAAGCGGGCGGCCGACGTCCGGCTGAAGAACTGCAAGGCGCCCAAGAAGCTCATCTCCAACAACCACCTCCCGCCCGCCTTCAAGCTGGCGGCCCCGGGCAGCCCCCACAAGGAGGGCAAGGTGGGTGCCCGGATGAAGCTGCCCAAAGCGGGGCCAGGCGTGGGGGGCAAGATGTCCGAGCGGCCCCTGCACTCGCTGAAGAGGAAGTCCACCTTCATCTCCCCCATCCCCGCCAAGAAGAGGAACCTGGTCCTGCGGAGCAACAGCGGCGGCGTGAAGGAGGAGAAGCCGGAGGCCCCCCCCAGCCTCTTCAAGAAGATGCCGGTGGCCAAGAAGGTGAAAGCCAAGCTGCCCCCCAAGAGCTCCGGCGAAGCCGTCCCGAAGCCCCCCCCCGCCGAAGGAGGCCCCCGATGTCTGCATCAAGATCACCTCCCGGGCGGCCTTCCAGGAGGCCACCAAGACCAAAGTGCTGCCTCCCCGCAAGGGCCGCGGCCTCAAGCTGGAGGCCATCGTCCAGAAGATCACCTCGCCCAACCTGAAGAAGTTCGCCTGCAAACCGGCAGCCACGGCGGCGGTGGCGGCGGCCACGGCGGCCGCCTACGGCACCTCCCTGAGCCCGGCGGGGACGGAGAGGGAGCGGGCGGTGAAGCACAGCGGGGTGGCCCCGGCGGCGGGCGATGCCCGGCTGCCCAAGCTGGTGGCGGCGCAGAAGGCGCCCGCCGCGCCGGCGGTCGAGCAGCTCTGCCGAAACCCCAACGGCCGAGCACCGAAGGGGAAGCCGGGCGGCGGGAAGAAGCTCTCTACCGACGGCTGCCAGGGCGAGGCCTGCGCGCCGGCCACGGGGGCCCAGCCCGGCTCCACCATGGCAGCCAAGAGCCTGGGGCTCCTACCCAAGAAGAGGAACCGCAAGGGCAAAGCGGCGGCGCTGGGCATGGCCAAGGCGCCCCTTGGCCCCGCGCCGCCGCTGCTGCCGCGGGAGCGTGCGGCGGGACCGGGCGGCGAGGAGGAGGCTCCGCGGGAGGGCAAGAAACCAAAGAGCGAGGAGAAGGAGGCGGGGGGCGGTGAGGGTCCCCCCGAGGGACGCCCCACTGCCGGGCCGGCCCGGGGGCCGAAGCCGCGGGCCAACCACTCCAACTACAACGGCTACTCCAAGAGGCAGCGGAAGCGTCTGGCCCACGGCAAGGCCAAGGCGGTGCCGGCACGGTGCAAGAGCCGCGGCAAGCGGCGGCGGCAAGCCCAGCAGGCCCCGCTGCTGCACCCCGCCGAGCCCGAGATCCGGCTGAAGTACATCTCCTGCAAGCGGCTGCGGGCGGACAGCCGGGCCCCCCCCTTTGCCCCCTACGTCCGCGTGGAGCGGCGCGGCGAGTTCACCACCGCCTGCACCGTCGTCAACTCGCCCGGCGAGGAGGCCCGGCTGCAACGGGGACCGGCCGGGCCGGCGCCGCGACCGCGGGCAGCCTTGCCCGCCTCCTCCACCATGCACATGGGGCCGGTGGTGTCGAAGGCGCTGAGCGCCGCTTGCCTGGTCTGCTGCCTGTGCCGCAACCCCGCCAACTACAAGGACCTGGGGGACCTCTGCGGGCCCTACTACCCCGAGGACTGTCTGCCCAAGAAGAAGTCGCGGCTGAAGGAGAAGGCGCGGGCGGAGGGGCCGGGCGAGGACGCCATCCCACCCACCGCGGCCGAGCGGGCGCCCCGAGGGACGGAGGGCGGCTGCGGTGCCGGCGGCAAGGCGGCGCGGCCGGAGGGTGCCGCCGAGGCGGCCAAGCAGAGCGCGCTGCGCTCCAGCCCGCGGGGCATGTTTCGTAGGCTGCAGAGCTGCTACTGCTGTGACGAGAGGACAGAGGGCGAGGAGGCGGCCGAAAAGCCCCGGCGGCACGAATGTCACAAGGCCGAGTCCCCGCCGCAGGAGCCGGCGGGCGACACGCAGGAGCACTGGCTGCACGAGGCCTGTGCCGTATGGACCGCTGGGGTTTTCCTGGTGGCGGGGAAGCTCTACGGGCTGCAGGAGGCCGTCAAGGCGGCTGCCGACCTGGTAAGAGCTCGGCCGCCCGCCCCGGCACGGCACGGCACCGCGCCCTGAGGCGGCATCTCCTGCCGGCCTCCTTCAGCCAAAGCCATTCCCGCGGCTGCGCCTCCGGACGGGATGAAAATTAATAGGGTTGGCCCCGACGAGTCGCCCTGGGAGAGCGGGGCGGGTGTTCGTGTGCCATGAACCCCGCTGGCTTCCTGCGAGATTTGTGCTGCCGCGTCTCTGATAGCACCTAAAAACCCCCCTTTTAGGCCTAGAAGCGGATTTATGTTGTTATGTTTTGGGAGGGTGGCAGGGCCCCCCCGGGACCGCGAGGATGCTGAGCCCGGTGGGTCACATCCCCCCAGCCCAGCCATGCGTCGCACGGGGCGGGACAGATGCAGCCTGGTGAAGGCAGGACGGGAGACAAAAATGGGCACGACGTGGCCTGATGCCACGGTGATGGGCAGCAGGGGAAGGGGAGCTGGAGGCAGGGGACGGCCCTGCCCTGCTCCTGTCCCAGAGCGAGAGGAACACGGGCACATCGAGCGAGCAAAATAGGGAGGGTGCTGCTGGGAGACCTCCAAGGGGACAGTGGGGTTTTGTGCTGGGGAAAAGGAGGGGACAGCCACCCGGCAGAGGCCAGGCAGGGGGTCTCCAGCAAGCCCCCCGGTACTAGCTTTGGAGCTGGCCGTATTCCCAGGCGTGCATCCTCACGGCATGGCTGTCTGGAGGCTGCTGCCTTCTCCCTGCCCACGCCGCGGGGCCGGGTGCTCCCATCCCTGCGGCAGCCGCTGGGGATGGGGAGCACCGTGGTCCTCCACCACCGCTGCCACCGAGCCATGTCCGGCCCAGGCCATGTCCCTTCACCTCCGCACCTTCTGCCCCGTGGAGGATGGCTGCGGGCTCGGTGCCGTCCAGGGAAGCGGTACGGCGGGTAGAAATCTCGTGCGTGGCTGCAGACGGCCGAGCGAGAGGCACGGCGTCGCCCGCGGTGTGCCGGCACGGGAGGAAGGATGCTGCCCAGCGGCGGGGGGGAGGCAGCGTGGGGCTGGAGAGGCGCAGAGACGCCGGCGCCTTCTCCTTGCGTCCGGGGCCGTCGCGGCGCTTTGCTCCTGCGCTGGGCTCTGACGGGGTCTCTCTGTCTCTCCACATCTCTCCTTCCCTGCTCCGAATTCCCGGGTGCGTTTAAAGAAGTGCTCGAGCTGCCAGCAAGCGGGAGCCACCGTGGGCTGCTGCCAGAAGGGGTGTCCCCACACCTACCACTACGCGTGTGCCGTCGACACAGGTGAGCCCGGCTGTGGGGACAGGGCTGCGGGGTCCCCTGGCACTCTCCAACCCGGCTGGGCTGCTCTACAGAGCACTTAAGCCCACCCAAGGTTAGGGTGGGCTCACGGCTCCCTGCCTGCCGGAATGGTGATGCCCGCACCACCGGCAGTGCTGGCTGGTGTCCTGAGTTTGGCCGGCCTCAGCTGAACCCTTCATGCAAACGCTGCGGTTGGTCCGGAGGGTGGCAGGAGGCCGTGGGCCGGGGGGGGGTGCTGTGTCCCCTGGCACTTGGGGACAGCCGTCCTGCAGCGTGGGGACTCCCCTGACACAGCCTTCTCCTCTCCTCGCAGGTTGCTTATTAACCGAAGAGAGCTTCTCTCTGAAATGTCCCAAACATAAGGTAAGCCCAGACCTCCCCCGTGCACCCCCTCCAATGCTCTGCAGCCCCCCTGGGGTAGGAGGACCTGCCTTCAGACCATGTCCCCCCCCCCGGGGACACCCCGCTCCACTGCACACCCACCCCGGGCGCTCAGCCCCGCATGCAAGGGGCATCGCGTGGGGCACGGCATCGCGTCCCTGGGGGATACCAGCTCTCCCAGGACCCCACCGCTGCGGGGTTAGGCGAGCGGGTGCTGGGTCTGGGACCCCCCCCCCCCAACCGGGTTCTTGGGGTTTCCCTGAGCGCTAACGAGGTGGTGGGCGGTAATTGAACCCGTGCTAAAAGCACCCGCATCTCGGGTGGGTGCACGATTATTCACGGGTGGGCAGGGTGGCTGCTGATGGGGACATCCCCACCGGCTCGGGGACCGGACCCAGGGGCTAACACCCCCCCCCACCTTCCCTCAGCGGGACCACCGGGCTGACACCCCCCCCCCTCCAATTCTCCCCGCAGAGGCAGCCGGTGTAGCGCCCGGTGGGCACCCACCGCCAACGAGGGACCGGCGGAGGAGGCAGCGCCCCGGGAGCGGGGCCGGACCGGGCCGGGCCGTACCGGGAGCCGCCCCGCTGCAGGTGGGCGCAGCGCTGCCGCCCCGTCCCCGTCCCCCCCCGTCCCCGTCCCCGCCACCTTCGAGCCCCCCCCCCCCGCCCCGCCGGAGCCCGTTCCGGGCGGGTAGAGCCAGCGCCGGGTTTTCCACCCGTTCCCTCGCCGGGCCCCGGTAAAACCCGGCCTGGCCGAACGGGAGACGGAACGGGATTCCCCGGCCCGCCATGGCTGCACAGGGAGGGGGAGGGAATATGGGGGGGGGGGGGTCGGGGCGGGGGGGGGCCGTGTACAAGGAGGGGGGGGGGGGTCCCGGCGATGTTGTCTTACTGTGGGGCCGCCGGACCCCCCCGCGGGTCCCGGCTCTCCATATCTCACACTGATCTGATCTGAGATGTTGCCTTCAGCAAACCTCACGGTGTCTGTCTGTATATACGTGCGGCGGAGAAAAGGAAAAAAAAAAAAAAGACAAAAAAAAAGGACAAAAAAAAAAAAAGGACAAAAAAAAAAAAAAGACAAACAACGGCCTGCTGTTTGAAACACCACTCTGCTTTTTCCGTTTCGTTCTTCCATCTCCTGTCTGGCTCCCACCCTGCCTGTCTCGGGGTGCCAGCCCCTGCGCTGGGCACCTGGGTCCCCACCGGGGCGAAGGGTGCTTGGCTGGGCTGGTGGGCGCCCACCGGGCTGCCCCAGCCCCGCTCCCTCCCTCCGAACCCCGGCCCATTGCACCCTCCACCCTCCCGCTCCATGGGCCGCTGGCGCTGCTGGGATGGGGACACCTGGTCCTGCTCTTTGGGACCCCCCCCCCAAAAAAACCCACCCTTCTCCTTCTGCTCGGCCTCGCCAGCACCTCGTCTGCAGCTCCTCTTGCTGGGGACGGGCTTTGCTCCCTCTGCTTGTGCAAACCTTCATGGCTCTGGGTGCAAACCCCAGGGCTTTGGTGCAAACCAACCCCCAGGGCTCTGGATGCTGAACCCCATGGCTCTGGGTGCAAACCCCAGGGCTCTGGGTGCTGATGCCCAGGGTTTTAGCCTGGTGCAAGAGGGTGCAAGCAGCTCAGAAATGGCTTCCAGCTGGCAGCAGGGGCCTTGCAGGAGGAGGAGGAGGCATTTGCTTCCTCCCTCTGCATGGCCTTGGCTCGCCCCTCGCTGCCCTGGGTGCCGGGTTCGCTCGGCTCCCTCGGCTTTCGCTTCCCTTCCCAGCCACTTCGGTGGAGCTGGGGGGCTGCCCAGCACTGGGATCACCCCCTGCCCCTGTCCCCGCGGGGTGCCCCGCATGACTCCCCAGTCTCTGCACACCCCAACCTTGCACCACCCGCACCCTGGCGCAGGTAGTAAATAACCAATCCAGGGTGAATCAACCCCAAATCCCATCCTAAAAACAGAGCCGCCAGCTGCCCCCCCACCTGCAAAGCATCTTGCAAAGCGGGGGGGGGGGGTGGCATAGTGCTGGCCCCATCCGTGTCCCCCATCCCGGACCCTGCAGAGCCAGCACCTCGTGTCCCCGCCAGCTGTCGTGTCCCCTCCGTCCCACCCAGTCCTCACCCTCAAGGTTTGCTGGCCACAAAATGTCTGTCGTTTCAGCAGCTTGCCTTGGACACAGGAGTGAAAAACACAAAAAGGGAGGGGGGGGGAAGAGAGAAAGAATAATAAAAATAATTAATTTAAAGAAAAAAAAATAAAAATCCTGGTGTCCCTGGCAGTGTTGCCTGAAATATGGCTATTTTTAGTGACATCTTGTACATATGACTGTAAAATGGTAAACCGTGTGTATTATATATTGCCTCATTATATAGTGTATATATATGTATACATATACATATATATAATATATATGAAGACTGTAAATGTTAAGACTAGTGTTCTTATTAGTATATTGCTTCACACTGAAGATTGTGTGTAACAAGCTGTTTCTAAAAGATGTTTATTTTCCTTAAGAGTAAAAAACAGGTCATTGCATTCAGAGCGTCAATAAAGATACAACGATTGTTTTGGAAGTACGTGGCGCCCTGCTCGTGGCCTCTCTTTCTCCTGGGGGGGCTCCCGGGGGTCCCCCCCGGGCCGTGCCAGCCCCTGGCTGGCCCTTTGTCCCCAGGTGCCACCTGTACCAAGGGTCTTGCTGTAGGGCTGGGGTATGGGGGGGCTGGGGGGCAGCACCCCCGGCACATCTTGGGGTAAGGAGGGGGTGTTTGGGGTCCCTTGGCACCCAGTGTCCCCATCCCTGCCACCCTTGTCATTCCCCCCCCCTCCATGCCCTGTGGGGGCAAGGCAGGACCCACGATGCCCAGCTGGGGGGGGGGGATCCCCCCCTTGCCCCAGCCCCTGCGTGCCCCCCAAGTTCAGTGTCTGTGTCATCCCAGTGTCCCCCCACCCCAGTCCAGCACACACTGGTATAAATAATCAGCTTTAATCATCTGTACAAAACTCTCCAACTATGAAAATACCGTTTAAAAAGGCAAGGCGGGGGGGGGGGGGGCTGGGGCAGGGTGGGGGGCTATATACAAGAGGGGGGCAAAGCAAGGGGACGGGGGCATCCACCAGCCCCCCGGGACCCCCGTTGCCACCCTGCCATCCCTTCTCTGAAAGCGCTCAGGCCCGGCTGTGCCCGGGGGGTGATGGCAGCTCCTAACTGGGGGGGGACTGGTCAGTGCTGGGGTGGGGGGAGGGATAGGCTGGGGGTCCCCTCTTACCTACTGTGGGCACAGTTGGGGAGAGGGCCCTTAGCTGCCACCGTGGGGCCAAATCTCCCCCCCCCCCCATAATGGGGGCAATGCTGAGGTGCCCCAAGCCCCCCCCTGCAGCAGCAGGACACCAGGAGAGGGTTGGGGGGGGCGAGGACAGGCCCCCACCCTGTGCCAGGGCACTGGGGTGGGGGGGCTACGAGGTGGCACTGGGGGCCAGGCTGGCCAAGCATCCCAGTGCCATGCAATACTGGGACAGTGTCACTAGAGGTCCCCACGTCCCATCACCCGAGCGGGCTGGGGACAAGGACAGAGCCATGGGGTGGCTGAGCCCACCCGGGGTGCCCCCACGCGTGACCGTCCCACACCGGGAGCCTCCACACCCGCTGCCGGTGGCACCGACCATCACCCTGCCCCCTCCCCCCCCCACCTTAAAACCTGCTCCCTAACACCGTCCCGCAGAAAGGGCTCCCGTCCTGGGGGTGAAGGGGAAACTGAGGCACGGGCCTCCCCGCCACCCCCCTTCTCCCACATCCCGGACCCAGGAGGGGCTAATGGGGGGGGGGGGGGGCTGGCAGCGTGCCCCCCCCCCCCAACTAGCCCGATGTGACGGTGGTGCCGCTGCCCAGCTTGATGATCATCTGCTGGCAGTCGTGCAGCGTCCGTTTGTCACCCAGCTTCTCCAGAGTGCGGGCGGCCTCGGCCAGCATGCCCACGCGTTGGCCCGGCCCCGAGAGAAAGCTGGGTGGGAGGTAACAGCAGGCCAGCAGCAGAGCCTCGGCGTGCTCCCGCGGCGTGGGGTGGCTCTCCGGCTCGCCGGCTAAGGTTGGAGGGGTGGGGGGGGGAGAATGGGTGTCAGCCCCAAGGGTGCCGCTGGAAGCCACCGACCCTCCTCCCTTGGATGCTCTGGCACGGCGACGGGGCTGTTCGCCCACCCCAGAGCAGGCGTCACCACCAAAGCCCCTGTCTCCCACCACCCAACGCTGCTGGGGTGCTGCGGGTGGGGAGCGGGGTGTCGTGTCCCCCCCGCCACCGTGTCCTACCTGTTTTGCTGCCCTGCACCCCTCTCCTCCGCAGGCTGCGGTCCAGCAGCTGGTGGGTGCGTGTGGGGCTGGCCCGGGCCATGAGCCTGGCGGTGGCTTCGTGCAGAAACACCTGGAGAGGAAGAAGAGGGGGACACGCAGTCAGCACAGCCGGGCACTGGGGGGGGGGACACACGGACGAGGGGACCCGCCAAGACGAGGGGCGAGGGGCTCACCCGACGCATGGCGGGGCGAAGGGTCTGGGCCAGGCGCCGGAGGCTGCTGAGATCCTGCTGGAAACCGCGGAGCTCGAGGGCGGACGCTTGGTAGAGGCAGCTGCGCTGCTGGCTGACGTTCATCTGCTGCTGCCACAGGTTGGTGCGGGTGACGAGGAGAAGGTCGCAGAGCAGGAGCTGGACCGCCTGGGAAAGGGCCAGGGGGTGGGAAGGGGGAGCGAGGGGACCTGGGTGAGCTGGAGACGGGGGGGGTCGGGGGACGGGGGACAGACGGATGGCGGGGGGGGGGGGCGAGGAGGTCCCTGCGGGCAGGCGTCGCTGCGCGGGACCCCCGCCGGGCTGCATGGCAGGGGCATTGCACTCCCAGTCTGACACATGCAATGCAACTACAATGCACCCCCGCGAGGGCCGGGGGCACCTCCCGCGAGGGCTGGGTGCTCTCCCCCCCTACCCCCCCCACCCCACCCCGGGGTGGGCGGCCGTTTTGCCCCCCACCCCGGCTCACCTTATCGATGGTGCCTTTGGGGGGGCTGCCGAGCTCCAGGCTCTCCCGCAGGCAGCTGCTGGCCTTCTCGCAGTGGTTCAGGCTGGCCTGGCTCCCGTCTTGCTTGCTCAACATGGCTCGGACGGCTCGGAAGGAGTGCAGGGCGGCGCGGGGCAAGGGCTTCCTGCAAGGATGGGGGGGGGGGATAGAGTCACTGCAGACCCCTCACTGTGCCCCCCGCCAACACTCAGCGGACACTGGGCAGCACAGCCGCAGCACTCAGAGTGCGTTAGCAAAAGCTGTGCCAACCCAAAAAGGAGGGGAGGTGTGCGATGAGCTGGCACCCCCTCACCCCCCCCTGCCCCGTCCCCAATGCCCCCCCCCCCAGCACTCACTCGGAGCTCTGCAGCGCCCGGGGCATGGTCTCCACCAGCGGGTAAAGGCGCTCGGCCCCCTCCTCATCTCCCCGCAGCCAGTGAATAACTGTGCCAATGATGGACGCCCACCACTTGGACACGGGGTCGGTGCCTGCGGGGCGGGAGGGACACGGGAGCGGGGCGTCCAACGGCCCCGTGGCCCCCAAGATGAAGCGTCCCCCGGGAACTGGGGGGGGGACACACGCCGGCTTCACCTGTGATGGCCGCCAAGCCGGAGCTGATGGAGGGCGCAGGACCGGGCGCGCCGCTGGCGTCAGAGCAGCCGTTGAGCAGCTGGAGGTACTCGAGCGCATCGGAGAAGCGCCTGCCGGGAGAGGGGCCGTGAGCGGTGCCGACCCCACGCCGGGCGAAGGGAGCGGGGTGCCCACCCCGGCACGTACCCCTCTCCCTGGGCAGCGGGGCGGCCGGGCTCGGGCATGGCCACGCAGCACAGCGCCTTCTCCAGGAGGTGTTCGCGGAAAAGCTGGGTCACCTGCGCCAGCGGATCCACTGCGGCACAGAGGGGCGGTGAGCGGGTACGCCTCCACCCCGAAATGGGGGGCTGGGGGCACCGGTGGGGGGTAGTGGGGGGGGGGTTACCAGGGTTGCCGGCAGAGCTGTAGATGGTCTCCCTCGGGACGCCCTTGACGGCCCAGTCCCCGTCGACGAAGAAGCGGTGACCCAAGGGGTGGCAGAGCCACTGCATGGCGGGGGGCACGGCCCCGCCGTGGGACAGGGCCACGCGCCGGGCGCTGCAGAGGAAGGGGCGCTGCGGGGAGAGGGGGGGGGTGTCAGGGAGGGGAGAGCCGAGACTGAGTCCCAGGGGACAGACGGGACCCCCCACCCCCACCCCGCCCCGCACTCACAGCCAAGAAGTGGAAGCAGCGGTGCAGGCTGGCCTTGACCCGCAGGGCGGCCGCCACGTAGATCTCGGCCAAGGCGGCCACGGAGACGGCGTCGCCGGCGCATTCGGCCAAGTTGACGGCGCTCAGCGCCAGGTTGATGGCCAGCAGGTGCCCCCCGGCCTGCTTCCCTGCGGGGATGGGGATGGAAGGGGGGGGGGGTCTTAGGTGGGACGCGCGGCGTGGGGATCGCATTCCCCCCGCCCCACGGCGCGGGGCCGTACCGGCGAGGTGGAGCTGGTGCAGGCGGTGGTAGGCCATGGCGGCGTCTCGGGCGCTCTGCCGGACGTGGGCGGGGGGCGGCGGGTCGGAGCGAAGCCCCCCGGCCCGGGCGGCCAGCCAACGGCCCACCCAGAGACGCTGGAGCAGGTGCCGCAGGAGGCTCCAGAGCAGGCTGCAGGCCAGGTCCCCGTGGGAGGCGGGCAGCGGCCGCCCCAGTGCCCCCAGAGCCGTCCGCAGGTGCTGGGCACCCTGGGCGAAATCCCCCTGCGACCCCCGGGAGAGAGCGGGTCAGCGCGGGGGGGCGGGGCCACGGCGGGTGGGTGGAGCTAACATCGCGGGGCAGCGGTGTAGGGGCGGGGCCAGGCGCGAGAGGTGGGGTGAGTTTAGAGGGGGTGGGCGGGGCTAATGGCGATGGGGGGCGGGGGCTGTGAAACGGGCGGGGCTAACCCAGAGAGGGGGTGCCGGGAGAAAGGGTTGGTGGGGGCAAGTGGGGCGTGGCCAGGGTGGGTGGGGCAGGTGACATCATGCAGGGTGGGGCAGGGCGGGGCGGGGCTTACCCGGTCGAGGTCGAGGTCGGCCTGCCGGCGGTGCCGCCAGAAGAGGACGGAGGGCTCGGAGTGGGGGCGGGTGACGGGCTCCCCGCAAACGAAGAGCCGCACCACCGCCCCCAGCACCAGCGCCGCGTTCAGCGCCCAGAAGGCCAGGGTGGGCCACAGCCACTGCGACCACCCCCACGGCTCCTCTGCGCGGGGAGGGGGTGAGCGCCACCCCGCCGCCTCCGCCCTGCGCCCACCCCAGGGTCTCCATCCCGGTGGTCTTCACCCCGTGCCCACCCCAAGAGCCTCCACCCCAATGGCATCCACCCCAACAGCCTCCACCTAATGGCCTCTGCCCCGCGCCAGCATCCTCCACCCCAGTCGTCTCCAATCCCAGACCTACCCCAAGACCCCCCCTCCTGATGCCCTTCACCCCACGTCCACCGTGACCGCCTCCGCTCTGATGGTCTCCGCTCCAACGGCCTCCACCCCAGGCCCACCCCGAAAACCTCCACCCTGATGGGCTCCACCCCAACAGCCTCGACCCAGGTAGCCCCTACCACACACCCCCCCAAACACCCAGCACCCCAACGGTCTTTACCTCAACAGCCTCTAGCCCTTGCCCACCCCGACAGCCTCCATCCCAATGGCCTTTGCCCCATGCCCACCCCGACAGCCTCCACCCCACGCCTATCCCAACAGCCTCCAACCCTGTGGCCTCCACCCCAAGAGCCCCCACCCCATGCCAGAGCTTACCCATGGTGCCAGACTCAGCCATGATGCTCCTGCTGGGGCCAGCGGTGCCCGGGCTCCCCACAAAGGCCGGGGCACCGGAACCCCGGAGGAGGGAGGCCAGGGGGTTGAAGGAGAGACAGAGGAAGACGAAGGCGCAGAGGGCCATGCGGGAGCGGTCCAGCATGCCCTGGCTGCTGGGCGAGGGCGGCGGGTGCTCCTGCTTCACCTGTGCGGGCAGAGCTGCTCTGAGCCCCAGGGCATGGGCACGGGGCACGGGCATGGACATGGAGCATGGCGATGGGGCACAGGAATGGGATATAGGGCATGGGGTACAGGGCATAGGGTACAGGTACAGGCACGGGCATGGGGTACACAGCATGGGGCATAGGGCTTGGGGCACAGGTATGGGCATGGGTGTGGGGTATGGGGCATAGGTATGGGCATGGGGCATGGTGATGAGGCACAGGTATGGGATACAGGGCATTGGCATGGAGTGCAAGGTATGGGCATGGGGCACAGAGCACATTTTGGGGTACAGAGCATGGGGCATGGGCATGGGCCAGGGGTCCAGCAGCCCACTGCACCCCAGAATGCCCCCGCATCCCTCCCTCCAGCCCCAAATCGGGTGAGGAGCAGCCTCAGAGAGCAAGACCAGGGCTCTCGGCTCCTTTCCCTACGCCGGCATCTGGTGCGCCTTGCTCTTGGCACCCCTGGCGTGATGCAGCTGATCCCCTGCCCCGCTCGGGGTGGGGGATCCAACCCCCCCCAGCACCCCCCCCCCCACCTTGCCGTGGTCGCAGAGGGGGCTGTCGGGCTCCGAGTCGCTGCTGCTGTTGCTGCTGCCCCCGCTGAGCGAGAGCGGGCTGCTGTGGGACGGCGAGCCCACGTCCGAGGGCGGCGGCGTCAGCATCTCCATCACCTCCGCCTTCACCACCTCCATGGGGGTCTCCGCCTTGGCCCCCCCGCTGCAGGAGGCCACCAGGTCCTTCAGGGACTCTGCGGGGGGAGCAGAATGGGCTGAGCGGTGCTGGGGGGGTACGGCAGCCCCAGCACCAAGGCTGAGTCCCCCTCCACCCCGAGACCTGCCCTTCCACTCACGGTTCTTCTGCACGGCCATCTTCAGCGCGAGGTTCTCCTGCTTCAGCTTCTGGTTGCTCTGCTGCAGGAAGCGGATGTACTCGATCGCCTTCCTCAGGATCGCCGATTTGTTGAGCTGCCGGCGGGCAGGGACGGCTCAGCCCCAATGCCGGGCGAAGCCCCCCCTTGCCCGCCCCTGCCCCACCACCCCCAGGCTCCCACCTTGGCCTCGGTGCCCACCACCAAGTCCTTGAGCTCCACGATCTTGTCGTTGATGGAGGAGCGGTAGCGTTTTTCGATGGCGTTGTGCGCCGTGCGCTTCTCCCCCCGGTTCTGCACCAGTGGCGGCTTCCCGCTGGGTGCCAGCCGGTTGATGGGCAGCTTCTCCGTGTCCACCACCAGCGGCACCGTGGCCAGGATGGTCCCTCCGCTCACCAGAGCCTGTGGGGATGCGGGACGGCGTCGGTGGGGGTCCCGGAGCATCCCACCACCACCTCAGAGCTCCCCGGCAGTGGGACCTACCGGCACCTGCAGTGGGGTGGCAGAGCCGCTGGCACTGGTGGCCAGGGAGGCGATACCGGAGGTCTTGGCACTGCTGGCGTCCGTCTTGACGGCCGTCAGCAGCAGGGAGTCAGCCTTGATGAAATGGGGCTGCAGTAGGACCTGGGGGGTGGGGGGGGTCAGCAGGGCTGGGGGGGGGCCACTGGGAACCCCCCGACCCCTGGCCCTGGGCTTACCGGCACTGGCTGGATCTGGGGCGAAACGGGCTGGGTGGCGGGGGCGGTGGGGGCCAGGAGCTGCTGGGGTGCCACGCTCTGCACGGAGCCAGGCAGTGCCACGGGCTGGCCTGGCTGCGGGGCGGGCAGGGGGCTCGGCAGGGCCTGACCCGCACCCCCGGGCTGCACGGCTGGGCATGGAGCAGAGGACAACGTTACCGGACCCCCCCAGCACCAGCCCACCCCAGGCAGCCCCATCCCGCAGGGACGCATCCCCCTCCTCCAGCAAGAGCCCCCCTGCAACAACCCCCCTCCCTGCACCCCCAAATCCTCACCGGAGAAGCTGTGCTGGTTCTGGTAGCCCACCAAGGGCTGGGGGCTGAACTGGCCAGAGGACGCGGGGACGAAACTGGGGGCCAGCATCACGCCGGGCTGGGGCTGGCTGCTGGGCACGGCCGCCGGCTCCTCCTTGACACCCGGGGCCGGTGCCGGCAGGAGCGGGGCCGGGGGCTGCGGAGCAAAGGCTGCCATCCCGGGGGGCCCCGGGTAGACGGTGCCGGTGGGGGCGGCGGGGGGAGGCTTGCTGGGCCCCAGGTAGGTGCCGAGGGTGCCCTGGGCTGGGGAGAGCCCCGGGGTCACGGTGCTGTCGGGGGCACCGAACGGCAAGTCAAACAGCCCCGAGAAGTCATTGTCCGGCGTGTTGATCAGCTGGAGCATGTCTGCAAAACAGCCCCCCCCCGGCCATGCTGTCAGCGGCTGCCCCGGCCCCACACCTCCCAAGGGGCCCCCAAAGCCCTGGGAGTCCCCCAGCTGGCCCCACTCTGCCCACCCCACGGCTCAGCACTTTGGGGATGGCTCTCCATAACCCAGGGACAAAATTCCCTGAGAGCCCAGGAATCTGCTGTGCCCTTCTCCTCCCAGCCCCCCAGCCACCCTGCCAGTGGGGAAACTGAGGCACGGCGCTCGCAATGGGGGTCCCAGGGCCTGGCCACCAGCGGTCAGAAGTTTCCAGCCCGGTCTGGGGGTGGCAGGGAGGATCTCAGCCTCAGGCAGCTATTTCTGAGGTCGAGGGGGGCAGAGATGGGCTTGTGCCAGCTCGTTCATTTATTCTGTACTGGAAACCCCAGCAACCCCCAAAGCAGCCCCTGTATCGAGGGGAGGGGGTGCTCGGGCTGGGACAGAGGGGTGACACACCTGGGATGTGCCAGACCCCCGTGCCAGGCGTGCCTACCCACGCCACCCCCCAGGAGTGCAGCTGGGCAAGCACGGGGTTAAATAGCCGGGGGGGGGGGGGGGGGGTCTGCCCCGCTCAATGGGACCTGGGTGCCCCGGGATGTCCCCATCGACACCCAAAGCATCGGGGTGTCCGGAGATGCCCCCACCGAGGTGTCCCGGGATGCTCCCACCGAGGTACCCCCCGGCGCACCCCCCCACGCACACCCCCCCCCCCCGGGATGCCCCCACCGAGGTGCACGGTCCCCAGACACCCCTCCGTGGGGTGCAGCACCCCGAGAGGGCCCGCGGCGGTGACCCCGCCAGGCGGGGAGGAGGAGGATGGCGAGGAGGGGGTACCTTCGAAGGTGCTCTCCATGCCGGCGGGCGCAGGGGGGGTCCCCAGGAGCAGACCGCGACCCCCGCTCAGCCCCGTATCGTGCCGCGACGAAGCACCGGGATATTTTAAAGCCATGTTCTCGCCTCCTCCCCGCCGGCCCTCCCCGCCGCTGCCCGCGCCAGGCCTGGAGCGAGGCCGGCGATGGGGTGATGCGACTCCGCCAATCGCCGCCCGCGCGCCCGCCGGCCGCCCGCCGCCCCCGGTCAGCCCCGCGGCCACGCCAAGGTGAGCCCGGCGGCGGGTTACTGCCGGACACCCCGCCGTAACCCGCCGGCGGTTACTTGGGGTCAGCCGCCGTTAACCCCTTCGCCCCGCGCGACCCCTCGACCCCCGCGTTCGGCCGACGCAACGCGACGTCCCTCGCTCGATGCCCAGCGCCCAGAGGAGACGCCCCGCAAGGACCGGGGTCTTTGCGCAGCCCCATTTCTCAACCCCCACACCCCAAAAGACATCCAGCCCTCGGCATCCCTCTCTGCGTGGGTGGGTTTCTTTCCAGGGGGGCCTCCCAGCTTCAACCCCCCCACCCTGCTCAAGAGACCCCCCCCAAGGCTTCTCCATGGTGCAGGGGCAAGAGAGCAAAGTCCGAGGGTGCAGAGAGGGGGTGCTCCCTCCTGGCCCCCCCCCTTCCTACTGCCCAGCCTCGGGGGTGGGCACGGCTCTCCCAGCCACCTAGCACCTACCAAATATTTCTATCCCGTGGCACCCACTGCCACCCACGCCATCAACACGACGCAGGCACCCGGCAGTGCCACGGCTGCCCCCACTCCGCTACTTCAGGCCATGGGAGCCCGTGGGGCAGAGCTATATGGCTGTGGGTCCTGGCGGGTCCCGGCGGGCGTGGGGCACCCGCATCCCCGAATGCGCATCCCACAGTCACCCCGGGGTGGGCACGGGAATGAGGGACGACCCGTGGCCACCCAGGGACGGGTGGCAAACCCACAGCCCGTGGAACGTCAGGCCACGTGGGGGAACCGTGGGGCACGAGGTGGCCCGGGTGGCCGTAATGCAAAGGAGCGTGGCAAAACCCCACGGCGGGGGACACCCTCACGCCAAAACCTTCACCGGGGGCAGGCAGGTGACACCTGGAGCTGCCCTGATCCACCCCGAATTGCCGTCGGGATGAGGTCCAACCCTGGGAGAGACGCCCCTGCGCCGGAGAAGGCGTCGGAGAGCTCGGCCAGCCCCGCGCCCCGCCTCGCCGCATGCTCCACCGGCTCTGCCGGTCCGCGCCATCCGGCGCGGACCGGCAGAGCCGGTGGAGCATGCGGCGAGGCGGGCGCGGGGCTGGCCGAGGGCTAGGAAACCCAATTTTTGGCTAAAGCCATGCTAACGCCACACCCGGCATCGGTAAGACCTCGCTGCCAGGGTGGCGGGGAGCGGGTCCCCTTGGGGAACGGATCCCCTCGGCAACATCCCCCATCCCACAGACACCCCCCCCCGCCCCCAGTTTGACGAAGAGTTGGGTGCTGCTGGGTTCCAACCACCGGGATCGGTGGTTTGGAGAACTCGGGCGTCCTGGAGGGAATGACCGGGAGTAACCCCGCCGGTGACGTCACGGAGGGGGCGGGGCTAGAGGCGACACGATGCTGCGGTCGCCGGAGGGGGAGGGGGAGCCCGTCGGGGCTGTCCCGGCACCGGCACCTCCAGCCCGGGGGTCTCCGTGTCCTGCAAACCCACCCCCCCTCCCCTTCCCGGGACCCTGCTCCTCCCCGAGCCCCCCCTTCCCGGTAACGGAGCCAGCCCGAACCGCCGGGTCATGCACCGACTCCGCGTTCCAGCAGCTCGGTTCCGACGCCGGACCCGGTGCCGAGCCCGGTCTCTCCGGTTATGTCCCGGTGTGGCGGCCGCGCACCGAACCCTATCCCTTTCAGCCCGCTCGTACACCGAGCTCGGTTCTCCGGCCACGCACCGAGTCCCGGTCATGCACCGAAGCCGCTCCCCGCCGGTCACGTCCCGGGCCCCGCTTCCCTGGCCGTGCACCGAGCCCGGTCTCCCCAGCCCCGGGCCACACACCGAGCCCGGTCCCGGCCACGCAGCGAGCCCCGGTTCTACCCCGAACCCAGCCGCCCCCCGGCCCGGTCCCGGCTGGGCACCGAGCCCGGCTCCGCTCGCCGCCGCCCGGGTCGGGACGCACCGTCGATGTCGCTGAGCAGGGCCGTGTCGATATCGCTGGCCCCGGAGAGGCCGAGGGACGGCGACAGCCCCTCCAGGGCCCCGTCGTCGAAGGCGAGAGCGCTCATCCCGGCGGCGGTCGGCGGCTCCCGGGTGGCGGCGGCTTTAGGAACGCCGGGGCCGCCCGCCCGCCATGGCCGCGCTGGCCCGGGGAGAGGGAGGAAGGGGACGAGCCGCCAAGTTGCTCCCGCTGAACCGTGCCCAGACCTGCTACCGGGCAGGGGAGGGAGGGAGGGAGGGGACGGAGGCGGATCCGCCGCCGCGGCCCGCCCCGCGGCCGCCTCTCCGCCCCGCCGGCGCCGGGACCCGCCGCTCCGCTGCACCGCGCCGGGACCCCCGGCGGCAGCGGGCAGGGAGCTGGTGCGCCGGGAAACGGAGCAGGGAGCGAGGCTGGTTGCAGCCCCTGAGCTGGGCAGCAGTCCCCTGGGAATGTCACCGAGCCCCTGGGACAGGCACCGACCCCTTGGGACAGGCACCGACCTCTGGGGACAGGCACCGAGCCCTTTGGGACAGTCACCAAGCCCTGGGGACAGGCACCGACCCCTTGGGACAGGCACCAACCCCTTGAGACAGGCACTGAGCCCTTTGGGACAGTCACCAAGCCCTGGGGACAGGCACCGAGCCCTTGGGACAGTCACAGAGCCCTTGGGACAGGCACCGACCTCTGGGGACAGGCACCGACCTCTGGGGACAGGCACCGAGCCCTTTGGGACAGTCACCAAGCCCTGGGGACAGGCACCGAGCCCTTGGGACAGTCACAGAGCCCTTGGGACAGGCACCGACCCCTTGGGACAGGCACTGACCTCTGGGGACAGGCACCGAGCCCTTGGGACAGTCACCAACCTCTGGGGACAGGCACTGACCCCTTGGGATAGTCACAGACCCCTTGGGACAGGCACCAACCTCTGGGGACAGGCACCGAGCCCTGGGGACAGGCACTGACCCCTTGGGACAGTCACCGAGTCCTTGGGACAGTCACCGAGTCCTTGGGACAGGCACCGACCTCTGGGGACAGGCACCAAATACCTGCGCTGGCCTCTAGATACCTGGGTTGGGCATTAAATATCACTTAGCCCCCGATCGGGGCACACGTGGGAGAAGGCAGGAGGGCCAGCGTGGGGAGAAGGTGGTGGCCGTGGCTGCGGAAGCCCCCAGCACCTCGTGGAGGCCACGTGCCAGGGTGAGGTTGGGCCACTGCATCACCTCTCGAGGCTCCTGAGGTTCCTGGTACAGAGGCAGGCTGTGGACATCTGCCTTCCCCCTCCCAGCTCTGGGGTCCGGGCCACATCCCAGCACTGCTGCCCAACCACGGCACGGCCCGGGGTGGGAGAAGCTCCCGCGGCCGCAGTTAGCGGATGCCGAAGAGCCGATGCTGCCCTGTGAGTCCCAGCTGAGGCCACACACCTTCCCAGGTACCGTGAGCTGTGAGAACCAGGAAAACTGCTGGTACCGTTGGGGTCAGCCCCGTGGTTGCCCACGGGTGGTGGGTCTCAGCGTGGGGGTCTCACACCAGGGCAAGGCCGCGCCGCTACGCCCTGCAGCGCTGCGTGGTTTGTCTTACTGCTGGGAATAATTTTGGAAAAGAAAATGCGCTGCAACATCAGCCCCCAGAAAGTTTGCCCTCCCCTCTTCTGTGCCACCCAGCACAATCTGAGGCTACCCGTGAATTAATTAAACCTGGCTGCACCGTAACAACCTCCCCCCCTACCCTCACTGCCTTCCATGTGGTGGCACAACGGGCACCCCTGTGCAATATGGGGATCCCCTGCGTGGCACAGGGCACCCCGGTGTGACACTGGGATCGCCGGGGACCACGCAGAGCACCCCGTGCGTGGCACGTGGCGGTGGCAGAGCCGTGGGTGCACAGCCCTGCCGGTCCCTCTGCACCCTCACCCCAATTTGAGCCTCCTCGAGCTGGGGACGTTAACCTGTGCCCGAGCTGGGGACGAGCCCAGGGAGTCCTGCTCAGCTCCGTGCCGACGGCTGGGGCAGCATCACCCGCACTCGGACATCTCTCGCCCACAGCAAACATTAAAGAAAAACCCTCGAGAGATCCACAACGTGCCATGGGGCGTGCGGGGGGGGCGTGTGCTCCCCCTCACATTTTTGTTCAGGTCACGGGGGAGAAGCTGGGCTCCGTGGCCGTGGGAGGTTTCCCTTCGCTTTCAGGAAAGCGCTTGCAGCAGTCTGCATGCTGCAGGAGGAGAGGGGCACGTTTCCAGGGCTGGGGAGGTGGATGTGCCGTGGCCCCGCCAGGATTTAGGGCAGCCTCATGCGAACGTGAGGGTCACGCACCTTTAACAACCCACGCGAGACCCGGGGCACAGCCTTCCCTGTGAGACACGGAGGGGGGGAAAGTCGCACGCGTAAACATGGCTTTATTTTCGCACAAGCTGCGGGCAAAGCCAGATTTTGCAGGGCTCCTTCCCTGACTCCGAGCCTCCCCCAAGCCGGAGGGTCAACGTACCCCGGGGACCCCCACATGATGCTTTCCCCTGCTCCGGGGGACCAAACCAAAACCGAGCGGCATCCTCGGTGCAACGGGGAAGAATTAAGCACTCCGGCAGCTCCGTGGGACGGGGTGGGTTTGGAGGCCGATGGATGCCACGCGGGGTGGGGTTCCCCGGGGTAAGCTTGGTTGTGGGGTAGGGAAAACCCCGCCTGTAGGACCAGGGCCACGCAGCCAATAAGCGCGGCGGCCCGGAGTGGAGTGATTCTGCATCACGGCTCAGGGCCCGTGATTACATCATGTCGGTCCTGCGGGGATGGCAGCGGGGCCACGTGGTTGCTTCGGAGTCGCTGAGACGTTTTCCTGAGCTCAGGCTTGGAGGAAACCGCAGGGATGAGACAGAAAACAAACCGGCCCCAAGACGGTTGGGTTCTGGCCACCGAGCCGGCCGGGCAGGCTCGCATGGCTGCAGCTGGCTCGGGCGGCTGCGTAGGGCTCGCCGGCGGCGTAGAGCATCGTCCCGAACCGCACTGGTGGCAGCGACGGGCTCCGGGACGTGCTATGCTTCAGCTGCGGAGCCCAAACGCGGCAGCCCCAGGCACCCCGCGTGGAGCATCCCCCGTTCTGCTGCCTCCTCGCTCAGCTGGGTGGGCTTCCCCAAAACGCTGTGCCTGGCCAGATGTGAGCCCCAGGATGTTTGCCGCCTGCCAGCATATCTTAACCCTCCACTAAAAGCAGCCCTGACCGCCCAGGGCTTTGCTGGCACGCCCCACTCCCAGCCTTCAGCACCCCTTGTGCTCCGGGGGTTGTTTTGCTATGGCAGAGCGCGGTGTTAATCATTAATTTGTGTCGCAAACAGATTCAAAGCCTCTTCTCTCCTTCACTACCTGTAACTCCTCTTTGTCAACTATCCCTTCCTGAGCCACGGCTTGGGTAAACATGTAGCCGAGACCAGCAGCACTCCAGTGTGCCGTGCAGCCCCCGCTCAGGATTTATTTACCCCGAGGTGAAATGGCAAAAGGCAAATGCACATGTGGTCATTTCCCATTCACACCGAGATCCAAACTCGGTGCCCAATGCTGAAAAGCAGTGACATGCACCCTGTCTGAGGCTCAGCCCGTACCGGGCTCTGCAGCGTGCTTTGCACTGGGGCTCAGCAGCCTGCGGTGGAGGGCAGCGATCTGCGGAAGCCCCCAGCCCATACTGGGAGCTTGCACGGTCTCTGTGGGAGCCTGGGCAGGTTTGGAGACAAGAAGCCCATCAGGGTTCACAAACCCAGGGAAGCCGTGCTCGGTTTGGGGAGTCAGGTGTCACCAGTGGCTGGAGGCTGGGGCTGCACACATGCAAAATGCGCCCACGTGCTTGTCCTGCTCTTACACTCTTCCCTATGCACCCACTTTGGCCCCTGTTGGAGACAGAATTTGGGGTTAGAGGGATCTTTGCCTCATGCGTTTAACCATGGGGCTGCAGAAGACAGTGTGGTGCAGCCCCCCTGGAAGGCAGCAGCCCCCCGCTCTGACAGCCTTCGCCCTGCACAGCGCTGGAAATTTATGACCCAGTGCTTTTTGTGCGATTTCTGCTCTGTCAGGGCAGCGGTAGCTCCGCACCTTTCTCAACAGAGCTGGACCATGAACCTACGGGAATATATCCGACACAGAGTCAGGCACATGATCAGTGTGATGGTAAACAAGCCAGGGCAGAGCTGGATTTAATGCATGCTAATCTGCAGCTCCAAGGAGGGGAGACCCATCTTTCAAGCTGTTCCACACACCCCCCTTCCCCAACACAGCTTTTAAACCACAGACCATTAGTTTTGATCTTTGTGTGTGAGACAGAGGGCACCATTCTGATAAATTGGTTCGTCTTTGGCCGAAGTAATGCCGTGTCACTTCTCCAGGGTTCCTAGATGGCCGCTCTTCCTTCTCCTCTGTCCATCACAACCACCATCATAAATGAGGATGTTGGAACAAATTCCTGGCTGATGAGTCAGGAAGTCACCCATTGCATGGGCTGGGAACATGACCTGCATTGCAGCGCACAACAACTTACCCGTCACTTTCTAGGTCACCAAGGCAGGTGATCTGAAGTTACCCCCTGAGAACCATCTGGCAAGCCCTGCAAGGCAGGCAGGGGTCCCACCAGGCACCAAGGTTGTCACCCGTGTGCCTGTCTGATGTCCGCCACAAAAGATGTGCCAAAGATTTAGCGAGGAACAAATTTACCAGCAGTGGCAACACACCACCGTGCACAGCAAGACCCATGTAAAGACACAAAGAGCATCTTCTGCTGGGGAAAACCCTTCTCCCAGTGAGAATACCCGGGCCTCTGTCATTTGGAGGAAACCGAGGATTCCCAAAAGCCTGCGTCGTGTTTTGACATCTGACGGGCACCCAACAGCAGCTGCAGACCCTGCGTGTCTCCCCCGCTCACTCGTACCGTGCGTTCAGGCCGGGCAGCGAAGCAGAGCGAGACACCACCTGAGAGACAGACGGATACCATCCTCCAGGTCACACTAGTAGTGTATTTATTGGAGTATCTCACATGCAGGAACCAAAGTAGAGATGATTTCTGGAGCAAGTTAAACAATGGCAGATTAATACAGTTGTATCATCCTTAACGTAAACACTTTCTATGTGAATACAGCAACATTTTAGTGTTGGGTTTCTTTGCTTTTTGTGTATTTTGTTTCTCTTTACACAGTCAATCTCTTTAAAACAGTTATGTCCCCCTTCTCCCCCTGCCCCATTCCCAAACAAAAAAATATCCAATATCTTCAGTAAATAAATATTATCCACTTTTATCTGGAAAGCCTACAGCTGTAATATACAGAGAAGCTATTACACAGGTTACATTTGTAGGGTTAACGATAGCTCATAATAACATGTACAGAATGAGGAGCTAGTACTCATAAAAACACAGAGCAGGGTGAGAAGTCTGGCATAGGTTTGCCATGGGCTAAAGAGAACCAGCACCGGAGCTCGGCACCGCTCGAAAGCCAGCCGGCTCTCAGTGAAACGCAACCTCGCCTCTCTCCTGGATGGAGAGGCAACCTGGGGCACGGTGTGGGGAGGCTGGGGCTGGCAGCCTGGGGATGGAGCAGGCGGGCACAGCCCGCTCCGGAGGTTGCAGTTTGGGAGGGACGAGTGGAAGGTGCTGCGTGGGCACCAGCGATGCCTCTGGGCACCTGGCAAGGGGATTGCTGCCTCCTTTCCTCTGGGGGTGCGCAAGGGCGGGTGGGTGCCCCCAGCAGCTGAAGGGTTACCTCCAAGGCGGCTATAAATCCACTCACTGATTGCCTGCTTCATTATTTCCATAAAAATAACTGTCCTGAGCTGTTTTTTTCCAGGGTAGGCTCCGCAAGCCTTGTGGTTAGCATTTAGGAGGTAAACAATGACTGAGCTGGATGAGGCTGGCCTGGGGATGGAGATAGCACAAGCAGTTCCCACTCCACAGGACTCCCAGCAGCTGCAAGAGACTTGACAACTCATCGGATGAAAAAGACTGTTGAAAATGCTGCTGTGTTTGCTCTCCTGGTCTGCATGTCCTGTCCTCATGGGTGAAAGCAGGAGAGCATTGAATAGAGAGGAACAGGAACAGGCTGCGTTGGCCAGGGTGCCAGGGAAGGGTGAGCCCAGCTCCTGCAGCAGCTTACGGAGGGGGACCATCACCCCTGCCCTGGGTCTGAAACCACCGCCTGGATCTGTTCTTCCACCACTGGAGGGAAACATCTCGCCACCGCAGCCAGCTCTGCTGCATCCTCCATTTAAAAGTGGAAACAGCCAATGTATCCCATAAAAAAAGCTGAACGAAGTCAAACGAACAGAAAACCCCACTAAAATCCTTTTTCAGCTTGGAGGTGTAAAAACAGCCCTGGAAATGGCAGAGCGGGTTTGATCAGCACATTTCAGAGATGGAGGCTGTGATAATTGGAAGGGGAAAGGTATGTGGGAGGCTACGTGAGGGTCCCAGTAAGGACCAGTCTCTGCATTTATGTTGTTCCCTTTAAGAGACACCATGCTACGTTTTTATGAGCAATTCTCCTATGAGCCTTACCTACATACTAAACACCCTAAATGTCTGTACAGCACATTGTTATCTATTACACCTGCCAAAGATGCAGCTGAAATCTACACATAACAATTAAAAAACCCGAAAGGATATATTTAAATAGAAACCATTCATT